>NC_086330.1:220143200-220768200 GCF_032445375.1 Bacillus rossius redtenbacheri | reverse complement strand
ATCCGTTCCTGACACCACTGCACAAACTCGCATGGGTCCTCGTGCGCTAGACCACTGAACTCTGGTAGCACTATGCGTCCTGTTGCGGTAGCTGTCCGCCCCATATACACGTTTGGTTGCACTGCTGGGCTTGCAAGTACCTCCCAGTCTATGAGGTTTGCCCCTGCCTTCTGTGTTGGTGCCTGTGTGGGCCTTGGTGTTGCTATTGTATCCCAAACCAAGGTACCCATTGCTAACTCTGCTCTCACTGGTTTGCACTCAGATGTGTTGTGCCACTGTTCCTCTCCTGTCATTAGGTCCAAGTCCCTTGGTGGTTGACCTGTTTCGCCTGTGGTTGTCAGTCTGTGTGGTAGCATTGTGTCACGAATTTCTACAAGTTCTGTCCTGCACACAATCTTCTACACTTGTTTAGTGAATATACACACTTCGGGTCGCCGAATCCTGCTGACTGTTCATGAACTCTGGTAGTCTCGATGATGGAGTGCCACACGTTCGGGCGCCAAATGTCGCGGCCTCGTCTCTGGTGAAGATGTGGAGACGGGGTGGACGTCGCTCGGTCGTTCAGTTGTTGTGTTGTTTGCCCGGCGCCAGCTCTTGGGTAGAGCAGCCTCACACTCTGAGGCGGGAGTGGACCGTTCGGCCCAGTGCAGCTGACCGAGGATGTGCTGACAAGGAGTAGCTAGCAGGAAGATTGGGTGTAGATGAGAGGATGCCCGCGGTCTCACGAAGAGTCGCTAGCGGAAAGGATGGAAGTTGGAGAGAGGGATGCCCGCGGTCTCACGAAGAGTCGCTAGCAGAGGATTGCCCGCGGTCTCACAAGGAGTCGCTAGCAGATAGGTGCGAGAGAATGAGAGAGAGAAGGAGAGAGAGAGAGAGAAGGAAAGACCGCGGTCTCACGAAGAGTCGCTAGCTGAGGAAAGGAAGATGAGGAAATCAAGCCAATGATACCACTTTTGACTGAGGTAATATTTATTCTCCCAGATTGGCTGGAAGAGAGGAAAGCTCACAAAGGTATTTATACTCCCAGATTGGCTGGGAGAGAAGAGCTGTCTAAGCTTGTTAGCCTGCACAATTTATACAAGTTTCTTCTAGAACCATTTGTGTTAAAGTTTTACATATTTCTATCTCTTTTGCATGATGATGATCTTTTGCATTTTACAATATTATTTCCACATCTACAAAACATACTTCCAGTATACACTTAAATAATCTACCTAAATATTTACAATAATAACATATATAAAATAACTATGATACATTGTCTCTTTATATTTACACTGCCATCTGGTGACGAATGGTGGCACTACCAGGGCCATGGCTGGAGTGTTGCGCCGCGGACAGGACTGTGACCTGGGTTTTTGTTTAATAAAGAGGAGGTACGACGTCAAACTATTTCTTAGCTACATAGGCGCCATATTGCTTAGTGAATGCCAGCTTCAAGAAGTATCGGTTATGTTCCATCTGGTCCATTTACTTATCTCTGATATGCTGTTATTGCACAGAGATTGCGTACACCAACGACGTATATAGGGGAAGGTGAGCGAATTCTGCGCACTTAACTTGGGACGTATCTAAGATACGTAAATAATGTATTCAGGTGAAATGTATTTTTAAGGGTGTTTGTTTGTATCATAATCTTCATTCATTGTAATGATTCGAAGCGCTAACATAATAACCAAAAGTCATATAAATTTTAAAATGAAATTCTGCACTGCGCAGTATTACCACACCCAGTCGGGTAATTCTGCGCTGTATACTGGGTAATTGTGCGCATCACTAATTATAGACCTAACCAATAAAATCTGAAAAAAAATCCCCAAATATTTGTGCATAATTAATTATTTTAAACTAAAACACCAAAAGTTAACTAACATATTGATAGTAATGTTTTAAAATTGGATGATTCAAATAAACGAAAATAAATTCAACTACCACCAAATATTAAACAATCAAATAGACACAAGAAACACACGAGTTGATGATAACAATAAAGTCTCCAAAATTGAATATTTGGGTTAGTATTTTTAATAAAAGACATAAAAACATCACTAATAAGTTTAAGTTAGCTTATCATTGAAGTAAAAAAATAAATTAAAAACTAAGGTGACACACATTTTGTTATTCTTTGACACATAAATCGCATTTGTAGTCTGTTGGTGAATCCCAGCCACTACATTCTTCATGTGTCCACCCACCACACTTTACATACCTTTACCACAATTCATTATCGCGGCCAAATTCGTCACAAATTGAACACACATCTACATTCAAAGGCTTAATGTTATCATTATTGCTGTCATTACAAAAATCCTTCTCGTTGATTAATTCGGTCTCAGACTCACTCTCTGATAATGTTAGTTGTCTCTTGCATCTTTTGCGTGTTAGCTTCGTGTTTTTCTTGTCTGCTTTGTTAGGCCTAGACCTACTACTTGTTTGGATTTTAGTTTCCTTCTTCCTTTGATTATTTTCTCTTTTTTTCTCAATCTCTTCAAGTTTTTCTTTCATAGGTGTTCCAGTTAAGACTTCAACTTTTGTTTTCTTGATTTAGGCTCTTTTGGTTTATTTGTGCTAAGGGATGCAGCATTCTTTGAGGGATCAGGCAAAGGTGAAATGTCTGCCACCTTCACTTGTTGGACATTTCCTTCCGTAGACCTGCGTTATTTTCCTGTCTGGCTAGGTGTACAGATAAAAGTTACATGAACACCATCACTTTTCTCGGAAGATAACATGTCTGAAATTTCTGCCACTTTTGTAGGTATCTGACTAGGTCCAGCATCCCTTGTTCTTTCGCTTCTGTTTGTGTTATTCTGCTCTTCGTTCTCTTCAGCCTAGCCGACTTCGATTTCAGTTTCTTTACCACAGGCTTCAAACTCCATGTTCAAATGCTTAATGGTTAATGGGTGAAATCCCAGCTGCTGAAAATCCAGAAATCCCCTTTTTCATAGTTGCAACTTTTAAATATGCTCGGTTAAACAATTCGGTGAGTTCATACTGGGTTATTTTTCTGCCTGCTTCATTTTGGGAAGTAAGCCTACTTTTTGATTTCAAAAAATGAGAACACTCTCTGTAGAAAGCTGCTTTTAGCGGACTGAAGAACGTTAAATCAAGAGGTTGAAGTCTGTGAGTTGTATGGGGTGGCAGAGATAAAAGGACGATGCCGTTTTCCCTACAGAAGTTTTAGATTATAACTGAAATGTGGCTAGAGTGATTGTCCAGGATCAACAGAATGGGATCAGCGTGTTGTATGAAAGACATGCCATTAAATCACTAAAAATTACATTTACATTAATTGAAAGCAATATTTAAATGCATTGGGAACCTAAAACACGCACTATTTACCTGAAACAAATAAAACTAAGCCTTATCAATTGAAAACATTGAGGGAAATTCTGCGCACTTGCGCATTATTACACTACATCTTTGCGCAGAATTACCCCAAGCACAAACATATTTAAGGCTCGCAATAATATAAATTTAAAATGATCTGTTAAAGTTATTATAGTGCTCAACAGGAAGAATATATGGTCAACTATTGTTGCAAATATAATTTACTACTAGAAACACACAACTATTGTACCATACCTTCGTTTATTCTTCGCCGAAAATAACAACAATTCGATCTGAACCTACACACTGTTGTCGTAACCCAACTAACTCACACAATGGCGTCTCCTTCCTCGCACTAAGTCCTCAGTGTCACCGCCGTGTGACGCAGTGTATGTCAATTCCGAGAAACCTCACTGCGCAGTAATACCCGCTGCGCAGAATTCACCCACCTTTCCCTATATATCATAGACCCAGCATGCCTTCTGAAAGTTGGGAAGCTAAGTTCCACAAAGAGATGAGGACCTACCCGAACATGCCCGAAGACTTCACCTTCGGCCAACTTCGGGACTTCGTTTTTCTTAAACAAGACGCGCGGGAATTTTGATTAGTGAAGGCCCACCGCCCATGCTTAAGGACAGAGACTAATCCTATCTTGCAGAATTTCGTCACTGTCCAACTATGTAACAGAACTTAACTGAATTAAACATGTTTTAGGATAATGATATTTATTTTTGTATGTATAGCATGTTTCAATTGTTTTTCATGGAAAGTTCAAAATCAGCTATATATATTTACAGCTTAAATATTTTCTTTTCTTTCCGGGAGGGTGCCAGGCTAACTTATGCAGCTGTTTGGTAGGTCGTCGGCCCCATCTTTGTTCACTAAGATCATGGCGGTGGTTGAATTACTAACTATGACGTCGACCCAGGTGTCGACCCAGCTCTCACAGCCCGTTATGCCGCGCCAACGCCTTCTCCTGCTCTGTGTTGCGTGTGCGCCGATGTGCAGTGCGGCTAGGGCAGGGAGGAGGTTCACGCGCCAGTGAAAATTAATGTAAATACTTAATAACCGGACGGGACGAATAGTTGTATATATTTTTTAACATTACTTATTGTAACTGGTGTATTTTATTATTATTTGAAGGGTCGTGTTTTCTTTGTCGTAAATAGTTTTTATATTGTATGAAATGTTATGTAGAATAAGTTCTCACGTGTTCACCGGGCGCCAAGGCCGTGGCTTCCGCCTGTGACCAATCAGCGTGTTCCGCGGGCTCGCGAGGAGGGGTGGGACGCGGGCGCTGGGTCGCGCGAGGCGGGGAGGAAGGCAGTCGGCAGCTGGACTCAGGAGGCGACAGACGTGTCTACGAGAGCTCTCCGAGACGGTGAGAACGGGCGCGGTGTCTCGCTGCAGTTCATGCATTGCCGAGAGGAAGTGATTCCTCTGTCACAGTCGTGTGGTCATTTTGGTGTGTCATCGTGTCATTCAGTCGCAGCGTGCAGTCTGTCACTTCTCTCGCGTGCGTGTTTTCTCCGGCAGTTTACGAGTCGCGGAGTTCTTTTGCGGGCTGGATTTTCGCCTTCGTTTGCACGGTAATTTTCGGGTCTTGCTCCTCACGAACGGGACATCACGTATTTTCCCATACAGCAACAGTGCGCGGAACCGGGCTCCGCCCTATAGGATCGGTCACAGGCGGGAACGCGGCAGCCCCTTGTAAAGGGTTTGATTTTCCGTATATAAAGAACCTGGAAACCGTCTTTGAGTGTATTAATTGCTATCCTGGTGACTTAGTCCCTTGGCCACGCGGCTCGAACCCTCTCTACCGAACACTGAGTAGCCGGCTAGTCGGCCAGGCGACGACAACTAGAGAAGTCGTATCACACTCCTCAGGCAGCATGGTTGTCTGATGCCTAACTTAGGTAAGGGGGCACTGGAAATCACTGTCAATTTGTTCTCGCATTTATTGGCATGCTATGCGTTTCAGTGTTACACTATGCATTATACCTTATACATTACCCTGACAAAAGTTTCTGATAGCTGCGTTACGTGCTTACGTTACATCTAACAGCAGTCTTATTGGGGATTTGCATGGAGTCAGCCATACTTGTAAGTTTTTGAACTACGATTTGAACATGCTCTGCGAGCCGTGAATCTACAAGTGCTTTAATGTCTTTGTTGGGGCCAATAGACATATGCACGGCTACATTAAATCAAAACACTTACCTCTGGAGTCAGCCAGTTCCGTAATATTCGACCCTGCGGCGTGGTCACGTGGCAGGGTTAAATCTAATGCGGTTGGGATAAGCCCGGCTCCGCAAAGATGACCCAGGGATGTGTAGGTAACGAGAGAAATAAGATTTAGAGGTGAGAAAATCTATTAAGGCGATTGGTGCACGGTAAAAAACGGTCACAGGCCCGAAAACAATGAATTTTGTATCATATGACCACTAAAGAGTCTAGATGCCTATGTGGGTGACCGTTACTATATAGGGAGGTCAGGAGCTTAGTTCCAGCTCGTCAGTGGCGAGATGGCCTTCATACGGGAAGGGTGTTGCTGGTGGTCGCTCTGCGGCCTGCCATCTAGCGGTAACTAACAAAACCTCGAAATTGTATCTCGCTCTCCCTCTAACACACAGCCGATACGGTTCTATCGTGCCCGGAGGAGGGGAAGGTTTAGCAGGTTTCTCTTTCACTCATCCTTCGCCATGGGGAGGCGGAATGGATTATTTTTTTGTCCGTAACTGCGCACATGTGGCTGAGAGCAAACCTCTGCCCCTCCCGCACATCTTCTCACTCAACTCGCTCGTTCTCTCACACTATTTCAATAAATCTTTTCAAATCTTCAAGATCAATACTTTAAACCATTGCGCTTCCTACGGATTAATTATATTTCATGCACGTGCCCGAATTCAGCTGCAAAAAAATAAAATGGGTAGTCAATTTTTTTCTTCAAAAACCTTCCGAAACACTGTGTGTTAAAAAACATTCTGAAAGCGCATTTTTCTAGATAAATGGAAATTCTAAATCACCTACGCCACAAGGAAACATTGTGCTTTAATATTATGTAAAGAAAACACCTCTTAGTTTAATAGTTATGTAAAGGTGATGTGATATGTTTTAGATGTCGCACCATCTTATCATCCATGTAGAAGAGTTACCCGATAAGCTAACAAAACTATTGCCATGGAAATGGAAATATGGTTAAGGAAATATTTTTCAAATGTTTGTAAACAGTAAACAACATATAAAAAATCTTATAACTGTAAAATTAAAATACAAACAACCTTATAGCAAATTTAATTTAAATATGAAAAAGTCTAAAATAATGTTTCCAAGACACGAAATTGCAATAGCAATACAAAAATATCGCAATTTTGTTACATTGTTAACGTATATATTATTTTTAATAAAGGCAATAAAAATGACATACTCAATATTTGGAATACAATAAATACCTTAAGCCCTACATAATTTCTGCGATATTCACAATAAATGCTTTTCTTTAATATAGTAATTAAAAAACATCGTAAATAAATTATGAACATACATATTATGGTGAAGGAAAGTGGACACTATCACACTGAAAAATCTTAGAGGGTAGTTTTCCTCATCTTATTTCTTTCTTTGCGTTTTTGGTCTTGTTCGTTAAAATATTTCATGTTCAAATACTTGATACGCATATACGTTCTTGTCCTGACAAAACAGCATGTAACTTCTTCTGGATATTTATTTTCAGTAGTTCCGCAAATAATTTTAGTCAGTGATTCAAAAATCCGCTCTTTTTTGCACAAATTGTTGCCATGAACATTATCAAAACACATTTCAGCGATCTTTATTAATTCAAAAAATTCATTAGTGGGACATTTTAAGTTACCCTTTGATTGTACATGTATCCAGCTATCGACCTCCGAATTGAAATCCGTAGTGCCAAGGTAAGGGTATTTATTTCTGAAATGGTGAGCTGTATAGCCAGAAACATATTTCAGCCCTTAAAGAGAAATTTCGTCACTTGAAAGGGGCCTGGCCTCTAAATCTAAGTCTATTTCTTCCATGTCAGCAAGATCTATTTCATTTAAAGGTGATTTCTCTTGAAATGTCTTTGTAAAATACATTTCCTTGCACAAAAGTAGTTCTGTACTTTCATTCTGATAAGCACTGTCCTGTTCCATTTCATTTGACGAAAAATCACTTACCAAACACATTTCGTCTGTCTTCTCATCCGTGTTTTTCCGTTCAGCAAAAACTGCTGCAGAATGTTTTCACAATATGTAGTTTATAATTCTGTATTTAAAGTAAATGGGCGACAGATGCGTATTTTGATGTCCCATACCTCTAATATACGGAGAGAGAAAAAACCACTCTAACACATCTTAGTTCAGTTTAACTGTTAACAAATATTTAGGTTAACAGGTCCTATACATATTTCCGAATGTTTTACTGACTGAGTTATACTGGACATTAATTAAATTGATCGCTGATATTTATACTTTTAAACGAAATTTTGGATTTATCATTTTATGTGAACTCTAATGCGTTAAAAAGTGTAACGCAACACTACACACAGGTAGTGATTTCTAGTGCACTGCCCTATGCACATTAGTTAACAAAAAAAATAAAATGAAATATTAATTACTGATAAATAATACCTTGATGTCGTGATACAAGTAACACATGCTTATCTCATATTTATCTCAATTAAAATACGAAATAGGAAGACAAAATAATTAACTGATTTTAAGACTGATTTATTACTTACACACGAATAAACAAATACCACGTATCCCTCAATACAGTAATTCCATTTGACCAAAATATCACTCCAATTTTTTTTAACTATCGTTGCCAGGTACATGGGCACGACTTCGAAAATGTCAATGTTTCACGTAGAGTTAAAAAATGTATTTACGGTTCAAAAAATTCACTAACTCATAAATTAAATCAATTGTCCGATAAACATAAGACCTATAAACTCAAGACCACTAAGATAGTTGTGCATTGTATGTTCATATGATCGTGCCATTAATAATACTGAGAGGCTAATTAATTTAGTAAATATAATATTTAATAGCGCCTGGTTTTAGTTTATCCCAGCAACATCAACAAAGTCATAATATCAATCGGCAATGTTAAAAAGTTGCAGGGCGTCAGTACAGCGTTAGTGATAGAGTAATAACAAAATGGCCATACCTGGACTAATGATATCTTCTGACGGTAATAACTTTAAAATCGTGTATTCCCGTTCGCAACTTAACATACAATCAGCAGTCTGATGATAACCTTTTTATACATACTATTATTACCGCACACGTAACATAACTTATGGTAGGCCCGCGTCAGGAACGTCCGGACGCGGAGCTGCACGCACCAAAACGGCCAAAACCGAGCTTCTTTTTAGTAGCGTAACTTTTACAACAATAGGCTCGAGGCACTTTTTGAAAGTTCCGCCGAAACCTCGGGCAATTTCTGGCCGTGAAAAACGTAATTCCAAAAGCCGCAATAAATTACTTAATAATTACACAGAGAAAAGCCCAAACATCTTTAACAATGTCAGAAATATAGTTCAAAACCCAAAATAAATTAAACATATAAATTTTAATAACGTAGCACAGAATAATAAAACTGTAAACAAACACTTGAAGTATTAGGGTTTCAGTGTTCTGTGCAATGTAATATTACAAAAGGACATTTGTAATTAGTGTGCCCGACATTCTGGCATTGCTAGCTAACATTTCCAATTTTTTTTATTTCATATAACTGGAATAGCCTAGTGTTGATTTGATGTTCTAAATAAATTTAAATAAATATAAAATCTGTTTTTTTGGCTAAATTTAGATCTGTCATTTTAGTGTGCATATAGCATACCCTAACTAACCTGAATACACAACTGATGTTCTATGCTGTCAAAACATATTAATCTGGTGGGTAAAAATTTATTCATATGTGTAAATAACCACCACAAAGAATAATCACTGTGTCAATATTCAACTTCAAGTCAAAACATAACCGCTAAAAAGAATTTCGCTATACGAATTTTTCTGTACAGAGACAATTTCCTTGCTTGAGCGAAGATAGACTCCACTATGAAGCGCGACCAAGGAGCATGTAAGAAGATCTGGAGTGGACATGTGTAGGGCGAGAGCGAAGCCAGACCTTTGCGAAGAAGGGATTAAAAGAAAGAGGAAGAGAGCGTATTTGTACTGGAAACACAGCCCCAGCCCAATTGTCCTTGAGGTGGAGGCGCTGTTGTGCGGCTACGATGGTGATTTCCTGTAACGCATATGGCTGTACAAATCGATGGAATTCCAAGCCGGATGGCGTTGCTTTTCATAAGTAATAACGATTTTTTTTTCATTTGTTAACTAAATTAATTCCCATAACTTTTGAAGCATCAGAAAAAAGTGGCAAATGTTTTAAACTGAAGTAACTAATCTTCGAACTTTTCGACGAACCTAAGAAAACTAATTAACAAAGAGGAGTTGTTTCAGTTGTAAGTACAATTCTTTACTTTTTTCATAGATTTCCAAAATGTGATGATCAACGACAGCTCTGGGAAAAAGCGACAAAGCGGAAAAATTGGACTGCGTCTCCGAACCATGCATTGTGTACAGTGCATTTTGAAGACAGATGGGTCTTAAGAAGCGAAAATCGTACTCGATTAAAGGATGGTATGGTGTTCGGTATATTAAGGTTTCCCTCAAAGTAACGGTTTCACAATGCTTTTAAGATATCAGTTACATCCCAACATAAGTTTAAAACATTTCTCTTAAGAGTGTGCTTCGTAGCATTAAAAGATGTGCCTTAATAATTTTGCAAATTTATCATTGTTATGGTGACGATGTCAGGAGTTTTCGTAATTTTTTTTAGAAATATAGTACAGTATTAGCAACTACGTTAAGAACTGTTATTTTATTCACACAGAGAAAAGAAATACAAAATTATTCTAAAATTTCGCGTTTGTCTTTTTATATACTATATAGGTTTGTTATTATATGTGTGTTGTAACATGTATAAAAATGTTAAATATATTCAACAATACTTGGTAATTATATATATTAAAAAACTTTTATGTACGCGACTTGAAACTACGCGAAAGGTTTTCAGTCTATAAAGGCCTATTCTATGATTTTTTTAAATTATTAAATCTTATGCAAACAATTAATAAAATTGAAAGTTTCTTACAATTTCAGTATATGCATAGCATTAAAGTTATTCCAAACAATTCTCTACCAGTGTTTACCTAAGGTTTGCATGTTATGTTGGTTGAGTAAGTAGACTGGAACATGAACATGTTATTGAAAAGACTTCTAACTTCTACTAATACACGTATATTACAAGAGGTTTGTAATAGATCAAATGAGGTAAGTAAGAATTCGTTTTTATAAATATTGTGTATGAAATTATAAATTTTCAGACGTATAATAACAAAAAGAAGTGCAATCCGAAGACATATGTCGGTAGTGTTACCCACTGAAACATTATTCCCACTTCAACTCTCTGTAAAAATAAAAGTATGGGGTTGAATGCATCAAAAGGGGTATATAAATAAAATTTGAGGCTTCTTCCTTATTTCATACGCTGGTGTCCCCCACTTATAATTGCAAACAAAAATTTTTCCTCGATGTTGTAATTTACTCTGTGTATTCACAAAATTTTTTGCAGGAAATAGCTATTTAATTTTTAAAAATGAAAGCATTCATGTTTCGAAAAAAATATTAAAGCGGTGTGCGGAAAAATGTTTACAGATACTCCAGTAAAATTTTCAGTTTGATTGTTTTGATAGTTTCTGAGCTGTTGCGAGTTTAGTTTGGAGGATTTTTCGGCCGCGCGAGGCAAGTTTGGCTCGTTTTCGTTTTCTTCCAGCGTAGGAAGCAGGGAACAAACGCCGATACCCGGCTTCACCTCGCATCCTCTGCTGGCCTTTCCTTGTCCTCTCCAGATGTATTACTGTATATTAGCTCCATGAGCGCGACCTTGACAGACCCTTCGTTTCTTCGGCCTCCTCTCTCGTCCTCAGTGGCGAGGCGTGAGGTTAACATGAGGGGAAGCAACAACTCCGTTCACATCAAAACATGGGGGGGGGGGGGGGGATCCGGGGGCCCTCCCCCGGGAAAATATGGATTTCAAGGTACAAAATGGTGTTATTTAAGTAGTTTTCTTAACTGAACATTGACTATTCCACAGGTAGAAAAATTGACATTTTTTAAAATAAATTATTTTTAAAAAATAATGTTTGACTTACATTATTCTGATAGTAAAATACCTACTCTACATTACTTATATACTAAGTGGGAGTGTAGTATCATCGATATCTGGTACAAAATATATAAACAGACAACACATGGCAAAGTAAGTACTTAAAATAAAGAGAAGAACCTCATAAAAATGTACTAGAATAGTAAAAATTAAATCTTGGTATTTTTCGTACCAACACAAAAGAAATTATCTTCATACGTGATCAGAAACTCGGTTAACTGGTACGTGTACCAAGAAACTGGCACGTCAATCATTCCTGAAACGCCACGATTTTTTTCCTAGCCTAAATTTTTCTAAGTGTGTAAGGGGAGGGTCCAGGTTAGGGGAGGACCTAAGTGTGTCTCAGGCCGAAGCCTATACACTCTACCATGCGGGTTTTTAACCATGCGGGACAAGGGCGCGTGCATCGTGTGCTATTGGGTTTACTGGCCTGCCATGGCTGCGATTGGCGCCATGACTGACGCCCCATTGGTCGCCTAGCTTAAAAGCTAGCTAATGTGACCCAGGTAAAACCTGCATTGACACAGGGAAAACCCTGGGCCGGGTCATGCGGGGATCAATTAACATGCATTAAGCAAGCAGGTAACTACTTGACAAGAGGGAAGAAGGGTCCAGGTAAGAAGAGTTGGAGGGGCTGAAAAATCAACCATGCTGGAGTTGGGTGCTTGGGCCTTGCGGCCCGCATTTAAATGTTGGGTACTCCTGGGTTATTATTAACCAGGGGCGCATGCGCCCCCAGGGGCGGGCGACTTCACTCGTCAGCCCAGCCCAGCTGCCCAGACAGCCACAGTTAAACCAGATGTGGGCAGACGAGCCAGTAAAACGGCTCGAACTGCAGGCGTACGGGGCGAAAGGCAGCTTGACATTGCGCCATCTTCATCTTCCTTCTTCCAGTCAACAGCCAACAACCTTTCAAGCCAGGGTGGGGGTAAGTCGTTCAGGCGAATTAAGTATCTTGCGAGTCGGAACCTCTTGTCCTACAAAATCCTGGGACGGTTGAAGGTCGCGCCGCCCAGGCTACCACTGGCTCTAACAGGGCCCCAACTTAAAGGCGCCGCCATCTCTTCCGTCAGAGTTACGATGCTGTTCAGTTCCGTTGCGCGCGCGGCAGTTCATAGCTCCGCAATTTCCAGCCCGCAGTTCGTCTACACTTCGTATCTAGGTCACTTCGAGCTCCCCTGCGGTGCCTTCGCCGACGGAACTGCTTTCTGCCACGCGCCGAGCTGCATTCAGGCTACCTTTCACCCCGATAGCCGTAATAACGACTCCACAGGCCGGCCATTGGTCTGCGGACTGCTATTGGTTATTCAGTCACCCCAACGAGATTGCAACTCTCGAGCTGGGATCCCGTATCCGCCACCCGCGGGACGCGTACGCCCACAAATCCCCCACGCACTGCTAGCCAACAGCCCGCCTACTGAAACGCGACCTCGCAAACCTGCCCGGCCGAACTGTGGCGGACATAGCCGAAGCAGTCGGCGGAAGAATTCTACCGTCTGCTTCGGCCATGTTCGCTTCAGTTCGGCAAGAAAGCGCTACCTTCGTAGCTTCTACCACGTGTTTTTACAGCCAAACCCCTCCCTGAACCTTTGTACCATACCACCCCCCCCCCCCCCTTCCGAAAGAAAACTACTGCGGCAGCCTTCCTGCTGAAAGTGGTCCTACCAGCGCTTCTAAACCTTGCAACGCTTCTAAAACAGCATGTTTTGTGTGTCAACGAGTTCTTTTCTTATAGCGCACAGCGCACAGTACTGGGTCCCAAAAAGATAGTGTAAAAAATACATACACCTAACGGCACGAGCCAAAGTAAAATACTATTCTGAATAAAATATTTATTTAAAAAATACAATGTCTGGAAACTGCCTGGGCAAGCACTGCTTGCCTTGCTTGCCCTGACAAGACGCCACTGCTCGTCCTCCCTCTACACCCCATTCTTCCCCCTCCCCACCCGCAGGCTACGGCCAGCCGGCCGGAGCTCCGCCATACTACCTGGTTCCGACAAGCGCCGCCCTCAGCGCCACGTCGCGGGGCCATTCTTCCCGGTGGCGAGAGTTTTACACGCAGCACTAGAACTGTCACTCCAGAGGGCGTGTTTTGAGTCGGATCATATCAAAAACAAAAGGACATGAAAATATATACATAACTCAATAGTGTTCTGCCAATTATGTTTTCATTTTCATTTAAATTTATTCTTTAAATCGCTCCTGAAGTAGTCCAGCAGTGATCAATGGAAATTGTCAATATTAAACTGCAATTTTGACGATGAAATTTTTTTTCTTACTTTTATAGGTGCAGAAACCTATTCGTACACTCGTTTCTTGAACTATACTTTAGTTTAACATAATTATGTGTTTTCTAAATAATTCTGGCTTGGAATAAAAATAAATGCATTTAAAATGACATAACTCAGTAAAAAAAAGTTTATTAAAAATATCCTAGGTATATTATGTCTTAAAAAGAAGCATCAAAAATAAATATGTACAGTTAAATTAGTTTTGTCATAATATTTTCCATGCACCAATCGCCTTAAATATTTATCACAATATTTCAAGACATGTGTGTGAAAATTCTGTGTTAATATTGTGGTCATTCACTAAAAACTGGTTTCATTATATTTGTGAGGTTTCATACTGTGCAGATATAGTGCATGACTATGTATGAGATATTTGCAGTCTACATTGTCGCTAAAGAATATTTTTTTTATGAAAATAAACATAAATATGAAACTTTTTTTGGGTCAACATTATCTCTTTCCTTGTATTATTTTATCCGTAACATTCCTGTACAAAAAACCCTATCCATGTAGCTTTCCTAATTGTTTGTTGGTTTACTTGATATGTACCTACACACTGGGTGAATGTATCTTGAAAGCGATACCACATAAAAGGTTACATGTTACATTTAAATTCATGTGTACACTTTTATAAAGAAATTAATTTAGGTGCTATTTAATGAAAAAAACGAAGACACGTTGAATATTTAAACACTAATATTTTAAAGGCATAAAATCTTGCACTTTCTTTCTTATACTAATAACAACAATGTGTTTTAAAGTTAATTGACATGTTAAAAGGTTAAATTATTTATTATGAACGTTCAGCAAAAAATCTTTACACTTTTCTTTCCATTCAAATGACAGCATTATTGTTTCCATATGAATCAACCAAGTTTGGTAAGTTTTGAAGATATAGACAGTCATGAAATATAAGGTTGTAAAAAATACTCTTTATTTATACATAAAAAGATATTATTTCACTTTCTTAGTTACTATCAATTAAATGGCAATGAAATAAAATTCTAAGTGAAATAAAAAAAGCACAATTATAACAAAAATTCACAAAATAATTAATTTTCATTGAATGTCCAAAGAATTTAATCTACAAGAAAATGTTATAATGTCTTCACATGCCACCATTAAACAGAAAATAATTCTTTCTTTCTATGGTGTGTCCAAGGAGTTTAACGTTTCAGCTCATTTTCTAATTTCCTTACATGCCTGCAACTAACAGAAACAATTACAAGTACTGAGAATGTAGAGAATATGTCATATAAATGGCAATCTGGAGACCAATTCCATAACAGACACTGTAGAGCAATAAAGTAATACATAGTATTTAACAGAAACTATATAGCAGAAAAATAATATTAATGGCAACATGATACACACCAGATGGTCAACACATTTTATTTGGTAAGTATATGTATAATTTGATAAGCTCAATAGTTTTGGTATCTTATTTAAATGTATAGTGTTCTTCATATATTCACAGCTTTCACTATTTATTTTTGTTTTTAATATTTGTCAAACATTCAGTTACATAAAAAATTGGAAATATTGTATAGGGGAGACCGGGGATACATTGGACAATTTGGACTTATGAATTTTTTTAGACACTGTAACTAACTTTTTTAATATTATTGAAGTATTATTCAATAGTTTAGACCTTCGGTAATTCAATTTAGCTAGAAAAAATTACCTCACATTTTGCGACAAAGAAATTGCAGAGTTGCATATTGTCCAAACTATCCCCATATGTGGGGTTACAATGGACATTGAAGGGGGATAGTTTGGACAAATATTGGAAATGGTATGTAGGCTAATTATCTTAGTGATTTACACATTATATTTAATTGACTTCAAACATAATGTGTGCTAGGTAGTCTACAGAGTCACTAACCCATAAATAAAATAATTAACATTGATAGCACATCATTCTTTTCATTTTTGATGATAACTAACGTAAGTCATTGAACTAAGTTAAACTTTTCCCTTTAAAGTAGTATGTACTTTCCTCTTCGTTCCGACAGCAAAGGAAGTTTCTTGCAAATGTCTTCGAATACAACAACAGACTTTTCTTCTACTGCAGGATAAAGAAATGATATTGCTCGTCTTCGAAGAAACTTTATTTCATACTCGAACACCGGTTTGAGTACTGTCACAATACTACCAATGTAGTGCAGCACTTTTTTCTTTTGTGCAAATTTCACTACAACAAAATCTGCCTCCTTCAGTTCAGAAACATCTTCACCATCACTTTCTTCGGACTCTGACGAAGAAAACGGAGAATCCCCAGACTCTTCACACAATTTATCAACATCTTCAGTACTCGAACTTCAAGATGTCGTAAGAACTTTCTTTTTAACACTGGAACTGTTTTTTTATTCAGGTTCATCTTCTCAGGAGTGTCTGTAGCTATCATACATCTGCCGTGTTTCCGGCCATGTGTGGACTGAACTCTACAAGCTCCTTTTGGAATGGGTCTAACTTATTCTGGCAAGGCAGCACCTATTGCCGCATAACTCGTAGCTATCGCTGCAGAGCTTGGAACCTGAAACGAGGAACTTCTTTCTGCCACTTGGATGCTGGGTCCAGGGTTGTCTTCATTCATAACCAAGAGGGAACGATCAGACACTGCAGATGACAAAAAATCTTCATCTGAGAAGACATATCTGTCGAATGGCCCAATGCCAGCAACTCTGAAACCAGATTTAACATTTTGTGGAGTTGCTTCTCTGTCCCAAGCAGAACCACACAGTTTTGGGAGAGCGTAAATTTTAAGCGTTAAATTTGGGTTGGAGTTCATCCAAGAGTTTACAGCCACACAGAAGAATTTTTTGAAAGGACCAAATACACAATGATCCAGTGGCTGCAGCTTTTAAGATGTGTGGGGGGGAAGTGTCACCACCACAATCCCATTTTGCTTGCAGAATTCTAAACTCTGAACACTCAAGTGTGACTCATGATTATCCACTATGAGAAGCACAGGACTCTCCTGGTGCACCGTACATTGTCTTTGAAAAACTAAAACTTCTGCAAAATTGTCTGATGTCATCCAGCCCGATTTATGCACTAGACCAAGAGAACCAACTGGAGCCCCTGACATCATTGCATCTGGAATAACTTGCCTATTTTTAAAGGAGCTGATACATACCATGTTGGCAAGACCACATTCTTTCGCTTTTTGAACTAAATACCCCAAACGGGACTTCTTCACTCCATATCGTGTGGCCGCAACATGCAGTGATGTACCCATTTCAATCACATCCTCGACTCCAGCTTTTGTGTCCCCTTCTCCTGACTGCCTTTCAGTCCGCCTTTTGTAATTCCGCACCATTTATTAGGAAACAATAATATAGAGCAATATATTGCTAATATTTGTAGCAAATAAACAGTGCGAATACAGTATGGCCACACAAAACATACATTGGTTAGACATGGGGATACATTGAACATACACGGGGATACATTGGACAGCTGTCCAATGTATCCCCTGGTCTGTCCAATATAACACCATACGTCAATGTGAAAATAAATTGGAATTTGTCAATAATCTATTTAAATGATTTCATTTTTGCATAACATTGCGTTATTTCAAATACTTTTAACAAAATTTAAAATAAGATATATATACGTAAGAAAATTATTTTGCAATAAAGTATTTAAATCAGTACAGCATATAGTTTAAAATATTATAACGCTACTTTAAAAACAGACATTTGTCTCTCACCTTGTCACTTGTCAACATAGGATGTCATATTGGAGGTCAGCTGGTTTGGGAGGACATGAAACACAATATTCACAAGCAATGGTACCAACCGTAGCTTCATGGGAGCTAATTTACTAATGTCCAACGTATCCTTGTGTCCAAACTATCCCCGGTCTCCCCTACATCACAAAGAGTGTTTGGTGTTTTAATGCTATGGCAAAATTAGCACATACACACATTAATTAAAAAAAACAACTACTGCTTATAAATACAAGTGGTAACAATAGTTAACAGCACTTAGATCTTAATGTTTCTCAGGCAGATGTGTAGAATATAAACATGTGGTGATTGTAGTAGGTAGTGACTGCATTTTGCGATACTGCATGCTGCAACACTAAATAAGATTAATGGCAGAACAGTGAGGGCCGGTTTTATGACCCCCGGCTAAATCTTCAGGTTAGCTAGCCCTCAGGTTAGGCTAGCCTCCGGTTAACGAACGAGGGGTGTATTATGACCCATACCTAGCCTACGGTTGGCTAACCGGAACCTGACGAAGCGTGTGGTGTAATAATGGGTGTGTTGGTCATGAAATAAACCATAATTTGGTAACTTTTGTTACAAGACAGATTTTTTTCTGGTAGAATGTTAGTCAGCTGTTTGTTTGTATTGTGAATCGTAATTTTTACAGCTGCAGTAAAGAAATATGCCGCGAACTTTATCTTGCAACAGATATTATTTAATTATTAAATTAACCGAAAACTACTTCGATGTCAAACCTGCTTTGTATTAAACCATAAAATTACAATTTAAGATTCAAAACCGTGTGTTTTCAACTTTACTCTTGTATTTAAACTCATGATTTTGTTAGGTTATATATTAAGCAACAACTAACGAAGTAATTTTATACAAACAAATAAATAGGGATGACATTTTTGAACACTTATTTCTTTCATAAATTTATTTCATAATCAAATTATATAGATCCTGTTTCGGGAAAATACTTGTCGATTTTCATTTCACTGGTGTAGGTTTCATTTTTGTACTAATAGTTTCGTATCACGTATCCAAATTTATCCGATCCTGATGGAATTAGTTTGTGGTATAGGATGCTTGCTGTTTTAATTTAGTAGGTCGAGAGATCCTAGACATATTCACTGGTGAAACAATTATGATTGAAAAATGTATACGAAAGAAATACATTTTTTCAAGACCTGACATAATTTGTTTGTATCATGATATGTTAGGTATTTTGTGTTATGTACAGGATTTTTCAACATTCTAAATTAAAACAGAAAGTATAATGTAAAACAAGACCAACATATAAAGGGTCATGCCGATAGGATCAAGGGATAAACTTGGATACGGGAAACAGAATAATTCCAGTGCTGTTTTCGTTTTGCACATCCGTGGCAGGTAGATAATAAGTTCCTAAAGGTTTGTAAGATAGGGAAGGGATAATTGGGTAACATTTATTTTCACATTCAATTGTATTCATTGAATTAGAACCACGTCTGAAGTCGTATGAAGTGCATTTCATTCCCGGCATATGTCCACTGTATTACGAATAAAAATTCACAGATACAACTTCCACGAAAACACGCATTTTATAGGTAATAATAACCCTCGTTTTGCAATTTTAAAATTCACTAATTTACACCTATTCTTAAGCAGGAACATTTAAGTTTATATACATTGCATACGTTTATGTAGGCCTTCGTGATCAATTAAAGTCAAATAATAATACACGACTCGACGAGAATAGAAAAGCGTGACAACATTTTCATATCATGTAATTTTTAATAAAATTTTGACCAATACGGCAAAGCATTTTATATTTAGTAATAAATTATTCCATCTCATCCTGCAAATATTCTATCAACAACTAACCTCGCCTGATACATCGCCATTTTATTTTCTGTCGCTTAGCCTCCGGTTAAGCAGCTAGCGGCCGGTTCATCCACCCGCTAGGTTAGCCGGGACTTTAACTGGAAGGTAGACGTTAACTGGGAGTCATAAAACCGAAATAAGAGCTAGCCTGCGGTTAAATTTTAGCCGGAGGTTTAGCCGGGGGTCATAAAACCGGCCCTAAATATTTTTGGTGTAAACTTAAGACAAGCAGCCAGAAAAGTAGGTGGCATATTTTTATGATTTTTTAAAAATGTTATAGTAATTAAGTTGTAGTGTTTTGTGTTCATTGTAATTTTCCAGGTTATCAGATTTTTCGCAAACAAGAAAATAAAAATTACAAAATACCTTTTGCTTCCTGAAATGCTTTTGAATAATTTTGTAAGACAGCACTGTGTTACATCAAGCAGTCTACCAATAGTTTTATAGTTTTAACATTCGTGATTGCGATGTCGCAAGCGCCGCTATGTGCGAATCCCTGCTGTGCTTGCAAAAACTTGCTTCAATAAAAACAAGGGCCTCATAATCAGATTTTGTCACATATGGAGTGATGTGTTAGTTTCTTGCTACAAGTATTGCTCTCTTGGGTAATAATGACCCAAAAACATATCAGGAAGGATAAAAAAAGTTAATTTTTACTCTTCTTACTTTTGTTGATTAAAACAAACAATAAAATCTTGTGCAGTTTTAAAAACGATAAACTACTTAATGTACCTCAACATCCTCTTGGGAAATATTTTGATGCATGTCAGGATGTGAAAAAAGGTTTTTCGGATTTTTTTCTTTATTCATTTAAAAGCCGCAAAACAATACAATTACTTTGTGCATTTTATTTGCTATTAGGAGAGAGTTACGTTGTGGCTTTTCCACAAACAAAAAAAAAATGAGACAAAAACCTTTTTTTGACACTAGACATAGCCCTGAATTGCCCCTGAAAACAGACTTTTTAAATTCCTACAGGTTAGCAAGTAATCAAAGTTTAAAGCTTACATTATAATACCTGTGAATTCACACATACCTGTACGTTCTTAAAGTACAAACACTGGGAAAAAAAACTTTTGGACGGAGGAGATTCATATGCTTCTTTTACACCAGATATATATCTTGAGAAATAACAATGACAAGAAATATATCTTCAGTATGGTGTTCTATTATACTAGTACAGGTAGGGCTTGTACTTAAGTATAGAATATGATACCACAGGTAAAATATATACTGTAGCAGGTATGTTATAAATCTAGAATAAGCATGGCCATAGCATAAAATACATTACCAGAAAGCTAGTTTAATACAGAAACAAATTTTGTGCAAAACAAGCATTAGAATACTCCCCAATTAAAACCCCCATATAGGTAATCATGCTAGTCACATAATAATGCAGATATGGTAATGACATAAGCATGCCATGTTAATGATGTCATTAATGTGATAATGATATTGTAATACATACTGGTCCCGAAAGTGAAATTGGTAAAAGTTCTGTATAACGTATTTAAATTCATCCCTTGATCCAGATGGCATGATCTTGTATACATTGCTCCTGTGGTACATGTTGCTTGATGTTTTGATTTGGTACATTGAAAGAACATGGGCATAACTAACTTGTTATATTACAATTATGTATGAATGTAAAACAGTTACAAAATATATTATTTCACAACACCTGAGATAATTTGTTTGTCTTGTGATGTTCTAGTATTTGTTATGTCCATACTCTTTCGACGTAACAAATTAAAACAGCAAGCATCTTGTACCACAAAACCAAGGGATAAATTTGGACACGCGATACAAAAAAATTACGTGAACCTAGGCTAAACTTTAAAACCTGTAGAAAGAAAAAATGGACTAATCTAAATGATGATAAATATCACTTAATTTAAACGCAAATCTGAAAGGTATCGCGTATCCAAGTGTTTCACTTGATCCTGAGGTACATGATGCTTGCTGTTTTAATTTAGTGTGTTGAAAGATCCTAAACATAACAAATACTTGTGATATAAGAATGAATAATAATCTTAAGATGATTACTAAATATACACTTTCTTTCTATGAATTAAACACTTAACCTGACAATTATTATTATTAAGTGTTTTTTGATATCCATCAACATGGCCGTGCTGTTATGGTTATGAATATAAAAACTAGAGATGAGCGGTATTACCGATAACCAGTAAAAATAACGGTTACGAAAAAATAACCGTTACGTTACATTCTTGGATCTCTGATAACCGGTTACCAGAAACGAGAGAATATAAACTGAGCGTGGTTGAACACATCGCCCGATCTAGCGACTAAATACAATACTATGATTGCTAGAGGTGGGTTGGGACAGCAATTTTCGGTATCAGTCCTAACCTGATACTGATACAGTAATGTACCTAGGTACAATTCTCTGATACTTCTGTATCAGACGGTCCCAGGAGGCAACAACGCTCCGCGTACACAGACCGTGCGACCGGAAGGAGAATCTAATACATTATTTATCACGCCCGGTAATTCTCTACCTCTGTTACTCTCATGCCCGCCTGATACAGCCAGTATCAATCAGTTCAACATTCACTGCAGTTCGTCCTGGCCGTGTATCACCATGTACATTAATGCGGGCTGTCATGCTTTGTAGTTAGTATCTTTATAGTGAAATAAGGAATGGATAAGTGCACGAAAAAGACTTCATTTGTGTGGAATTTTTTCACGGAAAATAATGAGTTTGCTAATTGTAATTTGTGTAAACAAAAACTGAGTTATAAATCATCGACTAATTAGAAGAAACATTTGAAACGTAAACATTGATATGGACAGCCTAAGGTTCACCCGCTTAGATCGACATGCCCGAACAGTTCCGAAGTTCGTCGCTCGATCGGGTAACTTCGGTACCGGTAATAGAAAAGCGCAGAAGGAGCACAGTCCGATTTAAAAATAATTAAAGCAGGAGTCCCACAAGGCAGCATCTTGGGGCCGGTTTTATTCAATATTTATATCCACGATATGCCTAAGCCCGCACACCGATCAGTTCAGTTTGGCTGCTACGCGGACGATACGGTATTGTTTAGCAGATCTAGTATTCTAGAACTCGCAGCAGACAGATTACAAACCGCGTTAAATTCAATAGAACAGTGGTGCACAAAATGGCGAATTAAGGTAAACCCTACTAAATCAGAAGCTATAGTTTTTACGCGAAAACATCTCCCGCCACTTGAAGATAGACCACGACTAACACTTTTCAATGAGCAAATTCCTCACAAAAATGTGGTTAAATATTTAGGCGTACACATGGATAGGAAACTACTATGGCGCGATCACATAGAGGCGAAAAGAAAAACAGCTTTCACTAGGCTCATGACCCTCTACCCTGTCATGAGCAGACGTTTAGGTAGCTCTGTTAAAAACGGAATAATAATTTATAACGCACTAATAAAACCAATAATCACGTATGCAGCGCCGGTGTGGGCAACAGCAGCGGAATCTCACTTAATCAAGCTACAGAGAATTCAGAATAAGAGTATTCGTATTGCGACAGATGCGCCTGTGTATTGCCCCGTAAGGGCTATGCACAGAGAGCTCAAACTCGAACTTTTAAAACATTATTATTTCCGAACTGCGCAAAAATTCTATGATAAATGTGCCATAAGCAGAAACCCATATATTTCATCACTGGGCGAACAAGATCCAGAGTTGCATGGAAAATATAAAATGCCAAATTCAATCTTGGCTCACAGACCTCCGTAGTTTGCTGTGGCTGGCTGAGCGATCGGCCAATCAGTCTCCCGCGAGTTGAAACTTAAATTATAGACATTAACGAATAATTTGCTTATTCAAAATGGTCCGAAGCACGCAGGTGTAGGTTCGGCTCCCGGGAGTTCACTGCCTGTTGTGTTAGGGCTGACTCCCTATGTACGATGGGCATGGCCCGCCTGGCAGGCTTCACCTCCAGTGCCGGTTGTGTTTCTGAAAGACATGGGATTTTGAATTACAAGCTTGCAACAATGCCAGAATGCGAATAGGTCTTGACTTAATTCACCTGTAACTTTATGCACCGACAGTTCCTCTATATTTAACTAGTAGTATAGTAGTAGATATTAGAGATTTGTAAATTAGTAATAAGTCCTAGGTACTAAGTAATAGTCATCAAAAATATATATTTCTAAAATAATAATAAAAAATCTAAAAAAAAAAATATATATATATATATATTTTTAGTTCTTATTTTAGTTTTATCTTAAGCACTGCACGTCCATCCCTGAGTTGGGTGTTTGCATATTTCGTAACGAAATGCCTAGTTTGTAAGTCATTTATCTTTTTTCTGTTTTAGTTTCTTAGTTTTTTTAGGTGCTGACTGGCGGCGGAGTGAGTGGTCAGTGTAATCACTCACCACCAGGGGCGCTTGCGTCCCTGGTCACTAAATCCAGTCCTGGATAAAAAGCAAAGCGGACTACGAGTCCAAGTTCCCAACCCCCGCATGGTAGACTCTTTTCTACTCTGTCCAACACTTCATCCAGACCATCCTCTGTCTCCTGTAAACTCCTACACGTAATGCATGCCAATTTGCATCCCGCATGAATGTGCCCAGGGTTTTCCCTGTGTCTATGCAGGTTTTACCTGGGCCCAACCTATCTCTAGTTATAGTCTAGATTTAAGAGTGAGGGGAGTTAGTCATGGCGCCAATCGCTGCCATGGCTGGCCAATCCCCTCCTAGCACATGATGCATGCGACCCTCTCCTTGCATGGCTAATCCCAGCATGACTAGGCGTATAGGCTTCGGCCTGAGACGCACCTAGGTCCCTCCCTAACCCGGACCCCTCCAAAATACACTTAGTTTTAGTTAGGTTAGGAAAAAAAAAAAAATAAAATCGCGCGGACTATAGCTACAGCTTTTGAACGTGAACAATGACATCGTTTTTTGAGCTAGCAAAAGATAAATTGCAAAATTGTACCAAAAGTGATACAGATAACACTATTCCGGCATATGTAGACAGTGAAACCGTTTATAACAATTTATTTGATGACTTAAAAAGTGCAGGTTACTCGTTCTCAATAGTAGTGCAGTACAGGAGCAATTCAAAATATTAGATTTAATTTTCTATAGAAGACGAAGCAGGCAACATTAAAATGTTTATCTTGCTTGGTTCAAATCCTCAACCCTTATATCTGTCAATGAAGGAAATGAATTGAGCTTTCAGCTTGGTGACCTCTAGATCATTACAAAAAAATGAAGGGCTATAAAATGCTAATGATATAATGACAGAATGTATGGGTGAAGTAACGTAAGCACACTGAGAAAACCAACTAACCACTGCAATTTTTGCTATGTTCCCCACTATCAAAAGATCCATTAATGACCATGCTGAGAATCAAACCCAGATCACTTTGGTGACAGAAAAGTGAGCACTTAAACACAGAGATCCAATGTTTGCCTCTAATGACCACATTTATAAGATCACAAACCAAATGCTTTTTACCTTTTCCCCCATTAATTTAATTACCTTACCTTTACAGATCGTGAGCAGTATACTAGTATACTGACTGAAGTCTTTGAAATTAAGGGCTTCTTATGTGTAGGAATGTTTGCAATTTTTGAAACAGCCTCATCAGGATTTTATTATTCTACTACTGTTAAAAGTCTCTTCTCTACAAATTTGCTTTGTTCTCTGTTACTAATTATTATTAATGTAGGGCATCCTCCATTAATTTCATACCTTTAGTGAACATATTATATTTTATATTATTTTTATTCCCCTCGCTGGTTCTGTATGTTCAACTACAGCTGATTCAGTTGTGTCTTTATATTTTTAATTATTTATTTGTTTATTTATTTCCATAGTTTTCCATGGCAAACAATGCAAAACTTCAATGGCGTTTATCCAAAAATTGGAAGTAAATCATATTTTGAAGGTTTGCTATGTAACAAATCATTATTTAAAAATTTATTGTAATGTTTAAATTCAAGAAAAGTTTTCTGATGTATGTTCTGAGGAAAAGAAACATTTACGGAAGCTTACTGTAACACCAAAAATGAAGTATGATGTTACTGATATCATTTGTGTATGATATAATTATTAGTGTTAAATGTGCATTTGCAGTGCTAATAATTGATCCTGTTCACGTACAAGCATAAGTGTGATAACTAAAATTAAGTATGACGATTTAAGAGTTAAATGTTATGTTTAATCTCTTTCCTTAACTGTTTGATGAATATTTTTAGTGCAAATGTGCAGTTTGTAGTTCTTATGTTAGATCTAATTCATATTATACAGGCTAATGTGCATTGTTTTATTAAGAATAGTGTTGTAACTAACTGTCAGATTAAATTGTTTTGATTCAAAATAGAGCAATGCTCTTTGGAACATTGCAGAAAATAAAATTTTAAGAATTACAAAGTCTAGCACAAATATTAATGTAAATCAGCTCCAAGACTTAGTTGTAAATGTGAAATTAGGCCTATGTAATTACAATCTTCTAGCATTAAAGGTCTAGTAAGCCTACCTACATTTGTATGTTAAATAATCCAAGTTCATGAACATTTAAACAAATTGCTACAAATATTTGAGTTCAATGAACTGATTCAAATAATAAATTATAGGTTGAAAGATAATCTAGTAATGAAGCCAATAGTATTATTAATTAAAATCTTGTCTGTAATCTCAGAAGTCAGAGAAGTTGAACCCTCATGCAAAACCCAGAGCTGGTTGGCAATAATTTTTTTATTTATTAATCATTTTTGGGATTTTTT
Organism: Bacillus rossius redtenbacheri; assembly: GCF_032445375.1. NCBI lineage: Eukaryota > Metazoa > Arthropoda > Insecta > Phasmatodea > Bacillidae > Bacillus > Bacillus rossius. Next base: position 220,742,004 of record NC_086330.1, on the reverse strand, counting down.
TAATCAAAGATTGATTAATTTACATTGATTGATACCAAACATATACAAGAACTTCAGAATACAGATTTTCCTTCATATCGCTATATTGTTATTTAAAAAAAAAATATTTTCTTTTGTTGATAATACACTTGACGTCATCCGGGCCTGCGGCCCCCTTTCGAATCCGATATGCCACCGCCCAAACACCTCCATCCTCTGTTCATATTCAAACCTCCCGCCAGCGAGTGCGTGCGTGTGTTGGTAGCCCGGCAAGAGGGCGCTTAGCTGCAGTGTGCCGCACCCCTATTTATAATTAATATTATTGTAACCTTTCCTTTTCGCCCCTAAAATAGTGTCATGACGATTCAGTAAGTGAGTGCCTTTTGTTTTATTAATATGTTATATATTTGTAATAAAGTACGTGCAAGCACGGCCACGAACGCTCCCTAGCGGGCGACGACGGAACCAACACATAACTTTATTCAAACTATATTTTATCACATAAGTAATTATTACAGACGGTCTGGTCATGGATGTGTATCTAGTAATTTTATTTAAAGAGCGCCATGTTTCCTGCCGCAAGCCCTTGTCTCACCCCAGTCTCCTTCTACAGACGGCCGAGAGCGGACGTCTCTGCAGACACCCCGAGGACATCACCGTTGTCTCTCCAATAAGTAGTTCTGTTCAGTTAATTAATTCAAATCGTTTTCTCTTCACCCTCAGGGTCTCTCTTGATCGGCGGGGCTGTTTAATTAGTGATTTATATACTCTCCGGAGTTTTTAACCACCCGTGTTCTAAGTAAAGGCTTGAGGCGACCACGTGTGTGGTCCGCCTCCTCAACTAAACCGATTCGTGCCTCGGGCGTTTTTTAACAGTATCACGGAAGTATTGTATGATGGCATGTAACGTGTAAGTAAATAAAACCAACTTAATTGAACCACGTGTCTTTGTGTTCGGGGGGGCCACGTGGGTCCTTAACCAGTCAGCGGCGTGTGGGACGCCCTAAGAGCCCACTGAGGTGAACTATAAGCGTGCCCGACGCTGAGAGCGGGCTTAGTTAGGGACAGGTGTTGCGTTAAAAATCAGGAGGGCTAATATCTCGCTTCACACGGGCCACGTAATGCCCTGAGCAAGAGTATCAAGCCGGGTCCACGTGCCCACTCATGTGGTGGCGCCCACTATTTCCACCAATAATTCAAATCGTAACACCGGTACGCCCTTACACTTATTGGAATTGGCTCTAGAATATAATAATGAATAATCTGTACTTGTCTATAATTGTTTTTTTTAAATATAAGTGTATACAGTAGTGTTTTTTTTAATGGTTGTTGGCTAGTGTTATGTATGTATGTGCACTATATGCAAATGGTAGTTCTGATAGTATATGTTCATAATAACTAATATACTGATATCAGAATAGCTCAAAATTGGTCTATATTGTACATATATGAATACTTTATAAGATATGTATTGAAATATTATTTGAGTTAAGGAAAATTGTTACTGTAGAGTGTAGATGATTGATTGATTGATTATTGAAAAAAAAATTCCTTGTGACAACCATTAATAATTTTTACTGCTTTTTATTAATCCTTCATAAAAATTCACAAGTCACCATGGTTACCATCTTCCAGCCACAAAACAAATATTATCAGCGATTTTAAAATACACCAATAAATATTATCAGTGATTTTAAAATACACCAATAAATATTATCAGTGATTTTAAAATACATCAAATAAACTCTCTCGCTGCATTCATGAAATAATTGCTTATTTACATTGGCCAGCCAAAGAGTAGATAAAAAAAAGCTGTTCTCCACAAGCCTGAAACAAAAAAGAAATCAAAGTTAAATGATTAGATTGTACTAAAGAGAAATGAAACTGATAAATTAATGTATCAAAGAAAAAAGTTATGCGTATCAGAATGATAAATTACTTTCAAAACCATTTTAGTTAGAATTTTGATACATTCACAAATACTTTTGGTAAATTCTCATTTATGTACTACAATTAACATTTTTCTTTGTCCTTTCAAACAGATATTTTTTTCCAAATACTTTTTGACAAATACTCATTTATGTGAAAAAAAAATTATATGCAAAACATAATTCTATTTGATGCTTCAACAACTTTTGAGTTGTAAAATTAAGCTCTTGTGCCCATTATTGCAGAAAAACTAGGTATTTAACAATCCAAGTAACTAAACAATTTTAGAAGTATGTTTCTCAGGGCCTCGAGTGAAGTATTTGCTTGTTATTAGCTTAAGCAAATCTAGGCTTTGATTCAAGCAAAATGTTTAGAAGTTGAATTTGTTTCATGTAATGCATGTCACATGTATCTAATCAAAGTCTTCGGGGAGAGTATTAGTAGGTAGGTTACCAAAATTTGTAAGATTCTATATGTATCCTATATGCTCATATTTTAGTCGTATCAATAAAATGCCTACACGAGAATAGATGTCAGCATGTTATTTTGCAGCAGTTGATGGCATTACTTCATAGTACAGTTGTGAAATCACTACAAAATGTGTCGGATGTACATTGCAATGATTTACAATTATTATCGATAATCGCATAACTGCAGAGTTCAGAGGGAGTTAGAAAATTAAAATATACCACACATTGTATTTTTTGTTTCTTAATAATATTAGTTTATATTCCTACAAAGATGGATTCAGAAATTTCCTAGAGTAACAACTTTTCCACACAAACCAAATTTGATAAATAGTAATTCTTAGTACTACGTACTTCGCCAAATAAATTATTTTTAAAGTCTAGGTAAACTTACCTAAAGAATTGCTTACACCATTTTACAGTAGTTATGAAGAAGTTACCTTTCCCTAACCATTTTCGTGATTTAACAGCACTTATGTAACTAACCTAACCAAGTATTGCAACTGTGAACTACAGTATAACCCTGTAATTGTTTTCAAGTGAGAATGAAGAAATAACATAAGCAGTCGATGGAAATTTAGCCTATCCAGTGTTTTAACGTTTTACCAATGGACTCAAGTAAATATAATGTTAAAAACCATTGATCAGTACCCTTGATGCTTGAATTTTCTTAACCAATCCAACAATGATACAACTTCGTTGCTCATCAATAAAGTAAATCAATCATCAATACAGTCAACGTCTTCGATTACACTGCGCTAATTCCCAAAGATATTTAAAAAAAATTAAATAAATGGTTTAACAGTAGTTTAATGTTCAAGCAGGTAAGTATAAACATTACAAAGTTTGTAAAATCATGTGAATGGTTGGTTAGCTAAATTTAAAAAAAGGTAATTTTCTTTTGTTGATGCTTATCCATAAATTAAATTATACAATTCTGAAAATACCTTTTCAGACACTAAAAATCTTCCTCTATTAAAACTGTAAACAGCTTTTCTTAATTCCTACTGGTTTTCAAGAAATCACATTTTGCAGGTCACACTAGATAGCCTATGCAGTAAAGCAGCTGTCGCCATTTTTTCCTCTAATTGCATTGCAGATCCTGTGGTTTTCCATATATATAAGAATGTATATATTTTTTATTTGAATATTATAACCCAATGAAACGTAAATAAATGTTTTAAAAAAGTTACGAGTCTCTAATGTGTATCCAAACCAAAACGCCAACCCTTGACAGGGATTTTTTTACAGCAGTATGGAGGCGCAAAGCATAGATTAGTTACCTGCAATACCACGTAACCTGACGTATAAAAGGAATCATTTGTTACAAAATGAAAATTTATTTTATATGTCAGGTTATGTGTTGTCTCACGTAAAAAATCAGAATTTTGCACCTATAAACTGCTAAAAATATCGCTCTCAAGGACTGATGCTTTGGGTTTGTAATGCACAATAAGGAGTACCATAACTTTTTTAATGTTATAATTTACGTTACTGCATTGCAATATCCAAATAAAAAATATACAATTTGTGTATGAAAAACAACAAGATCTGCAACTCAATTAAATAACATGGTGACAGGCCCTTTACTGCACAGGTAATGTAATATAACCTATAAACAGTGATTTCTCAAAAACAAGTCTGAATTTAGAAAAACTTTTTTTAGAGTAAATACAGGTACATATTTAGAGATTTAAAAAAATTAATAAGAGTCCAAAGTTTATTTTGCATACAAAACGCAGCAACGTGAGATAATAACCTAAAAAATCACTGTAAATGCATATTGGTTGGTTAAATTAGGTTAGTAACATCCAACCGTTCAATTGATTTTACAGAATTTTTAATTGGTGCCATCGTAAGCTAACCAAATGTAAATTCCACTGTACTTAGAATCACTGTACGTATATTGTTACTAACCTAACAAATTTCACTGTATTTTTAATCCAGCTAACCCAAGGGCAGTATCTCAATATTACAGATTTGTAATAAATAATCCTAACCTATCCACATGTTAAACATGATAAACTACTTGCAGTATCAAACAACCCTCATAGAGAATAATAATTTTAAACATGTCAGGAAGTAAAAAACACTTTAGGAATTTATAATTTTTCCTGCAATACCCCAAATTATATTAAGTGCACTCACCTGAATGTAATTCAGCTCTGGTAACAATTATTTCAAAATATTTTTACTTAAATGCGGTTAACTGCTACACACCACCAGAAAACATTTATTATGATTTTATAAGTTGTGCGCTCATGAACATAAGATGAAATCTCCACACGCTACCTAAAATTTAAATAATAAGCCTATAGTGTACAAAAATTTGTATAAGAAATGATTACTTGCCAAGAATAACACAAGCAAGGTTAACTTGTAAACGGACAAAACTAATCTCCTAACAAATCAAACAGAAATAGCTCAATAACTTACCTGAAAATCTCATAATTAGTAACAGGGCAATATTAGTGTACATGCGTTTTACTCTTAAAAAATATAAAATAACATTAGTCTACAATTCTTTGATCAATAATGCAATGTTTGTTTTGAACGTACAGATAAAAAAAATTAAAAAAAACCCGAACATGACCGACCCAGCCCGAAGGGCATGTCGATCTAAGGGGGTGAATCTTCGGCTGTCCACATTGATATAGTATGCTCACTAATGTACCTATCTGTTTTTTATTTTTTATTTTTGATAAAATCGTGCATTTTTAATGTATAAAAACACTAGTTACTAATTGTTTTCGAAAAAAGAAAGTCCATATGTTGATTACATCTGTTATTAGTGTCAACTGAGAATTTATTTGCATTTTCATATCTGTTAGGTGCACAAATATAAATATTATATCTTGTATTAATGTACTTTTTAATATTAAATTTTCATTAGTTTTATTATTGAACGAGACGGTGCACGCACTGCGCACTGAGCGTACTTTGAAGTAGGAGAATAAACAAAACGACTTGTAACCAGGGCTGCCACTCTGATATTCATGAAAAACCTAGATAACCTACAAAAAAACCCAGACACATGGGTAAAAAACCCAGATGCGTCTAAAATGCTATCGTTGAAAATGTTTGCGTACTAATTCAAAAATATAAACATAACTGGTTTTAATATAAAACAATTAATTACCTTACAAGACTGAAAACGGTTAAATACAACCAATACAAGAAAATTACACTGCAGCAAAATGGCTGTATAAGTAATTCTTGGACCAGTACATATCATAAAAAAACCTACAAATATATACATGACAAAACAAACACCATCACTGCATCCTTTAAACCGGTAATTGTTTTTATAAAACTGCATCATGTACGTTAGTCTTTATTCAGAGTCTGATTCTACAAGATTGGTTTGAAGGTTAATTGTTGCATTGGTTTTGTGTTCTGCAAGCCTCTTTGAAGAATGTGTCTAATTTAATATTCGACTTAGCTTCTTGAAAACTAGTTTTGTGTTTATATGTATTTTTGTGTGTGAAACACATAGACTTGTTTGCATTTATCAAACAGATATTGCAACAGATACAGTAGCTACTACCTTTATTATTGTTTTAGGTATAAAAATAATTAAAATTATAAAAAACCTAGAATTGTTGGAATTCATTATTTAAAAACCCAGAAACCCAAACACCATTGGAAAAACCCAGATCTGGGTGGAAAAACCCATGAGTGGCAGCCCTGCTTGTAACAATATCGCTTTGCGCCTCTCCTTCAAGGCTTCAACGCCTTCCCCTGCGCTTCCTCCCCTACATTCTTTCCCTTCTTTATCCCTTATTCGTCGTTCCTGCTCCCTCCCCTTTCACAAGCTCCGCCCAAGTGACCGTCATCTGCGATCGGGTACTGTATTCATTGGCCGTGGTGTTGTTCCAGCTGAATTCTGAACTGATACTTTTCTCTGATACTTTTCAAGTGTCCTCGTTTGCCGTTCCTGATACAGGTGCGTATCAGTGCCAAAGTATCAGGTTGATACTTTTCGACCCACCTCTATATGATTCTAACTTTTGTGTAGTAGCTAGCAAGGAGGAGGCTAGATGTCGCCATATGTGCAATTATTTTGCGTAAAACCTGCTGGAACGAAGTTTTTTCATATTAAGAGTTATGATGATTGGACATAATAACACTAACCAGAGTTTTATTTATTACCTAATTTACGATCCCATGTCGAGTAATCAAAACTTATTTGCTATAATTAATAATGAATAGTTAAGTCTTTCTTGGAAAACGTTCATATAAAGATCTCATTCCGTTATATCGATTTTAACGAAAATGTCGATACCATATTTTACCTTACAGTTCTCGGTATTTAATAACCGTTTAGCGTTTAGAAGTTCTTGGGAATTATTGAACATACACAGTTCTTGCTATCGATAGTATCGATTTTAAGACAGCTACAAGTATTTTAATTAAACTACATTATCTATTCACAGGGTCTCCCCCTTCACATTTCTCGGTTATACAATATTCGTTTAGCAGTTTATTTTTTATCTTCTTCAAATAGTTAAGTTCCAGTTACAAACTGCCTTCAGTTTTTTTTTTAAAGTCGGTAATGTACTAACGTGATGTTTTAAAGAGCTTTTGAGACAACCAGACAATGGATACTAAATACAACAGACGGAAAACAAGTAACATTTGGAACATTTTTATTCCGGTCAGTACTGAGCATGCACTGTGCAAAATTTGTAAGCATAAGTTGTGTTACAAAAGTACAACAAATAATTTACGAAAACACTATCGTCTGAAACATCTCGTAATTTTACCAGTGACCGACCTACTTCAACTACCAGCACTGAAAATGCAACAATTATTAATCCAGCGAATGTACTAGTAATAATTATTAGTAAGTAATAATTATATTTGAAATTAAAATTACAAGTGTTAGATTCCAGTGTTAAGGCCCTGTCACACTGTCAAATTTTAGCTTCCAACACCTTCCAATATGTTGCTTCCAATATCTTTGAGGGTTGTGACGTCACGTTAAACGTCACTATCGCATACATGTTTATTTGAGAGATTGAGTTTCCTTCAAATATTTTACGTCTAGAACTGGTTCTGAAATATGTTGGATGTTGGATGGGATCAGCCAATCAGAGTTATCTTAAATAAAGCGGCCGCTTTTGTTTCCGTTTCCGAAGTGTAATAGTTTAAATATCAGCAATGACGAATACTACATGGGAAATAAATGCAGTAATTGAACTAATACTATTTTATTTCCTGCTGAAATAATTGTTAATGTATATTTTTCTCCAATTGAATCTGTATGTACGGAAGTGCAGGTTAATATATTTGACTTAAATAAGTTACTGTAGTTTTGGAATATTATGGTCCTTAAAACAGAAAACATCTTGTATTCAACTTACGATCATTATTTGATTGCTATACCAGTTTTGCTTATGTTCAGGTATTTTTGATACACTAAATTAAAACAGCAAGCATTGCGTACAAAATGTGCCATCAGGAATGAGGTATCAACTAGGATATGCATTTCGGAACTTTTACCTACAAATCCAAATTAATAACATCTAAAATAAAATTTAAAATATTTCAATTCAGAGACTTAATGTAACTAAATTTATTTTGGCTTACCCAATCAATCTTTCTTATAAGTCATTGTTCACCTTATTTCACAATAGCTGCTACTCTGTAAGTATTTGTCAATATTATAAATAATGATATCCCACTTAGCACCAAACTCTTTATTCACTACGTTTACAATTCCAACATCTTCAGTTCTACACTCAACTCTCTACCATGCTTCCAAAACACATCCTCCACACACTACTTCCTCTCTCACTCACTTGTTGTCAGGATTGCCAACTCTCACACCCTCTCCCAATCCTGCACATCTACGACACCTAGCTCTTTTCTGAATTTCACAAACTTTTGTTTCATTAGACTTTTTGTCAACACATCTGCCACCTGTTCATCTGATTTTACATACATTAACTTCACATTACCATTCTGAACTTCCTCACGTATAAAATGGTACCTGATGTCTATGTGCCTACTTCTTCTGGTCTCACATGTACTTGCCATCTTTATGGCAGATTGACTGTCATCAAATAGGACAACTGGGGTACACCTTTCAGTCACTATTTCCTGGAGTAACTGAAAAATGTACTTGCACTCCTTAATACACTCAGACATTGCTACATACTCAGCCTCACTACTGCTTGTACTTACAATACCTTGCTTCTTTGACCTCCACACTATGTACTTGTTGTGGAAGAAAACGGTATACCCAGTAACACTTTTATGATCAGAGATGTCATTACCATAATCTGAATCAACATATGCACTGATCTGACCATTAATCTCATCTGACTTCAAGAATACCAGCCCAAAATGTCGTGTACCAGACAAGTATCTCAGTATGTTTTTCAAGTGCTTCCAAATAGTATAATCAAATGTGTTTTGAAACCTTGAAAAGTACACAACAGCAAAGCTAATATCTGGTCTAGTGCCCAACATAATATACATCAAGCAACCTAACAGTTCTTTATATGGGGCCTCACACACCTGACTTACACTTGATGTACTAAGATTCAACTTAGGCTCCATGGCCACTGAACATGGCTTACAATCCTTCATATTAAACCTGTCAAGCACTTTCTCAATCAGACTGCCCTGGCTTAAGACAAAACCCCCCTTAATCCTGTCAATCTGGATACCCAAGAAAACAATGTGATTATTATCATGAAATTCCTTCAACTTAAACCTACTCTTCAATTTTGAGACAATGTTAAACACAACCTCTTCATCCTTATACACAATCAATATATCATCAACATAGATCAGTAAGTATGCACTCTCACTCAAATAGAGACATGAGTCAACACTTGAACGTTTGAACCCAAGAGATGAGAGTGCATCATTTAATGTTGCATTCCAGAATTTGGGTGCTTCCCTCAAACCATACAAAGCCTTAGATAATTTACATACAACTACATGCTCTTCCTTTGACTCTAATACACCTGAAACACCGAAACTACTAACACCTTTGGGAACATGCATATACACTGGTTCTTTCAATGTCCCATTGATGAATGCTGGCTTCACATCCAATTGTTTAATAATCAGGTCCTTTTCCACAGCAACTGCCAATAGAACTCGTATGGTGGACATTCGAGCAACAGGAGCATAAAGATCTTCAGTAGCCTCTTGAAAACATCCTCTGGCAACTAATCGCGCTTTCTTCTCCACTTTTCCATCTACAGTCTTCTCAGTGAAGACCCACTTGCTGTCTATAATATTCATGCCCTCTGGCACAGGAACAAGTTCCCAAGTTTTATTTTCATTTAGAGCTTCAATTTCTTCCTTTATTGCCTTCTCCCACCCATTTTCCATCGCTTCTTCAAAAGTCTTGGGGTTTGAAGATTAGGGGTATTGCCCAACAGTTAGTGCTTCTATCTGATGGAGTTCATAGTCCATAAGTTTCTTAGGTACTTGAGTTTGTCGTTTAGATCTTATGTCCGTCACCAGTTCACTATCTATGGTCTCTTGTTCATTCCCATCCCTGTTTCCCTCAGGTATTTCAAAGCCAATAAATGGATCCTCATCTTCAGATCGTAGTTCATCAATTTCAGGAGACATCTCTTGGTTAGCGGCCATGTCCTCACTCTCAACTGTAATCTTACCAGCACTACTTCTAGTATCTGTAGGTTGAGTAAATTTTTCTTCACATATGACATTTCTTGACACTGTTATCTTTCTTGTCACAGGATCATATAGTCTGTAATTGTTTGATTCTCCATCATATCCAACAAAGATCATTTTCTTGCTTTTTGCTGCCAATTTATCCCTACATTGTGATGGTACCAATACGTATGCCTCACTTCCAAAAATTCGAGCATGTTTTAGTGAGGGCCTTTTCCCTGTCCATTTCTCATATGGTGTTTCAGAGGAGCCCGAGGTTGGTGTTCGATTCAAGAGATAAACAGCTGTGTTTACTGCCTCGGCCCATAGGTACTGAGCCACATTCCTGGAGTGCATCATAGGTCTTGCACTTTCCATTACAGTTCTGTTTTCTCTTTCGATCCTGCCATTTTGTTCAGGAGTATACGGGGCAGTTCTTTCAAGCACAATTCCCTTTTCTGAAAGATACTCTTGAAACTCAGTGTTGATGAACTCTGTACCGTTATCCACTCTCAATCGCTGCACACTATGTCCAAACTTGGTGTCACATATTCTAATCACTTGCTTTAATTGGAATAGCACATCATTTTTATGCCTTAAGAATCTTACAAACTCAAAGCCTGAATGGTCATCCTTAAATATTGCAAAGTACTTGAAACCACGAACTGAGGGTACAGGCATTGGTCCACATAAATCACAGTGAATCACTTCCCCTGGCTGTGAGGACCTAACCATGTTTCGAGAGAAGGGCAGTTTGTGCTGCTTGCCATATATACATCCTTCACAAACAAAATCTTGCTTGCCCTTAAAACTCACATCATCAACAACCTTAGGAACTTCACTCAAGTACTTAACATTAATGTGTCCGAGCCGTTCATGCCAAAGTTGAAACTCATTTTGAGTGACATTAATTTCTCTGTTAACTGGCTTCAAGGTCTTAAATTTCATGTTATAGAGGTTATTCTCTCCTCTTACACCAACACCTACAAGTTCACTATGGTTATAAACTTGAACATGCATGCCTGATTTTTCTATTCTCATACCTTTACTTGTGATGACCCCTTCTGACAGTAGGTTTCTTCGTAATTCTGGAACATACAGTACATTGGTAATAGTACCATTGATCCAAGCATTGTTCACCCATTTTTCAATCCTGACATCTCCCATCCCTTTCACTTCGAGCGTTGCACTGTTTCCCTGGCTTACAGTATCATTTACAGCTACAAAATTTTCCAAAATGTCTCTAATAAATGTCATGTGACACGAAGCCCCACTGTCCATGGTCCAGTAAATTTTCTCATCCACTATGCAGGCCTCTTCTTCATTCACCACTGTAAAGAAGGCACTCTTGTCATTGTATCTATTGGCATTATGAAACTTGTTCTTGTATTGAGAAGGTTCTATACAGCTGCGGGCTATATGCCCCTCCTTTCCGCAGTTATAACAGGTAATGCTTCTCCTATTCTTGAATCTTGCCACTGCTAGAGCCGATTCCGAACTCCTCTCGTCTGATACCGTCAGACTAGCTTCTTCATCAAGAAGCCTGGTGGTAAGGTTATGTATGTTTTGTTTGCTTTCATCTGTAGACAGCCAGGCTTGACGAAAATTTCTATATTTTTCCGGAAGTGTACTTAATATTTTCGTCACAATGGCAGTCTCTGACATACTCTCACCAGCCTCTCTGATTTGCTTCGCTAACGTTTCTACCTTAGAAATATAAGTAATTATGGAATCATCTGGCTCCAACCTGAGATGGTGAAATTTCTCCAGTAATGCCATTTTACTAAACTTGGACTTTTGTTGGTAAACAGAGTTAAGTTTTTCCATAATTTCAAATGATGTAGAGCAATTTTCAATGATAGCTATTTGCTTGAACTCCATTGCAGAAGTCAATACAAACATAGCATTTGCGTCTCTTCTTAACCAAGTTTCCTGCTTTTCTTCATCTGCCGGCCTTTTAGACGTCCCATTCACAACGTCAAACAATCCTTTTGCCTTAAGAGCACACACGATTTGGAATTTCCACTGTGAAAAATTATTCCCGTCAAACTTCTGAATGTTGCTCGTCTCGACCTTATCTGCAATTTTGATAAATTTGAGCGCGCGCTAGGTTCTTCAACACTACAGTATTCACCTAATACATTTACGTATCTGGGCCCATAACCTGTCAATATTATAAATAATGATATCCCACTTAGCACCAAATTTTTATTCACTACGTTTACAATTCCAACATCTTCAGTTCTACACTCAACTCTCTACCATGCTTCCAAAACACATCCTCCACACACTACTTCCTCTCTCACTCACTTGTTGTCAGGATTGCCAACTCTCACAGTATTGTCTGGAATTTTCTGGAATATAGACTCATAATTTCCTAACAATAGATGGTACTGACCTATGTTAAAGCAGCATCTCTGAGTAAGCAAGTAGCTCTGGTGATTTGCAAGAAAGGCCTAGAAATATTAAAATTCTGCCTACGTATTCAATTATTATTATTTAAGTTTTGAAAGTAATAACCTACCATTTTTCGTGAATGTAAATATTTGTGCAGCAGATCCTTGTCAGTAGGCCTATACTTCCCAGGCTGTACGAAACAAGTATACCTACCTGGTCTAATGTCTCATTAAAAAAAAATATTTTAAACAGATAATGTGACTGAGGTGAAGTTAGCTTAAAGGCTCAGGTTGAGGTTTGTAACAGTAAATACACTTAATTCAAAATACAAAAAATTGCCAATTTCTAAACACAGCAAAAATTAACACGTTCGCTTTAAAGTATAGGAACAATTTTGATGAAATACAAGTGAAAGTGTCCATACAACAGCAGCTAGTTGGGTGAGAAAATAAGCGGGAATGAGAAGGGATATTCCTACTTGCAGATTTATATTTAATTATATGTTTTATTCTTACTAAACATACTTTTAAATATTGTTTTTGAAGAGCACTATAAATTGCACCACGAATTTCAGGTACAGATTTTGAGATGGTGTTGTGTGGAATACTTGTAGAGAACATAAGGGACTTAAATGATTCCCCTGTCGCCAAAAATCTTAATGTAACTGCCAGCCTCTGCTTTGCTGGTATAGACTGGCGCAAATGAGTATCCTTCTTTGCAATGCGAGACTCCACAATTGAAAGAAGATCAAAACTTTCAGAATCCATTCTTAAATAGTTCTGAAATGAATCGGCATCTTCGTATCGAAGTTCATGACAAAAAGGGGTAAAACACCTTTTGTTTGCCGGGAAAGTATCCACTGTCTCGTCCACCATCTGCGTTTCCTTTTCTTAGATTTCTCTTCTAGTTTACTGACACTTGCTACAATTGCAATTACAGCTTCAGCTTTTGAAACACTTTGATGCTTACTTAATGCAGGTATTGCAAACACCTGGATAACGTAAATTTTAAACTGTATATAATTACAATATACCTAAATTTGTATATAACCTACTAAAAAAAAGCCCACGTTCCTTGCCCAAATATTTGTTTTTATTCTAAATACTGTCATTTACTGTTCTCTACAGTATGTTTGGTAAAACGAGCTCACTCAAAGAAAATTGATAGTGTGAAATGACTTCAAATATATTTTACAGTGCTCATCAAATAATATTTGCCGTCACCCGACCTATGTGAAAGGCCCGGGGGTACCTGACGGGCGCTACGGGCGTCGCGGTGCTCTTGTTGTCCGGAGGGGCGCCAGGCTAGCGGACTGCTAGGCCGTTGATGTTGGGTCGTGGGTACTCTGCCCCCGCGTGCCCCGCCAGGTACACGGCTTGAATCTACCCTGAATGGTTCTCTCTTGACTGTGAAGGCCGCTCGGCCGTGTGGAGGACGGGAGACTCCGGAAAATTAGTATACACGAGTTGGTGAGAATTACCTTTAATCTAGTCCCGCTACAAAACACTCTCACCAACACTTGGCGACGTCTAGCCGTTACACGATTAACACAGAAAAAACATAACGCTACGCGACATTAATGGTTACCGCGGCAGTCTCGCGGGACGCGGGTCGATGCTCGCTGGAGACGGCCAGCGCCGAACATTAACGGGTGCAGGGGGTGCTCTATGAGCGGGCTCCTAAATTCGGCGAAACACTTACGTGTGTGCAGCCGGCAGGCATATGCACGGCGTCCTTAAGTAAAAACACTTTCGCTGGAGTCGGCCAGTACCGTACGTTTTGTGCTACGATACGTATCGCGGTATCACACTGAAGACGGTCGGGATAGGCCCGGCTCCACAAAATACGCGCCGAGTCGACGTGGGCAGCGGTGAATTAACGAAAGGTTTTATATTTAAAGATTTAGTACAGAATAAAAAGTAATAAAATGAAAGAAACTTGGATGCTGCCCACGGACACACGTCTGTTCCCGGCGCGGAGTGGTTCGAGACTGCCGGACATGGCCGCCTCGCAAGGAAGAGAAACTTTCTCTTCTTTGTGAGTCGGCGTCAAAAAACTTATATTAATTTAATTTATTATATTACCAGTTAAAACATGTTCCAGGTGCCCAATTAAAATGTAGCACCTGGTAATTGGGTGCTTAAGGCTTAACAATAGTTTTAATGTATTTAATTATTTAAAATGTGACATTAAGTTGGCGACTGTAAATTTACTACCATGTTGTCCCACTGTGAATTGTTTTAGAGGGACTTCTCCTATTCCGACATTCACGGGCATTTTAATTAAGGCCAGTGGCCGCGGTGACTATTAATTTGGTTTGTTGTCTATTGGGGTCACGCCCGAGGCGCTCGCCTGACTCAATCCGGCTGGGCAAGGGGCGCGCTCCGAAAACGGGATACGGTACTGGCGGTGCGGAGCACGGGCTTAAAGGCCATGGTCGGTACGACGTCATATTGAATACAATATATTTGAAGACGTATTTCATCCAAAATCACCCTTCAAATTTTGTTGTCCAATATATTGGAGACAATATATTTGACAGTGTGACAGGGCCTTTATAAACCGAACATAGCTATCTGCTAATATTTGAAGTAAACATTTTTGTACTCGCAATCACATAAACAGTTATAATTTAGAGATCGACAGATCAGATCTCGATTCGCGATCGACCGAAACAGTTCTCTATTCGCGATCGAGAGAAACAGTTATTTATTCGCGATCCACCGAAACAGTTCTTATTTCCCGATAGCCCGAAACAGTTCTTTATTCCCGATAGCCCGAAACAGTTCTTTATTCCCGAAAGCCCGGAAGAGTTCTTTATTCGCGATCCATCGAAACAGTTATTTATTCCCAATAGCCCGAAAGAGTTCTTTATTCGCGATCCACCGAAACAGTTCTTATTTCCCGATAGCCCGAAATAGTAGTTTATTCGCGATCGACGGAGTTATCTGCTCGCGGTCGACATTTTAACCAATTCTTGATTATCTAACACTATTAGGAAGTGGCAGGTAGGTTAAAATAAAGCATATACACATCAAATTTTAGCGAAATATGAGCTAAATTATGTCAAAGGTTTCAATCATTGTCACTCTGACAATGCTTCATAATCATGCAAATTAATCAATGTGTTTGAATCAAATTGTATATAATTTCATATAATACACATACTACATACAATAATGGCTTCTTTTACTTGTATTTGTGTAATGTTGAGAAGTAATGAAATATTGAAAGTAAAAATTTAATGTTTTTATTTCTTGTATTCTGATTTCCAACTAAGCCTGTGTGTTTCCACTACTGTATGTGTGTGTACGTTCCGTTTCCTGTGTGTACTGTGTGTACGTTCCGTTTCCTGTGTGTACTGTGTGTACGTTCCGTTTCCTATGTGTACTGTGTGTACGTTCCGTTTCCTGTGTGTACTGTGTGTACGTTCAGTTTCCTGTGTGTACTGTGTGTACGTTCCGTTTCCTGTGTGTACTGTGTGTACGTTCGGTTTCCTGTGTGTACTGTGTGTACGTTCAGTTTCCTGTGTGTACTGTGTGTACGTTCAGTTTCCTGTGTGTGTACTGTGTGTACATTCCGTTTTTTTCCTGTGTGTGTATTATTTCTTCATTTCGTTTCCTGTGTGTACTGTGTAATCATTACATTCATTGCGTGTAAATTGCGTACATTGCGTGTTGGAGCCGAGTAGACTTGTATCCTTGTAGCTTCATAGACATGTAGTTTCGTAGCCATGCGGTCTTTTAGTCATGCAGTCTCGCAGCCATGTATAACTCGGAACCAGCTAGATCCTTTTAGACTCGTAGCCTTGTAGCCTCGTAGTCTCTTAGACTCGTAGTATTGTAGCCCAATATCATTGGAGCTGTTGAAAGAAAAGGCAGTTGGAGCATTTGGAGCTGTTGGAACTGTTAGAGCCATTTTGAGGCCGTTTGGAGCATTTGGAGCCATTTGGAGCTGTTGGAGCCATTTGGAGCATTTGGAGCTGTTGGAGCTAAGTAGTCGTTGCACGTCTATGCAGGGCTAAATGTTTATAAGATTGCTGGCTTTCGCAAGTGATTCTGTAGTAGGATATAAATTGTGTAATAAATATTATGTTTGTAAAAGACTTTGTGGTGTTTTATTTCTCGAACCTTACACTTTTCTGGTACTTTTTTTAAAATTAAAGTTGTTTTGTATCGGCCAGGGATCGAACCAAGGACCTTAGTCGATCTAATCAATCAGTATACAGATTACAAATTTATTTAATGAATTTTGAACTTTTTCCAGAATCTCTAGCATTAAAATTACGAATTTCCAATATGGTGGTCTTGATGTCTGATAGGATGATGGTAGTAGAGGATTTAAAGTCTCTTTAAGAATGTTGAACATGGTTTATTTGAATTATTATTATTTTTTCATAAAAGTAAACATTATTGCATCGATCAAGGATCGAACCAAGGACTGGAGCGGATCGAATCTATATGTAAGTTAATGAGTGATTTATTTAATGAATTTTGGATTTTTTCCCGCTTTTCTAGCTACAATATTACATGATTTCAAGATGGTGGCCGAATTTCAAGATGTCGGGGGCACTTCCATAATAAATGATTACTGCACTGTAGCGGGTTAGAATAAAATTATCCAAATGGAAATGTACTCTATAATACAAGTACACACACACAAGATGGCGTACTCCAGCAGGTGGTAGCTCCTGGTAGCATGTACTGAACATAAAATGTCGGATCCATGATGGTCGACAAGGACAAAATCAGATTTCAAGGACAAAGTCAAATTTCAAGGTCAGGTCAAGTTTCAAGGTCAAGGTCAAATTTCAAGGTCAAGGTCAAAGTTCAAGTTCAAGGTCAAATTTCAAGGTCAAGGTCAAAGTTCAAGGTCAAATTGCAAGGTCAAGTTCAAAGTTCAAGGTCAAGGTCAAATTTAAAGGTCAAGGTCAAAGTTCAAGGTCAGCAGTTGAGGACAAAGATGTGGTGGCCAGATAATTGTACTAACATGGTATCAGCATACTCTAGCGGACGAAAACAAGATGGTGACCTCCAGCGGGTGATTTCAAGATGGTGGCCGTCACGAAAGGTGCAACGGTGGTTTTAAGGATTTTTTAATTTTTTTAATTAGGTTGATTAATTTTTTAAATTATTTTTTAATTTTTTCCCGAATCTCTAGCATTAAAATTACGGATTTTCAAGATGGCGGACGTGACGTCATGTTACCTGACGATATATATACAATGAACAAAGTAGTGGGGGTCAGTCTGCCTGCATCCACCATTGAGGAAGGAGCCTGTTGCCATTTTTAATTTTTTTGCCCTCATCGGGTTTGAACCGCGGACTCCGAACTCCGTGTCGTTAATGTTTGTTTTTTAAATATTTTTTATAAAATTTTTATTATTTGAATTTTTTTATAAATTTTAAATTTTTTTTTGTTAAAATCGGATAATAAATAAAGATTTTAAAGATTGCGACCGTAACGGAAATTGCAACGGTGACGTCATCATCCAATATGGCGGAAAACACATCGCCGGAATGTTCTAGAACACAATGACGTCATCCAAAATGGCTGATCCAAGATGGCGGGTCCAAATTGGCCTTCGGGGTCAAGGTCAAGGTCAAAGGTCAAGGTCACAACCATCCAAGATGGCCGCCGTGACGTCACAATCCAAGATGGCGGACCGACTATCGCAATCCACAGCCTGAAGCCTGGCGCCGGAGCCCCATTTGAATACTACTCGAGCTTATCAATGTAGTCTACGCACTGGGACAGAGCCACAGCCGCAAGCGCTGTGGCCACTCTCACTCTCACGAAATCGAAGATTTTAAATCTTTGTAAAATTTTTTCCTAACAGTGGTAACATTCAAGTTTTCTAGCAACATTTGAAATGTTTACCTCCGCAAACCTTGCGCGGAACACCGAAAACGAGAAGTTAAGTCCTAAATAATACTTTATTGACCACTCAACAATATGGCACTATAACGTAATTACTATAGTATACTTTCAGAATAGCAAACCAAAAATTACTCAAAACATTATTCTCAATGATTAAATTTAAAAATCTTTCACTATGTTTGACTAAATATGATATTTATTCAATAATATTAGAACAGAGGTGTTATGAAAAAAAGGGCACAAATGAAATACGTATTACAAAAACACGAAGAGCCTGATGTGAAAACATTAAATAAAAGTAGTTGCAAAGTTCTTAAACTTTAAGTTAGTTTATTTGTTGAGAGCTTGGTACAATGTGTCTGACCGCTAAAGCGATCCGAGCCGCGTAGTGTATACTACTGCGATGTTGTCGAAGTAGGCTCGGGTCGGGACGAATTTCGCTGTAAAGAAACAAAGGTTTTTAATACATGGTAAATTATCTCAAAGAATAAACTTTGTACAGTTTTAGAATGAACGTTTCTTAGTAACATATAAAAAGTTTACCGATGCAAACCTTGTGCGTCACGCCAAAAACGAGCAGTTAAGCCCAAAATGACAATTTTTTGCAACGATCCACAATAATGGATATTGCAAATGCAGTTTATGGAGTAGACTGACAGTATGGAACCCAAAATAATCTAGAAACATTGTCCTATCTGAGGATAGTGATAAAAAGTACAAATTTTAAACATCTGTCTATAAAATAGACAATTTAAATCATTTAAGTTAACGAATTCACTTTCATTCAATTTTAAGGAAATATAAATACATTTTACATAAACTTAAAGAGCCCAAAATGGAAATCGCTTAAAGTAAACGTTGTTGCATATTTATTCATCTTTAAATTGGTATATTTTTTAAGTGTCTCATACAATAAGTCTGACCGCTGAAGCTATCCGAGCCGTGTAGTGTGTACTACTGTGAGGTTGCCGAAGTCGGCTTGGGGTCGAAACGAATTTCGCTGTTAAGAAACATGGAAAATTATCCCAATGCAGAAACTTTGTACTGTTGTAGAATAAACGTTTCTTAGTAACATGTTAAAAGTTTACCGATGTAACCCTTGTGATCACACCAATAACGAGCAGTTAAGTCCTAAATGATAATTTCCCAAACGATCCACAAAATTGTGTTTCGTAAATAATTTAATAACTCTATAAATACTTTTTTTTAAGTAGGCTCTCAGTATACAGCAAACTTGGTTTGTCCTCAAACGCCATACTGCTACGGTAATAGGAATATGAAATCACTACAGACAAGATTTTGTTCCGTTTACTATGGTGAAACCAGAGTTAACCGGGAAATGACCGAACGTCCCGGAAAGTTGTGATATGTGACGATATTGCGCGAGTAGCACACCCGTACGTGACTACAGAGAATGGATAGTTTACTGGTTGCCAAGAACTCCAGTAAAATATGAAAAATTGCCTATCTAAATGCACGGATGTATGGCAAGTAGCATCTTCTGAATTTTCAGGCGAATTTGGCCGTATAATCCACCTTTGTCCCTCCAGGCTAATGACACACCTTGTCGACCCTCGTCAACACCTTTGAATATATATACTGTATAGAAGTCGCCAGCCCAGGTTAAAATTTCTAATACGGTTTTGAGGTAGTTGGTTAATTCACCGCCGCAATCGCCATCTCTAGGGCATCGACTTGTGGTGGTCCCTAGCAGACAAGTGTCGAACTCTTCAAACACCCCTTCCCCCTCCCGTTGAACGACCTTGAGCTGCAGTGAATGATGGGTGGGGGAGCGGGGAATGACAGCGGGCGACAGTGCTGCGCTCTAACGTGTAAATAACAACTAAGACGATACAGGGCGTTACGGCAGCGCACTGCAGCGGTGAAGTTCCCAAGCTGCTCATCATACGCTTCTGAAAAACGTAGAGTAAATCCTATCCACTCGCGACTTCTATACAGTATATATATTCAAAGTCAACACAGCTGGGTGCTTCACTAATGGGGATTATCGTAATCCCTGTTTGAAAAGAGGAAAGGAAGCTGCTTGTCCTGGGGCGAGTCGAGGTGTTACGGGGAGCTCAGAAAAAAAAATTGGTGGAATTTGTGAATTCAATAATTTAATTCAATAATTATAGATATCAAAATGCTACACAGTGTCATATGTGTTTATTTTCTCTTGTTTGTTTGATAAACTTCTCCGTTGAACATGCCTGTAAAAAGCGTCGTACACATTCTATATGCGACATCATTTGAAACTATAAGGTCTTTTAAAAATAACACCGAAAGTTCGCGCAGCGAAATTTAGGCCCTGCATAGTCTACCAGTCGATGTTTCAGTAAAAGAAATCATAAATAGTAATGGAAGGCAACGCATACGTTTATTTATTTATGTAGGGCCTATATCTACGCGTATCTACAGTTCACCTTCGGTATTTCTAGCATTACTGAGTATGTCTCCGTGCATATCTCCGACAAAAACAAGTTATTGTTTGAACGCAGAATCAAGGCTTGATCCCTGTGCGTAGTCGGGAAGCTTTCAAAGTCACGTGGAGTACACATTTGTACCACAAAAAAAAAAAACAATTCATTAATGGGGTTGGGATTTCTAATTTATAAATGCATCACAGATGCTTATAATTAAAGCCTCGTTTTTAAGGCCACGCTAATTGAACTTTTTAATTAGCAGTTTTTTCTTTTATGCAAAAGCTAAAGAAAATTTCCTACATGAAAAGTTAATTCAATTAGTGGGGTTTTTCTTTCGGTCGCCATTCGATTTATATGCATAATGTAGTTGCCTTGAGTAAGATATACTTTTTTTTTCTTTGTGGAATAATTAATTTTGTATGTCTTGCTATGATATGTGATATCCACTTTATCAGTTTTAATTCCAAGCAGGTGGAATGGATTTATCATCTAGTTTCCTGTCTGATTTCTTAGCATCTTTCGCATTTGATCAATCATACTGCAGTTCTCTATTTAAGGCGCTTCCGTGATCACTATAATACTGTACTCGTACTTTTAACAAAATGCAATACATGTCAAATTTCCAGCGTCTGTGAAATTGAAAGTAATTAATGTGACATTAAGGTATGTCGATACTAAATTACCACATATAATTATGTAATATTTGTTGTAATACACAACAAAAAATTATTGAAAATAATTTTCAATTGTATTTGACTTTAATTGTAAATATGTCTCACGACTGTGGTATTACAGTTGTTTATAGGTGCCGCAATGTAACCTCAACTTTTTTGTAAGATCTACTTCTGGCTTAGATCTACTTTGATGGGTATTTTGCATCTTCCGATGGAAAACATTTTCTTGTGGTAGTCATATGGCATTTCCTGCACGGCAATACTATTGTTAACGTTTGGCGGAATTATACATCATTAGCCTGAAAAAATATCTAAACCAGAAGCAGATATAACACAAAGGCTGAAATTGCCATGTGGCATGTAAAGAATGAGTGAATATTCCACCACTGGATTTTTATAAGTTATTACTGGTGAAACAATCGTGTGTGTAAATAAATATTCAAACACTTCCCCTATTTGTTTAGTCCGTAGGCTGACTTTGTAGAGGGAATGAGGATGGCTTAGTAATCAAACATCAACCTGACATTAAACACTCCCACCACGCTCATGCATGTCTCACGAGAAACTCGAACCCATGACCCCACCCTCCGCAAGCTGGTGAGTCTTCTACAGCGAAACGAATTTTAGCACTGTAATGATCCTTCTGACACTAGCAGAGATGACTAAAAGATCCATAATTTTCTGTACCTGAACCAAACTCTACTTCGTACAAACTCCCACCAAACGTCAACTTAGATGAGCACGTACCTACTGGGCTGTAAATGTTATATTTTTACTATATTTTTTCATAACTGGTCATCCAGATATTTTTCGTAAGCCTATCTGTAAATATTAAGCGTGTGTAAGTATCGTTTAAGAATAAAAGTAAAGATCAGTACTTAAATAGACCCCAAATATATATACATGTATAATACTTGAATAGTTGAAGTCGTTTATGTTTTATTGCACATTATAGGCAATTAACTTCCGAAAGTTCGATTTGAATTTAAAGTGAAGACATTGAACAATGAAGCCTTCCTTAAATCCACAGTCAAGTTAATGACAACGTAGTTGGTTTGGTTACATCTTGTTGTTGTATATGTGTACTTGAACGTGGGGGATACAAATGGGCAGGGACGCACTAACTTTCTTGAAGACTTACGACGAGCGAGCTACATATCAATATCCTACTATTAAAACGGCATTGTTCATGTTATAATTGGCTATTTGAATATGGAAAAACATCGTTTTCTAACTTTACGTGACAAATGAGACTTCTGTTAATCAAATAATGAGTGTATTAAATTAGTGAAAATACACAAATTAAGTGAGGATTTTTTTTTGTCTCGTGAAAAACAGTTTTAAATATTTAATACAATAATTTATTCAGAAATTAGCTGCCCTAAAATTTTATACGGACGGAATTGCGATTATGCAATAGCACGGTGCATTTCAAAACCACAAATAATAAATATGGGCAACTGTGTATCATTTTATGGTTCAGTAGAGTAAAAAAATTATTTGCAAGCTGAATGAAATGTACAGTATGCAGCATACATATAATCTTTGCAATATTATTTTAACCTTTTATCATGATTATAATTACACAAATATATAAATATATATATATATAATTATGTAATTCTAATAAATTTGCATTTATACTGATATTGTACACACATTTATAATACGAGCATATTTCAAAACGGTTTCGAAGGTCACCATAATGAGTAAGAAATTTCTTCGTAAGTAAATTTCCCTTTCGGTAAAATTCTTATGGCTTCGAAACAAAATTAAATACGCCAACGTATAACAAAGTGTGTAAAAGTAATTTTTTAATTTTTTTCATTAATTTTTCTGTTAAAAAAATTACTGTTCAATACTGCAAGAAACATAAATCCTTTCTCTTACCACATACATAATCTGAGCGTAATAAATAATTACGTAGTTTTCTGGCTGATTTACCTACAATCCTTGCTTTGCGCAATTAAGGTGAAATCATTGAAACATTGCAAAATAGTTTTCTCACTAACCCTACAATAACAGTTATGTATATGTTGTCAGATAACACGCAGGCCCAATGTATTAACGGTTTGTAAGCAATTTTTTTATTTGTCTGTACGCTCACTCACCGAAATTGCGTGCGTAATCACACTTAATCTGCTAAATATATTAAATATTTCATTTCTAAATAAGTATACGAATTCAATGTAGATATTTTAATGAACACTACTTACTATGTTTAAGTTTGGAAAAAATCCTACTTTACCAGTCCCTAGTTAAAAGCTATGACTATATAATTTTTTTCCAGATATTTTACATATTGTTTACCATATAATATTAATGATCCATGTTTTCAATCATATTTAAGTCCGCGACGTGTAGATAAAGCAGTTAACGAATGTTTTGCTAAAGTTGTAATAACTTTGGTTATTCATTATAACTGGTTTATAATCAGTGGCACACAAATTGCACACAAAGTCTATAGTAAATTACATAATTTTATTTGCATCGTCAGTAACATGGTAATATACACTTATAATTCGGTGGCCCACGCTGAGGTGATATGGTATACCAGTTCGCAAAATCTGTTTTAGGGTCTAGTATTCAAACTGAGTATTTGTCAAGAACGAAGGGGAAAATATACCAGAGTTTCGATGCCGTGGTGAGTCACGACCTACAAACTGTAAACAGCTCCAGGAAGGCATTAATACCGCCCCCCCCCCCCCTCCCGACCCGAAGGCAGCTACCTGACAGCTTGCCTCCCTTCCTGCCCCCCTCGCCAAGCTATCCATCGCTCATCTGAGATATTTGCCCCTGCCAAATTATTTCAATACAGCAAATATAACATTATAGCTTTCCTATTACAGATAGAGACATGCGGTCTGAAACTTTTTTGAACTAAATAATTTGCATAATATGCCTTAATATTCATTTTCTATATAAAACTGACAGCCTGTTTACAATAGAGTATTGAAAAATGAACAAGTCATTTAAAAACTATGTGAAAATATTATTTAAAAAGTGGGTATTAACGCAAGTGTATACCTGCATTATCTGTGTTTGGTTTTTATTTCACATTTTTATCTTATTTAGTTCCTACATAAAACGTACTTTAGTTAACATTGGTTTTACTATACTGGGAATATGCCAGCGCCCGACCATCCAACAGCCTTAACCGTTAGGATTTCTGGTACGAACACCCTCTCACAGGTAGGGTCATAAAATACGGTCAAACTCTTGCAAAAACATCCACCACCGCTCTTTGCCACTAGCAATCCAACGAAGTCAGCTAGGCGCAGCACTCAAATGCATTAACTTATTTAAAAAAAACTGAATATGTAATGCTACCTATACGTTTTACAACACAACTCGTGTTTTATTTATTTTCTGGAAAAAAAAATCTATTATTATAGGAATTATGTTTTAAAAGTGAAAAAAAACTCAGAGTAGATTTACGATGTATCGTTTTATTCAATTTTTATGTAGTAAACTGATTTTAAAGAAGTAAATATATAATTTTTCATTTTGTCGAATACAGGCTACATTAAAATTTTGCATGGTTCTGATCGAAAATAAAACGATGTATCAGAAATAAAAAAAATTGTTGCAAAAAAAATAATTTTTAATAATACAATTTTTGAAACAGAATAAATCCATGCAGATATAAAACCAGAGGTCCTCTAGAGTTTTTCATTTACAAGTCCCAAGCAGAAATCGTTTATTGTTAATTTTATTGTATCAAAAAACATTCATATAAGAAAAAAATGCATATCTCATTACATGTAACATAAATACACCCTCTCATAGGAATTAGCTATGTTTTAAGTAATCCCTAAATAAGACCAAGTTGAATGAGTGTCGCAGTACGCAGTGTGTCGCAATGCCGCGCTGGAATGGCGGTGGCCGTGAGAGATCAGTACGGCCGCAGTACACTGCAACGCTCGGGCCGCTTTAATGAGCCAACTAATTACGTTAGACTCTTTATAAATATACTGTCTTAAAGCTAAAGGTATAACCAAAAACATTATTTGAACATTTTTCGCAGTGGACTCTTCAAATTGGTGTAAATAGTATTTTTATCTGGGTGGCAAAGATAAAAAAAAATATGTCCCGAATTAATCGCTTAATATCATATCTTTAATATTAACAATTTATGCTTTTTACAACATTAATGGCTGTATTAGAGTCTCAAGATTATTTTGGTAATTTTATGGACAGTCTAAATTAAAAACTGTACAAATGGGTAGCATTTTAATGGACTGATGTAAGTCGCTGTCATCTAGGACTTAAATGCAAATTTTCGGTGATACGCACAAGGTCTACAGCGGTAAACTTCCGATATGTTATTAAGCAAAGTCAAATCTACAACTGTACAAAAATTCAGCTTTGGACAAATTATTCACAGGTTTGTGCCTTTTTAAGTCTTGGTTTCCTGGACTATGAAAGTTGAGGCCAACATGTCCTCCCGCCGCGAACAGCTGATTGTGGGCCGTTTTCCGTTGTGTTGCTACTAGGATACATTGAATACTGTGAAAATGGTTCAGAAATGTGTTGCCTACGTTTTTAAATAAAAAAATCTGTCAAAGGAACATAGGTGTCGTTTCGCAGGTAAGTGTATTTATCAAATTTATGGTGTATTTTGGGATTTTATGTAAAAATTGTTCTGAAATAATTATACTACTTTGACGTTTTGGTTGCATGATAATTTGACTTAAAAATTAATTTATATTTACGTTAAATGTGGGGTATATGTATGGTATAACTATTGGTTACATGTTTTTATCGGAATTGTGTGTTATATTTGTGTGTTCAGTTTTCCTGGAGATGACGAATTGAGGAATAAGTGGACTCTATCTCTGAGGCGGGAAAGTTTCGTGCCGTCCAAGCATTCCAGAATTTGTTCTAAACACTTCTCCCAAGATTGTTTTGACAAGGAAGCTTTTGGTAACGGAAGAAAGCTGAAACCAAATGTTGTTCCAACTGTTTTTGACTTTCCGGCACATTTTCAGCCTAAAAATGCCAAGAGGAAAGCATCTACCGAGATAACCCAAATTATGTCTCAGTCGCATGAAAACGCCACCACCTCGCAGCAATCCACTACCATGTAAGTATGTGATTCAGAAATATTCTTTAAATTTTATATTTATTTAAATTTATTTAAATTTTAAGGTTTAAGACTATGTTTAAAGACAGTTAACTATTAGCCGGAAACTTGATATACAATCAGTGCAGCTTTTGGCCAAAAAATAGAGGTTGGGTTAGGTTAGGTTAGTTTTAGGTTGCTCTTGAACTACTTTGTATTTTAACGTGGAATGAATTTTCAAAGTTCTTCAGTAAAATATCAAGAACTGTGTTACATTTTATATTTGCATCCTCACCTTCGAACACTTTCCCCCAGTTATTGCATGACAATGTCTGTATGAAGGTATTGATTTGAAATTCAGTAAATATTCTAGTTATATATTTACGTGTTTCTTGTTTTGAGTCTATACTTTTCACTGGCAAGTAAATTATTTGAGCCAAGTGATCTGAGCGTCCTAATTCAACATTTTCTACTTTAAGGAAAGAGATGTTTGTAATGATGAAATCCAAGGGTGTCGCCAGGGGGGAAGGGGGAGGGGAAATGCACTCCCCCCCCCCTAGAGCCCTAGAAGTTAAAAAAAATGTAGCCAAATGCAAAAAAAAATACATACTTTTCCCACAACATGCCCCCCCCCCCCCCCCACATGCCATCAGCTGGCGATGCCATTGATGAAATCTATTGTAGTTTTTGATTGTGCTGTTTAGCATGTATAGCCAAACACTTTGTTTTTCAAATTGCATGTGCACATAATCTCTACAAGCCTGGTACCTACATAATATGTTCATATGTTAGCAAAATAATAATTACAACCATATTTTTATAGGGATATTCATACAGTTGAAAAAAAGTTAAGATTGGCATATCTAGGTGACTTCAATGAGAAGAACCTGACCTCACCCAGCAGAAGTAAGAAGTGCCTTGGTGCTGCAAAGGAAATAAGATTAAAATACCGCAAGAAACTGAAACTCCTTCGTCAGCGTTGTAAACGAGCCACTCCAAAAATAGTGAGCCTTCAGGCATTTATCTCGCATCTGCAGGATAAGAAACTGATAGGTGATGTTGCTGCAGATACACTACAGGTAATACCACTTCAAATGGCTCAGCTCATTAACACATTCATTGTTTGTAACACCTATTAGCGTTGGACCACATGCAGGCACCATCACCTGGACACATTGTCACTAACAATTAGATTTATTCCCTCAGCTTTCCTTTTGTCTAAAATATTATACCATAATTCAATTTTAAGTAATTATAAAACAAAAAGTTCTCTCTGAAACTTGGTTAAAGAGATATGTAAGGGTTTGAATGACCAGGATCTAAACTATACTTATGGTCAGAACTGTATATGAATATTCACATGTGGTCTAAGTTATTGAGAAAATTATCAAGTACATTATGCAAAATTTCAAACAATACATTTTTGTTAGGAGAAATGATAATTTGTAATGCGTCTGCTAGTTGCGTCCTTTATTGAAAGACCAGCTTTGACAGAAAATTCCTAGTATACATTTAAGCTGTTATACATTATGCAAGTTAGTATATTATTTGCAGATGCTGAAACAGCAATAACTTAAACCAGTTTCTTTTTACTAAATTTTAAAGGTAAAATCTGTTGCACTATAACACAATTAAGATCATTGGTTTCAGAAATCTTTGCCACCTGCTGTTGCGGATCTCATCCAGCGATGGAAGAAGAGGCCAACCAGAGAAGCCTATCCTCCAGAGCTGAAGACGTTTACTCTGACACTGAATTTCTACTCTCCTAAGGTGTACAATTATGTTAGGAAGATGTTCATGAAGTGTTTGCCACATCCTGTTACACTGCAGAAGTGGTATTCAACTGTCGATGGAAAGCCAGGCTTCAGTACTGAGGCTTGTATAGCATTGAAACTGAAGACAGCAGAAAATGTTACTTGTGGTAAACCTACATTAAGTTCTTTGATGTTAGATGAAATGGCCATACGTAAACACATAGAATTTGGTGGTCAGAGTTTCATTGGATATACTGACTTCGGTACAGGGTTGGATGAAGATTCCCTACCTGAAGCAAAGGAAGCATTGGTGTTCATGGCTGTCGCTCTAAATGGTAGCTGGAAGATCCCAGTACCAGTAGGGTATTTCTTGATTGCTGGTCTGCTTGTATAATAGTCTACCTCAGAATGATAATATCAATAATAAATTTTTTTCAATAGAGTTAAAAAAAATATTAGAAAAAGTGTTTCTATTCCTTCAAAGATGTCGGGAAGAATTTATAAAAAAAAATTAATACTAGTAAAGATTTCATAGGGTAATTTCAAACCCACTTGTAATTTATGCTATTACTATCTTTATTGCATACTAATTATGTGTTATATGTTCTGACGTCGACCGGGGCTACGCCCTCCCTAAGCCCGATGTGCCTCACGCCGTCGCCACTCCTCTCCTCCCACCCCCACCCTCTATTTCAAACCTCCCGCCCCGTGTGCAGGTATGTGTGTGCGCGTGTGAGGCTGCCAACAAGAGGCGAGAGTAGAGTCTGTGCCACGACCCCTTTTATTTTATCATTCAATTTTAATGTTTACGTAATTGCTACCTGTCTTTTCTTTAAATAATATTCCCTAAGGATTATGTTTGCAGTGCTAGTTGGAAAGGACAGCGCAGCGCCCCACGCGGCAGGCAATGGAACTACCCGCAATCAGTTTGAACCATAACCCCAATCAAAATAATTAATACTCAACATAAATAATTAAGGAAACCTTGGTATAATTTTATTATAGAATTTTAGTGTATTTGTTTTAGTTAAATAAGTGTTATCTCCTGCAGCGACTCGAACAGAGTTTCCAAGGGAGATAGGTTGGGTTTTTATCTTGCGAAGAAACTTAAACAGTTTTGTGTACAAGACACTTTTATTGGTTATGATATAGCACACGACAAACATGCAAACTTGGTAGTGATACGTCGTCGTTTGCTTCAATAGCTGAAACAGGTTTACTGCAAATGGCGGACGATCTCTGTGAACACAAATTACACACTTTTAATTTGATGCAATAATCTCGTAATAACAACAAATAATAATCCTGACATTTAGCGATTGTGTAAGCTATGGCAACAAACAATATAAATTTGGTATTCTATTTTCTTTGAATTAATTTCCTGTTACTACCAAAATTCCAAACTAGAGTTAACTTTTCTCAATTATACACAATCTTTATCTGACACACAATTCAGAACATACACTTGCATTAGACTAAGACCTACGCCACGAGTTTGGGTCCGCCCTCCATTTTTTTAACATTTAAGTCAGATCCCTAGTGGCGCTTTCGCCTACACACTATTGAGGTGCGGCCAACTCGTCTTTCTATTTCCGGTTATCCGACGTCTCAGTCCTGTCTCTATCAATTTACTACTCTATGTACAAAGTCAATTCCGGGTAAGTTCGCCAACGCTACCTATAAACCCCTATTTGCCGTATGCGGACGACATCCATGTCGACTTCCACTCTCGTTGCGCCGACTCGCTCCTTCCCCACTCGCTGAGCGAGTGTCCCTAATCAAAAGTCTGCTCCCTTCATTATTTTCCTTCAGGGGGTATTCGCCCACCCCTGACGACTTCAAATTTGACTAGCAGCTTTTCACAAAATTACTCGCCGAGCGAGTTCCTACTCGCTCTTGGCGAGTATTGGTGGCGAGTCGTGGCGTCTGAGGTTAAGTCCGTTTCTTCTTATTATGTCGTCTGCGGCTAAGTCCTGGTCCAGTGTGAAAAGTTAGTTCCACTTACTGCTTGTTGAAATTCGCCTAAGTCCCACCTCGGCTGCGGATGGAGGAGACTCTGGAGATGGCAGCGTGTCCACCGCAGGCAGAGTCCGGTTGTTGCCTCTCGATGCAGAGTGACTGTCTCTCGTGGCGGAGCAGCGATTCCCTTCTGCCCCGAGTGCTGATTCTTCTAAGTCGGTAGCGGCGTGGTGTATCGAAGTTCCGGGCGTCGTGGGCGATGGCGGCAGCGTGACGATCTGTTGTCTTCTTCGGAGCGGTGTTAAGCCGAAGCCTCTGGCTGGCAGCCAGGCACCTTCTGCCTGCTGCTTGGTAACAAACCCGTGTTTATACCCGGCGAACCCAGCATGACATCATCAAGTGCCAATCAGCACAGACTTGAAGTGACATCATCTTGAGCCAATCAGCACTCACTGCCTTGTTGCTAGGGGCTCGGTCGACTGAGAGTCTCGGGTTTCCTGGGATCTAGGGGTTATGCAACCTCTTAGACTCCCGTGTATTGCGGTTGTCCTGCCTTTTGGGGAATTCTCGTTAGGTAGGGTTTTCCTACCATAACAAAGTGGTAATAAATAACAGGAGAGGCTAACGGTAAATCCAGCGCTTTCCGGCCGCCATGCTGCCCTGGCCTCTGCAGTCAGTTCCGTTCGTCACCCGGGGTAGGATGCTTGGTGAGCACCGCGCAACTTCATATTTTTTCTCAATCAACTGATCTCTTAACATCCGCCGGACTTTTCATAATTCTTAAAACCTTTTTGTATCTGCGAGGCCTACTCCGGGTGGCCGACTCGTTTTAATAAATATTTAAGTTCATTTCCAACATTTAACCACGAACCGCGTCCTAAACTCACGAGGCCAGGCCACGAGGTGACCTGGTCAGCCTGTAAACTGATTCTTTCCCGCCGTTTGGCATTATTAAAAGTTTCATTGAGTGTATGTAGATGTAGCGCAATTGGAGAGGTGTTGTAACGTTGCTGGAATAAAAGGAGTACGTCGAACTTGTGATTTTTAGTCGAGTGACCACGTGTCCCTGCTCCAGAACCTCAAGGCGTGTGGGACGCCTTAAGAGCCCACTGGAGCGATATCGCTTGCTAAGGGAACCGGGCCTAGCCCTACACGGGTCACGTCACGCCCTAAAGGGAGTCTCCGCCGGGTCCACGTGCCCACATCACGTGGTGGCGCCCACTCCGACATTTCATTTGTTCCTTCCCTTACATCCCTAGTAGACAGTTCTGTTTCACTTTTAATTATACTTTAAGTAGTTTCATATGCTGTAATTAATAACTTATAAGTAAAATGTAATTGTATATTTTGTGTTTTTATTTTTTGTGAAATTGTATGTTTTGTTTTTGTGAAACTATATATATAATCACCAGCCCCTCGAAGTAACGCTGTTCGATTAGCGCTGTTTTGAAGTAACGATGCCAATTAATTAGGGCATGATTTGAAGTAGCGCGATCATATATTCGAAGTAGCGCTCATTCTCGTCCACATAATTTATTTTATATTCATACGTGCACAATGTAACAAACAAAATGCAACAAATTAAATATAAGATGGCACTTGTGTAACATAAATATTATGACGAATCAAAAAAAGATATTACCTTTTTATGTAATAGTTATTCACTGCCATCACGAATTTTTAAAGCCTAATTAAAATTGCACAGTAAATAAAAATTTCATAAATACATTTTTCGACGCCTACGTGTGTGTTTAGCTAATGTTTATAGATACTACGCCGTCTTGCAACTCAGTAGCAGCTCTAGTGGGAAATGCCGGAAGCTTTCGAGGTTAGTTCACATCTTGCATGACAGGCTGCGCTGACTCCTAGTCGTGAGTACACGAAGTTACTCTTTTTTTAGAATCGATTTCAATATAAACTAGTTACGCTATTGTTTTAAGATAGCATTTTGTTAATAGAAAACGTAAAATTTTCTCTTCTCTATTCTTAAACATTAAAACAGAGCTTACCCATACAGCACACAATGTTTCAGTAACGTGTCTGTGATATTGCAGTAACATTACTATATGTTTCGAATAGATTACATTTCATCTGTCATGTTTCTGGAATATTTCATAAACATTTCATTGGACACATAGTACTCATGTCTATAAATGAAGTTTCAGATACATTTCAGCAAGATTCGTTTGGCAATATTACATTGTGGTTGATTCTGAAATGTATCTGAGACATTATATTGAAACTTCCCATCATGCTTGTTGGCACTGAAGTTTAGAAATCTTTGTCTTTGTGTATTATTTCTTGTTTTGGCGCAGTATTTTGGTACTTGGATTTTTATATGTGGTGAATAAATTGTAAGTTTTAACATTATTTATTTCATGTTAGTTTACTTTTTTTTTGTTTTTACTTTCGCACTTAAGCAAGTACCGGTATAGAAACATTCTTTTATGCGTCTTCGAAATGTGTAAAGCTGTAGGTTAAGGAATGTCTTTTTTTGTCGGTATGCTTAACATTCCCGTGCCATATTTATATGAGCGCTGTTTTCAGTCTGATTTTTTAATTTTTGTGATGCATTAACAGGATATTCGCGATTTAATAAAATTGCGAAAGCATCTAATGAGTTTTCTTACTGTAGCTATATATGGTCGTTGACTGTAGAACACGAATGCTAATGTATGGGTTATTTATTATCTTTAGTTAAAAATCACACAAATATAGGCTTATAGGTTTCTAAATATTTTGGTTTTAATAGCATTTGATTAAACCAATTTATTTTATTCAGTTATCACCTTCGGGCTTTTATAATATACTAAAGTAAATATACTTCATAACCTATAATTCGTAGTTAAGGGTAATTAATGTTTATTTACTGTGCACAACACATAAATTAATTATGTTGTGTTTATTTTAATATAAATATTGAAGTGTTTTATTTGAAATAATTTACAATTCTACTGGTTAAGTAATTATTTTTATTATGTTATGTTCTGCACTCTGTAGTACTTACTTACATCGTATGTTGTAGGCCTACGTATTACTATTAACGGAAATTTAATAAAGCCTGCTATTATATCTGGCTTGTCATAAATGTAATTTATTGTAAGTGAATGCACTAGGCCTACACATATAATTAGACAGCGGTTTCATTAATTGCCATTTCGCTTAACAAAGTTATTTCTGCAATCTGGCCTTCATTTTATTGGTGGGCTGGAATTGCAGCGCAAAATAATTGAAATAAATCTTGTCCTTTACCGCAGAGAAGGTACAAGTCTTCGAGTTGTGTTGTACTAAGCATAAGCATCATTGGTTTTTCTATTTAAATTAGTTTTTCTTATGCTAAATTATGGTAGTAACCAAGTATGTTTGATTTGGAGAGTTTGACAAAACCTAATTCCATCCATTATATGACAATAAAGGAAACACATTAAATGATGATTTATTAGATTACATGTGTATAGTTATATAGTGGTAGCAATTTAAATAATGAAAATAAACATTAAATGTGCACTACAAAGGATAATATTGAGAATCTGCTCAAAAAATTACTAGAAATTTTAGAGTATTATTGCACAAAAACATGGGCTGAATTGTAATGATGTAACATCACAGGCACTGTTCACACAGACGCTTATTAGGAAATCATTAGGATTTAAATTTAAGTTTTCTTTTAAAACTTTGCTTAAAATGTGTTATTATACAATGTCATGGGCCTCTTTGCATTAACCAGACACCATTAAATTGATTATTAGGAATGTAAATAGCATGTTAAGAAATTCCCAGTGAAGAAGTATTCCTGCTTAATAAGTTTGAAAAAAAAATGCATAGGTTGCAATACCAATTTGTCCATTTTAAGATGCTTTTAGTTTTGAAATTTATCATTGGTATCAGAAACTTTTTTTTTCTGTTTGCATGGTAATTTAAAAATAAATAATGTAACAACTTAGTGTCTACATGTTTAAAAATCTCACATACATGTCATAATTGACCTGAAACAAGTTAAAAATAATTGTTTTTTCTTCTTTTTTTTCCAGCAAAAATCTCCAAAAACATCTGCATAGAGAGTCAGTTAAAAGTTTCATGTATTGTATATATTATTTATATATATATATATATATAGTTTTTTTATTAAAGTCTACTTCTCAGACTATGTTGTTATTTGTTATTGAAAATACCCCTTTTCATCTTTGCCTCTATTGTTAAGTATTCAAATGGAAAGAACCTGGTTTGACCTGGTGTGGCTTTCTGATTATGGTTATACATGGTTCTTAACTTACTTCAGGTGCATTCTTGGCTGGTTTTATAACATAGATCATAGAAGTTACAATCCAAAACCCTATTGTCTGTTTGAATAAGTTTCTCTATCTCTAATGACTTCATTGTTGACGAGTTAGGCCAAACTAGCTACCTTCTATTTTGCACAAAGTATAACTCGCCATTCATATTATTTTAAAATTTTGTACTGCATATTACAAAATTATTTATATTATTTGTTTACAATAAATTTGTGATCTCATTTGAATATAGTTTGTGTGGAAGTACTGTTGTGTTAATATTATTTTGTGTATTTACTTTGAAAATTTGGATTTTAGAGACCCTATATACTATTGCCATATTGTATTTGTTGTTTTATCCTTAGGCTATTTAGTCAATTTGGTAGTATTAAAATACAAATATAAAACCTAGCTTAATCCACGAACTTTAGGTAGATTAACATGCTATCTATAGAAAAAATTAAGGAAACCATTTTTTTTATGGACTGCCACTATTGTATCTTCAGAAAGTCACTGGCCACTCAATGTTAGGGAAGCTGGATCAATTTGAGCTCTTGTCTGATACAATAAGTCTTTCAATTAGGGAAAGTGACATTGCAATGTTAAAGAGTATTTCTCATTGCACATTTGTTTCATTCCCATTTATATTCCACTACTACACCACCATCTCACTTCATTTAGGCTGGTCAGACAAGTTTTTTGTTTAGTGAGGACAGCCGATTCTAGTCCAGTCTCATTTATGTTGAGCTTGTGTGAAATGGAAAACAATATGTCGATTATAAAGCTATATGATGAAATTGTATTAAGACTGCATTGTTTCATATTTAGACCCTCTGTAAATTAGTATATGTGTGTTTAAGAAGAAAAAGACATTAATTATAACATAAAATTGTTACATGTCTTTTGAGGGTTTTCAAGCGCACATTTTTTTCTTGCAAATGTCCAAAAAACAAGCACCAGCCATATATACTTACTATAGCATTAAATAAGGAGAAAAGTACATCACAATACGAGCACAGATCAAGTCTCATGGCTGTTCATTATGTGGTAAATATTTACAATCGCGGTAGATGCCAAAAAAAATGCTAAATATCTGAAAATACTTTTATTCTGTGCCCTTTCACTTCCTCTTTTCAAAACAACCGGCGGAGGTAAGAAATTCCAAATACTTTAGGAGATATCGAATTTTTTAATTTCATCATATGTAGAGTCGCGGTAGATGCCAAAAAAAATGGTAAAAATCTGAAAATACTTTTATTCTGTGCTCTTTCACTTCCTCTTTTCAAATCAACCGGCGGAGGTAAGAAATTCCAAATACTTTAGGAGATATCGAATTTTTAAATTTTCATCACAATACCTGTGAATTCAGGCGGCCACCATTGTTTCTTGTTTACGAGACGAGTATGATTTTTTTTTCCGCGACGTAGGTGAACGACTACATTGTTGCTTGTTTAGGAGTATCTATTAAAATCTGAAAATACTTTTATTATAGTTATGTTATGTTAGGTTAGCTACATTAAAACACTTTAAAACACTATGGACGGTTAGTTAGGTTAGTATAGCTACATTAAAATAAACAGAGAAATATAAATAATTATTAATAAATAAAACCGAGGTTGCCCGAAGGTAAATTGTTCGGGTGTAATCGGGAATGCCAGAACTTTATGTGCGTCTTGATTTACCGTTCGTGAATGCCTAATTAATTAAAATGGTCGATTAGGTCAGGTCAGTTACATTATTAATACTTTCAAACTAAGCAGACATTAAAAATAATATATATTAATTTTAATGGTTGTTTAGTTTTAAAGTATTTATAATGTAGCTGACCTGACCTAACAAACCGGGACAAAGGATGAACGGTAGGAACTCACGTAATTTTTTTACTTATTACTTGCGCAACAAATAAAACATTAAAATTTGAAACGTTAAAAACTCACATACGTTAGAGGCGGGTACATTCCTTTGCCATTAGTAGAAAATGATGTAGTCGTTTTACCTACGTCGCGAAAATAAAAAATCATAAACGTAAACAAGCAACAATGGTCGGTTCACCTACGCGGAAAAAAATCATACTCGTCTCGTAAACAAGAAACAATGGTGGCCGCCTGAATTCACAGGTATTGTGATGAAAATCTAAAAATTCGATATCTCCTAAAGTATTTGGAATTTCTTATCTCCGCCGGTTTTAATGTAAAGAGGAAGTGAAAGAGCATATAATAAAAGTAATTTCAGATTTTTAGAATTATTTTTCGCAAATACCGCTACTCTACATGTTCAAAATTTAAAAATTCCATATCTCCTAAAGTATTTGAAATTTCTTATCTCCGCTGGTTGATTTGAAAAGAGGAAGTGAAAGAGCATAGAATAAAAGTATTTTCGGATTGTTAGCATTTTTTTTGGCATCTACCGCGATTGTAAATATTTACCCATTATGTTAATACCGGTTTCCTGTGCAACATACAAGTAGGAATTTTCTATTATAATATGTTAGTGTATTGTATATAGGTATATTATTTTTTTATTTCTATAACATTTGTTTGAGGTTGAATGCGATTTTTTTTCTTGTGTGTATCAAGTATTTTAAGTTAATGTAATACCACATGATTATCTAGACCACTGATACCGTACACAATAACAGTGTCGTGATTTTTGAGAATGTCAACATCTGGAATGCAATAGAAAACCATACCCAAATTCTCAAGACATTGTTCAAATACAGATAAAGACATCGATGGACAAGTGCTCATTTATGATACTCAAAAACAAACTTGAAGTGGCCATAACACATTGGGTTGTGAAAATTATATTTTAAAATGCTCAGTAATCATGTCTCCTATGCAAGTGGGGTTTGGTTGTAATGGATTAAGTAAATATTAGCATACTTTCTGTGCTGATAGGTATATGTTAAAAATACTATTATTTTTAAGTATAACATGTGATGTATACACGTGCTTCGTAAGGAAGTATGAGGTTAAGGGGCCCGCCTCGTCAGGGGTGTATGTGTGTTAGTGAGGCGGGATGATAAGCGCGACGCTCGATGGTGCTTCCAGCGCGGTATAGCCTCTAAGCGCAAGGCTCTGAACTGGCGCGCATTCATCTCGTCGTCACAGGATAACTGTGAAATTTGAGCGGTGACCGTAACATTATATGGCGGAGAAATGAAGATAAAGGTGTTATGCAAGCCCCTTAAGTGCTTTCAAGAATCTGTACTGATTGTTTTATGCCTAAAAATTACTCTGAAAACACGCGTTTTAGGCATTTTAACGCTTCTAAAAATACAGTTTAAAAACTTAATCCGTAATTAAAAGTACTTTTCGGTCCTCAGCGAACTCTTAAATGCTATTCGTAAATAGGCCCCACTCGGATATCTTGAGTAGTTTTGAAATCGCGTTGTTTTTCCTGAAGCTCTGCACACCGTATGTGTGCCTAGGTAGGCGGGCCCCTTAATACGCTAGGTACAGTTCAATTATGCCACCTGTGATTAAATTATAGTATTATTTTAGGTTATTTAAACTTTAAATGAATTTGTACATTTATATATTTCATAAATTGTATTTAGATGTGTTAACAGTATGTAAATATGTACATTCAAACAAACTGATTTCAGTGGCTGGAGAACCAATTATTATGAATAACTTGCACTCTTATGGCAAAAACATATTTGACTAGCGCTGTTTTGATTAGCGCTCTATTTTCCTGGAACGAAGTAGAGCGTTACTTCGAGGGGCTGGTGTGTGTGTGTGTGTGTGTATGTATATATATATATATATATATATATATATATATATATATAGACATCGTACGGCCGAAGGCCACCCCAAAGCCCGACCTACACCCGCCAGTACTCGGCTCCGCTAACGGAAAGCACCCCAAGCCATGGCCCACCTGAGTCAAGTGAGCGGACCGCAGCCCAAGGTAGAGAATAGCGAACCATTTTAATTACGCATGCAACGCACTCCCCATGCCTACAAAATTCCCCACACAATAATAAAGTAATCAGAAACAAACAAAAGCCCCTAATTAATAGAGTGCGACGTAGGAGAGCCCGGGTCACTCACGTGTAGCTTTCTACTAAAACAGCTGTGAGTGCAACCCTTGCGGCCTTCAGCCTAAATTCAGTAGTGAAACGTGTGACGTAACGCAAACCGCCCCAAATTAGCATTATCATTCGCCACTGGAGTAGTTATCAAGAAACTGACAGTCTCCAGCTTGACTCTAATATTCAAACTTATTTTTGACAAACTTATTAAATGTCAATTCTAAAACATATATAGATATTAAGTTAATCATTAAGTTTTATTGTATGAATTTAGAGCCACTTGCTTTTTATTATTAATGTAATTTTTTACGAATAACGGAACTTTAGAAACTCTGGCGCGACAGGGAGCTCACCCCTCCCCTCGCGCCAGGGCCAGACGCGAGTACAGCGCGACTCGCGAACCGGGACGGACGCACGTCCCACCGGGAGCCAGCATTTCTTTGTTTCACCGAACGTCCATCTGGTAATTATAGTCACAACCAAAACCTTTTTTTAAATACTCCCCGTGTGCACCCGGTCCTTTTCCGGTGTAGGGCCTAACCCAGCCACGTCAATTTAACACGCCCCACACAAAGCATTACATGGGGCCGTGCAGTATACGGTACGGGCCGTCTCCCGCCACCCCAGAACTTTAGTTAATCGCCCAGTGCACAGGCACAGGCTACATCCAAGCTTAAACGTGTTTTTAATTTAGTAGCGAGCCGCAGTCCACACAGGTGGGCCCGCGCGTCGCAATTTACCGATTACGAGATTAGCCGACGCTAATCGAACGCTCTCCCTCAACTGCGACTGGCGTGAGGGCTTAATAAGTAAACACACGTAGAGGCACGCAGGTGTCCCTCTCAGATAACGTGTGGAGTGTAATCGTGTACGTAAGAGCACCACAGGGTGCCGTTTTGTCAAGTGTAATTGTAATAATAGTGTAATCAAACTTCTACGTGTTCCGACGCCTCACTGGCAGTCATGTACCGCCGAGTAGACCTCGCGCTCAATGTAATGAACCAGTGTAAATCGTGAACAATAAAACGTCCACCCCGCACCTCCCGTGCGCGACGTGCGACCCGTAGAACAACCAGAACAGTGTATGTAAATTAACCTAAACAACCCAACCTAATCAGGAAACAAATTCCATCACCGCCGACGGTTCTAGCGGGCCACGCTGTGGCAACGAACCCACGACCATCACACGGTTAGACACCGAGCTAGCCTGGCGCCCTCCCGGAACAGAAATCTCTAAGAAAGCCAGCCACCCCGCTAGGACCTGCGCCCGACCTCGAACACGAGACCGCGGCGGACGGCAATATATATATACACACACACACACACACACACACACACTTGACATGCATCCTACCCCAGAAAAGGGGTCAAAGTATATGAAATAAATAAAAAATAATAAAATGGTATGGAACGTGCAAATCTTGCAAGACAATGCTTCAAGATTCTTTTTGATTGTGGCATAGTTGTAGCATCATTGACATTTGATTGTGCTGCATCAAACTTATCTATGGCTGAACATCTTGGAGCCAAGTTTTCAGTACCTGATATGAAAACTTGGATCACAGATCCTCATACAGGTAAGCCTGTTTCTTGACCCATGTCACATGTTGAAACTTGTCAGGAACTGTTTGGCCAGCAAGGGTAGTTTAGTGGATGAGAATGGAATTATTCTGTGGAGGTTTATTGAGGAATTAGAGAAACTTCAAAGGTCTCAAGGTTTACATGCGGCAACAAAATTGGGGAAAATGCCACATAAATTGGTCTAGCGAAAATATGAAAGTGAAGTTAACTGCACAACTATTCAGCCAGTGTGTTGCTGATGATTTAAAGTTTTGTAGCCAAGATTTACAGTTGGTTGAATTTGAAGGATCTGAGTCTACCTTCAGGTTTATAGAAGTTTTCAATAATTTATTTGATATTTTGAACAGTTGAAACTTGCTGGCAAAGGGTTACGAAGCACCTCTCTCTGAACAAAACATTGACAAAGTGAAGGAATTCTTGGTTGTCACAAATAATTATATATTGACATTATGTGAATCACCAGGTGGGAAACCAATGTATTTGAACAACAGAAAGACAGGTTTCATTGGATTCCTTGTATGTATTAAAAGTTTGTTGGGTTTGTATGATTATGTGGTCAAAACAGACTTGATGAAATTATTGTTGACATACAAAAAAAGCCAGGACCTTCTGGAGTTATTTTTCAGTGCAGTAAGGAGTCATGGGGGCCATAACAACAATCCAACTGCGAAACAGTTTCAAGCAGCTTTCAAGTGCCTGCTAGTGCACATACAAATAGGCACCACCACATCTTCCAACTTCCAAGCTACTGATTCTACCACTATTTTGAATGCAAGCAGTGGGAAAAGGAATATTAGTGATCCCTTCCTCAACATACACTGTAGTGTTCCTGTTGCTGTGGAGTGTTGACATGACCACAGCTACAATACACCAGTAAGTTCTACCAGACTGAGTGAATATGTAGATGATGTAGTGGGGTACATTGCTGGCTTTGTTAGGAAGTTGTAGAAAGAGATTAATTTTGACAATTGTTGTAGTGCACTAGTTGCAGAGGAAACGAGTTAGGCTTCTGAACAGGAAGAATATTGGTGGATTGGTGAGACCTGCTGAAGATGTTAAGTTATGCCATTTGGCTGAAAAGTATTGTAGGATTGAGCTCTCAAATTTGGCTTTGCATAAAGTTTGAACACTGTTTGTGTAAAATAATGAGAGGCCTCGATTTATCTCTGTTCCCTGTGCTAGATGAACATATACTGTATCAGCAACCCTAACATAACCATAAGATACAACTTTTAAAGTCCATACTTACCAGATACATAAAAATTAGATTGTATCGCACAGGAAAACAATATTCAGATCACTTACACTTGGAGAGAGCTAAGAGTGTGTGCACCAAGTTAGTGCTGTTTAAAAATCAGTAAACCTGTGTGGGTAAGCATTTATTTGGTGCATATTCAGAACCATTTTTGTTAATGAAAGTAATGCATCAAGGGATGCAGTGGTAATTTTAATTATGTGAAACCCCGAAGTCATGCATTTCGTAACACTAACACTTTTCCGTGCAATATATGGTTTTAGATTGAGTACCTATACAGCCCAGATCTCAGTGTCATACTCTAACCTAAAGAAATATTTTTTTAGAGACATTTAATAAAAGTACAAAATTTTTAATTATTATTCATTAATTTTAGCAACTTTTTTGTATATTTCATCCCAGCTCAACATGCCGAACGAGATGCTATCGTAAAATTATTGTAATTTTAAAACTTCATTATGGCAACACTGATTTAACATTTTAGGTTTTCAAGTTTCTAATTATTCTATAATTGAACAAAACACGCAATATAATAGTGTTAAAGTAATTTAAAAAAAAACACATTCGAAAAAAAAATTATGCTGTGAAAAGGACGAACACTAACACTTCGCATTATGCTCCAAAATACGTCGTACATCAGTAAAATGATATAAATAAACCACAGGAATATTTAAAGCACCTTTATTGACGTGTAAGTCATTTAATTATCACAATATCTTACAGCAAATACACGCATATGTATTCTAATTAATTCAGAACCATGTTTCGTATCACGAATTGCCATTACGCTGTAAACAATAACAAACCCTAGTGGCCCACAATCAGCTGTTTAATGTTGACCTCAAGGCGGTTGTATGGAGCGCATAGATGAAGCAGGGTCTATGATATATATATATATATATATATATATATGTCGTTGGCGTACACGAACTGGCTATCCATAAGTATTCTATGCTTGCTTAAGTGGCGACAAATGAAGCGGGAATTTATAAAGAATACTTAAATATGTAATATTTTTAATTACATTACAAACACTAAAAATTTTATCTTATAGTATATTTAAAAAATAGAGAGTACAAATGCTTGAATTATGCCGCCGTTTCCTCATATGCTCGGCCGGGAGCGTGTGACAGCGATACCAGGAACTCTTACGTTCCCATAACTCGCTATGTGGTCGCCAATAAAAATAGTGCAACCCCGTCACTTTGTTCGAATCATTGGAAACGACGGCGGGGTGCGATGTGTGCGATTTTAAGATTAAAGGTGGCTCACGGTCCAGAAAGAAGTAAAATAGCTGTCAGTAGGAGGAGGTAAGGAGTACTGGGACCGATGTAAACATCGAAATGTAAACACAGGCCACAGTACCCCCATGGGCGCCGCCATTGTTGTTGACATTGGCTACCAGGGCGCGCCACCGTCTGCTGGAGGCCGCCATCTTAGTTCAGCCTTTAGTTACCGGAGCGCGCCACAGTCGCTCCGAAGGCGGGAATTGTATACAAAAAATCCTGGGCACTGGGTGGATTCGATCCCGGGGACGCACCAACGTCGTGGTTAAGAGGCGTGCGCCTTAACCACTAGACCACGGCACCAGATGAAGTATGGAGAATTAAATAACGAACATATGCTTTAAAGAAGCTATGCTTAAAAGAAGCTATGTCTTTAAAATTTCGAAAAGCAAACACCCCACCCCAAGTATGCCTAAAACCCCCGCCATTATGCCTAACCGCCATGTCTTAAAAAAACGCAACCATACTAGCTATGCCTATAGACCCCACCACTCCACAATCGCCGCCATGTTTAAATTTCGAAAAATATGCCTATAGACCCCCACCACTCCACAACCGCCATATTTAAATATGCTTAACCCGCCATATTATAGTCGAAAAGAAACGTCTACAACCCCCCACTCCGAGTAAACTTAATCGCCATATTTAAATTTCGAAAAGAAATAAAATATCGCTATATTTAAATTTAAAAAAAATACAGTCATACTAGCTATACCTAAACAGTTAACTTTCGAAAAGAAATACACCACTCCACAACCGCCAGAAACCTCGCTCGTGCGCCGGCTACCAGGAATGTGTTTACCTGCTGGGTGACAGTGAAAGTGTTTACCACAGAGAAACAAGGTCAGGCCATCGCTGCGTACTGGAAAGGAGCAAGCACATGCTTAAAGACCCCACCTTACTAGCTATGCCTATAGACCCCATCAC
The DNA here is from genome assembly GCF_032445375.1 of Bacillus rossius redtenbacheri. Classification (NCBI taxonomy): domain Eukaryota; kingdom Metazoa; phylum Arthropoda; class Insecta; order Phasmatodea; family Bacillidae; genus Bacillus; species Bacillus rossius. The sequence goes on along the minus strand of NC_086330.1, from coordinate 220,698,477 downwards.
TCCACAATCGCCGCCATGTTTAAATTTCGAAAAATATGCCTATAGACCACCACCACTCCACAACCACCATGTCCTTAAAAAAATATGCTTAAATCAACCACCGCCATATTAGCTATGACTAAACCACTCCAACCCCCCACTACGAGTATGCTTAATCGCCATATTTAAATTTCGAAAAGAAATAAAATACCGATATATGTAAATTTAAAAAAAAATACCGTCATGTTTATTAAATTACCGCCATACTAGCTATGCCTAAACAGTTAACGTTCGAAAACAACCCGCCATGTTTCAGTATGCTTAAAAAAACACAGCCATATTAGCTATGACTAAAACAAACATAACCTCAAAAATCCCGCGCAGAGAGAGCGAGATGTTGTCCGCTGGAGCGTCACTCATAAACTGCGCAATTATAATCCCCACATCATATTATAAGCATAATAAAGGCGCAATGTTGTATGCTTAAAACCCCCGCCATACTAGCTATGCCTATGCCGCCATGATGTAAGCTTAAAACACACACACACACCCCAAGTATGCCTAAAAGAAACCTCTGCCATACTAGCTATGCCTAAACCGCGAAATTTAAATTTTCAACAGCCATATTTAAAGTTGGAAAAGAAATAAAATACCGCCATGTTTAAATATCGAAAAGCAAGTACCGCAATCCCACCACCCAGCATATGTTTAATACAAACACCACCATACTAGCTATGACTAAATACCTGAGAGAAACATAACCTCAAAAAGGGGCCATACCAGCTATGACTACCCCACCCCCACCACCAGTATGCTTAAAACAAACACCACCATACTAGGTATGACTAAATACCCGGAGCAACATAACCTCAAAAAAGGCACCATACTAGCTATGTCTACCCCACTCCCACCACCAGTATGCGTAAAAGCCCCGCCATACCAGCTATGACTAAAGAAACATAACCTCAAAAATCCCGCGCAGAGAGAGCGAGATGTTGTCCGCTGGAGCGTCACTCTTACACTGCGCAATTCTAACCCCACACATCATATTATAAGCATAATAATGTCTTTAAAAAAATTCTTTAAGTAATAAGCATAATTAAATTATATAATATTAGGATAGCATAGTTAGGACCCCTGCAGTTAACACGTAGCGTTAAGTAATTAGCCGCGGCACGATTGACATAAGTTACCGAGGTAATAAAAAAAAATAGCAAATAAGCATATATAAAATAAAAACTCACAGGAACGCATCCCGCCCACCCCGGCGATATGTAACAAATAAAAACGCAGACGAAAAGATATACTAAAAAATAGTAACACCTATGTACGCCGTATGGACAACCGACAGCGTTTAACGATAAGTAAACCTATAAAATATATTACAAAGCGGGAGCGGCCCGCTCACGAATATGTTTTAGTGTTATAAGCATAGGTAAAACTTAAAAGTATGTAAAGAAAGTTAAGTATTAAGCATAGTTACTATTATTTTACGTCAAGTAAAAAATAAATATTATACAAACAATGTGTAGTAATCGGCTCTCGGCCAATGTGTTATGCATTACTTTACGTCGAGTACAAACGCCGTGCTGAGAGCCCCGCTCGTGCGACCAGGAATGTATTAAGGGACCCCTGCAGTTAACACATAGCGTTCAGTAATTAAAAAATAAAATGTAGCTGCGGCAATATCGTCAGAAACAAATTACGTATGTAACCGAGGTAATAAAAAAAATAAACTATAGGTGCCACCCCCACTCCTAGTATGCTTAAAACACCCACCCCCCAAGTATGCCTAAAAGAAACCCCAACCATACTAGCTATGCCTAAATCATTTGCAGCCATGCTTAAAAACCCCTGCCATACTGGCTAAGACTAAATGGAGTGCCACATATACACACCGACATCTTTAATGTCACAGAGGAGAGCGAGAAACGTAACGTAAAATAAGCTTGAAGTAATAAGCATAGTTAAAATTTATAATATTGTAAATACATAAAAATAAGCATAGTTAAAAAACCGTAGATCACCATTTAATAGTACTGGACCAGATAACATATGCCATAGCGATAGCATGAATAAGCATAGTTAGGACCCCTACAGTCAACACATAGCGTTCAGTAATTAAAAATAAAATGTAGCTGCGGCACGATCGTCAGAAACAAATTACGTATGTTACCGAGGTAATAAAAAAAATAGCAAATAAGCATACATAAAATAAAATCACCGGAACACATCCTGCCCACCCCGGCGACTTGTAACAAATAAATATAAATAAACGTTGAACAAACGAGCGTGTAGGGGAGCTGTAAGCCTGTTCGCGCACCGCAAATAAGCATACATAAAGGAAAAACTCACCGGAATGCACCCACTCCAACACGGCGACATGTAATTAAAAATAAAAACGCAGACGAAAAGAGATATTAAAAATAGTAACACCTATATACGCCGTGTGGACAGCAACCCGCACAACCGACAGCATTTAACGATAAGTAAATTTATAAAATATATTACAAAGCGGGAGCGCACGTCTGTACTCCGTAGACGCACTCCTCAAACTGTTTTCAAATTCCCGGTGCGACGAAAAGAAAGCTGTTTGTCGACCCTGGCCCGCCGCGTGCTATAGTAGCTTGCAGCAGATTTCACGGAACACAATAAAAAACGTACAGCCCAGTGATACATGAAACCGCCGAATGCATGTGACAAAAAAATTACCATAAATAACAAAAAAATAATTAAAACATAACAAAAACAATCAAAATGCACTCACAAACGCAATACAGCGCAATGCAGTGAAAACCCCCATGAAATAATAAAATCGCTTATTGAGACACCATGATGCAAAGAGTAAAAATCTCTATAGGTAAAATAAAACAAACGCGAAACTTTAAAAAAATCTATCTACGAGAACAATATTATAAAAATACCACACTCTCCAACACACCAAATGACATGGCCCGAGAAATGACAACACAAATAAATATCAATAACCATAAAATACCTACATAATCAAAATATGTTATTAAACAACCAAAAAATACACCACAGCCCACATAAGGCCTCGCGAAATAACGGCACAACACCAGAGACAAAACATGCTATTCCCATTTGTTAAAAAGACGCACATACGAGTCTTTAGTGCTAGCCCAACTAGTATACATTCATTAATAAATAAAATTCGTTATAGTATTTGTGTAGGCAATAAATAGGAAGTACAAAGCGATATAGCCACAAGACGTTATTAAATATAGTAATAAAGTGTATGTATAGCCATTAAATAATATATATATATATGTAAGTAAAACGTGTTATACCCTAAACTAAATACCTGCAGGTTTATACAGTCAAACTTTGTAGGAATATAAACATAAGTCGTTTTAACGGTCTCTGTAATACATATGCTTATCATCAGCTCTGACTAATATATCTTTCATATAAGTAAACTAGTTCCCGGCTATAAACATAGCATGTTATTCTAATAAACTATGTATCATTGCAAGTATAAAGACCCCAATATACCGATAACTAATTTGAAATAGTCATACCATCATTATTAAATAATCATACAAAAAATATTAAGTGTTATCCATCCTTCCCTTTCGCTCATTACATAGAGTGTGGTGTTCTAAATATGGAGTGAAAGAATATTATATGAGTCATGTTGTAAATGCTTATAAGATTATTGTTAACTTCCCATCAAGGCTAGATAAAAAAACAATCTCTATATATGGTAGATGAATAAACAGAGACCAACTATAGACTTCATACTAGTAAATAATAATTAAGGATATATCGGGGTAAATAAAATAAATAACCTATATAAATACACCCAATAAGCATATGAAGCTCTGGCGTTAATAACAAAACGTAAAATAAAAGGTTACTGGTTCAGGTAAGAATATATATTCTACTACTATGCATTCCATTAAGCATAAGAAGCACTATAACCCCATTCCGACGAAACCAGAATAGAACACACCAGTAATGTTTGTGAAAGAACACACGATGATATTCATATTAATAACCACTTAGCCAAAATCGTTTGCAGAATAACAGACATAGCAATTCCATCTCTCAAACACCACATCGCTTCGGCGATAGTCCAGAAAACACAAAAATTGTATCTGCCTTCCCCAAGAGACCGCCACAGTCGCCTCGGCGAACCTCGTGAGGTCACCAGTAAGTAACTTTCACTTGCCGGAGGGGCAGACGGTAATAACACACACGCAGCCGCCCCCGAAAACAAGCCTCCAACAAGAAAAAAATAATATATCAAAATATCTAAAACAACAAGGATGCCTTGCAAACTATTAATTACACCACCCATGCCTTTAAACTAAGTAACGTGAACGACGAAGCCCGACAACGACTTTCAAGTGACAAGGAGTAAAGAAGGAAATAATAATTACATGAAAGTAAACATGTGGTGTACGAATACTCATTGCCCACCAACTATGTACTACCTACTAGTGCTAATCCATGTATTGCCAGACATAAAATAACCAATTCTCTTCTATATAAAATATCTTTACATTAAAATAAACATAGTGTCAGGATAATACTAATAATAAGTATTGAAGTAACTAAAGCGTGTACACAAACAAAACTGTATAATTCTCATCATAAACGTTCCTTGAAATTCTACCATCACATATATAATCCTTTAATATTATCATAATATAGTTACCAAAAATAACAAGTCAACTCGAAAAAACCAAAACAACGCCTACAGGCATATTGCAACCTACATCGAAACGATCATAAGACTCAAACCCAGACACTTCATAAACCCACAGAGATGGTCAGGAGAAATTACATTTCATATACTACAGATGCTGTACTAAAAAGACACATGTATGCCAATAAGAACAGGTGTAACCGCCATAACTGAAAGTAATATATAAAAGAAACAATACAATAAATATCACAGCCTCAAAAAACATAAGACAGGAGAATGAACCAAAAGAGAAATTACAAAAGTCTAAACTGAACAGAAAATTAGGTAAATATTGACGTAAACACATGAGAGTACAATTAAGTATAAATATATATTTAAAAATTTAAAATACCTAGCGTAAAAAAAAAACGCATTCAGAAAGATCAGACATCGCTTCCCCAACACAAAATGTTCGATGGTAATAGTCACAATCCCTAATAACATACATGTGAAATAGAAAGAGTTAAAGACACAGACTTTAAAAAGAGAATCACTCGTTAAAGACGTGTAAAAGTTAAAGGACTAAGCTAAATGAATATAATGAAGCGTGCGACAAAACACGTTTCCTATACTAAATGTCACATCCCAAATAAATTAAATTCATTATTTAAAAGAAAAAGGTTATTTTTTTTGTTCACCTAACCGAAAGCTAAGTTTAAAAACCCATATGGAAGAGAGATTCCGCATTATAATTAAGTATATTGAAAGGAATTGCGAACTCATGTTCGCACAAATCATTTTAATTATGTATGTTCGCACACAAGTTGAGAAAAAATGGATCAGTGTAAGAAATTTGATGTTTGCTCAAGTGCTATGTAGTGACAAGAAACGATAAGTACGGAATTATGTATATTTAGATACCAACCATACAATTATAACAATTTAAATACGAAACATATAAAAAAATCCTCGGGTATGTCGTATATCTAGAACCATACTGTCACCACTAGTTGCCTGTACACATAATGAAGTAATAATAATAAAACATCCAGTGGTTACAAACATAAATATTACAAAAAAATGCACTTAACAATGACTTAGGTTATCCAGAAGCATATAGATATAAATATACAATTAAAAAGCAAACCAAATTACCAATAATATGGAATCACTTCAAAAAGTAAACAAAGTTCAGACATTACAAACACAGAAAGGTGAAAAAAACGCAAATAGATCAGTAAGATGAAGCTTCAAAGACCAATTCCCTCGCGGATGAAGGATGATAAACATTGCAGTAGCACACATTGTCCCACATATGTATCGAAACACAAGGTTAGATCGTAACACACACACACACACACGACTTCCAGGATGTTTCCACCATCATGTTTAGAACCTTTATACTTATTTTAAATCTAAATTTACATTGATTAACAAAGAGAACTGTAATATATATAAACAACAGCACCGATAGTAGCTAAACACAACACACTTAATAGAATATTCTCCATCACTTTCACAAACCCATATAAAGACCTTAAACTCTGCCGGCCACCGCAGCCCAGCACGAGTTGCCAGACGTGTCCTTCACAGACAGAAGGGGTTGCCATTGCGCAACCAATATGTAATTATTGTAAAAGACGCATCTAAAAAAATCAAACATGTACGTTAAACCAGGCTAGCAATCTCATAGTGTAAGTGAAAACAGGCCGGAAGACAACATGGTAACATAATATTAGCTATTCCTAAACCTTAAATACATACAATGTAAGAAATCGCACTAGCCAACTTAACACTCATATTCCACAAAACATAAGTTCACCGAGATACAATGACACACGAATATATGCATGAATGATAGATAAATACTATACAAGACACAAAATTCAAAACATATTTATCAAAGTAGCCTACCCTTTCAATACTAACCCCAATGAAGCAGAAAATTCCATTACACCCCAAGCATTGTATATGAAAGTAAGCACATATCACAATTGAACTAGAAAAAATAAATATAAAAAAAGCTAGCGAACACACAGACAAATATTCATCATAGCACCATTGGGTGGAAAGAAGATAGTACCATCAATTTAATCTCTACAGCCACATGCATTAAATAAAAAAAAAAAAAATATATATATATACTTTTATTAACCTCACAGGAATCTTTTAGTGTATAATCGTTGTGAAGCAAAATTAGGAGGATAAAATTACAATGTATTTAAAAAATAAATCTAATTACAACTATTAAAAAGTATGTGCGCTAACTCACAATTGTAAAACCATTAATGAAAAACCTACAAAACCTCTCTCTTCATATCTCTCTCTCTTTCTCTCTCTCTTTATCTCTCTTATTCGCTCTATATACTGGTTGCGAAATTCCACGATTGATACAATTAACTTAGAGATAACCCCCACACCGATGCATTGTAACGTCAACTACATTCCGCTTTTGAGAGGGAAACAAGAGCAACTCGAGAACACTCGCAGGCTCACAGCAACGTCCGCCACATTTACACACAGAACTAACCACTCGTACCCACCGGATGGGATACGAACCCCGAGCAAAAGGCAAATACCTCCGCTTAAACACAATAACAAGTGATCTAAATATAGAACGATAGTGCTAACGCGAGCAAACACATTGGTTGAAAACTTTTTAGAGTAATGGAAACAATACGCTCTTCAATTCTGTGTGTGTCAACTCTGGAAAATCATTACGTAGCGGCGGCAATATTTTACAACATCTTTTATAAAGAACCCTAAAGGAAAAATATCTCAAAGTATACGATGAAAACAAAAAAAACGTAGTATTTGTCGGTCGATGGTAGTGAAATAATGTGAGATAAAACATTAAAATAACCGTTTCATTTAGATGATTGATTAAAAATTTATTGGGTTAGCAATATGTTAGCTACAGTCGCGCAAACCGGACCCCCTTCAGTTGCCTAAACCGGACCCCTTGTTCCCTTAACCGAACCCCTTACATATTCATGTCTTATGTCGGCTTCTATTTGTATATACTCTTATACTTTTGGAATTCTGTTGCAGATTCCAAAAGGATAATGGGGAAAATTGATCAAAGAAAGTGGAGTCCATCTAAAATGACTAAAGCTATTGATGCAGTTCGGAAGAAAAAGATGGGTTGGAAGAAGGCCAGTAAACAGTTTAATGTTCCGATAACCACACTAATGAGGTTGTCCGACAGGAATTACGGTACTCCTGAGGAAGCAGCAATGACAAAAAGAGGCAGACTTACAGTTTTGGGTGAAGATCTTGAACATGAGCTTGTTCATTATTGTCTTGCTATGGAAGCTTCTTTTTTTGGACTTACTCGTAATGACTTGCGAAGAATTGCTGTACAATTGGCAGAGAGAAATTACATTGAACATCCTTTCAAAGACGGAATTGCTGGGAAAAAGTGGGTAAAACATTTTCTTAAACGCCACAAAACCAAACTGTCAGAAAGGAAGCCTACTGGAACATCCTACAGCCAAGCTCTTGGGTTCAGCAAAGAAAATGCAGATAAATTCTATAATGTTCCGGAAGATATTTATGAGAAAGGTAAATTTTCTCCTGACAGAATTTACAATGTTGATGAGAGTGGAGTAAAGTAGCAAAAGTAATTGGCCTTAAGGGTAAAAAACAGGTTGCTGCCTTGACATCAGGAGAACGTGGGGCACTTATAACAATTGTTGCTTGTATTATTGCTAGTGGCTCATTTGTACCACCTTTAGTAATTTTTCCGAGGAAAAATATTAGTGAACAGTTGAAAAAGGGTGCTCCACCAGGAACAATCTTTGCAGCGCACCCTTCAGGGTGGATCCAAACCAACTCCTTCACTCAGTGGTTTCGACACTTCATCGAGTTTGCCCATCCTACGAATGAAAAACCTGTGCTGTTGCTCTTGGATGGCCACTTTAGCCACACACAGAATATTGATCTGATCGACTTGGCAAAAGCGAATAATGTTACCATTCTGTCGCTGCCACCTCACTCCTCGCGCAAACTACAACCGCTGGATAGAAGTTTCATGGGTCCTCTCAAAGCTTATTACAGTGAGGAAATCAGGCAGTGGTTAAGGCACAATGAGTGTGCCGTCAGTCCTTTTGATGTAATGGAATTGTTTGGCAAAGCCTATATTAGATGCCAAACTGCTCAAATAGCAATCAATGGATTTAAAGTAATGGGCATATACCCCTTGAACAAGAAGCTTTTCTCTGATGCTGAATACATTGAAGAGGCAAACAAAAAATGAGATTCAAGTTTATATGAATCTGTGTTGAAGAAACAAACTGCAGAAAATCAGAGCTATCGAGAGAGCAGAGAAGAACGTAACACAGAGGAACCACGAGTTATTGTAGAGTTTGTACCAAGTCAACCATCAACGTCTTTGGCAGGTCATAGTATTCCGCGGCCATCAGCTACAACTGAGGATCCTCAGAGTTCCACATCTTCTAAGACAAGCCTATTTCACATCACTCCCATCCCAAAAATTAAAAAGAGGACCTCGAACAGAGGACGAAAGGCCTGCAGTTCTACGGTCATTACATCTGCTCCTTACAAAACCCAATTAGCGGAAGATAAAAAAGCTAAAGAAGCCAAGGAAGCAGAACAGCAAGAACGAAATCATGGTCAAGGACGCAAAAGGAATCGTGGCTGGGGACGTGGTGCAGGAACAGAGCCATCAAGAAAATGAAAAGTGCTCGTGACAAGGCGTTGGAATTTTGAGAGAATGTGAAAGAATCAGGCACCGAAAATGAAAACAGCATGTCCTCTGGAAGATCCGAATTGGACATTCTGCCGGGAGTCTCCCCATCCAAAGATGATGATACTTCATGTATGTTTTGTGACAGGAAATTTATGGAGGATTCTAAAGGGGAACATTGGGTCATGTGTGTTATGTGCTTGCTGTGGGCCCATGTGGAATGTGCAGGGGCTGAACCGGACGTTTATATTTGCGACTTTTGTCGCTAAATGATGTAATTCTGTTTATAACTTCTGTATCTTTACATTCTGTAGGTTTATTTGAAACTTAATCAGTAACTGTTTATACTACGTATATTTTGAAACTATAAATATTATGTTTTCTTTGATTTAATACCTTATTTGTTATTTTACTCTGTGTTATTTTGATGGTTTTTACAAGGGGTCCGATTTAGGCAACTATTTTTAAGATCGTCAAAGTGTAAGGATTTGGTAAATAATTTTTTTAAAGAAATTTTTAATTATATTTTCCAAAATAACAAATGTAAATGCTTTACAACTTAACAAAGTAAATATTTCATGCATTAAAAACATATTTTTTTAAAGTTTTCTATGTGTTTTTATTAAAAAACAAAATGGGGGTCCACTTTTGGGCACTTTCCTCTATATATATTATTTAATGGTTATACATACACTTTATTACTATATTTAATAACGTCTTGTGGCTATATCGCTTTGTACTTCCTATTTATTGCCTACACAAATACTATAACGAATTTTATTTATTAATGAATGTATACTAGTTGGGCTAGCACAAAAGACTCGTATGTGCGTCTTTTTAACAAATGGGAATAGTATGTTTTGTCTCTGGTGTTGTGCCGTTCGTTCGCGAGGCCTTATGTGGGCTGTGGTGTATTTTTTGGTTGTTTAATAACATATTTTGATTATGTAGGTATTTTATGGTTATTGATATTTATTTGTGTTGTCATTTCTCGGGCCATGTCATTTGGTGTGTTGGAGAGTGTGGTATTTTTATAATATTGTTCTCGTAGATAGATTTTTTTAAAGTTTCGCGTTTGTTTTATTTTACGTATAGGGATTTTTACTCTTTGCATCATGGTGTCTCAATAAGCGATTTTATTATTTCATGGGGGTTTTCACTGCATTGCGCTGTATTGCGTTTGTGAGTGCATTTTGATTGTTTTTGTTATGTTTTAATTTTTTTTTTGTTATTTATGGTAATTTTTTTGTCACATGCATTCGGCGGTTTCATGTATCACTGGGCTGTACGTTTTTTATTGTGTTCCGTGAAATCTGCTGCAAGCTACTATAGCACGCGGCGGGCCAGGCTCGACAAACAGCTTTCTTTTCGTCGCACCGGGAATTTGAAAACAGTTTGAGGAGTGCGTCTACGGAGTACAGACGTGCGCTCCCGCTTTGTAATATATTTTATAAATTTACTTATCGTTAAATGCTGTCGGTTGTGCGGGTTGCTGTCCACACGGCGTATATAGGTGTTACTATTTTTAATATCTCTTTTCGTCTGCGTTTTTATTTTTAATTACATGTCGCCGTGTTGGAGTGGGTGCATTCCGGTGAGTTTTTCCTTTATGTATGCTTATTTGCGGTGCGCGAACAGGCTTACAGCTCCCCTACACGCTCGTTTGTTCAACGTTTATTTATATTTATTTGTTACAAGTCGCCGGGGTGGGCAGGATGTGTTCCGGTGATTTTATTTTATGTATGCTTATTTGCTATTTTTTTTATTACCTCGGTAACATACGTAATTTGTTTCTGACGATCGTGCCGCAGCTACATTTTATTTTTAATTACTGAACGCTATGTGTTGACTGTAGGGGTCCTAACTATGCTTATTCATGCTATCGCTATGGCATATGTTATCTGGTCCAGTACTATTAAATGGTGATCTACGGTTTTTTAACTATGCTTATTTTTATGTATTTACAATATTATAAATTTTAACTATGCTTATTACTTCAAGCTTATTTTACGTTACGTTTCTCGCTCTCCTCTGTGACATTAAAGATGTCGGTGTGTATATGTGGCACTCCATTTAGTCTTAGCCAGTATGGCAGGGGTTTTTAAGCATGGCTGCAAATGATTTAGGCATAGCTAGTATGGTTGGGGTTTCTTTTAGGCATACTTGGGGGGTGGGTGTTTTAAGCATACTAGGAGTGGGGGTGGCACCTATAGTTTATTTTTTTTATTACCTCGGTTACATACGTAATTTGTTTCTGACGATATTGCCGCAGCTACATTTTATTTTTTAATTACTGAACGCTATGTGTTAACTGCAGGGGTCCCTTAATACATTCCTGGTCGCACGAGCGGGGCTCTCAGCACTGTGTTTGTACTCGACGTAAAGTAATGCATAACACATTGGCCGAGAGCCGATTACTACACATTGTTTGTATAATATTTATTTTTTACTTGACGTAAAATAATAGTAACTATTCTTAATACTTAACTTTCTTTACATACTTTTAAGTTTTACCTATGCTTATAACACTAAAAAATATTCGTGAGCGGGCCGCTCCCGCTTTGTAATATATTTTATAGGTTTACTTATCGTTAAACGCTGTCGGTTGTCCATACGGCGTACATAGGTGTTACTATTTTTTAGTATATCTTTTCGTCTGCGTTTTTATTTGTTACATATCGCCGGGGTGGGCGGGATGCGTTCCTGTGAGTTTTTATTTTATATATGCTTATTTGCTATTTTTTTTTATTACCTCGGTAACTTATGTCAATCGTGCCGCGGCTAATTACTTAACGCTACGTGTTAACTGCAGGGGTCCTAACTATGCTATCCTAATATTATATAATTTAATTATGCTTATTACTTAAAGCATTTTTTTAAAGACATTATTATGCTTATAATATGATGTGTGGGGTTATAATTGCGCAGTGTAAGAGTGACGCTCCAGCGGACAACATCTCGCTCTCTCTGCGCGGGATTTTTGAGGTTATGTTTCTTTATTCATAGCTGATATGGCGGGGCTTTTACGCATACTGGTGGTGGGAGTGGGGTAGACATAGCTAGTATGGTGCCTTTTTTGATGTTATGTTGCTCCGGGTATTTAGTCATACCTAGTATGGTGGTGTTTGTTTTAAGCATACTGGTGGTGGGGGTGGGGTAGTCATAGCTGGTATGGCCCCTTTTTGAGGTTATGTTTCTCTCAGGTATTTAGTCATAGCTAGTATGGTGGTGTTTGTTTTAAACATATGCTGGGTGGTGGGGTTGCGGTACTTGCTTTTCGATATTTAAACATGGCGGTATTTTATTTCTTTTCCAACTTTAAATATGGCTGTTGGAAATTTAAATTTCGCGGTTTAGGCATAGCTAGTATGGCAGGGGTTTCTTTTAGGCATACTTGGGGTGTGTGTGTGTGTTTTAAGCTTACATCATGGCGGCATAGGCATAGCTAGTATGGCAGGGGGTTTTATGCATACAACATTGCGCCTTTATTATGCTTATAATATGATGTGGGGATTATAATTGCGCAGTTTATGAGTGACGCTCCAGCGGACAACATCTCGCTCTCTCTGCGCGGGATTTTTGAGGTTATGTTTGTTTTAGTCATAGCTAATATGGCTGTGTTTTTTTAAGCATACTGAAACATGGCGGGTTGTTTTCGAACGTTAACTGTTTAGGCATAGCTAGTATGGCGGTAATTTAATAAACATGACGGTATTTTTTTTTTAAATTTACATATATCGGTATTTTATTTCTTTTCGAAATTTAAATATGGCGATTAAGCATATTCGTAGTGGGGGGTTGGAGTGGTTTAGTCATAGCTAATATGGCGGTGGTTGATTTAAGCATATTTTTTTAAGGACATGGTGGTTGTGGAGTGGTGGTGGTCTATAGGCATATTTTTCGAAATTTAAACATGGCGGCGATTGTGGAGTGATGGGGTCTATAGGCATAGCTAGTAAGGCGGGGTCTTTAAGCATGTGCTTTCTCCTTTCCAGTACGCAGCGATGGCCTGACCTTGTTTCTCTGTGGTAAACACTTTCACTGTCACCCAGCAGGTAAACACATTCCTGGTAGCCGGCGCACGAGCGAGGTTTCTGGCGGTTGTGGAGTGGTTTATTTCTTTTCGAAAGTTAACTGTTTAGGCATAGCTAGTATGACTGTATTTTTTTTAAATTTAAATATAGCGATATTTTATTTCTTTTCGAAATTTAAATATGGCGATTAAGTTTACTCGGAGTGGGGGGTTGTAGACGTTTCTTTTCGACTATAATATGGCGGGTTAAGCATATTTAAATATGGCGGTTGTGGAGTGGTGGGGGTCTATAGGCATATTTTTCGAAATTTAAACATGGCGGCGATTGTGGAGTGGTGGGGTCTATAGGCATAGCTAGTATGGTTGCGTTTTTTTTAAGACATGGCTGTTAGGCATAATGGCGGGGGTTTTAGGCATACTTGGGGTGGGGTGTTTGCTTTTCGAAATTTTAAAGACATAGCTTCTTTTAAGCATAGCTTCTTTAAAGCATATGTTCATTATTTAATTCTCCATACTTCATCTGGTCCCGTGGTCTAGTGATCAACGCTCACGCCTCGTAACCACGACGTTGGTGCGTCCCTGGGATCGAATCCACCCAGTGCTCAGGTTTTTTTGTATACAATTCCCGCCTTCGGAGCGACGGTGGCGCGCTCCGGTAACTAAAGGCTGAACTAAGATGGCGGCCTCCAGCAGACGGTGGCGCGCCCTGGTAGCCAATGTCAACAACAATGGCGGTGCCCATGGGGGTACTGTGGCCTGTGTTTACATTTCGATGTTTACATCGGTCCCAGTACTCCTTACCTCCCCCTACTGCTGTCGCATGTTGCTTGGCTCTATTTTTAATAGTGTAGGTGTCAGGCGGGGGGATGTCACCCTTTCCCCTCAGTTAGTTGACTAACTGATGCATGAAAGTGTCGTGATGTCTGTATTTAGAGGCGTGTGGAGTGTGCGCAAAAATGGTCTAATTAATCTCGTTGTGCGAGTGTAGTGTATAGCTCCAAGGCCGCACATACCCGGCTGACCAAGCAGGCATATCATCGTGTAAGTTTACCGATGTGTAGGGTGTAGGAGAGAGTGCAGGTTGATTAGTGACACTGAGTTTTTTTTTTTTTTTTTTTTTTTTTTTTTTTTTTTTTTTTTGCAAATCAAAATCCCATGCCTTCCGAAACGCGGCCGGCACTGGAGGTGAAGCCCGCCAGGCGGGTCTCGCCCTTCAGGCATATAGGGAGTCAGCCCTAACACACAGGCAGTGAACCCAGAGGTCGGTTGTACATTCACCTGCGTGCTTCGGACCATTTTGAATTAGCAAGAGAAGGAAGGTTACATCAATTAATTAATTAATAATGGCTGGGGAAAACAACTAGCAAGGACTAGTTGAGGAGGTGGGGGAAGGAAAGATTTGGTAATTATAAGGAATTTGGGCCTGTGGTCGAGTTGTCGCTGGTTTATAATTAGAGCCCCGTTGGGCCAAAAGTAGTGTTGACGCAATAAAATAGAGCCCCGCTGGGCCAAAAATAGTGTTGACGCAATATTTAAGAGTCCTGGGCATGTCAATCATTGGCTAGTCCAATGTTGATTATTTGCACCGCAGGACGTAGACAGGCACATCGGGGCCAGAGAGAAACGTCTGCTATGTTCGCTAAGTTGCCCTGCGTACATGGGATGTGTGGATTCTAGTATAACCTGGCTTAGGCAAGTCGCGGTTTTTTAAACTGTCGCTGTGCAGCTGGGTCATAATCCGGAAGTGAATTCATAAAAGTATTGGCATGTTCAGGGAGCTGGCCATAAAAAGACCTGTTTTGCCGTTTTATATATTCCTCTACATACTCTACTTTGAGTAACTGGTGTACTTCTAGTGTGCTGGTGTACCAGCCACAATCTGCAATGACTCTAAGAAATTTATTTTGAGTTACCTGTACTTTATCGATATGGCATTTTGCTGCATAGCCCCAGATTTCGCAAGCATATAATAATTTAGGGCGAACTATTTGTAAATACAGCTGTAATTTTTTCTTTCTAGGAAATTGGGGGGCCTTAAACATTGAGTACAGGCTGCGCAAAGTGCCTCGCGCAACCTGTGTCACCTTAGAGGGTGTGAACTTTCCAGGTGAGCCTGGTATCTAGAGTTAAACCTAAATATCTAGCCGATTGAACAAATGGTATGGCTTGATTAAAAAATTTTAATTCGCGGTCGGGGGCGGTGTATTTTTTTGTTAAAATTATAGTTGTGGACTTGGCTCCATTTATTTTAATGCGCCAGCGAGTGTACCATTGTTCGAGTGAGGTAAGCTGCCTCTGAACTTTGGTTAAAGCAAACTTCAAATTCGGGGATTGATATATTATTGCTGTATCGTCTCCATATAATTGCACATGGGCATGTTCCCGCGGGATATCGGCTGTATAAACATTATAGAAGAAGGGTGAGAGTGGGGACCCCTGCGGCACTCCTGCTGTCAGCTCCCGAGTGGATGATATCGCCCCCTCTATTGACACAAAAAATTTTCGACGCCATAAGTAGTGGGCCACCAGATGAATATACGTATACGGAAAGTTAAATGTAATTAATTTTTGAATTAAGCCAGGTATCCAAACTTTGTCGAAGGCTTTTTCCGCGTCGAGCATCGTTGCGACAGTAAATTTCGCTCGTGAATTAAAACCGTCAGTGGCCTCTTCAATGAGCTTAATTAGGGGGTGAGAGGTAGAGTGGCCACTTCTAAAACCAAATTGGTTATCTGGAGTGACTTCGTGATCGTCCGAATGGTGTTGAAGTAGTTAGGAGGCTAATAGGTTGCCTGTTTTGTGGTAGTGACGCATTTTTTCCCGGTTTCGGAATGGTTATAACTTTAGCTAGTTTCCATGACTATGGGTAGGATTTAAGAATAAAAATAGCATTTATTATTTTAAGAAAATATTGTATAGCCTGAAAAGATAATTTTTTTAAAGTATCAAAATTTATTCCGTCAGGTCCGCCTGCTTTATTTTTTGGTTGCGAGTGAATAGCTTCTAAGAGCTCTTTAATTGTTACGAGTTCCGGCTCGGCTTGTGGAACGATTTGTAAATAGTTATTAACAGCTACTGTCGTGGTCCTAGTAAACTGAGGCTCATTTATGTCCTCGTTTGGTGAAAATTGTTTTTCAAAAATGTCGGCTATAGCATTTGCTTTATCTATCGCGTCATATTTAATGCCCGCATTTGTAACAATGGCAGGTGTAGAGATAAATTTATTTTTCCCTCGTAAATTGCGTGTGAGCCGCCACATTTGCCGAGGTTGAGTTGCGCACTCTGTTATTAGGTTTCCGTATTTTTCTATTTTTAAATCTTTAAGTTTTCGCGAAACTTTAGCTTTAAGGCGATTGTATTCAGTCCTAGCTTGCGGTGTTCTCGTTCGTTGATAAGTGTTGCGCGCCTGACGTTTTAAAACGATTAGCATGTCTACATCGGGGTAATATATTCGCGTAAATTCTCTTTTATTCACGATTTTCGTGTGTTTTTTGCGCACGTCTGTAATTGTGTCGGTGAAAAGTTTTACGTGAGTTTCGAGCTCATCTGCTGTATCTATCTCTGGAGTTTCTGTAAAAGTTAATTCCAGGTCGTCGCGAAATTTGTCCCAGTCGGGAATACCAAAAGTTCGGCTAATTATCGCTGCGCAAAATTGAGCATTGAAAGTTAATTGAATTAGTACTGGAAAGTGGTCTGAGTCAAGCTCGTCTAATTTTTCTGAAGTAACCTGCGCACCTGGTATGTTTGTAACAGCTATATCTAATATGTCAGGCATGCCTCCATTCGTTGGATAGCAAGTTGGTGAGCCTGGAGCAAAAATTTCGTAATTATTTGCTACCGAATGATCTAATAATTTTCTGCCTGCTGGGTTAGTATTTTTGCATCCCCAGTCTTCGTTTTTGCTGTTTAAATCGCCTGCGATGAAAAAGTGTTGCTGTGGATTAATTAATTAATTTAAATCCCTAGAAAGTAGTGGCTTATCTGGGGGTTTATAAACTGCCGACATGCAGACATGCGCATTTTTATTACGAATATTAATGCTGGTGGCCTCTAGGTGCTCTAAGCCAGTTATTTCTATTGGATGGTGATGAATCCCGTGTTTAATTAATATGGCTGTGCCGCCCCCACGAGTGGCGCGGTCAGTGCGGTAAGTGGTGTTACCACAAATATTAAATCGATGGTGCGGTGATAGGTGAGTCTCGGTAATGAATGCCACATCAATCCCATATATTACAAGGCACTGTTCCAACTCGTAAGACCGAAGGCGGAGACCACATGCATTAAAGTTTAGGATTTGTAGTGTTTTCCCCATATTTACTGCCATTTACTGGAGCAATGTCGCGAGTGCTTCCAATAGAATGGTTTGGCGCTGTATGATGCTCTCGGTGGAGCGGATGCGCGCGTAAAACGGCTCGAGTGCCTTCACTAGATTCCAGTAGTCGCACATGCGCAGGATCTCTGCGAGTTCCGCGAGGCTAGAGATGTTGTTCGCTGCCTGTGCTTCTGGCGCGGTTTCTGTTCTAGGTTGACTTTTCGCGACGCGAGCCTGCTCAATCTGTTCCGCCGAGCGCCGAGCGCCTGACGTAGCTGCCGCGTATGACGTGGAAGCTACTGCCTGCGATTGAATTTTGCCCGGTTGGCTGGCCTGCTCGCTGGGCCGTGCGTTTCCCGGAATCTGCGCGCCGCGCGGACTTCGCTCTGCAGCTGGCCTACTCACGTGGTCCCTGGGGCCGCGGGGGGAGGGGGGAAACTGTCCCGCGTCGGTGCGGCCGGCTGTGCTCTAGAGGCTGTGCGCGCAGCTTTCTGTGCTGCCTGTTCCAGGGGAGGGGGGGGGGGGTAGGGATGCAACATCGCTCTGAAAAACATCGATATCACGAACATCGATGTTCAAACGAAAAAGCATCGATGTCAAAAAACATCGTTCTGACAACCGATACATCGATGTTTTAACCGATGTTTTTAAATATCAGGAAAAACATGCAAAAATGATTTAAACTATAGTATGTAGCCAAAAACCATACCTACTACAGGTTCTTGACCACAATATCCACAACCCATTTACAGTCGTGTCTCATGCAGAACAAAAACATGTATTAAAAGCAAAGTCTGCTACCAAAAACTTTAAAATCCGCATGAACTACTTGACCAGCTCTCAGTAAACTTCAAAGAGTTGTGGACAAATTTAAATGACTACAGCTTCACAACTTTAGCAGAAATAAAGGTAAACATTAAAAGGGCATGTCCGTAATTCAAATGTATGTAAAACTGGCCGTCTGTTCGGGGTTTATGTGTGTTAGTGAGGCGGGATGTTAAGCGCGACGCTCGCTGGTGCTTCCAGCGCGGTATAGCCTCTAAGCGCAAGGCTCTGAACTGGCGCGCATTCGTCTCGTCGTCACAGGATAACTGTGAAAGTTGAGCGGTGACCGTAGCATTATATGGCGGAGAAATGAAGATAAAGGTGTACTGCACTGCCCTTAAGTGGTTTCAAGATTCTGTATCGGTTGTTTTATGCCTAAAAATTACTCCGAAAAAAAACATTTAAGCCAATTTTCACTCTACTAAAAACACAGTTTAAAAACTTAATCCGAATTCAAAAGTACCTTTCGGCATTCAGCGAACACTCAAATGCTTTTCGTAAACAGACCCCACTCGGATATCTTGAGTAGTTTTCAAATCACGTTTTTCCTGAAGCTCTCCGCACCGTGTGTGTGCCCGGACAGCCTTGTTTTTTATGTTTTTAGTTATCATTTCATGAATATATTGTAAATATTAAAGATCATGAGAGATCCATCTATCCAAAAATTATTGCGATACGTCATCTAGTTTTCAAGAAACTTTTTTATTTTTATTTTTATTTTCGATACTTATAAAACTTACATTTTTAAGTATAAATACATATTGCAAATGCTAAACCATTTTGGTTGGTATCCTTATCATTTTTTCCCCAGTATTTTAAGAAGTCTAAAATCATTTTAAAAATAACTATTTTTTTACACAATTTATTTTTAATTGAAAAAAAAAATAGGGAAAAAGCATGAAGTGTATGTGCAGGTTTAAAATGTTACATTAATTTTATCATTAGGGCTAGCGAGACCGTATCGGTAGATACCAATAGCTTGTATGTACAACAAGCTATGAATTGTCCATAAAGTCTCGCTGCTTTTTCCCTATATTTTTATAAATTTAAAAGAAAATTCTTATTCAAACAAATTTTTTTAACGGTATTTATTTTTTCCAAATGATTTTACACATCTTAGGCCTGTTCCACAATGACACGGAAACGGAACAGACGTAAACGGAGACGAAAACGGAGTATTGTTCCGTTCCGTCCGTATTTTTCTCGTTCTACAATACACGGACCCGTAAGAAATTTTGGCCAATAAGAAAGAGCGAGCGTGACGTAACTGAAAACTTCGAGTATCAATTGAACTACCTGTTAAATCGAAATGTATGGTTGTTAACTTGGTTATGTAGTAAGTGGATTTATTCTTTTTTTGTTTTTGTTTTGCGTTGTGGTAAAGTAGTCCTTCTCCGTCTTGTCATATATGGCAAGTATATTTAACCATGAAAATTAAAAGTTCATCAAAATTCGTCATAATGAAACCCATGTGCACAATTAAAATTTCAAAACAAATCTTGTTTTGTTGTTCACGCATAAAAAAAAAGTAGTCAAGAAATACGGAAACAAACATTAGTCAAAACTAATATCTTAATTAACATGAACGCGCAACTGTAGCTTGACAACTGCAGTGAATAAATAACGTGCTCCTATTGGTCTAACGGAGTAACGTAAACGAAGACTTCAGCACTGCTGAGCATGTCCGTACGGGAAGGTACGGGTCCGTCTCCGTTTGCGTGCTATTGTAGAGGCTCTGTTCCGTGAAATACGTCTTCGTTTCCGTGTTCCGTCTCCGTTTCCGTGTCATTGTGGAACGGGCCTTAAAGTACTGGAAAAAAATTGATACTGAAATCAACCAAATAGTTCAGTATTTACAACATTTGTGATACTTACTTAAAAATGTAGGTTTTTATAGTAAGTATAGACAGTTAAATAAAGTGTATCTTAAAACCTAATGTCGTATCGTAATGTTTTTTATATATTCAATAAATATTCATGAAATTATAGACAAAATATTATAAAAAACTAGGGCAATTTTAATGATGAACGATGTCGATGTTTTTGGACTTTTTCGTCGATGCATCGGCGATGTATCGCTTTTCAAAACATCGATGCTAACATCGATGTTTCATGAACGATACATCGATGTTTTCAAAACATCGATGTATCGTTCGCATCCCTAGGGGGGGGGGGGGGGACACTTCATAGGGCAAGGCAATCGCATTTTTCTAGTTGCTATACAGTTTTATCCAACATCTGAGCACGAAAATTATAATCAAAATACCACGTTAATTAAATAAATATTACATTTGTTTTAACATTTTATCAAATTTATGGCATAAATTGGTATTGTTGAAATGAAAATAATATATTTACTTAAAAGAAAATAAACAAATTTTCGTTGGCATGTTGAACCACTTGTTTATCCAACAACAACATAATTAATGGCGTCGGCGTTGAATTAAGCAATATTAGGATTAATAAAAAACTTTCTAAGGAAATTTTGTTTCAATCATGTTGAAATAGTAATCTCGTAAAATAATATCAATGATTTCATGAACTACTTTATAAATCACTGTTGACTGTTATGAAACATGCCTGATTCGGCTACGTGTTGTGTTAACTACTGGTACAACAAAAGAAGAGATAATAATAATTAACTTTACTTTAAGTTTCCGCTTGACGAAACTAGGTATGTGTAAATTATTAAAAAGAAACAAAATAAAAGTTTTGTGTAATTAAAATAGTGATGAGCATTTTGTTTTCATGCCCTACAGAATTTCCTCTTTTTAGGCTGTGTGTAGTCGCACGTTGAGGACAAGCACACAATACATTAATACCTAGGTACTGTTCTAAATGTCAATGAGTCTCAAATTCTGCTCAAACTTGCTACTTATGTACTTTAATTAGTCTAAATGTTTTGTATGAATTTTATTTTTAGGTCGAGAGGGAGGTGTGGGTAAATATTTTGTATTGCGTATCCAAGTCTATCCCTTGATACTAATGGCATTATCCTGTGGTAATGATTCTTGCTGTTTTAACATTAATTAAAACAGCAAGCATCATGTGCCACCGGATAAATCATACATGATCATGCCAACAGGATCAAGGGATAAACTTGGATACGTGATACGGAACAATTACCGAGGTGAGGGTTGCGATAAAATGCAGGGGCGTAGCCAGGGGGGGGTTTTAGGGGTTCAAACCCCCCCCCCCCCCCTTTGCACCAAATATTTAATTAATTTCTTATTCATCACTCAAACAATTTCGTATTAAAATTAATAAAAATTTTAACATTACTATATTTAAATTTAAGTACCGAAAACTGCTAAAATGCCACTATTTTACACCTTAAAATCCAAATTTTCCCGGGGGAGGACCCCCGGACCCCCCACTTTAATACGTGGGGGGGGGGGGGCGGCATGCTTCTTAACACCCCCCATACACAAATCCTGGCTACGCCACTGATAAAATGAAGTGTCTTTTAAATTTTTATGTTGAAATTAAAGTTTTTTTTTTCCCTTAACAATTGCTATACACCTGTCTTCAAGAAGTGAAGATACGAGAATTTGTACTTTCACCTAATCCATAAAGAATTGATGCCATTGGTAACAGCTTCATTTCAGTTTTTGTGGGAAAATTGTACAACTTAGGCAGTTAAATTTGCCAGAAATACACATTGCCTGTGTTAATGATTAAATACTTCTGCACGTTTTTTTATGCATTAGTTTTGTTTGCGATTTGTAATGCAATTCGGTAGGTACCTACGAAAATCCTAACCTTAACTTCAATCAACGTGATTCTACTAGAACAGAAATTGTTTCTTGGACATAAAAAAAATGCAGCAATTTAATATAATCCAAAAATATGTTACATGTTATGCATTTTAAAAAATGTTATGATATGTAAACAAAACATTTTTAACCGAAATGAGGTTAAGGCAAACACTGTCCCGAAGGTAAGAAATTTACTTATTGTTTTAAAAATATTGCTCTCCTAAATCATTTTATGTTACGTTTACCGATATTTAGTTAATTTAGCTTATAAGGGAAAAAAAAAAATATTTTTATAAATATTAATGCATGCACGAAAAAAGTCACAAGCTCGCCAACATTCAGTTGAAGCTGCAAATTTCCCTACTATTCAAATAAGTGTTTTAAGCATATTAACTGCAAATTGTACTTTCTACGATAAATGTTGTATTTAAATTAAAATTTACTTATAATTTGAAACGTAAGTCTTACTCCAGAAGGTACTTTATCTCGGTTTTAAGCCATTGCAACTTCGTTTTAATGTTTGTCAAGTTTGCGTTTTTGTATAGCAACTAGAGCATTTCTGAATAAAAAAAACGTAGAACTGCAATAGCATTGAGTGTCCACTCTGTACTAGTACTTTATTTACTCTATGGCCTGTTCCGCGGCGGCCTGTCGCCTAGACTCAACTATTTTCAAAAACGCGGGGCACTGTCGCCAGGCCGCGGTGTGGCCTGTCTCCCTGCAGTTGGAGCACACCTTTCGTGCCTCCTCTGGGACGGGGCATTCGCTGCGGGGATGCGAACCCGCGCACCTGATGCACTTAGGTATTTCCGCGCAGTTTCCTGTGGTTTGAATTATGCATAGAGAACAAGTACATTTAAGAGTGTTGGAATCTGTAGGCCTTATTTTGTTGTAAAGCGAAAGTAATATATGTAATTGTCAATGATGTAACATAAATAACTAAATAGCTTCACAGATAAATAAAGAAATTAATTTAGCATACATTAAAATAATAATAAATAGAAAATTTCCCACACTGTTGTAGCCCAGTCAACTGGCCAGCAATGGGTCGGGGGAAGTCGTGCCCTCTCCATGGCCTAGCCTCTCTACCAGTAAAGGGAGGGAAGCCTTCATTTCACAGACGGAGAGCCACACCCGAAGTTCCCCGAAGTTCAAGCTCGCATTTTTTCCCCTTCTAACTCAGGACAGCCTAAGGTTCACCCGCTTAGATCGACATGCCCGAACAGTTCCGAAGTTCGTCGCTCGATCGGGTAACTTCGGTACCGGTAATAGAAAAGCGCAGGAACTATAGCTACAGCTTTTGAACGTGAACAATGACATCGTTTTTTGAGCTAGCAAAAGATAAATTGCAAAATTGTACCAAAAGTGATACAGATAACACTATTCCGGCATATGTAGACAGTGAAACCGTTTATAAAAATTTATTTGATGACTTAAAAAGTGCAGGTTACTCGTTCTCAATAGTAGTGCAGCACAGGAGCAATTCAAAATATTAGATTTAATTTTCTATAGAAGACGAAGCAGGCAACATTAAAATGTTTATCTTGCTTGGTTCAAATCCTCAACCCTTATATCTGTCAATGAAGGAAATGAATTGAGCTTTCAGCTTGGTGACCTCTAGATCATTACAAAAAAATGAAGGGCTATAAAATGCTAATGATATAATGACAGAATGTATGGGTGAAGTAACGTAAGCACACTGAGAAAACCAACTAACCACTGCAATGTTTGCTATGTTCCCCACTATCAAAAGATCCATTAATGACCATGCTGAGAATCAAACCCAGATCACTTTGGTGACAGAAAAGTGAGCACTTAAACACAGAGATCCAATGTTTGCCTCTAATGACCACATTTATAAGATCACAAACCAAATGCTTTTTACCTTTTCCCCCATTAATTTAATTACCTTACCTTTACAGATCGTGAGCAGTATACTAGTATACTGACTGAAGTCTTTGAAATTAAGGGCTTCTTATGTGTAGGAATGTTTGCAATTTTTGAAACAGCCTCATCAGGATTTTATTATTCTACTACTGTTAAAAGTCTCTTCTCAACAAATTTGCTTTGTTCTCTGTTACTAATTATTATTAATGTAGGGCATCCTCCATTAATTTCATACCTTTAGTGAACATATTATATTTTATAATATTTTTATTCCCCTCGCTGGTTCTGTATGTTCAACTACAGCTGATTCAGTTGTGTCTTTATATTTTTAATTATTTATTTGTTTATTTATTTCCATAGTTTTCCATGGCAAATAATGCAAAACTTCAATGGCGTTTATCCAAAAATTGGAAGTAAATCATATTTTGAAGGTTTGCTATGTAACAAATCATTATTTAAAAATTTATTGTAATGTTTAAATTCAAGAAAAGTTTTCTGATGTATGTTCTGAGGAAAAGAAACATTTACGGAAGCTTACTGTAACACCAAAAATGAAGTATGATGTTACTGATATCATTTGTGTATGATATAATTATTAGTGTTAAATGTGCATTTGCAGTGCTAATAATTGATCCTGTTCACGTACAAGCATAAGTCTGATAACTAAAATTAAGTATGACGATTTAAGAGTTAAATGTTATGTTTAATCTCTTTCCTTAACTGTTTGATGAATATTTTTAGTGCAAATGTGCAGTTTGTAGTTCTTATGTTAGATCTAATTCATATTATACAGGCTAATGTGCATTGTTTTATTAAGAATAGTGTTGTAACTAACTGTCAGATTAAATTGTTTTGTTCCAAAATAGAACAATGCTCTTTGGAACATTGCAGAAAATAAAATTTTAAGAATTACAAAGTCTAGCACAAATATTAATGTAAATCAGCTCCAAGACTTAGTTGTAAATGTGAAATTAGGCCTATGTAAATACAATCTTCTAGCATTAAAGGTCTAGTAAGCCTACCTACATTTGTATGTTAAATAATCCAAGTTCATGAACATTTAAACAAATTGCTACAAATATTTGAGTTCAATGAACTGATTCAAATAATAAATTATAGGTTGAAAGATAATCTAGTAATGAAGCCAATAGTATTATTAATTAAAATCTTGTCTGTAATCTCAGAAGTCAGAGAAGTTGAACCCTCATGCAAAACCCAGAGCTGGTTGGCAATAATTTTTTTATTTATTAATCATTTTTGGGATTTTTTTAATCAAAGATTGAATAATTTACATTGATTGATACCAAACATATACAAGAACTTCAGAATACAGATTTTCCTTCATATCGCTATATTGTTATTTAAAAAAAAAATATTTTCTTTTGTTGATAATACACTTGACGTCATCCGGGCCTGCGGCCCCTTTTCGAATCCGATATGCCACCGCCCAAACACCTCCATCCTCTGTTCATATTCAAACCTCCCGCCAGCGAGTGCGTGCGTGTGTTGGTAGCCCGGCAAGAGGGCGCTTAGCTGCAGTGTGCCGCACCCCTATTTATAATTAATATTATTGTAACCTTTCCTTTTCGCCCCTAAAATAGTGTCATGACGATTCAGTAAGTGAGTGCCTTTTGTTTTATTAATATGTTATATATTTGTAATAAAGTACGTGCAAGCACGGCCACGAACGCTCCCTAGCGGGCGACGACGAAACCAACACATAACTTTATTCAAACTATATTTTATCACATAAGTAATTATTACAGACGGTCTGGTCATGGATGTGTATCTGGTAATAAAGAGCGCCATGTTTCCTGCCGCAAGCCCTTGTCTCACCCCAGTCTCATTCTACAGCCGGCCGAGAGCGGACATCTCTGCAGACACCCCGAGGACATCACCGTTGTCTCACCGATATGTAGTTCTGTTCAGTTAATTAATTCAAATCGTTTTCTCTTCACCCTCAGGGTCTCTCTTGATCGGTGGGGCTGTTTAATTAGTGATTTATATACTCTCCGGAGTTTTTAACCACCCGTGTTCTAAGTAAAGGCTTGAGGCGACCACGTGTGTGGTCCGCCTCCTCAACTAAACCGATTCGTGCCTCGGGCGTTTTTTAACAGTATCACGGAAGTATTGTATGATGGCATGTAACGTGTAAGTAAATAAAACCAACTTAATTGAACCACGTGTCTTTGTGTTCGGGGGGGGCACGTGGGTCCTTAACCAGTCAGCGGCGTGTGGGACGCCCTAAGAGCCCACTGAGGTGAACTATAAGCGTGCCCGACGCTGAGAGCGGGCTTAGTTAGGGACAGGTGTTGCGTTAAAAATCAGGAGGGCTAATATCTCGCTTCACACGGGCCACGTAATGCCCTGAGCAAGAGTATCAAGCCGGGTCCACGTGCCCACTCATGTGGTGGCGCCCACTATTTCCACCAATAATTCAAATCGTAACACCGGTACGCCCTTACACTTATTGGAATTGGCTCTAGAATATAATAATGAATAATCTGTACTTGTCTATAATTGTTTTTTTTTTTAATATAAGTGTATACAGTAGTGTTTTTTTTAATGGTTGTTGGCTAGTGTTATGTATGTATGTGCACTATATGCAAATGGTAGTTCTGATAGTATATGTTCATAATAACTAATATACTGATATCAGAATAGCTCAAAATTGGTCTATATTGTACATATATGAATACTTTATAAGATATGTATTGAAATATTATTTGAGTTAAGGAAAATTGTTACTGTAGAGTGTAGATGATTGATTGATTGATTATTGAAAAAAAAATTCCTTGTGACAACCATTAATAATTTTTACTGCTTTTTATTAATCCTTCATAAAAATTCACAAGTCACCATGGTTACCATCTTCCAGCCACAAAACAAATATTATCAGCGATTTTAAAATACACCAATAAATATTATCA
This sequence comes from Bacillus rossius redtenbacheri, assembly GCF_032445375.1. NCBI lineage: Eukaryota > Metazoa > Arthropoda > Insecta > Phasmatodea > Bacillidae > Bacillus > Bacillus rossius. Next base: position 220,671,391 of record NC_086330.1, on the reverse strand, counting down.
GTGATTTTAAAATACACCAATAAATATTATCAGTGATTTTAAAATACATCAAATAAACTCTCTCGCTGCATTCATGAAATAATTGCTTATTTACATTGGCCAGCCAAAGAGTAGATAAAAAAAAGCTGTTCTCCACAAGCCTGAAACAAAAAAGAAATCAAAGTTAAATGATTAGATTGTACTAAAGAGAAATGAAACTGATAAATAAATGTATCAAAGAAAAAAGTTATGCGTATCAGAATGATAAATTACTTTCAAAACCATTTTAGTTAGAATTTTGATACATTCACAAATACTTTTGGTAAATTCTCATTTATGTACTACAATTAACATTTTTCTTTGTCCTTTCAAACAGATATTTTTTTCCAAATACTTTTTGACAAATACTCATTTATGTGAAAAAAAAATTATATGCAAAACATAATTCTATTTGATGCTTCAACAACTTTTGAGTTGTAAAATTAAGCTCTTGTGCCCATTATTGCAGAAAAACTAGGTATTTAACAATCCAAGTAACTAAACAATTTTAGAAGTATGTTTCTCAGGGCCTCGAGTGAAGTATTTGCTTGTTATTAGCTTAAGCAAATCTAGGCTTTGATTCAAGCAAAATGTTTAGAAGTTGAATTTGTTTCATGTAATGCATGTCACATGTATCTAATCAAAGTCTTCGGGGAGAGTATTAGTAGGTAGGTTACCAAAATTTGTAAGATTCTATATGTATCCTATATGCTCATATTTTAGTCGTATCAATAAAATGCCTACACGAGAATAGATGTCAGCATGTTATTTTGCAGCAGTTGATGGCATTACTTCATAGTACAGTTGTGAAATCACTACAAAATGTGTCGGATGTACATTGCAATGATTTACAATTATTATCGATAATCGCATAACTGCAGAGTTCAGAGGGAGTTAGAAAATTAAAATATACCACACATTGTATTTTTTGTTTCTTAATAATATTAGTTTATATTCCTACAAAGATGGATTCAGAAATTTCCTAGAGTAACAACTTTTCCACACAAGCCAAATTTGATAAATAGTAATTCTTAGTACTACGTACTTCGCCAAATAAATTATTTTTAAAGTCTAGGTAAACTTACCTAAAGAATTGCTTACACCATTTTACAGTAGTTATGAAGAAGTTACCTTTCCCTAACCATTTTCGTGATTTAACAGCACTTATGTAACTAACCTAACTTAGTATTGCAACTGTGAACTACAGTATAACCCTGTAATTGTTTTCAAGTGAGAATGAAGAAATAACATAAGCAGTCGATGGAAATTTAGCCTATCCAGTGTTTTAACGTTTTACCAATGGACTCAAGTAAATATAATGTTAAAAACCATTGATCAGTACCCTTGATGCTTGAATTTTCTTAACCAATCCAACAATGATACAACTTCGTTGCTCATCAATAAAGTAAATCAATCATCAATACAGTCAACGTCTTCGATTACACTGCGCTAATTCTTAAAGATATTTAAAAAAAATTAAATAAATGGTTTAACAGTAGTTTAATGTTCAAGCAGGTAAGTATAAACATTACAAAGTTTGTAAAATCATGTGAATGGTTGGTTAGCTAAATTTAAAAAAAGGTAATTTTCTTTTGTTGATGCTTATCCATAAATTAAATTATACAATTCTGAAAATACCTTTTCAGACACTAAAAATCTTCCTCTATTAAAACTGTAAACAGCTTTTCTTAATTCCTACTGGTTTTCAAGAAATCACATTTTGCAGGTCACACTAGATAGCCTATGCAGTAAAGCAGCTGTCGCCATTTTTTCCTCTAATTGCATTGCAGATCCTGTGGTTTTCCATATATATAAGAATGTATATATTTTTTATTTGAATATTATAACCCAATGAAACGTAAATAAATGTTTTAAAAAAGTTACGAGTCTCTAATGTGTATCCAAACCAAAACGCCAACCCTTGACAGGGATTTTTTTACAGCAGTATGGAGGCGCAAAGCATAGATTAGTTACCTGCAATACCACGTAACCTGACGTATAAAAGGAATCATTTGTTACAAAATGAAAATTTATTTTATATGTCAGGTTATGTGTTGTCTCACGTAAAAAATCAGAATTTTGCACCTATAAACTGCTAAAAATATCGCTCTCAAGGACTGATGCTTTGGGTTTGTAATGCACAATAAGGAGTACCATAACTTTTTTATGTTATAATTTACGTTACTGCATTGCAATATCCAAATAAAAAATATACAATTTGTGTATGAAAAACAACAAGATCTGCAACTCAATTAAATAACATGGTGACAGGCCCTTTACTGCACAGGTAATGTAATATAACCTATAAACAGTGATTTCTCAATAACAAGTCTGAATTTAGAAAAACTTTTTTTAGAGTAAATACAGGTACATATTTAGAGACTAAAAAAAATAAATAAGAGTCAAAAGTTTATTTTGCATACAAAACGCAGCAACGTGAGATAATAACCTAAAAAATCACTGTAAATGCATATTGGTTGGTTAAATTAGGTTAGTAACATCCAACCGTTCAATTGATTTTACAGAATTTTTAATTGGTGCCATCGTAAGCTAACCAAATGTAAATTCCACTGTACTTAGAATCACTGTACGTATATTGTTACTAACCTAACAAATTTCACTGTATTTTTAATCCAGCTAACCCAAGGGCAGTATCTCAATATTACAGATTTGTAATAAATAATCCTAACCTATCCACATGTTAAACATGATAAACTACTTGCAGTATCAAACAACCCTCATAGAGAATAATAATTTTAAACATGTCAGGAAGTAAAAAACACTTTAGGAATTTATAATTTTTCCTGCAATACCCCAAATTATATTAAGTGCACTCACCTGAATGTAATTCAGCTCTGGTAACAATTATTTCAAAATATTTTTACTTAAATGCGGTTAACTGCTACACACCAGCAGAAAACATTTATTATGATTTTATACGTTGTGCGCTCATGAACATAAGATGAAATCTCCACACGCTACCTAAAATTTAAATAATAAGCCTATAGTGTACAAAAATTTGTATAAGAAATGATTACTTGCCAAGAATAACACAAGCAAGGTTAACTTGTAAACGGACAAAACTAATCTCCTAACAAATCAAACAGAAATAGCTCAATAACTTACCTGAAAATCTCATAATTAGTAACAGGGCAATATTAGTGTACATGCGTTTTACTCTTAAAAAATATAAAATAACATTAGTCTACAATTCTTTGATCAATAATGCAATGTTTGTTTTGAACGTACAGATAAAAAAAATTAAAAAAAAACCCGAACATGACCGACCCAGCCCGAAGGGCATGTCGATCTAAGGGGGTGAATCTTCGGCTGTCCTCTAACTCATTGTATAAACCGGTGTGGCATTAAATTTTGCGGTCGAATAGGATAGGTTAGCTACATTATAAATACTATAAAACATTGTGGATGGTTGGTTAAATTAGGTAAGTATAGATACATTAAAAATACTGTAAAATAATTTTATGGTTGCTTAGAAAATAACTTTTTAATGTGTAGCTATCCAGGGCTAGGAAACCGTTTACATGATTTCACAGTATCTTTAATGTAGCTATCCTAACCAAATCAACCATCCACAATGTTTTAAAGTATTTATAATGTAGCTTATCTAACCTAATTGACCATTAGTTATCATGAGTTGTGCAAAATAAACATTCACAGAATATGGGGTGTCCCAAGAATATTTGTGGAAGACAAAGACTTCCTAGATTTTATACAGTATGAAAAATATACAAATCCATGTAGTACGTTTCTTCAATTAGGTATTTTCCTCTAAAAACAATTACAAATAAATACCGTTGCCTTGTTTATGGTATTTCCTTTTATCAACATCACCATATTTGTTTACAATGAACAAAAAATAAAATCCGGAAGATGCACGATCGGGCGTTTGGTTCTCTCGTCTGTGAAAATAAGGCTTCCCGTAAAGGGAGGTCAGCAGCTCGCGGTTTAGGAACTCTCACGTCTCCACGACAAACTCCCGAAAACCAAGCAAAAATACATTCATAAACAAAAAAAGTTATTCAAGTTTTCCCAGCCATATGCGGAACATCAGGCAGCAAACATGTTTTTCTGTATAGTCCGCGATAAGTTTAACAAACCTATTCCGATTCATGGGCCTCTTGCCATTCTAGCTCGCTCTACCAAGGCAGGAGATCCAGGCCCCTGCTACCACTGGTGATCCAGGCCGAGATACATGCAGCCCTGTCAGGGCAATGCTCTGTGAGCTTGTAAATATGTATATGTGTTATAAATAAAAATATATATAAATATTTTTTAAAAATACTAAAGTAGTATATGAATGGGGCTACAGCACCTGGTTCCTGGTTGTTAAGCGTGTGTCCCTCCGACATATAGAATTTGTGTTATAATGGCAGCCATCTTGAATTGACATCATTGTTGCAATTTTCGTTATGGTCACCATCTTGGATTGTGATATCACAATGACCATATTGAATGACCTTTACCTTAAACTTTGAAATTGACCTTGAACTTTGACCTTGACCTTGAATTCCACAATTTTGTCATAAAGCATGCCAATTCCTTAATGTTGCAATTTTTATTTGGGTTGCCATCTTGGATCTGATGTCACAGCCACTTTTTCGATTCTGAAATCATGTCCGCCATCTTGTTTTCATCTGATGAAGGCTGCCATATTGGATGACAACATGGCCACCATTTTGTTTTTTTCTGTTCTACTGGCAGCAACCACCATGGATTCCATCATATTTGTTTTTGGTGTTTGTTCCTAGAGAGCACCAGCATCGCACTGTATCATACACATAGGTCGATGTTCCATTACCTGCTTATGTTGTGGTAATTATCAACAGATAATTTTTTTTTTCAAAATAATTGTAAGCGTTGCAAATCGAACCATGACAGCTCTGACCTTTGGGTTGGAAAACATATGCCTTTGATCGCACGGCCAGAGAAACATTTAACAGACTGAGGATTAAATATGGTGTGTGCGTGTATATATATCACAATATTCGGACTTGAAATTTTTTAATTTGCAGAAACAATAAATAATATCACCTATTCGAGACCGAGCAGCCATATTTATTGTTTCAATAAATTATACCAGGAATGCTAGGTAACATACCTACATTAACTGTATAAATTGTCTCTGCCTGCCAGAGAGTGGTACCACCATCTTGTTTTCAGTAATCAATATAAAGAACGCTAATGTCATGTAATACACATGCCATATGCTAGAATGAATTGCCGACATATTAGGTTAATTTTTGTCCACTAGAGTGCAGGAATCATTTATGGACAGGACACCCGCCATCTTGTAGGTCATCTTTCCACCATCTAGGAAATTCGTAATAAAAAACCTAGAAAATCAGAAAAATTTCCATTATTCATCAAAAATATTAGGTACCTACTTGTTAATTTATTGATTGACACGAACTATTGCAGTGCTAGGTTCATTCCTTGATCAATATGAAAAGATAATTTTATTAAAATTTCAAAAAATTACAGTTTCAAGAAAAAAAAGAACGAAATCACAAATAAAAAAAATATTGTGTAATTTATACACTATTAAACGTATAAAATCAGTTTCTACTTTCACAGTACCTATTTCAAATGGACTGCCAAACAGTCAGGGCATCGGTAGAACACACTACACTTTTCGCACTGTGACGAACATAATGATGTGATAGCCATGTACAATACAATAAGCTGTCAAGCAAGAAGTGTGTTTGCCCATGCGCGTGTATCGCGACATGGTTCATTATTGCCTTCTACTGTACGATGCATTATGGCAGGCCCGTCAAACTGTGGAAGAAGTGTGTTCTACTAAGTTTACTGGAAGAGTCAAATGGCCTTCGGTTCAAAAATGTGTACCTCTATTCCAAGACATTGAAACAACCAAAGTACCAGCACCTAGCTACGATTATACGATCAGTGGAAGGCCTGGAGTATTTTCCTTTTACTGATAATGCAGATGTGCTGTCTCCTAATAAAGCACGAACCAATTCTGCAATGGTCTTCGACGATGTCGTGTGCGAGAAGCTAGGCATAATACAAGAGTACTTTTCCATGGGCAGACACGCTAAAGTATACTGCATCTACCTGTGTCAGACGTATATCAGTATTCCGATTCATCTCCTACGTGACAACACGAACATCATAATACTTTTCCGCATACATAAACTTAATTTACGTCACGCTTACGACGACCACATAAATACTGACATAACTTTCCAGGAATTCAAAGACATGTTCCTTGTGCTGGAAAAACGAGCACGGATTCATAGTTATTGTCAAGGACTGACCTCTATATAAGGGCAGGTACATACCAGGTTTCGATCAGTTTATCGTGAAACATGAGTCATAGCATTTCGAAATTTGGTCCTAACAGTCGCACTTCCGAACTGCATACTGTTCTAGAGTTTCACGACACTGATATCCGAAAATATATTTGGCTACTGGCTCAAAAAGTAGAAATTACAACAACAAAAATGGAGTACCTGCTAGCCATCGACCAGCACGTGGAAGCCTCGGATTCTCGAATTCGTGACATTAGCGGATTATTCAACGCACAAATATGTGACGATTTGGGAGTTTTTCAAAGTAGCCTGAATATATCACTAACTCATTTGGCAACGAAAACAGATCCTGCATAGGGAAGGGCTTTCTGTGGACGAATATAAAAAAATATATGAAAGTAAGTCTTGCAAAATTATTTTAGCTAGTACAATGTTGGACTTGCCTAGTGACCTTCATCGTGCTATACAGTCTGTTGTTGAAAACTATATACTTGCTAGAAGAGCAAGACTTTCACAAGAAATAGAAAATGAAGTGATATTTAAACCAATCACTAGTCGTCTCGACGAACTCAAAAATACGGTGTGAAGAGAGTGTGAAGAGAGAAGTTTATGAGGATATGCCTATTGCAAAGAAAAGTTAATATGAACCAGCTCTAGAAAAAGAGGAATTTGTGAGTACAGAGTCTATGCACAAGAAAACATTATGGAAATGTGGACACCAAGTTAATGCAATGGTCCAACCATACTGAGATCTTTCACGAGTCTGAATAATGACATGACTTATGGAGTGTACAGAAAACATAAGTGGTTCCTCAGTGCTTAAGAAATAAACTTTTTATCAGTTAATATCATATGTGTAGAAGAGTACAAAACACATGGGACTCCAAGTCTGTACGAATTGCTGTTTCACACGAAGATTTGCAAAAGTACAATAAATTTTTAGAATAAACTCATGCACATTTTCGCGATAACGATCTAGAAGTGGCATATATAAAGACGAATATCATGAAAAAATCAACCATTCTCACCAATCTCTTCAGTGAACTAGCAGTACATGGTGAAGGTTTAAAAAAAGCTAGAATGTGGTCAGAACTTTGACAATGTGTATTGGGACAACCTAAAAGAATTGGTCGACATATAAAGACATATACTTTCTTTGTTTAGTGCAGGAAACTATTCACACATCAACAGTTAATCTCCATACTCGAAGAATTAAGGGAAGTCGGCTAAATACAATGAGTCGAACCGGAATCGCTCGCGAACTTCACACACATGCAAGACGAAAATACCTTCGTCGCAAAGTCGTAGTGTGTGCGTGGACTTGATGATTTATTTCAGGCGGACCTTGTTGAGATGATGCCATATTCCCGAATGAATAAAGGTTTCAAGTACATATTGATGGTCATCTATAGCAAGTTCGCTTGGGCTAGACCTGTGAAATAGAAGAATGTAATCAATGTAACCAAGGCCATGATAGACATTTTGTGAGATGGACGTGTACCATCGCACCTGCAAACGGATCTTGGCAAAGAATTCTAAAATGTGTCCTTTAAGGCTTTGTTGAAGAAGTTTAGTATCAAACATTACTATATATTTAGTAATTTCAAAGCCTCTGTTGTTGAAAGGTTTAACAGAACTTTGCGCACTAAGATGTGGTGACAGTTCATGACTAACAGAAACTACAAGTGGCTGGATATCTTACCGAAACTAATAAGTGAATACAATTACACAATGCATTCTACCACTAAAATAAAGCCTTAAGACATAAAGGACGATCACCTGCTTCGAAAAGTGTTTTCCAATGCGAAGAAGAAAGATCTACGAAAGCCTTAGGCTAACGTGGGTGACATTGTGTGTATCTCAAAGTAGAAAGGCGTCTTCGAGAAAGGTTTCACTGTGAATTGGAGTTCCGAACTTTTCCGTGTGACCCACATTCGGAGCCTAGGATATAGGTACTACATCAAAGTTTTGGACCACAAGCCTATTTGTGGAGACTTCTAAGCCGAAGAGGTTCAATCTAAGATGTATCCCGATACATACTTTGTGGAGAAGATTCTCAAACGAAAAAATGGATGATCCTATGCCAAGTGGTGGAGCTTCCCATCTCGCCTTAATTCGTGGGTAGCAGATGCAGGAATCGAGAAATGCTCGTAATTAGATTTGGTGCTTGTAGTAGTGTAGAAAATATGTATTTTTTTTATATCCCAAACCTGTCATTCTTCTGGTACCTATTTTATATTATATTTTATTGCATTGTTCATGGATCAAAACAAGCACTGCAAACGTTCGCGTCAATCAGTAAATTAACAAGTAATATTTTTAATGAATTTTGGAATTTTTTTCCTGAATTTCTAGGTTAATTATTATGGATTTTCAAAATGGTGGACAAATTCCAAGATATCAGGTGCCCAAGGTCATTAGATACTAGGTCATCTCAACAGAAGAGAAACGAGTATGGGTCGTTCGGGTGTTTCCGTGATATGACATATTCGCTAGACCTTCAAAGTAAACAAAACTGTGAAATTGCGTGCTTGTTTTGATTTTGTTTTCGTGCTGTGGTTTAGTAATGTAAAAATGCCTGGGACGCGTTGTTCTTACAGAAGATTTATCATTGAGGTATCCTGCTGTTGAGAAGACATTGGTTGCTTCATTTGTAAGAATAAGGACTTCTATAAGATTGAATCATCTCAATTGACAGCTAAGTAAAAAAACGTGTTGGAAGAAGCAGCAAAAAAGTGTGCAAGAAAATGAAAAAAAAATTGTGACTTAAATAGTAGGCTTACCGATTTTTTGAAGGAAGTTTCATTTAATTTAGTTTTAGCAAAAAAAAAATTGTGGGGTGTGTTTGGAGTGATAGTAATCTTTTGTATTTCATATGAAATAATTTACATGTAAATTGCAGTCATGGATAATTTCAAAATGTGTGTTTGCTACAGAATTGTTTAACAAAAACTTATGACTTCGCAAGATAGAACTTCTAAAACTGTTTGACAGGACTAACTGTTATTTGATGTGTTATGTTTGTAGGAAAACAATAAGGCTCCTGATATTGCTCATGGTTCATTGAATGAAAGCATGTTTGATGTGAACCACACCTAATGAACTTCATTTTCTGGTTTAATGAATTATGATGAGAGTATACAGACTGCATCTAATAAAATGAAAACAATTTAAGATATGGAGAAATGTGTTATGTTCATGAAAAATAATGAATATCTGATAAATTTATGGTGACTTCGAAATGCAAATCATCAATATAATCACTGGAGTACATTTAGAGCCGGTCTTACCATCCTCTGGGCAAACTTCCAGGTAGCTACCCTGCGGATAAGCTACCCGGACCCTTTACCCGATGGTCCTGTCTTACCATTCCATTTACACCTCCGTGTAGCTAACTGAAACTTGCCCTGTGGATAGCGAGGATGTGTGTTAGGTTGGTATATTTTTGACAGAGATATTGATGAAACGATGATTGTGATTGGCCCTCAGATTTTTATTTTATCTTGCTAAACATTAGAGTACCGAAGGCTTAGTGTATTTACATTGTGATGAAAATTCGCCCGGTAATTTGGGAATATAAATAAACACTTGTCAAGGAGAAGAGGTTATGGTAGTTAATTAGAATTTCCTTTCTCTTTAAAACAATTCTTGTCAAATAAGGCTACAGCTGTAATTCACACTGTGACCATAAATTCTGTTTATCAAGTGCAACAAGGGGGGCAGCAAAACATGCAAAAAACTAAAGCTCATGTATACGCAAACTTATGTCCTATTATAGTGATAAAATATGATTTTTAAAAAATACCCACCTGGGGACTTACTTTTGGAAACTGGGCCATTTCGTAGAAATTTGTCTGAGCATTTCTTATTTCTTGCTCAGTCAATGGCATCCTAATATATGCAGGTGTCTCAATGAAGCAATTCCAAATGTCACTTGTTTAATTATTCTAGAAGCTGTTGCTTTACTGACACCTACAAAATCTCCAACACTGGATAGCATTGTTCCCAGGGCATAAAACTGCAGTGTCAGCAACAGTTTGTTCAGTGGCGAGACTGCATGATTTCTGGGGGAAATAAAAGCAACAAGATGACAAACTGTTGTTTACATGTAGGTTAGGCCCCTGGGGTAGGAATACAGAAAGGCACTTTGAGAATTCAGAACAGCCAAAATAAAGCACATTCTGAATATAATTTACAAAATAACAGCAGGAATATTTTATTGAAGCGATGTTGACAATGTAAACATTATGCACATTTTATGGTCCGATATAACCTATAAACCTATCAGTTTCATTCAATTTTACAGAATATATAGCATAAGCATACATTTGTAATGTAAAAACAAATGCATTTTTTTGGTAAAAGCACTCGCCTGTCTGTTCGTGATTTAATCAGAGGTTCAAGCTCTTCCAAGTGCAGAACTGTATCTTTACTTACCCAGAATCTCGCTGAAAACTCTTTATCGTTCCATTGGTTCAAATGGTCTGGTCTTTCTCTAAAAATACGTGGACCTCTTGCTAAAGCATTGATTACTTCAATGATCTCTTCATCGTCGTCATCGTCTCCAAAAATCTCACCAACATTATTGACGACATCGATGAACCCTGCTTCGGCCAATTAGATAAACGAGGGAAGAAAATTACAGTCCATGCACCACGTTTTGGCAAATGAACACAATTCAACACATTGCAATAAACGTGCCACGATGTGGCGCACAGATTATATAGTTATCTGCCGGGTAGCGATTTACCCAGAGCTTCAACCTCCCGGTAAAATCGACAATTATTTATCTTCCGGGTACGCCTACTCATAGGTGGTAAGACACATTTTGTCATTTGCCAAGGAGATAAATTTTACCCGGACCTTGCCAAGGGATGGTAAGACCGGCCCTTAGTAAAAAATTTAATAGTCACAAAAATAAATATTGTAAGTTTCAAAAGATGTTACACTCCTAGGATATAAACACTTACAATGAAATATTTTTCACAGTAAATTATTATGTTTATTTGGCTCAGTGGTTTGTGCGTGGTTATGGATTACAAGTTTCCAGGTTTAAATCCTGTCTCTTAAGAATTATTTTAAGTAGGTACATAAATTTTTACTACATTTTAACACTCTAGAGTTATAGAGGATTATATTATTGATAGTTATTTTTTCACCTTATTGTTGTAATTACTATTAGCTTGGTCATTTTTCACTAGATGGTCTTACTACATTTATATATTTTTTTACTTGTAACAAAAAATTAATCTTACAAACACAATCAAGGAGATTAATTACGAGCATGTAAATAAACTTTTATATTGATACAAATTAAGTGTACCTATATGTTTGTTTGCATGCTGGTTTTTTTTTTATACAAATCTACAATTTTATTCTACACTAATAAAGATTTGCACATTTAACCTTTGAAACTAGAGGAATGTCACTGTCTACACATTTAAAAAACCTGCCTCTTTTTCTACCTCTTACAGAAGAATTTTGGCATTTTGTGTTGAAATTTTTTGTAACTAACAGTTCAAAATAAGATTACTACTGTAAACATCTGATTACAAAATAAAAAAAAACTATTCCCATGTTTTATTTCTTGTTCACACCTTTATTCTCTATTCCACACGATACATCTCCTCCATCTTTTCTCTCTACCTTCTTCCTCCTGCCTCATGGCCTCTGCAACTCCATGTGGCCATGATGGCCACTACAATATATATTACATCCTTCCACCTTTACAATTACTTCTTTAGCTCTACATAACTCAACATTACATGATACATATAACAATACTCCACTGCATTTACCGATGACACACAACCTCTCCTACATAACACACCATTACATGATACATATAATCTACATAACTCAACATTACATGATACATATAACAATACTCCACTGCATTTACCGATGACACACAACCTCTCTTATTCTTATAGTACATGACATGTTACATCAAACAAACATATAAATACTTTATTAACTGACATGTTACATAACCTCACCATCTCTTACTGCAACATAAGATATTACTAATATTACTCATTACATAAAAATACTCCTCTCCTCTCACTCCATACCTGTGTTTACTCATATTCTGCTAGCCACCTTGGTTTATGCACACATCTCCCCGATCTCGTCTACCTCTCCTTAGGTTGCTCCTTGCTTGGGGTGGTTCCCTGTTCACCCTCTTCAATATTTGGCTCATTTAATTCCCCATTGTTATCCACACCTACACTGGTCTGTTTATCGGACTCATTCATGTCCCCATCGATATCTACATCGACACTGGTCTGTTTCCTTCCCGATTCCTTTAAATCTATCCTATTTCTTCTGAATTCTCGTCCCCACCTATCACTCACAACATAGGACCGCGGATATATACTTTCCTTTACTATTCGACCTGGCTGCCATGTACCTGTCACCTGCTCTCTCATCACGACCTCTTGCTCCGGCTTTAGAACTGGCAACCTTTTACTCCCCTTATCATAATAAGTTTTACTACGGTCTGATTGCTCCATTTTTTGCTTGATCACCTCTGCTGGTTTGAGTGTGCATGGCTGTACAATCTCTGAGTGGACTGGCATCTTTGTTTTGCAAACTCTTCCCATCAGTAACTGAGCTGGGGAGTGTCCCATATGTTTAAGTGGCGTATTCCTGTGCTCCAATAACATGCTCCAGATATCCCCAGAGTGCAGGCCCAGTTTGCGACACATCTGTTTACAGATTCCCACCCCTTTTTCCGCTAGCCCGTTACTCTGCGGGTAATTTGGACTTCTGAGTTTTACCTCAAACTTCCACTGCTCTGCAAACTGCCTGAATGTGTGACTGCCAAATGGTACATTGTCTGCACTTACCACATCTGGAACACCATGTGTTGCAAATATCGACTTGCACTCCCCTATTACGCTAGATGCTGATTTGTCTCTAATTGCCCGCATCTCCACCCAGTTAGAGTAAGCATCTATAACTACCAAGTATGACTGTGTCCCGTATGTAAAAATGTCAGCTCCTACCCTCTTCCACGGTCGTTCTGCTATTGGCCACGGGTGTAGTGGCTCTTTGCAATTCTGCCTACTGACCCTTTCACATGTTGCACAATTTTTCACCCATGTCTCCACATCTGTACTGATTCCTGGCCAGTAATATAATTGCCGCGCCCTTGATTTAGTCTTTTCAATACCCATGTGACCCTCATGAATTTGCCTTAATACCTCTGCTCTACACTCTTGTGGTACAACTATCTTGTTTCCCAACAACACTATTCCTTCCCACTCAGATAGAGCCTCCCTGTTTTTCCAATATATCTCCACCTTCTGCTCTACCCTTTTTTTTTATTCTGGCCATCCTTCTCTAATGTAATGGAGCACCTTATTTAACTGCTCATCCGCTAGTGTGTTGTGTTGTAATTCTTGTTTTTGACTGTCTGCTACAAGAATGTTGTCTACCACTACTTGTACTGCATGTGTCACCTCCATATCTTGATTCTGCTCCAGTTGTCCCATGCATGCCCTGGATAATGTGTCTGCTATGTATTGCAACTTCCCAGGGAGATAACAAACATTTACATCATATTCGAGCATTTTTAACCTCAGTCGTTGAAGCCTGGCTGACAGTTTGTTCAGATCCTGCTTGCAGATTGATACAAGCGGCTTATGATCTGTGAATACTGTAACCTTGTGATGGCCATATACAAAGTTGTGAAACTTAGACATTGCAAACTGCACAGCCAACAGCTCTTTTTCAACTTGTGCATAGCGCTCTTCGTGTTCATTAAGACTGCGTGAAGAAAAGGCCACAGGGTGGTCTTTCTGCATTAGGCAGGCCCCCAGCCCATCTTTGCTAGCATCCGCAAACACCTGTATAGCCTCTTTCGGATCATAAAATGCAAGCACCGGTTTCCTACACAGCAGCACTTTTAGTTTCTCAAAGCTCTCCTTGTGCTCCAACTCCCACCTCCACTCTGCCTCTTGCTTCGTTAACATCCTTAAGGGGGCCGACACATGAGACAAGTTGGGGATAAATTTCCCTACATACTTCACCATCCCCAGAAACCTTAATACATCACCCCTACACTGAGGTTCCTTCATCTTCAATACTGCCTGCACGTACCCCTCATCTGGTCTAACACCTTCTGCACAAAATGTCTGCCCCATAAACTTTACACTACTCCTTTTCATCTGCACTTTATTTCTGTTAAACTTAACATTGTATCTCCTAGCGCGTTCTAGCACTGTAACCAGTCTGCTGTCATGTTCCTGTTCAGTTTTTCCCGCTACTATGATATCGTCAAAATATATTTGGACCCCCGGTAAGTCACCAAACAATTCTACATTTTTCCTTTGAAATACTTCCGGGGCCGACTTGATTCCAAATGGCATACGCAAAAATTGGTATCTGCCAAATGGTGTCCCAAACACACATAAATCAGCACTACTCGGATCTAGCGGTACCTGATAATAGCCATCTTTCATGTCCAACACTGTAAAGAAACTGTTGCCTGCCATTTGAGCTGCAATGTCATCCCCTGTTGGTATGACAAAATGTTCCCGTTGCATTGCTGCATTGAGGTGCACTGGATCCAAACATAATCGCAATTCTTTATTGAGTTTTTCTACAATTACCAATGCATTAACCCATTCAGTTGGTTTGTCCAATTTTTTAACTACACCTAACACTTCCAATTCCTCTAACTTGCTTTTCAGCCTCTCAACTAGTCCATACGGTACTCTCCTGGTAGCCTCTATGTGTGGACGTGCACCGTCAGCTAGTACAATTTTATATGTGGACGGAAAACATCCTAGACCTGAGAAGACATCTTCATATTCATGAAGTAACTTAGGCATGATTGGCATACTTGTGCTACCATTATTAATTAAATGGACACGTTTCAGTAAATTCAATTTAACACAGTCCCCTAAACCCAGCAATGCTGGCTGACCAGCTACATCTATAACTAGAAACGACACACCTACATTACTCTCCATACCTTTTGATTTACACTGCAAGACCCCAATTCCTAACACATTTGTCTTAAATTCTGGATTTCCATATGACAGAATGACAGTGTTGGTCTGTTTCAAATCATCAACACTGAATCCTAACTGTGTGTACATTTCCAATGGTAATACAGATACATCAGCACCCGAGTCTAACTTTACTAGTACCCTCTGCTTATCATTAACTAAAATGTGTTCATACCACGCCCTTGATGTTGTACTGCCATCAACTGAGCTTATGCACACGCGCTGCCGATCATCGTCAGTATCCTGCACCTCATGCACGGAGTTGACTGTCTTACCTTCGTTCGTCCTTAGTCCCTCCTTCCCATCGCGTTGTCTACATACCTTGGCAAAGTGATTTTTCCTGTGACACTTCGCACAAATTTTATTATATGCCGGACATCTTCCCTTCTGATGATTATACCCACAATTACCGCACCATGATTGCATCATGGGCCGCGGCTGTTGTGGATGAAGTGATCTTGTTGAATTAACGGCTAATGTTATCTCCGCACTCTCCTGCAAGATCCTCGTCTGTTGTTTGCTTGTCTCCGCTGCTTTACACAACGCCACAGCTTTCTTCAAATCCAGTGCCGGTTCCCGTAACAGTCGTTCTTGCACCATTTTGTCTCCAATACCTATTACCACACGATCACGAACCATTGCCTCCCCATCTGTATATTCACATGTCTTGACTGCTGTTTTTAACGCCGTTAAGAAACTGTCAAATGACTGTCCTTCCACTTGTATTATCTTTCCGAACTTGAACCGTTCCACTATCACATTTTTCTGTGGCGCACAATACTCTTCAAAGGCATCTACCACTTGCTTATAACTATTGCCAGATGCCTCATCAATGTTAAAAGTATTAAAAATTTCCAACCCGTCATCTCCGATGCAGTTCAACAGCAATGCCACTTTCAACCCATCATCTCCTTTGTCCTTGCCAGACGCTCGTAGAAATATTTCAAAACGCTGTCGGAATCTTTTCCAATTATCAGCTACATTTGATGACAAGTCCAGCACCTCCGGTAACCTATAAGACCCGTCCGCACTTGGAGTCGCCATGTCTCTCTGCAAATCTACGTTAGGCACAAGCACAATTCACATCTGACACCATGTTTTATTTCTTGTTCACACCTTTATTCTCTATTCCACACGATACATCTCCTCCATCTTTTCTCTCTACCTTCTTCCTCCTGCCTCATGGCCTCTGCAACTCCATGTGGCCATGATGGCCACTACAATATATATTACATCCCATGCTCCATCTTCTACCAGTAGTTTAATTTTCTGACAAATTAAAAAAATTTATATTTTTTATTCTAGTTACTCTCTCATTCAAAAAAAATTATGTGTGTCTAAACTGCAAATGATGTTTATGTGATACTGTTTCTCATTACCGGCTTAATACAATTTTACGTTCCAGTGTTAAGAGAAGAAATAAAATTACCCAGCAATGTATCATGTAATAAAGACTTTGAACAATGGTCTGTGATATTTGTGTTTTAAAAGCCACATATTTGCGGACCACTCGTTGGAAAGTATCACAAGGTAGGAATGAGGTGTTTCAAGGTCCAGAAGAAGTGTTCATGTAAATCAGAAACCGAGTATGCCTCACTGCCTGCACTATGGTGCGTAAGTAGTTGGAAAGGAGCATATTTAGGAATAGGTACCAGCTTGGAAACATGTAGGTACCTGCCAAGAATGCTAAAATACCAAAATATTTTTGTCATGGTAAATGATCTGGGAGTTTGTTTTGGAATTTTAATTTGAGATTTTATATCAAAATTTATTAGTATATGTGGTATTTTTGGAGACTATTAGTTTTTGGTAAATAAGTTGAGTAAGGATTAAAATGAAAGATTTTAAGCAGGGAAATACATATCTTTTAAAGAATTAATTACTTTAATAAAATAATTGTGTTAAAATTGTACACTAATAAATCTTTCACTTAGAGCTACCGTTTTTTCAGAATTACATATCCTAGTTCACCTAGCAAACCTTTCACATAGTGATCATTTACCATGTTACTCAGGAGTTACCATTCTTAAGAATTACAGCTGATGGAAAGGGACATGGTTAATAGTAGGCCAGACAGCTTTAGAGTAGGCCTACAGTTTAATTTTTTTACTTCAATTAATAATTATAAATGACAGGTCTGTAAGAAAACTTTTCTATGCAAAATTACTAGCTCACTTAATATGAAATTAATGGTAGGAAGAGGGAGTGGTGACATGGAGTACGTACCACAGGGGAGTGCCATGGGGACCTTGCTGTTCATAATAAAAGATGTCTGGGAAAGCATGATGAGTAGATTAAGATTGTTTGTAGGTGACTGTGATATACAAAACATTGGGAGGAATGGCACATCTATAAGATGAAATTAGATTGTTGGTCAAGGAATAATGGAATGGGGATAAATTTAAACAAAAAATAGATGGTTAGATTCACAAGAAATAGAAACATAGACAAGCAAGTATATAACTGGAATATATTGCAGGAGATTCTGTAAGCAATAAATGATTACAAGTATCTGGGATTAACACTACAGAGAGACCTAGACTGGAAAAAAAAAAAGATGCAGCGGATGGTGAAGAAGGGAGTAGGGGTCTGGGGTTAACTGCTGTGACACTAAAGGAGAGAAATAAAAGTCAGTGAAAAGGCATATTCCATGCTGGTGATACCAGATATGGAATACGCCACAGGAATTGGGGACCCGTACCTGGCGAGGGACATTTGAGAGTTAGAAAGGTACAATGCAACGTAGCGAGATAAGACAAATATGTGGAGGAGAAACGATGACGGAAGAAGGAAGATGCATAGACCATCAGTGATGATGATGGAGCTTGTGTGGGAGACACTGTAAAGGAGGAGAAAGAAAGAATGGTGAAATTGTTTAAGGTAATTAAAGGGAGGGGATATTGGAAAGCTGAGAGATAGGTAAAGGGCAGAGGGATCACATGTGGAAGATCCCCAGGTTAGAATGCAATGGATTAGACAAAATCATATTACTGCACACAAATATGAAATTTGGTAGTTAAAGGGCCATTAAATATCTTAGAATATTTTTGGAGGATAGTCATTACCATAAAATCTTGTTACATTGTATGATATTCTTAATACACTTACAAAGATTGGATTTGTTTACTACTACAAATGAACATAATGTGTTGACACTTAAATAGCAAGGAAGCTAAATGTAATATTGAATATAATTACTTATCAATGGTAACAAAAATAAATTTAATTAGCATTAAATAACACAATGTTGTGAATATTGCAATAACAGCACGCATCACAATGTTTACCAACAACACCAGTTTAGATTTTAAAATACACATTTGAGCCTAATTTACGATCAAATAACTGACACCATAACAAAGATTAAATATATTACTCGCGGAAACACATGATACATTTAACCTGTACATTAATTACATCAGTCTATATGAATAGGAAAATTTAAGAAAGTGCCATTTAGACACGTGACTAATTTGAATTCCCGTGGCAATGTGGTCTAGCATGTACGTCAGACGCGATTGACCAATAACAGCAAAATAGCGGGATGAGATGACCTGGTATCTATTGACCTTGTCAGGTGTCAGGTGCCCTGGTGTCTAGAGACTTTTCTATGCTTGTCCCATGCAAGGGGGTTAAAATTTATTATGGCAAAAATCTTTAAATTCAATATTTTCCACATCTGAAGTGAATAAACTTAAGCCATTACAGTGGACATGTAATACAGATAACTCTTTAAATACTCAGAATTTTAAACTATCTTTACTGTTAGTGAGTGCCAACACAAGATTTTATAAATTTAACAAACACTAATTTCTTTAAAAATTGCAAATGTTATCATAATTGATAATAAGACATTATTAAGGTAATAACTATTTATATAGTCGTGCATCAGCATATAATTTAACAATATAACAAATAAGTGAGCTATGCATAAATGAATTACTTAATGACTCTAAAAATCATGATTATGTTCGTATTGGTAGCCTTGTAACCATGTAGCCACGTAGCATTTGTAGCCATATAGCCTCGTAACAAAGTCGCCTTGTAGTCAAATATCGCTGGAGCAGTTAGGCCTAAGTTAGCTTAGGCCAAAGATAGTTTGAGACAAAGACAGAGTCAAAAGATACTTGTAGCCAAGTCGCCTTTTAGCCAAATGTGGTTGGAGCAGTTAGACCTATGACAGTTGGAGTCAAATACAGTTGGAAACATATACAGTTTGGATAAAAGGCAATTGGAGGGATTTTAGTCTACTGTAAAGTGGTGATCGCATCCTACTACATTGAATGTTCGTGAAAATGTACATCCTTTTCGTTAAATATGCTTCCTTTTTGTAGAATTTTCGTCCGGATCTGCTTCTTTCTTTTGAGTGTGTTTACCTTTATGAATGTGATTTTGACTCGTGTATTAATGTAAATGGTTCGTGTTTTGACAAGCATATAATTCCAGCATCCATGAGTATACAGGTATAAGCGAGGACTGGACGACGCGACTCTCGGAGTTCCAGCTCTCCAGTGAACCTGTGAGAACTTCAAGCATAGCTGTGGCTAGCACTACTGAGTGCTACCCAGCGATCAGCTCAGTTAAAGGTGCCTGTGTGCTTCGCGCGCAAAGGTGAGTACAGTTACAAAAGTAATGGTAATTGTATTGTGTTGATGATCGACAATCTTGGCAACACCCGGGCAGATAGATCCCCTATAGCCTAGCCTGAACCCGGATAACTTAGCCCCGGGGGAAGGTCAGTGGGTGTAACTAAGTGATAGGGACATCCTAAAGGACTAATGACGAGCGAAATGGCTTACTGCGACCGACCGACAAGGCAGCTGGACTATCGTCACAACCAAGAGCGCGAAGCGCCAGCACACTGACGTGTCAGACGCAGGCAGCGACAACGAGGCGGGCCCCGTCCCCCCTCCCCAACAGCCGCAAACGGCCGCTCCCAGGAAGCCGCATGTGAATCCCCTGTTCGTCTTCCTCGACCAGGGTCACCAGTACCCACTGGGGTACTCTACACTTAAGAGCGCCCTACAAGAGCGGTTCACTTGCAAGGACAGTGGCAAAGATGAACTGCTCATTCATACCAGCAGCATCCACGACTATCACCGTGCCACTAGGCCCTTCAGGCCATCGGCGCTCAACACTCAGTCCTGCTCCAGTGGGACGAGATGCCCCAAAAGTTTATTTTGTGTGGTGTGCACCGCTACACGCCCTACGACTTCATGCATCAGGAATTCGCTGCAGCTTACCTGCCAGTCCAGAACAGCTGGTTCTTTGAGAACCGGCAGAAGCGCGAGAAATGTGACGCGCTCGTCATTGAGGTTCCTCAGACCTATGACGCAGAAAACATACGCGCACTAAAGTAATTTTCCGGTATGCAAATCTGCATCGATTATTACAGACGCCCCAGCGGCCTCAGCCAGTGCAGCCGATGCCCACGATTTAATCACGTTGGCAAAGGCTGCAATGCTCACACAGTCTGCCGGTGGTGCAGCGGCTCACACAAGGCAACAGAATGCCCAAATGGAGGTGATCCAGAACACAAAAAATTGCGCCCATTGCAATCTGCAGCACTGTGCGAATTACAGAGGCTGCAGCAAGTTCAAGAAGGAGAGACGCAGGCACTTTTCCCCCAGGTTCGTAAACAGCGCGAACAACAATATCGTCACGACATACGAGAAAACCAACGAGCGGTGACACAGCCCCCGCCACAGCAACCAGGCCCTTCAGGCTACTTCGGTCCACCGAGGAAGAACCCCTGGACCACACCACGGCACTCCCCACCCCCACCATAGGCCAGTACATGTTCCAGATCGGAGGAAACAGGTTTGACGCCCTCCGACAGCACTGTGAGCACAGCAACAATGAACTGGATTTCCCAGTGCTCGCGAACAATCCCTGGCAGCGCAAGCCAAGGCTGACACAACCGAAACAGCACAAGAAAAATTGGTATTGGCCACACAAATGGCAATGGCAGACCCAGCTGCCCCGACCCAGAACAAACCTGCCCAGGCCCCGCAGCGAGCGGCGCCAGTCGCTGCCGAGACCATGGTTGTTGACAAAGCCCCAGTATCGCCCCACCCACACCCACCACCAACACACATAGGTGCCACAGCTGGAGGATGTTCAATCCATCCTTCAGAACAGTAAGGCCATTAAGGCCAACACCCACCTGCAGCATGCCATCAGCCCACTGTGCCAGTTGATGGTTATTTGTCTCGATCCAGCCAAATCCGTGGCCGACAAAATCCGTGCCACCATGGATTGTGTCTGTGCACTTGCCGACACCATCCATGATGGCAACTAATCAGGCCCCGAGTTGTATTACAACCCTGGCCAGTAGTTTTAAGTTACATTTCCTCCTGTTCTAAAATGCACGCGGCATTAAAAACAAACTACTGGAATTTATAAACCACCTGGATAAAATATAAAATTAAAATATCTGCGATCATAGGCATACCCAAGAATTTTTTTCGGGGGGATGTTCTTCCAGATTTTTAAGAAAAACTGCATAAACACCAAAAATTAATTATTTCTTGAGTAAATAAATATAATAGTCTCAAACTTCATTTTTTCACCTGGGCTATTGTTGATATGTAATTTGTACATCATTTTTCTTTCAATTAACTTAAGTAAGTTCACATTCCAATATTAAAATACCTACAAACCCCCCCCCCCCCCAAAAAAAAAGATATAGATATATAAAAAATATAAAAATAATTAGTTAACTTAACGAATTTACGTACGGACTTTACAAACTTATTCCTAATAAGTTGACGGCATTACAATAGAACAATTGCTGTATAATTTGATTGTAAGGGCGTTAGCAACTAAAGCCGGAATTACAATAGCTCGTCCATCCATCATCCGTCTGTCAATTACGTGACCTGCACCCAATAAGATGTACTGAAAAATGTCATCCACTCGTCCGTCTAAAGCTTGGTAACTTTATACTTTTGACGGGTGAACGGATGAGACTATAACCTCCTAATGTCTTCTAGGTGTTTGCATATAAAATATTATATTAAAATGTATTAAAGTTTGTTTAATGGTTTAGCTGATTCCAAAATCATTTCTTAGCTTACTTTTAGACACATTTCGAAAGCTCTTTTTTGAAACAAAAATGGTATAAGTCACGGAAGTAATATAATTACGTATGGTAACTCTGGAAATGTGAAAATACATACCTAAAAAAAACACTCTTGAGTTTAATGAGTTGCAAGTACTTACTTTACGTAATTGTTTAAGTAATATAATTACATATGATAATTCCCCCCCCCCCCCCCACAAATTGTTAAGTTTTCTCAACAGTTGTCAGCATTGACATGGAGAAATATTATGACGGACGGACGAGCGGAGTGTTGTAAATCGCCAGCCGACCTCCGTAGCCTAGTCGGATGCACACAGGCTTATGGTGGGAGAGATTCTGGGTTCTTGTCCCGGGTAAGGCATGAGAGTAAAACTGAGACTTATTCAAAATATACATAAAAGATGATGAAAAAGAATAATGAAATTTATATTTCTGGCTAAACGGATACCGAACAAGGCCAAAATCCAAGCAGTGAAGTGAAGTTGTATATCGCTTGGCGGCTGACGTACGAACGGATGACGGACGGATGCGACAGGCTGTTGTAATTCAGGCTTTACAATTCAAGTGTAGCAAAACAGAATTAAATCTTTTCTAAGTTTTAAAATATTATGTATATGTTGTCAACTGTAACAAATTGGTGTTCTTGCGGGGTTTTGTCGCCTATTCTCTCCGCAGTAGATCTCAGGAATGCTGCTGCTGTATTGATTACCCAGACTGCTAATCCAGCTAGCATGTCACTGCATCGTATTACTGTCAAGAGAGTAATTATTAAAAAGATATTTGGTAGTGTTGTGTGACTAGTGGAAATTTGCATTACCTATGACCAGGTCTATTTTAGACGTAAATGACGTTTACTGTAAATAAAATAGTAATAGCTGGAAAACATACGATTTTAATGGGTTCTTAGATATATAGACGTGAAGTTACTGTTAACATGTAATTCAGCGAGAGGAACAACCAAAATAATTTACAGTGTATGTTAGCATTTTGTTCACACCTATGTGTCGGTAAGTACATGTAAATGACGTCACTGGAACACATCGACTACCATGCCGGGTCTAGCTATAAGCTGTCGGAGGCTTGAGGCTCTCTTCTTAGGACCTCCAGGTGGTCTGCTGCGACGCTGGAACACTGGACGCTGGAAGCTGTAATTGGCGAGCTACAGAAGATCTGAAGTAGCCGGGTGTCTGGCTGAAGACTCGACTTCCCTCTCGTCCTAAAAAGTCTGTTTTAATTGGGATCGGTCTCACCAAACGTCGTGGCCGATCATAGCTGGCGCTGACATCAGTCGTCCGGAACCACTACGGGACGAACGGGACCGACGCGGAAGTTGGCACTAGATGTCGCCGATACTCCCCATCTTAGACTTATTCAGTCCAAACTATTCTCACAAATAATAGTGTGGAGAATTCTAGATAGCACACGACCGCGAATGACGCGAATCTTCAATTCCTCGGGCGGCAACCAAGGCTTTGGTTCGCCCCAGCCCGAGAAATGTCTTCCCACTGCAAGATGGCGATGGCGACTCCCTTCTTCTTCCTTCTAACTATTTACTTTCCGTCCCTAGCAACCAAGGAGCTATAAGACCATCAGCAAACCAAATTAACTACATAGTGAAATAAAACTTGGATTTTAGCGTGTAAGAGTGCTGAACTAAGGCAAATGAATAAAGTTTCCAAAGAATAATGCTTAGAAGACCCTGAAGTTAAAAGGTGTGTTGTCTCTGGCAATAAGATGTGTTATATATGTTAACTTTGGTTGTCCTCTTTACAATAAAATAATTAAATACATAAGATCGGCTTATAAAATATACAATTAATGTTACAATAATAATAAAAATAATAATAATATAACTGTAAACAGTTGTATTGGTTACAGAGCCGCTTCAATGTTTGTTGTGATATTTTCTTCCAGAAAAATCAAAATAAACTTTCTAAATATACATTGAATTAATATGACTACGGTTTTCTTGAATAACAAATCTTAAATTTCTCACTTCTGTTTGTTGAAAGTCTATCAGAGTCTGTGTGAGATAAATTTTTCGACGTTACATTTAGCATATTATAAAAGCAATAATAATTATTATTAACATAATATTCAAAATAATTAAATTAAACATCTCCCTTGTCTTAATCTGACATGTAACAGGTTGTTATCTTTTCAATCAACATCATCACTTATTTACAAAAAATCAAATTATCATAATATATATACACAATATCACATATCATCAGTATTTAGTCCTGAATAAAGTGACTCAGTTTTCTTTCTTTTATAGATAAGAATTAATAAAATATTTAGCTGAGAATAAACATGAACATAGGCACAAGTACGTTGAAATGTTATTGACAAATTCGTAGGTCGTTGACAAAATACCTGTCAATGTTTTCAGTTCAGATAATGCACGATGTTACAAATCACAAACAAAATGTTACGTAATTATCACGTATACACACTCGTGTTCTTGTACACTTTCTCTATTTCGACGAAAATGCACTCACTAGTGTTCACTTTCTTTAGTTCGTCTGACAAAAATATGCGAAATAAATGGTTGTCCTCTGCTTACGCAAAATTGCTTATAATTGTATTGGAATGTCTTTCTTACAAGCTCAATAATAATGGTTGAGTATTATGATCCTCAAAACTAGCTCATAAGGCAAGCTTTTATTTTTGTAAGAAGCATGTGTCAAATGACCAATTTATTTAAATGAAATCTCATCAGAATCATATATTCATAACAAGAGTAATGAAATACTGGCTGCTTTGTTTAACTTAGCGTGTAGAGTAGAAACAATTCCTAAATAGAAAAGAATGTGAATGTTGAAGCTAGGAGAAATGAAACGAAGTAGTGTATGTGTAAGTGCGATAGTGACAGAACGGTGTTCAGATATGTAAGTATAGGTTGAAGGACGGATGGTAATGTGAACTATACCTCAAAAGACTCTCAGGTATTAATAATGGTGTATGTGACAGTGACATGTTTCGCCTGACTAACAGCTGACTCTTCTTTCTTGGATGACGCCTCTCGACGAACGCTGCTGGATCTTAACGAACTATCTTCATGATTCTCAAATCTTCCATGACGTAGGCATACAGCAGATATCAAATTCTTCAATAATTTCAATGATCAAATAATTATGTGGCATGGCTCAAATCTTACGCACTGGCTAATAAAAATTCACACCACCTATAGGTGTGACAAACATCGACGACGAAAATCGCATATCAGCGACAAATGTCCGCACTGGCCTACATGCTCAGTGGACAAAAGGAATCGTCGATAAGTGCTCTACGCACAGAAATGTCCTCACTGGTACTCTGACACAGTGGACACTAAATTAGCCTCAAGCATGCTTGCAAGCTTGTTATAGCGATGCAACATAGTGCTCCCTTACTGTTGGGATAAACATTAATTATAGCCAAACAATAAATCTGCTTCATGTCAAATGTCACTGATGACTTGACCAAACATCAACTATTACATATACGTCATAGATTAGCGTATCTAGGCCTTAGGTTGCTTATAAAACCTTAGCTGTGTTAAATTAAATCTTCCGATGACCTTGTCGCTGTCAGTTTCCTTAAGAGTGTAACAGTTCTCATTTATTCGTTCACAAACTTGAAATGGTCCTTCGTATAATAAAAACAACTTCGTCACCTGTTTCCACATGTCACTAACAGGATTAGTTCGTTTAAGCACTAGGTCTCCCATACTTAACTTCGTTATTCGTTTCGTCTTCTGTAGCTTACTTCGACGTTCTGCAGCTTACTTCGACGTTCTGCAGCTAGATGTAGACGAGCTCTAACGAACTTCTCTATTTGTTCCCTCATATCTTCGCTTATCGATTCTTGTTCTTTCGTGTTTTTATCATGGTCGGGTAATATGGTGATCGGTAACGCCTCTGATCGTTCCGCAGTAATAATCTCATGGGGTGTTAATCCTGTCTATTTCCGGCGCTAAAAGTCATGGTATTGGATGTAGACTTAGCCAGTATCGGTTCTATGCCTTGTGGATTTGCATAGTAGGTGATAGGGTTGACGGGTTCTTGTCTCGCAAAATACCCTGCTTACTGTGATGAAGATGAAGGTTGATTTTGGAATGTGTTTTGTGAGAATTGAATAGCTTCATTACTGGCGGCTTCACTTCTCAGTTGGTTAACCGATAACTTGCTAGGGGAGTTTGTTTTGCGTGGCTGTCGGTTCCGCGGACTGCCGGATGACTTCGCCTCTCCTAGATTTTCATAATAATGTGTCGAGTTGTCGTAGTTTTTACTCGAATATTTGGGCGAATGTCTGTCGTCCTTATAGCGCGGCGACCTGGGAGGCCGTCTCGGTGAGGTAGGCAGGGTTCTAGACGGTTATCCCCTACCTTCTCGCCTAGGCGTTGAATCATAAATAATTCCTCCGCGTCTGTATTCTCCGCGTTCCTCGCTGTTACTCCACGAGCGGTTGTGTTTTGGGTGTTCAAACACGCGTGACTTCGAACCTCTATGGTAAACATCTTTGTTGTTACGGCCTGAATACCAAGCGTTTCGTCTATGGGCCGGCTTATTCTTGCCCCAAATTAGACTGTTCACGTGCGGCTGTTTGCGTTGGTTGTTGTCCACATAATTGTCATTACGCCGCTGATTCCAGGGCTGATACAGCAGTGGTTGTCGGTTTACCGGCGATTTTTCCGATTCTTCTCGCTGGATATTTCTATTCTGACGGTCGAGCCTGTCGTATGCGAGTAGCTGTTCCTCGAAATCTGCTATGCTGTCAAAGCTTATACCTGTCAAATGTAATTGATAACGCATCTGAAGTTGGCCTAGAATCATTTCCACGAATTCATCGTCGCTCATGACAATGTCTAGATAACGTGTACGCTCGAACATGTCGCTTAAATGGGCCTCAAGAATTTTGTTTTTCTTCGGATCGTATTTTTCGCCGTGTAACTGAGCGCGTAAATTCCCCTGAATTTTTAAGCTCCAGTGTTGTTGTAGGAAAGCTGCTTTAAACTGTCCAAATGACGATACAGAAGTTTGGTGAACTTCCCACCAATAATACGCGGTACTTTTCAAACAGTTGTTCAAACACCTCAATTTTTCTGCGTACGAAAGATTAAAACTCTCTGCGTACTCTTCAAATAATTTTATAAATTTGAGGAAAATACAGGCATTTCATCTGACCAATGCCTAGCAGGGTGATTTAAAGATGATGTATCTACTACTATTACAGGTTTTCCGGTCGCAGTGTTAGCAATCACCTGTTGCGAACTGTAAGTAGGTGTAGCCTGGTGATACGGCGCGGACGTATCTCGCTGTGTTGACGTCATTGTTTCCGCTGTAGACGCGCTCGTTGTTTCAATGTTTATCGGTGTAGGCGCTGCCGCTCCAGACAATGACAAACACTGCACGCAGTTCTCGAGCTGGATTAATTTTCTGTTCACGGTCCGGAAATCGTCTGCACTATTCGCTTAATGTTGTTGTAGTACGGTATTTACGTTCGCGAATTGTGTCTCGCTAATCTGAACGTAATTGTTGACCTGCTCCTCTGCAGTACGTTTCGCAACCTCTATGCACGTAGTTTCTGTGTTAATTACGTGTTGTTGTAGCTCGGTTACTTGCGCATCAATTTCCTCAAATCTATTCATTACAGTTTCACGAATGTTATGCACTTCCTCCTGCGTTTTGCGAATTTGTGTAGCTAGTTGTCTGGTTACATCACCAATTTTAGCTTCTACTTTGTCTATCAATTCAAGGTGTTGTAACCTGTTTTGTTCTGCTGCTTCCGACCTCTGCTTAGCCATTTCGTTAGTTATGTTTTTGCCTGTTCAAGTTTCTGTCTTGTCATTTCGTTAGTTAGTCTTTCCGACTGCTCTGCCGCTTCGGTACGCTGGGATTCTAGCGCAGTATTAAGTTGCCTAGCCATTTCGTTAGTTAATATTTCCGACTGTAACCTGTTTTGGTCTGCCGCTTCCGTACGCTGGGATTCTAACGCAGTATTAATTTGCCTGGTAACCACGTTCAAGGCTTGCATCAAATCCTCCAAGGAAATATTGTTCGTGTTTTCTTTAGCTGCATGTACAACTGGTTCGGAAGCGTTACTTTCCTCTATGTGTGCGGGTTCGGGAGCAAAGCTAATTTCCTGACCTGCCTCAATGCTTAGTGTTGGTGTGTACTCTTTGTTTTCGTTTTCAACAACGCCTAGCATTTCTTTCTGGCCCTCACCTGCCATTTCCTCCTTGTCAGAGCTGGTCTTTTTGTGCCTCAGGAAATACATACCTTCGTCGGCCATCTTGTTGTGCTTCCGACGTACTGATATTCTACGCTACAGCCAACTACACAAATGCACTTTAGGTAGCTCGTCCAGTGTGCGTAGACCCTCATCGAGGCCCCAAAGTTGGATCGCCACTCTAAATTAAAATTATATATGTGTTGTGTCAACTGTACAATCCCCACGTTGGGCGCCACTCTCTAAGTTTTAAAATATTATGTATATGTGGTCAACTGTAACACTGGTGTTCTTGCGGGGTTTTGGCACCTATTCTCTCCCCAGTAGATCTCAGGAACGCTGCTGCTGTATTGATTACCCAGACTGCTAATCGAGCTAGCACGTCACTGCATCGTATTACTGTCAAGAGAGTAATTATTAAAAAGATATTTGGTAGTGTTGTGTGACTAGTGAAAATTTACATTACCTATGACCAGGTCTATTTTAGACGTAAATGACGTTTACTGTAAATAAAATAGTAATAGCTGGAAAACATACGATTTTAATGGGTTCTTAGATATATATAGACGTGAAGTTACTGTTAACATGTAATTCAGCGAGAGGAACAACCAAAATAATTTACAGTGTATGTTAGCATTTTGTTCACACCTATGTGTCGGTAAGTACATGTAAATGACGTCATTGTAACACATCGACTACCATGCCGGGTCTAGCTATAAGCTGTCGGAGGCTTGAGGCTCTCTTCTTAGGACCTCCAGGTGGTCTGCTGCGATGCTGGAACACTGGACGCTGGAAGCTGTAATTGGCGAGCTACAGAAGATCTGAAGTAGCCGGGTGTCTGGCTGAAGACTCGACTTCCCTCTCGTCCTAAAAAGTCTGTTTTAATTGGGATCGGTCTCACCAAACGTCGTGGCCGATCATAGCTGGCGCTGACATCAGTCGTCCGGAACCACTACGGGACGAACGGGACCGACGCGGAAGTTGGCACTAGATGTCGCCGATTCTCCCCATCTTAGACTTATTCAGTCCAGAACTATTCTCACAAATAATAGTGTGGAGAATTCTAGATAGCACACGACCGCGAATGACGCGAATCTTCAATTCCTCGGGCGGCAACCAAGGCTTTGTTTCGCCCCAGCCCGAGAACCGTCTTCCTGCTGCAAGATGGCGATGACGTCTCCCTTCTTCTTCCTTCTAACTATTTACTTTCCGTCCCTAGCAACCAAGGAGCTATAAGACCATCAGCAAACCAAATTAACTGCATAGTGAAATAAAACTTGGATTTTAGCGTGTAAGAGTGCTGAACTAAGGCAAATGAATAAAGTTTCCAAAGAATAATGCTTAGAAGACCCTGAAGTTAAAAGGTGTGTTGTCTCTGGCAATAAGATGTGTTATATATGTTAACTTTGGTTGTCCTCTTTACAATAAAATAATTAAATACATAAGATCGGCTTATGAAATATACAATTAATGTTACAATAATAATCAAAATAATAATAATATAACTGTAAACAGTTGTACTGGTTACACTTTATTTATAAAAATCCCGTGTTACGGTGTTTGTCCGGGCTAATTTCCGAAACTACTGAATTGATTTTAATTAAATTTCGCACAAATATTTGTAACCTTGTCCAACTTTATATATAGGCTACATTTTATTTCGATTAATGATAGTGTTTTCCGAAAATCAGCTCCCAAGGGTGGTTAAGCACTGGCAACAGTGGGTACTCCATCTCCATGACAACGGGATTTTGCATTGTTTATGCCTTCTGCGTCTTCATGGCAACGGGCATCGCTTGGATCGATTTTTTTTTTATTTTGAGGCATATTTCTGTATAGATTTAATAATTATTTTATGTAAAATTATTTAATTTTAAAAATATATTTGTGCGAAATACCACTGACTGACTCATTACGATTGAATTGAAATCTTTCAACCGATTGAAACTTAGCATAGTTACTCATTTTTTGATGTATTTAGATGCTCACTAAGATATGATTTTCAGAAAATCAGTTCCCAAAGGGAGTTTTGGGGGATAAAATATCAAAATTCCAGTTTTTGATAGAAAATCACCATGGCAACCGGCTGTTGCTTTGTTGATGCTTCACTCGTCTCTATGGCAAGAACTAATTCACTGTCAGTGCAGTCCTCATCACCGTTGAAATTTTACGGGGTCTTTAAATATCAAAAATTGCCCTTTTTTTCAATTTTATATCCTACAGACTGGAATTTGACAGTAATATTCCTCATGTTATGCAGGATGACGTTTTCCGAAAATCAACTCCAAGGGTGGTTAAGCATGGGCAACAGTGGGACAGTGGGATTTGGCATTGTTTATGCCTTCTGTGTCTCCATGGCAACGAGCATTGCTTTGATTTTTTTTTCCATTCGAGGTGCGGCAGTGGCGTACCCACAGGGAGGGGCATCTTTAATGAGCGGCGCAGGTGTTCTGCCTGTAGACTGCCGTAGCGAAGTACGGGTAAATCAGTTGTACGTTGCGTGCTCGAGAATCGGGAAACCATCGGTGCTATTCGTTTTCTCTCCGGTACATTACAAAACATTGTAATAAATTTTTGTCGAAATTAATTGCATTTTATTTCATTTATTATTAATGTAAATGGGATATTTAGTCTCATTTTCCCCCCCATTAGTATAGCTGTGCGAAGCTGGGTCGGGCAGCTAGTATATTATATATATATTAAATTATGTTGTTCTATTACAATATTCGCTAAAAACACCTACACATTGAGTTGAGGCCATTAAGCTACTGACTCAAACACAACTTCACACCACGTTGCACTCAACGAGGTCCCTTTCATCTGAGGCGAGAAATTTACATTTCAGCTTTTCAATGTTTGTAACAGTCGTTTAAAATTACACACCTTGCGATGATCAAACTTTTTTCTTCGTGTTATACGTACAAATGTACAGTATTTAAATGAAAGTACCTGACTTGACAAAACGACCAAAAAACATCCCATCCCCCCCCCCCCCCCACCCTCACATTTTAATAGTTTTATAGAGTTTTGTATGAAATTAGGTCGCAATCACTACTGTTACTCAATGCCCAATTCTACTAAGCAAATCTAAAACATAATCAAAGTAGAGTTAAATTGATTATTCCATAGACCAATCACCGCGATTTAAGAATTTAGACTGACCTATCATGAACCAACCACTGCAATTCAAATTTGTTTATGTTTACTTACCAATTGGGCTGTTTGGTGCTGTTATTTCTCTCGTTGCTCTGTGTTTAGAAATTGAGCTCGAATCACATGTATTCATAATTTTCTTGCCTTATTTCGTGGGGGGGTATGAACCCCTAAAACACCGCCCCTGGGTACGCCTATGGCTGCGATTAATGAGACACACTTAGCACCGACCGACAGACTAACAATTCTAAATTGTCATTTACAGGCGCAACCGAGATGCTAGAGGTGGCAGAGTAGCCCTGGCAGTACACACCAGCGTTAAGCACTCTGCTTGCCAGCTCCCCGACTTTACAAATATAGAGACAATACGGATAAATTTAGCTATAAACGAGACAACAAATTAAACTAGTATCAATGTATGCGATCCCAGGTTGGTCCCTCAGTGTGGCGGATCTGGATGCCCTGTATGGGGCAGCCCCGAGCTTCCTCGCTGTATGCGAAATAAATGCCAAGCACTTAGAGAGAAACTGCAGCCGCACTACAGCGAACGGCAGGCTACTCTATCTCACCAACTTAATAGATGCTATCATGTACATGCTCCTTCCGAGCCCACACATGACTCCGGTAGACCAAATAACTTGCCCGATATTTTAGATATCACTCTTAACAAGCGTGTGAACACGCGATTCCAACTCGAGGTTGTACACGACATGTCTTCAGACCATTTTCCGGTACATTTAATCTTCGATGACGCGACAATAGACTCCAATCCACTGCATAAAATTAGAAATTAACAAAAACGCGGACTGGCAACGGTTTAAAAATTACTTAACGATAAATCTTCCTGGCGTGGAAGAAATTAAATTTGAAAATAGCGAAAACTTAGATTTCACGATAACTAACCTAACTGAAAAAATCCAGGATGGTATCAGCCAGTGCATCCCAGAAAAGGAGGTTAGGTTAGTGCATGACGAATGCCAGAGTACATCCGCAGCTTCATTTCACAAGAAAAAATCGAATGCGGCGGGAATATAAATGTCCTTGAAACAGCATTCCAGCCCAAAATGAAGTCTTGTGACAGGCAATTTACAGCGCAAATTTACTGCGAACTCCGCTTTAAACTGCGACTACCCACTGTTTCCGCGCCTATGCTAACCCAGGCGCAGGAAGTCAAACATGACATCAAACGCATGAAGCCACGAAAATACCCCGGGAATGACAGCATACAAGCCGTTGTTCTCAAACAACTCCCAGACGAAGCCCTTGAATATCTAGCTGAATGTATAAACGCTATGTTCAGATTAAATATTTTCCCCACCCAGTGGACAAAAGCCAAAATAATAATCTTCCACAAACAGGGAAAAAATAAGACATTACCCCAAAACTACAGGCCAATCAGCCTACTAAGCACCATGTCAGAAGTCGCCGAGTGTATACTACTACATCGCCTCAATAGACACATTCACGAAAACAGTCTACTGCCAAATGAACAGTTTTGCTTTCACTGTCCTCATTCGACAGTACACCTGTTAGTGCGCCTCACTGAAGACATAACAAGTGCTTATAACACACAAGATTACGTAGTAGCGACACTTTTAGATGAATAAAAAGCCTTCGATAGAGTTTTTAATGCGGGGCTAATCTACAAACTCTACCAAACAGAATTCCCAGTCTGCTTCATTAAGCTAGTCCCATCATAGGTACCTAGCAGACAGAACCTTCAGAGTATTTACAGAATGAAATCTATCTGAATTAAATCCAATAAGAGCAGGAGTACCACAGGGGAGTATCCTGGGCCCTGTCCTCTTTAATATATAGGTATGTAAGCGACATGTTATGCCCCGCACACCATCTAGTTAAACTGGGCTGCTATGCAGATGACGCTGTACTGTATAGCAGGTCCCACAATCTCCAGCTAGCCACAAATAGGCTACAAGTGGCACTCACTGAGTTTCAGCAGTAGGTAGTGCATGACGTGGCATATCAAAGTAAACACAAATAAGTCCGAGGCTGTTATGTTTACCCGCAAAAATCTCCCTCCTGCAGAACACAGGCCGCAAATACGTTTGTTTGACGAACAAATCCCACACAAGGACGTGGTTAAATACCTAGGCATCCACAAGGATAGAATACTCCTTTGCACTATCATATAGATGCCAAACGAACACAAGCACAGGTTAGAATTAGCTCCATGTACCCAATCATAAGCAGGCGATGCGCAGAACAGTCAAAGTGGCTTGCTGCTCTACAAAGCTCTCGTCCGCCCTATAATAACATATGCAGCCCCTGTGTGGGCAACTGCAGCCCCCACACACCTTTTAAAACTACAGCGAATGCAGAATAAGTGTATTCAAATCACCACATACACCCTAGTGTACTGCCCTGTAGAAGCATTGCATCGTTAAACCGAGTCGGAAACTTTGCCAGACTTTTACATCCGAACTACACAAACATTTTACGATAAATGTGTAAATAGTTTAAATCCACATGTTTCCTCGCTCGGAAATTACGATCCCGACGTGGTACAAAAATACAAACGACCGAAATCAATCCTCGCGCATCGCCTCCCGTAGCGACGCGCGATTGGTCGAGCAGCCGGCTAATCACAGCACCAGTACACTAGCTGAGCTGTAACCAACGAGCATTACTCCTACGGAAAGAGTGGTAACTTCCATGTTAAATGCGTGTCACAATAAGCAGACTGCTATGGAGCGACCGCAGCGATACCATGTGTGTCGTGGCAAAAACTTGAACTAACGAGCGTGCGGCGCATGCTCATTAGGAGCCCTTTTTTTTTAGCTGCCACGTGCTTGTTTTTCCCGCCATACAGAAAATTAACGATTTGTTTGTAAACAAAGATGCAGAGAAGCAATACATTATTCACAAAGGATGTTACTTCATATTATTTTCTAAACTAAATTGGTCAATTACTTTGATATTGCCTTATAAAACACTTGTAATTAATTTTCTCGGCAAATAATTATGTACTAAATCTAAACAGGCGTAACTCGGACCTATTGCATCTCTGCATGTTTAATTCTAAAAGTTACACTCGTTAAATACTTAACATTCTGTAAGCTTTCAATTGCAAAGAAAGGCTAATATTCTTGTTAAGGTGCCTGATATCTGGTTTGTACCATATGAAACCCCGACATCTGTCATGTTAACCATAATAAATATATTGCCAGAATGGAATCACTTTCGTGAGCATTTTGTTTGGTTTAAGTTACCATGCACATGTATAAAACGTACCTATATTTTAAAAACATACAGGCCTCTAACCCAGGTGTGAATACATTTAATTACACTTTTAACACATAGGTCAGGAATGTTCTGTTATGAAATGAATCTAGTTATCATGTTAGTTACTAAAGTTTTTTTCTCCTGTAGGCCTGACTAAATCCTACTTTGTTACCATTAAAACCAATTTTACCACAACTGGGTTTACAGTTTCAACCCCCCCCCCCCCCACACACACACACACACCTTCAGTGGTTTTATACACAGTTAATCATTCATAACATATTACCTCAAAATGCTGAATTACATGGTACACAAATAGGCCAAAATTGCATTTTTTAATAGATTCTCACTTATAGAATGGGCCTTAAATGTTGGCCAGTGCATACAGCTGGCTTCGCAAGGAGGTGGGAGGGAGAGTTTCACCACAAACTATGTGGCGTTCCTACAGACCATGACATCTTTCTGCACACTGCAAGCCCGACCAAACCCCTGCTTGTCAGGTCCTCACAAGGCAGCAGTAGCTAGGTAGGTAAACTATCTTTCAGACAGAGAAGCAGTATAGCCATACAGACTATACATTAACATATTGAGAAGCGAGAACATGTTTATACTTTACAAACTACTCAGTGAAATTGCGCTGTTGCACTGCATTGCCAGTCACCACTTCTCAGAATATTTTTTTGCAGAATAAGAAGCATCTTGAAGGTGGGGATATAATGTAGGCTAACATTGACCCATAATCAACACTGTTAATATTTGTTGAACTATTCAGGTTTTTAATCAGAATATATAAAACTAAAGCAGAATAATTAAATATAGCAGTTTTTGCCTAAGTCATGAGCATACATTTATCCAGACGGATCAATAATGCTGTGTACTCTGTTTTGCAAAAATCTGGCTTCTGGGAGCCCTAGTAGATCAAGCTGTCAAAACAACTGTCCAAAAGTTGGCAAAAACAGTTAACCATGATCACTCTGATGTTTGATATGAAACCTATTTCAATGAATGAATTAATGAATGTCTTATTTATGTGCCATACTTTCTGAAAAAAGGAAAGGGGAAATTGAATTTGCTGTAAATAAAAAATGTACCTTCAGACATGTTATACCAATCTATTTAAATTTCATTCAATATAACAAATTAAAAGGTTCACTGTTCACAAGACACAAAACCTAAACCCATGTTTACTGGTGCCAATAAAATTTGTAAATATAGTTGTCTTGTTTTCCTATATTTACAAAATTAATGTTAAAATTATATTTCAACAATCAAAAACAACACTGTTACAACAAATTAATGCTGTATAATAGTGTAAATATGTACCAAGGTAATTTTTCCAGTTGTTAGGGTTTCACCCACTCACTTTTGTGGTGCTGTAGTGCCATAACTGTCACAGGGTATACTGAAAGCTCCAAAGTCAGGGTATGAACTACTTGGGCCAGATTATTTTCAAATGCAGAATATATTTCATGCAAAGGTAACCTGAATAGGCTATTTATATGTATTACTAGTTTACCTGAGTCAAACAACATAATTTACTCTAATTAGTTTATTACATCCGCCAGATCATTTCAAGTACATTTTTTTACAAATATATTGGACAAGTGAATTTTATAAATTAAATATCATGATGAGCAAAAAATCAACCAATATATGAAGAAATGTTTACACTCTTCAGCGGCGAGGAGAAGAAAAGTTATTATTTTATTTATTTTTTAAAATGTCCAAGTCGACTACAAGAATATACAATTATATTGTACATGTAGTATAGGACTCGTCAAGAATATTAAACATTATAAATACACATTTAAGTACAATCATATACAAATAAACGTAAATAATAGTAAAAAACAAATAATGTACATAATATAATAATAATCTTAATAATAATAACACATTTTTAGCATAATTTTGCTTCCATAATATAATTAATAGAATAAAAACTGAATTCCAACAGCAAATCTTTCAGTTTTTTTTTTTTAAATACACAAAGTTGGTTTTCTGATTAAAAATGTGGTGGAAGTTTATTATAAAAACATATAGCAGAGTATCTCGGACTATTTGCAAAACATTTTGTACGATGTTGTAATATATGAAAATTATTTTTTGATCTAGTCGAATAATTATGTAAATTGAAATTCTGCAGTTCATTCAATTGTGAATGAGCAAATATATGTAATTCATAAATGTATAACGATGGTAATGTTAAGACACCTAAGCTTTTGAAAGTTGTCTGCATGAGGTACGATAATTTACATGCATTATTATACGTACAAATATTTTCTGTATTTGAAAAGTTTTAGATGAGTCCGTGGAATTACCCAAAAATATTATTCCATATCGTGAGGTTCAACATAACCAAAGTAAATAATTTTTAAAACATTTAGATTAGTCCATTTTGAAAATGTTCTCATAGCAAATAATATTGAACTCATTTTTTTAGTTAAATGAGCAATATGAGATTTCCAATTAGGGTTCTTCTCAATATATTTACCTAGTATTTTGGTTGAATTTGATTGAGATATATTATAACCATTAATCGATACAGTTGGGTCTTGCAAATTGTATAAGTTATTAAGTTTAAAATGCAGCCACGTTGTTTTTGTGTTATTAAGAATTAATTCATTAGCCTTAAACCAATCTATGATGTCCCTAGTTAAACTTTTAATATTTGCAATTAAACTTAAAGGGTTATCTCCATGTATAGATATTAGTGTTGTCAGCATATAATACAACATTTTTAGGCAAATCGTTAACGTATATAAGAAAAAGCTAAGGTCCTAGTACAGAACCCTGAGGAACACGAACAGATATGTTTTGCCTATCTGAATGAACATTATATTTTATGTTGGTTAAGGGATATATATGTTGCACTACAACTACTTGTAAATGCTGAGACAAGTGAGATGTTAACCAATTAAGCACTGTATCTCTTACACCATATGTGCTTAACTTTTTAATTAATATTTTATGGTTAACACTATCACAAGCCTTACTTAGGTCACAAAATAGCCCAACAGGATGATTCCTTCTGTGTAGGTCCATAGTTATAATGCTGATAAATTCATAAAGTGCAGTTATCGTAGATTTACAACGCCTGAATCCATGTTGACTGCCCACTAAAATTTTATTTTTCTCAAAAAATGACATTAATCTATTAATCATTAATAATTCTAATATTTTTGAGAATGAGGACAGAAGAGATATTGGACTGTAATTCTGACAGGCGTCACGAGGACCTTTTTTATGCAAGGGAATAACTTTTGAACACTTCCATAAGGTAGGAAAATAACCTTGCATAAAAGATTCATTATAAAGATATAACAATGGGTCAACTATATAATCAATACAAGTCTTTAATAATAAAATCAGGTACAGCATCTAAACCTGATGAACGTTTACCTTTTGATTTATGAACTACTGAAAATAACTCAATTTTAGTTACAGGAAATATGAAAATAGAAGACGATGTATAGGTTGTGCCAGAAATGGAGGCTGTATTGTACACATTATTATTAATAATCTGATGAACAGTACACGGAGTTGGTTATGCACTATTTTATAAAAATATGCACTAAACTCATTAGAAAAAAATCTTTGCTCTTCTGGTTTTGAACGACAGCATCTTACAGCACATTTTCGCTCATAGGCATATCGTCCAGACATTTTTATCTTTTCACGTTTTCTTGCTAACCAAATATTTTAAAATGATTTCTAATTTACCAGCTGCAAGTTGTTGTTTACCACTAAACACAACATGGCGCCAGCAAGTCAACCCTTGCGAGTCAAATAAATATCCTACTTATTTTAGCGGAGTATTTTCAAAGCAAA
Source organism: Bacillus rossius redtenbacheri (assembly GCF_032445375.1). Lineage (NCBI taxonomy): Eukaryota > Metazoa > Arthropoda > Insecta > Phasmatodea > Bacillidae > Bacillus > Bacillus rossius. The sequence goes on along the minus strand of NC_086330.1, from coordinate 220,632,536 downwards.
CTATTTTTATTATAATACTGAATAATTTTAAAAATTGATGTAGAAACCTCGTTACAAGTACAAGTAGCTATGCTATACTTGTTGAAGTCTTTAGTGTGATTGTGTGATATTGCATTTAGCGCGGTCACCTGTATCATGGCGAATGACGAACTAACAAAAAAAAGGGTCCATCATAAAAAAAAGCCTGTGCAACAATTTCCTATTCCAGTTTCCTCCCCATGGCTGTAACCCAGCAGCGAGGCCTGACAGACACAGACGCATGACACGGTAAGCCAATGGTGCCATCAGCTTTGTGTCGAGTACATTGGTGTGCGTATCCGCATAGCTTCGGCTACAAAATTTACCCATTATCTGTAGAAATGCTTATTTTTAATTATTTAAGTGAGCAGACTCACTTTTGATTAATAGTTGTCTGACCATGTGCCTGACCACGTCTTGCGGTGAAAGTAAGCAACATTGGACTAGCCAATGATTGACATGCCCAGGCTGGCAGCACAATGTGTCGGACATATATGGCCGCCACGGCTGGGGCAACCTGGGTGCTATGGTCATATAATTATGTTCTTTCAACTAATTTGGCTGGCTGGCAGCCTGGCGGGAAACGACGATAGTCGCCCCCTAACAACCAGTTATGCCCAAAAACCCCAATGCGGACAAAAATGTCCAAGTGCCTGCCCTTGCTTAGTAGATATTTTTTACTCTTCCAACTCTTCTTCCTGAGCCATCCTTCTATTCCCGTAGCCAACCCGCATGTAATTAATGCATGAAATTTTGCATCCCGCATGTAAGTGCCCAGGGTTTTCCCTGTGTCTATGCAGGTTTTACCTGGGCCCAACTTATCTAGTTTATAGTCTAGAGCCATTCCACCTCAATTCAGGCAGTTAGCAAGATAATGTGTCAGGTCACCATCTCAGATTTGCTTTAAAAAATTACAGCAGTTACAACCAGTGCAGACAAGAAGTATGCCAAAAGGATTTTGTCCCAAAAAAATTTTTCCCCATGCTATAGCCTTTTGAAGTTGGTTCAAAATCAAAAAAGGTGGAAAAAGGGGTGTTTTTTTAAATGAGCGGCATTTCAAAACTATTTTACTGATTTTGTTGATTTTTATTTTATTTTGTACCTATTATAGTGAACTACAGAGTGGAATAGTTCCAATGAGCCCAACGACAATATCTTTAAGGGGGGGAAACTAAAAAATTTGGCAAAAAATTTAGATTTTTTTGGATTTTCAAAAAAAAAATTTTATGTGGAATAATCAATTTTCATAAAAAGTAATTCTGGTAATATGTAGACCTATTACAGTAGTTTTACAGGAAAAATTGTTTTTAATTCTATGATGCATGGAATTATTAAAATTTAACTTTAAAATTTTCAAAATTTGACAAAAGTGCCATTTTTGATTGAAAATTACTGAAAAACCCCAAATTTTAAAAATCTGAAAATTTGTAACTTTGTAGTCCTCACCTTTATTAATAGCATGCACTTTGTTGGATAGTGTGTTTTTGCCTGTAAACATTTCTAGAATTTTTTGAAAATGTAATGTCATTACCTTTTGTATGTTGTGCATGCTCAATTAATAAATGTTTTGTTGGTATCTAAATAGTATGTGATAATTTGTAACTGGTTTTGTATGAGGGGAAACCTTGGGAAATATGAAGGGGGAGTCCCTATCTGAATATTCCCAGGCGCTTGCTGTAAGGGGAATCCCTGGTAGCTTGAGGGAAATCCCTGGTGACCATAGGGGGAATCAACTACAAGACTACAAGGGAATTCCCAAACTTTTGCTGTTACAGTTGTGTTGTGTGTGTTCATGGGTGATGTTCAGCTAGTGAACTAAATCATGTCTGACTTTCATAGTACGGAGAGAATTAAATGTGTGGACTACATTAAAAGGCACAAAAAAAGTGTGTATAAAAGTAAATGTGTGAGGATGTGTAAGGTGAATGATTTAGCAGATGATATTCAAAAGTTTGTGGGTGTATCTGTTTCAGTAAATAAAAATGATATTTTGTGTAGCAACTGTGTTACTTTTTATAAAAAGAAATTTCTGGAACTTGCTGAAGATGCAGAAGAAACATCCACATCAGAGAATTTTATTCCGGAGGATGAACTAGTAAGTGTTTTAAATAGCAGTCTCATTAAAACATTAAATGTAGAAGTATCACCATTGAAATCCCCTTCAGAGGTGAGATTGGATAGGAGAGAAGGTTATGCGAGGAAAAAGAAGATAAAATTAGTTGATGAGTTAAAAACTTCTGCTGTGAACAAATTACAAGACATATATCACGTGCATCTTTCAAGTGAGTCTGATGATGAAATGCCTGTGTGTGTCAATTGTAGTCTATGGTTTTCGAATATTGACTCAGCTCTTCATACTTGTAACTACAATGGAAAAGTACAGCTACTAACATTGGTACCACAAACATTTAGTAAAACTGTATTGAAGGAAAAATTACCTTCAGTGTCAAAGTACCTCATTGATAAATGCCGCACAGTTATAAAAAATAAGGGAATTTATGCTCAACTTGACCCCTATAGTGGACATCCTTTACCTACACAGGTACAAGATCTAGCATTATCATATTACCTAGAAGATAGTAAAGACTGTTCAAGGGAAAGTCCAAACAAAAAAGATGTTATTTGCATTAAGGATGGTAATGGCGAGAAAGTAAAAAAGGTTAAAAGATTCATGACAAGGTCCATCAAAGAGGCATACAAAGCATTCAAAAAAGATAATCCTCTTATAGAAATTAGTCTTTCAAAGTTTTATGCCTTACGACCAAGATGGATGAAAATTCAGCCAGAACAGACTGTGTGTTCTTGTATTTACTGCAGTAACATGCAACTTATCTGTGTAGCTCTTCGAAATGTAACAAATAACCAAATTGATGAAGACTATCTTCTACTGAAGTGTTTGTGTGACGAAACAAGGAATGAAGATTGCTGGCTCGAGGAGTGTGGTGACTGTCCTGGCACAGAAACATTAACTGTTGAAAACTTTGGCTTGGATGAAGGGGAAGAAGTTACATTTGCGATTTGAGAACATGGTGACCTCATAAAAAAAAACTGTATCTGTAAGGGCCGATATTATGACCTCCGGCTAAATCCTCAGGTTAGCTAGCCTCCAGGTAAGGCTAGCCTCCGGTTAACGAACGAGGGGTGTATTATGACCCAAACTTAGCCTGCGGTTGGCTAACCGGAACCTTACGAAGCGTGTGGTGTAATAATGGGTGTGTTGGTAATGAAATAAAACAGAATTTGGTAACTTTTGTTGCAAGACAGTTATTTTTTCTGGTAGAATGTAGTCAGCTGTTTGTTTTTGTATTGTGATTCGGAATGTTTACAGCTGCAGTAAAGAAATATGCCGCGAACTTTATCTGGCAACAGATATAATTAAATTAACCAAAAACTACTTTGACGTCAAACCTGCTTTGTATTAAACCATAAAATTACAATTTACGATTCAAAACCGTGTGTTTTCAACTTTACTCTTGTATTGAAACTCATGATTTTGTTAGGTTATATATTAAGCCAAAACTAACGAAGTAATTCTAAACCAACAAATAAATAGGGGATGACATTTTTGCTACAGAACACTTATTTCTTTCATAAATTTATTTCATAATCAAATAATATAGACCCCGTTTCGGGAAAATACTTGTCGATTTTCATTTCACTGGTGTAGGTTTCATTTTTGTACTAATAGTTTCGTATCACGTATCCAAATTAATCCGATCCTGATGGAATTAGTTTGTGGTATAGGATGCTTGCTGTTTTAATTTAGTAGGTCGAGAGATCCTAGATATATTCACTGGGGAAATAATTATGATTGTAAAATGTATACGAAAGAAATATATTTTTACAAGACCCGACATAATTTGTTTGCATCGTGATATGTTAGGTATTTTGTGTTGTGTACAGAATTTTTCAACATTCTAAATTAAAACAGAAAGTATAATGTAAAACAAGACCAACATATAAAGGGTCATGCCGATAGGATCAAGGGATAAACTTGGATACGGTAAACAGAATAATTCCAGTGCTGTTTTCGTTTTGCACTTGCGTGGCAGGTAGATAATAAGTACCTAATGGTTTGTAAGATAGGGAAGGGATAATTGGGTAACATTTATTTTCACATTCAATTGTATTCATTGAATTATAACCACGTCTGAAGTCGTATGAAGTGCATTTCATTCCCGGCATATGTCCACTGTATTACGAATAAAAATTCACAGATACAACTTCCACGAAAACACGCATTTTATAGGTACCTGCCGGTAATAATAACCCTCGTTTTGCAATTTTAAAATTCACTTATTTACACATATTCTTAAGTTTATATACATAGCATACGTTTATGTACTTCGTGATCAATTAAAGTCAAATAATAATACACGACTCGACGAGAATAGAAAAGCGTGACTACACTTTCATGCCATGTAATTTTTAATAAAACTTTGACGAATGCGAAGCATTTTACATTTAGTAATAAATTATTCCATCGTATCCTGCAAATATTCAATAGAATTCCTCAAATAGTCATCATCACTAACAACTAACCTCGCCTGATACAACGCCATTTTATTTTCTGTTGCTTAGCCTCCGGTTAAGCAGCTAGCGGCCGGTTCATCCACCCGCTAGGTTAGCCGGAACTTTAACTGGAAGGTAGACGTTAACAGGGAGTCATAAAACCGAAATAAGAGCTAGCCTGCGGTTACATTTTAGCCGGAACTTTAGCCGGAGGTCATAAAACCGGCCCTAAATAATTTTCTGGAACATGTAAGGCATTGGGTTAAAAAAGCTATTCCTCACAGTTACATTAGGAAAATACAAAGGGAAGGAATAGCTGAAGCAAGAAGTTCTGTCCAACAAAATAATGCTCTTGTTTTACATTTTGATTTTGCTGAGAACTGGTCAGTTGTATTGCCTGATGAAATCCAAACTTACCACTGGCAAACTGATCAGCTTTCACTGTTTACCTGTGTTGCATACTTTGGTGCGGAAATAAGAAGTTTTGTTATAGTATCTGATGATATAGCTCACGACTCTGCTCACGTTCTCTGTGCTTTAGAGGTTATAAAACTGGAAATTTCAAAATTTTGTCAGTTAGAACTTTTGAGTTCAATAGTGTACATTACAGATGGGGCAGCTGGACATTTCAAAAATAGGTTTCAGCTGTATGAACTATGTAAAAATACTCAAACTGTTGAAAAAAAAATTGATTTTTTCTGCTACAGGGCATGGCAAAAGTGCATGTGATGCAATAGGTGGTTTGTGTAAACACTTTGCAACTAAGTTCAATCTTCGGGCAGAGTGTGTTAATGCCATTAGAGATTCTGCTTCATTTGTTGCTGAAGTAGGTAACCTTGTACCAAAGATAACTCTATTGGCTCTTGAAAGTAAAACAATTCAAACGTATAGGTCATCTAAGGAAAAAGAATGGGCTACTGTAAAACCAGTTGTTGGAATACAATCTAAACATTACTGGCTGATTAAAAATGAGACATACATGGGACGCACAATTAAAGATAAAATAGAAATAGTTGTACAATCTAACCAGATTAAGACACATTATTCAATAAATGATTTCCAAGTAGGCCAGTTCGTTGCTTGTGTATACGATCAGAATTGGTGGATGGGACAGATCACTGGTATATCTAAAGAGTTGAACGACATGACAGTGTCTTTTATGCATCCCCATGGTCCAGCTAAAGGGTTTCAGTGGCCACAGGAATCTGGAAAGAAGAAGGATGAATGTCCGGTGCCACTACAAAATGTTTTGTTACCAGTAAGCAATCCTACTCCACTTGGACAATCAGCAAGACTCCACACTTTCGACAAAGCTGAGTTGATGAAGATCCAGCAGATCTACTGTCTTTAATCAGCCAAATAATATTTTAGGAAGTTTGTCAATATATGTTACATATAGTTGAGGAAGGGTAAGCAGTCTACATATAATTAATTATAGGTACATATTGTTGGTTTCAATTTTACTTTGAAATTTTGGTTTTCATGCAAGTTAAAGAGTATGCATATGTATTATATGTGTGTATATGTATTGTGCATATTATGTTAATGTGATAATGTATACACAGACTCTCCTTTTGTAATTCCCAAGGTTTCCCCAATTTACAAATTACATCTCACTTTTTGGAAACTAACAAAACATTTGTTAATTGAGTGTGCAGACCTTAGAAAATGTAAGAAAATTACATTTTCAAAAAATTCTAGAAATGTTTACAGGCAAAAACACACTATCCAACAAAGTGCATGCTATTAATAAAGGTGAGGACTACAAAGTTACAAATTTTCAGATTTTTAAAATATGGGATTTTTGAGTAATTTTCAATCAAAAATGGCACTTTTGTCAAATTTTGAAAATTTTAAAGTTAAATTTTAATAATTCCATGCATCATAGAATTAAAAACAATTTTTCCTGTAAAACTACTGTAATAGGTCTACATATTACCAGAATTACTTTTTATGAAAATTGATTATTCCACATAAAATTTTTTTTTGAAAATTCAAAAAAATTCAAATTTTTTGCCAAATTCTTTAATTTCCCCCCCTTAAATATATTGTCGTTGGGCTCATTGGAACTATTCCACTCTGTAGTTCACTATAATAGGTACAAAATAAAAAAAAAATCAACAAAATCAGTATAATAGTTTTGAAATGCCGCTCATTTAAAAAACACCCCTTTTTCCACCTTTTTTGATTTCGAACCAACTTCAAAAGGCTATAACATGGGGAAAAAATTTTTTGGGACAAAATCCTTTTGGCATACTTCTTGTCTGCACTGGTTGTAACTGCTGTAATTTTTTAAAGCAAATCCGAGATGGTGACCTGACACGCTCCTGCCTGAATTGAAATGGAATGGCTCTCTAGAATAGTCAGTGAGGGGAGTTAGTCATGACGCCAATTGCTGCCATGGCTGGCCAATCCCCCGCCTAGCACATGATGCATGCTCCCTCTCCCACAAGGCTTAAACCCTGCATGATTAGAGCGTATAGGCTTCGGCCTGAGACGCACTTAATACACTTAGTTTTAATTTAGGTTAGGAAAAAAATTATTCAATAGTTTGAAGTACCTATTTAGTTATATAGTACAAAAAATTTTCTAGTTAAATATGCGAACAACGCAACACCACCACCAAAAAAATAACAGTGCTGATTAAAAATAGTGCGGAGCACACGGTGTAAGGTCGGCCCCCTCAGGTTCTCTACCTGTGTTAGGGCTGACTCTCATGTCTGATGGGCATGGCTCGCCTGGCAGGCTCCACCTACAGTGCCGGCTGTGTTTATGAAAGGCATGAGATTTTGAATCGCACGTTCGTCATCAATAGTCTGTGTATTAATTTAATTTAAGTAATAATTTCAGCTACAGCTTTAGGCGCTCACACCACTGGTGTGTTCTGTCCCAGCAGGACTCTAATAACATAGAACATAGGCATCCGACAATCCAGTCGTGTTCTGGTCCAGCAGGGCTCTAAAATAATAGATTTTAGATTTAAGTATAGGCTGGCTGGCAGCCTCGCGGGTAGTGACGAAAGTCGCCCCCGAAACAACCAGTGCCACCCAATGAAATGCGGACAGCAATGTCCAGGTTCCTGCCCTTTGCTTAGTAGTTTATTTCTATGGTCCAACTCTTCTTCCGGAACCATCCTTCTGTTTCCTGTAACCAACCTGCTTGATATTAATGCATGAAATTTTTGCATCCTGCATGTAAGTGCCCAGGGTTTTTCCTGTGTCTATGCAGGTTTTATCTAGTTTGCGTATAGGCTTCGGCCTGAGACGCGAGAGTCTATCCCTAACTCAGACCCCTCCCAAATACACTTAGTTCTTAGTTAGGTTATGAGGGTCGAAAAAACGTGACTCTGTTACTGGCTCTGACATTATAAGGATCACCTAGTTTGTCTCATATGATACACAAGTAAAAATTTGCTATTTATTTTTTTTGGTTCTTGTTTGCATCTTTACCGTCTTTAACATCGAACTCGATGAAAGTTGTAGCATCGTCTATGGGAACTTTGATGGTAGCGACGACAAAAACAGATGTTCAGCAACCAATTGCGATAATGCCTGGACATGAATCTAAACCTAAAGGTGGTTCTACACTATATAACAAAAACATGTTATATTTGTAACATGTTATATAACAAGTTACACAACTTGTTTCATAACATGTTACATAACAAGTTAAATAATAAGTTATATAACAAGTAATACAACTTGTTTCATAACATGTTACATGTTTTTAAACATGCATACCAGTGTGGACAAACGGCCAACATGTTATAAAACAAGTTATTTAACTTCTTTTGATCTTTACCGACACTGCATGGGAAACATATAACTTGTTTTATAACACTTATTTTGTTATAAAACATGCTGTTATATAACATTTTTTTCATGTTTTCATAACAAGTTATATAACTTGTAATATAATTTTCATTCTTTTCATTTTGTAACATGTTGTATAACTTTGTAATATAACATTTTATAACTTGTTTTGTTATACAGTGTAGACTCACCTTAAGACTGTGCTTGTGCATTCAAGTAAATATTATTGGATTCCACTTGGCCAAATCTGCATTTCGTAGAATGTTGAAAGACTACAATTATCTAAACATATTTAGTGAATCAAAAGATATTTGTACTTTTCTTGATATCAAGCAGAACATAATAAGCTTACAGATGAAGTAGCAATGTACAGATTTTTAAAATATAACTTGTGGCTGGACTGTGTATACAGCAAACCATATCCATTCGAGGACAAAGTGACAAAATGTTACAGATATGTTTCAGAAATATAACTTTTGAAACATTGTAACATGTTTGAAACATTTCGCAACCTACCTGAAACATCTCGGATATATTTCAGAAACGTCAAAATGTACGCCCTCTTAAATATTTCAATTAAACCTCCCTGCAACATCAAATGGTAATGTTTCTGAAATGTTTCCACTAATGTCCCATCAATATTTCTGAAACATTTAACCGAAATATTTCCATAAATGTTCTGAAATACGTACAAAATGTATCATGTGACCTAAAATACCTCTGGAAATTAGGATGACTGAGGGTATATTTATAATTTAAAATAGTATTGCACTTTAATAGATACCATAATGTTACAGCTTCATTGGTCAGCTAGTTGCAGTGAAGTGCAGTGACTGTGTTCCAATTCATCACAGCATGCCCTCGTACACTTCCTCTTGATCACTTTGTGCATAATGCCCCTTGACCACTCCCTTAGAAAGTGTTAATCGGTGGATTGATATGATCTTGTTCATATCTTCTTGTTTTCGTCAAGTTTTGCTTGTCCTTAGTAATGTGTCATTTTTAGATTATATAAAAAAATAGATATTGTAATATTATTTTGTTTGAAATTATTTTAAAGATGTGCTCAGGTAGGGCATAGAATGTAAATTTTTGTCGTTTTTAATGTAATGATAATTGATTATATTACTTAATAATTTGGCTTGTACAATTGCTGAAAAACCAATTAAAAATCTACTTATAATTTCTAATGTAAGATTAAAAAGGCCTGCCGACAAAATCCAACAATTCATGTAAATTAATGAAACCATATTCTCCACCCTACTGAGCTAAATTTATATTTATGAACCAAGTTAAAGAAATAATTTAATTAATCTAATTAGACATCAGATGTGTTCCCAGGTCAGCGTACCAGACTTGCCTAACATTAATTTTACAAACTATTTTATTATTCCAAAAACAAATTATGGTCATGAAAGTAAAATTTAAATAAGTCTTCAGTATGCTTGCAAAGTGAATGAAACTTACATGAATGTCATAGGAAGCCCAGCACTGGTGTCCATGGTTCCTGTCCATTGCATTTTATTTTAATGAGGAATTTGAATGTGATATAGTGGCAGGCAGGCATGCATCTACATCACTAATATACCTATATACAATACACTAACATATTATAATATAAAATTCCTAATTGTATGTTGCACAGGAAACCGGTATTAACATAATGAACAGCCATGAGACTTGACCTGTGCTCGTATTGTGATGTACTTTTCTCCTTATTTAATGCTATAGTAAATATATATGGCTGGTGCTTGTGATTTGGACATTTGCAAGAAAAAAATGTGTGCTTGAAAACCCTCAAAATACCTACATGTAACAATTTTATGTTATAATTAATGTCTTTTTCTTCTTAAACACACATATACTAATTTACAGAGGGTCTAAATATGAAACAAAGCAGTCTTAATACAAATTCATCATATAGCTTTATAATCGACATATTGTTTTCCATTTCACACAAGCTCAACATAATTGAGACTGGACTGGAATCGGCTGTCCTCACTAAACGAAAAACTTGTCTGACCAGCCTAAATGAAGTGAGATGGTGGTGTAGTAGTGGAATATAAATGGGAATGAAACAAATGTGCAATGAGAAATACTCTTTAACATTGCAATGTCACTTTCCCTAATTGAAAGACTTATTGTATCAGACAAGAGATCAAATTGATCCAGCTTCCCTAACATTGAGTGGCCAGTGACTTGCTGAAGATACAATAGTGGCAGTCCATAAAAAATCTGGTTTCCTTAATTTTTTCTATAGAAAGCATGTTAATCTACCTAAAGTTCGTGGATTAAGCTGTGTTTTATATTTGTATTTTAATACTACAAAATTGACTAAATAGCCTAAGGATAAAACAACAAATACAATATGGCAATAGTATATAGGGTCTCTAAAATCCAAATTTTCAAAGTAAATACACAAAATAATATTAACACAACAGTACTTCCACACAAACTATATTCAAATGAGATCACAAATTTATTGTAAACAAATAATATAAATAATTTTGTAATATGCAGTACAAAATTTTAAAATAATATGCATGGCGAGTTATGCTTTGTACAAATTAGAAGGTAGCTAGTTTGGCCTAACTCGTCAACAATAAAGTCATCAGAGATAGAGAAACTTATTCAAACAGACGATAGGGTTTTGGATTGTAACTTCTATGATCTATGTTATTAAACCAGCCAAGAATGCACCTGAAGTAAGTTAAGAACCATATATAACCATAATCAGAAAGCCACACCAGGTCAAACCAGGTTCTTTCCATTTGAATACTTAACAATAGAGGCAAAAATGAAAAGGGGTATTTTCAATAACAAATAACAACGTAGTCTGAGTAGTAGACTTTAATAAAAAAAACTATATATATATTATATATACAATACATGAAATTTTTAACTGACTCTCTATGCAGATGTTCTTGGAGATTTTTGCTGAAAAAAAAGAGAAGAAAAAACAATTATTTTTAACTTGTTTCAGGTCAATTATGACATGTATGTGAGATTTTTAAACATGTAGACACTAAGTTGTTACATTATTTATTTTTAAATTACCATGCAAACAGAAAAAAAAAGTTTCTGACGCCAATGATAAATTTCAAAACTGAAAGCATCTTAAAAGGGACAAATTGGTATTGCAACCTATGCATTTTTTTTCAAACTTATTAAGCAGGAATACTTCTTCACTGGGAATTTCTTAACATGCTATTTACATTCCTAATAATCAATTTAATGGTGTCTGGTTAATGCAAAGAGGCCCATGACATTGTATAATAACACATTTTAAGCAAAGTTTTACAAGAAAACTTAAATTTATCATGAAAATCCTAATGATTTCCTAATAAATATCTGTGTGAACAGTGCCTGTGATGTTACATCATTACAATTCAGCCCATGTTTTTGTGCAATAATACTCTAAAATTTCTAGTAATTTTTTGAGCAGATTCTCAATATTATCCTTTGTAGTGCACATTTAATGTTTATTTTCATTATTTAAATTGCTACCACTACATAACTATACACATGTAATCTAATAAATCATCATTAAATGTGTTTCCTTTATTGTCATATAATGGATGGAATTAGGTTTTGTCAAACTCTCCAAATCAAACATACTTGGTTACTACCATAATTTAGCATAAGATAAACTAATTTAAATAGAAATACCAATGATGCTTATGCTTAGTACAACACAACTCGAAGACTTGTACCTTCTCTGCGGTAAAGGACAAAATTTATTTCAATTATTTTGCACTGCAATTCCAGCCCACCAATAAAATGAAGGCAAGATTGCAGAAATAACTTTGTTAAGCGAAATGGCAATTAATGAAACCGCTGTCTAATTATATGTGTAGGCCTAGTGCATTCACTTACAATAAATTACATTTATGACAAGCCAGATATAATAACAGGCTTTATTAAATTTCCGTTAATAGTAATACGTAGGCCTACAACATACGATGTAAGTACTACAGAGTGCGGAACATAATAAAAATAATTACTTAACCAGTAGAATTGTAAATTATTTCAAATTAAACACTTCAATATTTATATTAAAATAAACACAACATAATTAATTTATGTGTTGTGCACAGTAAATAAACATAAATTACCCTTAACTACATATTATAGGTTATGAAATATATTTACTTAAGTACTATATGATAAAAGCCCGAAGGTGATAACTGAATAAAATAAATTGGTTTAAGCAAATGCTATTAAAACCAAAATATTTAGGAACATATAAGCCTATATTTGTGATTTTTAACTAAAGATAACATTAAAGGGACTAACCCATACATTAGCATTCGTGTTCTACAGTCAACGACCATATAGCGGCATAGCTACAGTAAGTAGAAAACTTGTTAGATGCTTTAGCAATTTTATTAAATCGCGAATATCCTGTTAATGCATCACATAAATTAAAAATCTGACTGAAAACAGCGCACATATAAATATGGCACGGGAATGTTTGAGCATAATAAGCATATCGACATTCCTTAACCTACAGCTTTACACATTTCGAAGACGCATAAAAGATTTTCTATACCGGTACTTGCTTAAGTGCGAAAGTAAAAACAAAAAATAGTAAACTAACATGAAATAAATAATGTTCAAACTTACAATTTATTCACCACATATAAAAATCCAAGTACCAAAATACTGCATCAAAACAAAAAATAATACACAAAGACAAAGATTTCTAAACTTCAGTGCCAACAAGCATGATGGGAAGTTTCAATATAATGTCTCAGATACATTTCAGAATCAACCACAATGTAATATTGCCAAAGGAATCTTGCTGAAATGTATCTGAAACTTCATTTATAGACATGAGTACTATGTGTCCAATGAAATGTTTATGAAATATTCCAGAAGCATGACAGATGAAATGTAATCTATTCGAAACATAGTAATGTTACTGCAATATCACAGACATGTTACTGAAACATTGTGTGCTGTATGGGGAAGAAATGCCCATTAAAGATAGTGAATACTCCCATTTATAATTCCAACTATGTAAAGCAGTCTGTAAAACACAGTATCAAGAAACGGTAAATATGTAGTCTACGGATTATCGTCAAAAAAAAATTTAAAAATCTGAAATAACTTTCATTATATGCTCTTTTACGTCCTCTTTTCATTACAGCCTGCGGAGATAAGAAATTCCAAATACTTTAGGAGATATAGAACTTTTTTAAATTTCATATTTGGGTGATATTTGTTAAAAAAATTTTAAAATTCCGAAAATACCTTTATTCTGTGCTCTTTAACTTCCTCTTTTCATTAAACCCAGCGGAGATAAGAAATTCCAAATACTTTAGGAGATATCGAATTTTTTAATTTTTATCCTGTGCACTCGTGCGGCATTCATTGGTGCTTGTTTACAAGTATTATTTTTTTTTTTTTTTGCGACGTATGCGAACGGGGAAACCTAAGATGTACATGAAGTTCTGCCATTCCCGATTACACCCGAACAATTCACCTTCGGCCAACCTCGGGTTTATTTATTAATATTTCTGTGTATTGCCCCGTAAGGGCTATGCACAGAGAACTCAAACTCTAACTTTTAAAACATTATTATTTCCGAACTGCGCAAAAATTCTATGATAAATGTGCCATAAGCAGAAACCCATATATTTCCTCACTGGGCGAACAAGATCCAGAGTTGGATGGAAAATATAAAATGCCAAATTCAATCTTGGCTCACAGACCTCCGTAGTGTGCTGTGGCTGGCTGAGCGATCGGCCAATTAGTCTCCCACGAGTTGAAACTTAAATTATAGACATTAATGAAATAATTAGCTAATTCAAAATGGTCCGAAGCACGCAGGTGTAGGTTCGGCTCCCGGGAGTTCACTGCCTGTGCTGTTAGGGCTGACTCCCTATGTCCGATGGGCATGGCCAGCCTGGCAGGCTTCACCTCCAGTGCCGGTTGTGTTTCTAAAAGACATGGGATTTTGAATTGCAAGATTGCAACAATACCAAAATGCGAATAGGTCTTGACTTAATTCACCTGTAACTTTATACACCGACAGTTCCTCTATATTTAACTAGTAGTATAGTAGTAGATATTAGAGATTTGTAAATTAGTAATAAGTCCTGGATACTATGTAATAGTCATAAAAAATATATTTTTTTCTAAAATAATAATTTTAAAAAAAACTAAAAATAATAATAATAATAAAAAAATAATAAAAAAATATTTATAGTTATTATTTTAGTTTTATCTTAAGCACTGCACGTCCATCCCTGAGTTGGGAGTTTGCATATTTCGTAACGAAATGCCTAGTTTGTAAGTCATTTATCTGTTTTCTGTCTTAGTTTCTTAGTTTTTTAGGTGCTGACTGGCGGCGGAGTGAGTGGTCAGTGCAACCACTCACCAACAGGAGCGCTTGCGTCCCTGGTCACTAAATCCAGTACTGGACAATTAGCAAAGAGGACCACGAGTCCAAGTACCCATCCCCCGCATGGTAGACTCTTTTCTACTCTGTCCAACACTTCATCCAGACCATCCTCTGTCTCCTGTAAATTCCTACATGTAATGCATGCCAATTTGCATCCCGCATGAATGTGCCCAGGGTTTTCCCTGTGTCTATGCAGGTTTTACCTGGGCCCAACCTATCTCTAGTTATAGTCTAGATTTAAGAGTGAGGGGAGTTAGTCATGGCCCCAATCGCTGCCATGGCTGGCCAATCCCCTCCTAGCACATGATGCATGCGACCCACTCCCTGCATGGCTAATCCCAGCATGACTAGGCGTATAGGCTTCGGCCTGAGACGCACCTAGGTCCCTCCCTAACCCGGACCCCTCCAAAATACACTTAGTTTTAGTTAGGTTAGGAAAATATATATATATATTTCTCTGTTTTTTTTAAATTAGCTTTACCTAACTAACCGTCCATAGTGTTTTAAAGTGTTTTAATGTAGCTAACCTAACCGACCACTTTTAATATTTGAATTCATTTTTCCTGCGCAAAAATAAAACAAATCCCGAAGTTGGCTGAAGGTGAATTGTTCGGGTGTAATCAGGAATGGCAGAACTTTATGTGCATCTTAGGTCTCCCACGTGAACGACTACATCATGTAAAAAGAAAATTATGTGAGTTCCTACTGTTCATCCTTTGTCCCGGTTTGTTAGGTCAGGTCAGCTACATTATAAATACTTTGAAACTAAACAACCATTAAAATTAATTTTATTATTTTTAATGTCCATTCAGTTTCAAAATATTTATAATGTAGCTGACCTGACCTAATCTACCTTTGTCCCGTTTTGTTGGGTCAGGTCAGGTCAGTTACATTATACATACTTAAAACTATACAAGTAAAATTAATTGATATTATTTTTAATTTCCGTTAATATTTTGAAGTATTTATAATGTAACTAACCTTACCTAATGGAAAATTTATGTTATTTAGGCATTCACGCACACACGGCAAAATATAAAATTACAGCGGGCGAATGATTACATAGGTCTTGTATTGCAAAATAAGAACGGCGATATCTCCAAAAGTAATTGGAATTTCTTATCTCCGCAGGCTGTAATGAAAAGAGGACGTAAAAAAGCATATAATGAAAGTTATTTCAGATTTTTAAAAAAAATTTTTGACGCTAATCCGTACACTACATATTTACCCAAGAAACTATGTCGGGGAAGGAAAAGACTATGTAGGAAAAGGATCTGGCTGGTCTCTCAGTAAACCGACTGGAGCTAAGAATTAGTCAGTTAAAGCCATTACATAGCAAAATCTTTATTGGAGTGCTAACTTTAGCAAGTGTTCCTTTAGTAGTGCAGGATTATGTAATACATTTTTTGTTTGTAATTTGTTTAATTTCTTGAGTGATATTCAATTAAATTTATATTTTTAATTGGCAAAAGAAAGAACCAACGAAGGATATCGATCGAATCAATCATTATTTTAATAACTAAATGTTTTTAATGAATTTGAAAATTTTCCCCCAATTTATAGCTTAATAAATATAGATTTCCAAGATGGTGGACAAATTTCAAGATAGCAGTTGCCCTGGCAATAAATGATTCCTTTACTCTAGCACAGTGGTTCTTAACCGGTGGTCCGCGGACCACTGGTGGTCCCTGGAGGCATTCCAAGTGGTCCGCGAAGCCATCCTAATAATATGTGACGTAATGAGTAGAGTCGAAACAACAAGAGCCGCGCGTGGCACGAGTCCGAAGGCGAAATGCGGTGCAAGAGGGCGGGGGGTGGCGGTTTCGTTCCATTCGTTCTTTGTTTTATCGGCGCGGGTTGCCGATCGTCACTTGTAGCGTCGACGATGTAATGAGCAGTATGGATTTGTAACGTGGCCTTGAGAGAGTGACGAGTACCTACCTACTACAGTACTTGGTTTAATTTTTAAAGTTCGTCAGCAAAAAGCAAATTTCCTTAGTGCACGAAGGTAGTTATAGTAAATAACTACTCCAGAAATAAATACTATGTAGGTAAGTAAAATAAATATTATCTATTTGTTTGGTTTAGGTATGCCACACAACTAACTAATTGCGCATTACTAATTTTACTTTATTTTCGTCACATTGTAAATCTGCTAGGTTTCTTATTAGGTACCTACTGTTGTTTTTAATCATTTTTATAAAACTGAAAATAATGCACATTTCAGTACTTTTGTAGGTTAGGTTAACCGCTTTAGTGAGCAATTAAAAACGAGCCTTATTTGACTTGCATTGTTTGTTTTCTCGGGTTAAACCTTAAGGTACGATTCCACCGGTGTGCTGCACTGTGCTGCACAGTATTTTGGTGGAATCGTACCATTAGAGGAACTTCGGGTATTGTGGACCCATCGGTTAAAGTGGACCCACGCTGTCAAACTCGGTGTATGTGCTGCAACCTAGGAAGAATCACAATAAGTAATCTGCCACAGAAGCTCAGTTGCTTGGACTGTTGAAAACGTGCGCGCATATCGATCTCCGCAGGTTACGTTACGATGACGAAAAACCAAGATATAAAAGTTTTTGCAGGTATGTATGTCTTTGTAACGTGTTGAAATACTTAAGGTAAATAAATTATGTATAATATTTAAAATTAACGATTAAAGAGTCTGTGTTAATGGTAGGTGTTGGAAAAGGTCAGCACGTAAGTAGTTTCGATCATAATTCCATTCGAATAACAATGGCATAGGTCGGCTAAAGTGGACCTACGAGGTGCGGGTAAAGTGGTACAGGTCCACTTTACCCGCCAAATTTTACGTAACATACAGATTTTTTAAAAATTAATTTTTTACTTTAGGTAGGATTCACGACACTTCAAATTTCGCTTAGAGTAGCGGCGGAAGTTAGTAAAAGCCAATCAGTGAGAAGCTTTTATTTAAATGCCACTCGCTGATTGGTTAATTTAAAATTCAATGGAACGCTATGTGAAAATTCGCTGTATAGTGAATACCACTTTTTTTAATAACGTATGTAGAAAAGTTTTTTGGTTTGTTGCAGATGTCAACACAGGCAGAAAAAGTGGGTGTGTCAAGAAAGATCAGGATCATGGAGTCAACAGTCCACGATTGCTGCTGTTCATGCTGTTCGTAAAAAAAGATATGGGCTTGAATAAAGCGCAAAAAATGTTCAATGTGCCTAAAACATCTTTAAGAAGATATGTAAATATGATTGCCAAATCACCTGAAGAATCCATTCTTACAACATCAGGTAGGAAACCAATATTTAGTCCCAGAATGGAACAACAGTTAGTTGAGGATTTGTTGTTTATGGAAGCTAAATTATTAGGTTTAACTATGCAAGACGTAAGGAGGCTTGCCTACCAGTTAGCGGAAAAAAAATAATATTGAACACAGGTTTTCTGAACTCGGGGAGGCTGCTGGAAAGGACTGGTTATGTGGATTTCTAAGGTGACATAAAAATATTATCGTATTGCGAACTCCTTCAGGAACATCAATAGCCAGAGCCAAGGGGTTCAATAAAACTAGTGTTGCAAACTTTTTTGATATTTTGGAAAGCGAATAAGACAAAACGAACTTCCCTCCAACTAGAATCTACAATGTAGATGAAAGTGGATTGTCTGTGCTATCCAGCAAAACACCTAAAGTGATTTCTTTAAAAGGTAAACGCCAGATTGGATCAATTTCATCAGCCGAACGAGGTTCACTTATCACTGTGATAGTATACATGAGTGCTGGTGGGAGTTATGTACCACCTATGTTAGTGTTCCCAAGAAAAATATTCAGTCAACATCTTACAAAAGGTGCTCTTCCAGGTTGTGTATTTACCTGCCACCCTTCTGGATGGATCAACAGTGACATTTTCAGTGAATGGTTTGATCACTTTGTGTATAGTACCAAACCTACATGCTCTGATCCTGTTCTCATTTTGGACGGACATTTCAGCCATACCAGGAATCTAGAAGTTATGGACAAAGCCAGAACGATTTCGCTTCTTCGGAATATTGGGGTTACATGGCGGTTCAGGAAGGTACAGTTACAGCGACCCCAGAAAAATCAGGGGGTAATCAGTCACCTTTACGAGATGTAGCAGACACATCTTCATCTGAAGCTCAGAATATACAGCCAAACACATCTTCTGCTGCCAATGAAGCTTTTCCACTACTTCGAAATGTCAGCAACACTTCTTCAGTCATAGAAGAGCCTTCAACACTTCTTCAGTCATAGAAGAGCCTTCAACACTTCTTCAGTGTCCGCGTCCCAAATCTCTACCGGGAGGAACTGCATTTTCAGTAGGCCCTAGTGACATTTCGCCATCTCCAGTAATCGCTAAAGCAGCAACAACAAGAGGTAGGGCAAGAGGAGCGGCATGTGTTGTTGCATCATCTCCTTTCAAAAACAGCCTTCAAGAAAGTCGTAAACGAGCTGCCAAAAAAATCCTACCTGTTCAGCCTACTGGAAATAGAAGAATAACATAAATTAACAGCTATCTGGGAAGACTATGGATACAAAGCAATCAGTTGAGCGTAATACATTTGACGAAACTGATGCTACTTGTATCTATTGCTCTGGAAAGTTTTCTGATGACAGAGCTGGGGAAAATTGGGTTCAGTGTTTGGAGTGTTTGGACTGGAGTCACGAAGAATGTGCTGACAATGAAACTGCGCATTTCGTATGTGATATTTGCAAAACCTAATTCACCACTTTAGTACATATATCTACTGACATAGGGCTACACGTATGTGGTTAGTGCATCCTTATTACTATCATGTAGTCTAGAATGTTTTCAGTGTGCAAATAAGACATTTAGAATATTTTAGTAAATATGTGCACTATTATTCTGCTAAACTTCACTATTAATAACTTTTTGTCTCCGAAACGTCTATCCATTGTATACTTATACAAATTAAAATGTAATCTTTGTTTAAAAGTTTTAATAATTTGGGATGGGTAAAGTGGACCCATGGGTCCACTTTACCCACACTGTTCGGGTAAAGTGGACCTTTGCATACTTTTTTATATATCACTATACAAAGCCAACATCCTGAGTGAAATAAGTAGGTTCCATATTTTCGTTACCCTTACATACCAAGCTGTCATATTGAACAGACAGATGTAATTATCTTATACAGATACTGAAATACAACAAAAAAAACAAAAGGGGGGTCCACAATACCCGAAGTTCCTCTACAACTTAATATTTCAAAGCAGTTATTCTCAACCAATTGAGAGGCAAAGTCGGGAATACATAATAATGTCATTTCGGTGACAATGCAATTGTTTGGTATAATTGAGCAGATTATGATGTATATGTAAGTATAGGTACCTACCGGTACTTAATAATACCGACGTATTTGGGCTCATTTGATACATCTTGAGTAGTAGATACTTTTACCGTCATTCCCACAGCTGGCCATAGACCTCACAAATAAAAGCTTGTCAAAACAACACATTTTTATTATCCATAAGATAAGGTATACATGTAATACATAAGGTATACATAAGATTATACCTGTCTGTATTATCACTAAAACTTTGTTTTCAGGAAATTGCCACCAAAAAGAAAATATGACGACGACTATATTAAGCTGGGATTTACTTCAATAGAAATTAATGGAGAAACTAGACCGCAATGCGTTTTATGTGCAACTGTTCTTTCTAACGACGCTTTAAAACCGGCAAAGTTGGAACGTCATTTGAAGACCGTGCATCCGAAGTTCTGTAACCATTCGCGAGAATTCTTTGAAGGAAAACTAACAAATCTTAAAAAAATGAAACTTGGACCCAGTGGAACAAGTTATTCAACATCTGAAAAAACATTATCTGCATCATTTGAAGTTTCAAAATTGATTGCAAAATCGAAAAAAGCACACACAATCGGCGAATATTTAATAAAGCCCTGTATGCTCAAAGTTGCAGAGGAGCTTTTAGGCGCGGAAGCTCGAAAGAAAATTCGTGAAATACCGCTTTCTAATGACACAGTTAAGTCACGCATTCAAAAAATGTCAACTGATATTGAAGACCAAGTTATTGACAAGATTAAAAACAGCCCTTATTTTGCATTACAATGTGATGAGTCTACCGATGTTTCGCAATG
The DNA here is from genome assembly GCF_032445375.1 of Bacillus rossius redtenbacheri. NCBI lineage: Eukaryota > Metazoa > Arthropoda > Insecta > Phasmatodea > Bacillidae > Bacillus > Bacillus rossius. The sequence continues at coordinate 220,611,675 of NC_086330.1, read as the reverse complement.
CTGTCAATTACTTGTATTTATTCGATTTTTGGAGGACAATAAAATGTTTAAAGAAGAGTTATTATTTTCTCATGAACATAAAACGACGTCGCAAGGTGCAGATGTTATGAATGCTATAAGTCAATATATGGAGGAACATGGACTTATGTGGGAAAAGCTTGCCGGGTTTTGTACTGACGGTGCTCCTGCTATGCTTGGTTCTCGCTCTGGTCTTGCAGCATTGATAAAAACCAAAAATCCCTCCTCAATTACGACGCACTGCGTTATTCACCGTCAAGCATTGGCTGCCAAAACGCTCCCGGAATGTTTCACTATGGCTCTGAAAACTGCTATAAAAGTAGTTAACTTCATTAAAAAGAGCGCACTCAATACTCGTCTATTCAAACAGTTGTGTTCAGACATGAACTCTGAACACGAAACTCTGCTTTTCCACACAGAAGTTCGTTGGCTTTCCAAAGGAAACATGCTGTGGAGGCTGTACGAACTAAGAGAGGAAGTACAAATATTCTTAACTAACAAGAAAAACAAAGAGTTGCTAGATCAGTTCTGCGAGCCCGAATATAAGGTACGTTTTGCTTATTTGGTCGACTTTTTTGCGCAAATAAATAAATTGAACCTTTAACTGCACGGGGCCGGAAATTTGAAGTTGCAAGGCATGAGCAACATATTTGCATATGAAGATAAAATCAGGGCATTTATTGCTAAAATTGAGCTATGGATCAATAAGGTCGAAAGAAAAAACTTTTCTGCATTTGATACGCTCAACCAAATTATTGACGGACTAGGTGCAGATATTAAAGAAGAAATTCAGAAGAACATGATGATCCATTTGACTAATTTAAAAAGTGAATTCAATCGCTATTTTCCTGACTGTGAGGACAAAAGTATTCAGAAACTGATCCGGAATCCTTTCATTGTCAACGTTTCCGAAGTCTCTGATGAAATTCAAGAAGTGATTGAAATGCAACACGACACGAACTTAAAAGATACATTCGAATCAGGAATAAATCTTGAAGATTATTGGAGCCAAAAAGCAATTTCTTTTCCAAAGCTTCGAGACATTGCTATACGTTACCTAACTTTATTTTCATCGACGTATCTATGCGAGCAGGGATTTTCGATGCTTCTGATTATTAAAAACAAGCATCGAAATTGGTTGGATGCCACTGCCGACATGCGTTTAGCTTTGAGTAGCACTGAACCAAGAATTCAGAAGTTAGTAAAGAGTATGCAGCCACAAAAATCACATTAAATTAAAATCTGTAACTTTTAGATTTTTGCCAAATAATTAAGAAATGAGTGCTAATTATAAAATTGTGCTTGTTTTCTTTATCAAACAACCCTTAATTTAGGTTTTTAGGTAAACCAACTGGGTGGTCCCCGGCAAGACAAACATTTGGTAAAATGGTCCCTCATAACTAAAAGGTTAAGAACCACTGCTCTAGCAGGTACATATTAAACTAATATGGCAGTAGTGTCCTCTAACAGACGAAAAAAATGTCGAATCCAAGATGGCAGTCTCCAACAGACGAAAACAAGATGGCAGGTACATCATACTAGCTGGCATTAGTGGTGGGAGGTCAGTCTGTTGGTGGCTTCCTTGGAGCTAGGTTCTGTCGCTATTCTTTTTTGTACTCACAGAGTTCGAACCGAGGAATCCAAGCTCCATGATGTGTGTTTCAGAAGGGATCAGTTGGTTATCTAAGTTCAAGTTTACAATGACCTAATTTTGTATTTATATTTCATCATTTGTAATATTCTTGTATTTTTATTTTGAAACATACTTTATTTAGAAAAGCCTCTTTACAATAATTTTACTGGCTTTCGCTTGGCTGGCTAGGTTATTATGTATGCAAGAGTAAATTTCAGTGTTTTGTGTCATTTAAGTATTCTTTTTATAATTATAATTTTGTGTGTACTATTCATGATGTAATTAATACGTGTCTAGAATGAAGTGTGTGCTGTGAAAAAAACAAAAAAAAAGATGTGCAGCAACACACCCGCACAGAAATGATAAATGGTTATTTATCGCATTTTGGGTAAGAGAGGCTGACGTTCACCGAAACTGGGGGATCACAGAATTCTGTATTAGATTTAAAAGAGAACGAAGTTGTAAGAGAAAGACAAGAGACATGTGACAGAGCAAGGAGTTGCCCTCAAAGAGAGTAATAAGTTACTGAATCATAATTGTAAGAATAAGTGTTGTAGCCAATAGTAACGCATATTTCAGGGAAGTCCCCAGTTAACTGAATTTTCCTAAGGGTTTTGTATTGGGCTGTGTTTCGTTTAATCGTGCTAGGGCTGGGCCGTTAGGTCGTGCCACCTAGGATGGCTCGGAAATCGTACGTATTTTCGTTCGTGATAGAAATAAAAATCAGTGCTGCAGTTCAAATATTTTATTTAAATGCAACACAAAACAGTTTTAGGATAATTATATAACTATTAACAAAATATTTTCACCCCATTACCTGTGACAGTAGACGTGAAAGTTTTCACAAGTATTTTTGTTTATGCAAGGAACAGTCGACATCTCAGCTGGGCAAGATTGTATGTAACCTGTAAAAAGCTGGTTATCACTATACACCCACAGGTACACACCAGCAGCATGGTTGTACTGGTACATGCCACCATTCAGCCCGACTCATTGGCTAACCCTCCCGGAGTCATGTAAACACTATACAAATGAGAAAGACTGTTTTTCATTTTTTATAGCTCTACTGTTGGATGTGAGTGCATTTTAGAGCTTTTACCATTCGTTAATCACAGAGCAAAAATTTAATTTTTAAATTATGTTGTAGGATGCATTTAAGTATTAAACACATCATACAGCTAGCTGCATACCTCTCACCACTTTAGGGGTGAAAGGTGCACAGTAATACAAACATGTGTTTAGTAGCATAATTACTTAGCTGAAATCTAAAATAATGCAACATTCATATACACAGTGGCTATCTCTATTTTAAGCTCAAGTTTTTGCATGATATTGTAAACAATATTTTTAATTTGCACATGAATAAACAATATTTTGTCTGTTTCAATACCTAAATTTAAGAGCAGTTTTACATGAAGGTGTTATTTTATTTGTCAGTATTCATTATTGAGATATATGGTATGTGTAAGTTCATCTTATATGTATCTAGAAACTAGTGGTGCACCGATATGGCTTTACCGATTACCGATTCGATTACCGATTATGAGAGCAATAATCGGCAGATACCGATTCAGTTACCGATTATAATGAAATAATTTTTTTAAGTGTAATAATGCACACAAAATTTTTTATTCCCAAGTGAACATGGTATACATAGAACGATACTTACCCCTACAAGAATTGGCAATACAATTAATACATGTATCGATAATATTCTTACTAATATTAGATGTAGCCCTAGTACTTTGTTTGCAGAAACTATTGATACTGCTATTTCTGATCATTTGGCTCAACATATAATATTAAAATTAAGTGACACTGAACTTAGATCTAATGATAATTCCACTACTCATTTACTGAAAAGATTGTTTAAACTTGATACAATAGATATTTTTTTGTAATGAGATTGCACTTGTATTGTGGGAAGAAATCTATAACACTTGCAATCCCAATAAGGCATATAACTTGTTTATAAATACATTTTTACTTTATTTTAATCAATACTTTCCCTATTTATGGATAAGCATTAACAATAAGTCCTCTCCTTGGATTAATAGTGATCTTGCCTCTGGATTTGAAATTTTAAATCATTATAAGGAGAAGCTTCTCCGCAACAAAAATTCATACATTCGAGATGATTATAAAAAATTTAAAAAACAATTTAATAAATCTGTTATAGATGCTAAAAAATTTTATATTGAATATAAACTGTTATCTTCCACCAATAAAAGTAAAACAATGTGGCAAATAATTAATAATGATATGAAATGTTTCAATAATAAACATAACATTTCTTTAATTGATGATGATAATAATACAATCACTGACAGTTTCCAAATTGCTAATAAGTTTAATGCATATTTTACGGAAATTGCAGCCTCTTTAATAAAAAACAATTCAACCATTATAAATACAGGAATATCACCTAGAATACTTGATATTCATTTGCATTTGCATTCAATGTACCTAACACCAGTAGATGAAAATGAAATTACTCAAATAATAAGAGGTATGAAAAATAAAAATTCTGTTGGTCTTGATGATGTTCCTATTTCTGTAATAAAATCATGTGCAGAACACATTAAAAAGCCCCTTGTCTATATATTTAATAAATGCTTAGAAAATGGCATATTTCCTGATAGGCTCAAAATAGCGAAAATTATTCCACTACATAAAAAGGGTGATACTACCTGCATTAATAATTATAGACCAATTGCTTTATTACCAAATTTTTCAAAAATTCTTGAAAAGATTATATTAAAACGGTTGCTTTCATTCTTAAATTGTTATAATATAATTACCAGTAATCAGTATGGTTTTGTTAAAGGCAAGTCAACGGAACAAGCATTGTTCACTCTACTCAATAGTATTTATTCTCATTTAGATAATAAAGTTTTGACAGCTTGCATACTTGTAGATTTAACCAAAGCATTTGATTGTGTAAGCCATGATATTTTATTAGAAAAATTAAGTAAATATGGTATAAGAGGTGTTGCAAACAATATTATAAAATCTTACTTATCAAATCGTTCACAAATTACTAGTATTAATGTGACTTATAATAATATTACCACTACTTCTAGGTCAACAATTTTGAAAATTGGTATTGGTGTTCCCCAAGGTTCAATTCTCGGTCCACTTTTGTTTTTGCTTTTTATTAATGATTTACCTTTGTTTCTAGATTATGGCCAGACTATCATGTTTGCAGATGATACCTCCATTATAGTAACAGGCCAGACTTTACAGGAACTACAAAAAAGAATTTCCATAACCCTCAACCAAATGCAAACTTGGTTTACTGATAATAGACTGATTCTAAATATTCAAAAATCTTCTATTATATATTTTAACTCTCAAATAAATATATTAAATAATATTGAAGTGACTATTGACAATAATATTCTTAATACTGTAAAAACAGCAAAATTACTGGGACTGAATCTTGATGAGAATCTAAATTGGAATAATCATATATCTTTTCTATGTCGTAGACTTAGTTCTCTTTGTTTTGCCATAAAAACTATTAATACTGTAACTTCACATAAAGCAGTAATGGCTATGTATTATGCAAACATATATTCAATAATGAGATATGGTGTTATTTTTTGGGGAAATTCCTTAAATTGGCTAAAGATATTTAAGCTTCAAAAACGTGTTATTAGAATTATTTATAATCTTAGTAAGACAGATTCTTGTAGGCCTATTTTCCTGAATAACAAACTCTTAACATTTCCAGCCATTTATATATATTCAGTTGTCATTTATGTAATTCAAAATATTAAGTATGTAAAGAATAATGAAATACATAATCACTTTACCAGATCCATTTATAAGAATCATATTCCTTTTCATTCAACAAAAAAATACGAATTGAACCCTTTTTACATGGGCCTTAAACTAATACATGTTCTACCGATATCCCTGTTAAATACAGCATCCCAATCACATACCATATTTAAACGACATCTCAAAGATTACCTACTACGAATAGCTCCATACTCTGTCAATGAATTCCTCAGTGCATCTACATAAATTGCTGCATTGTTTTATATTATCATTTTTTATTGTATCATATATTATTGTGTTATAATGTATTTTTTTTATATTGTTTTGTTAGTGTATTATGATGTTGTATTTTATTTATAATGTTGCTGACAAAACCTGGACATATGTACTGTCAAATATAGGACGCTAATAAATGAAATGAAATTACAAGAGTAGGTAAAATTGAGAATACAGTTATAATAATAGTATAAAAATATATAAAATACACTATTAAGTCATTGCAAAGAGTAAATTAAATTAACTTCTATTTATATTTGTTATTGTAAACAACTTGAACTACAGTCTAATAATTGTAATTTACAATGGGTAAGTTTTTGTTGCGGAAAACTAGCATTATTATCGAATATCACATAAGGTTGCATCGAGAAATTACCGTTTAACAATGTAAACATGTTGCTATATTTTGTTCACTTGAGTTTATATAAAAATGTTTCCGCAGTTCACTTTTTTTCTCCCTAGTCGCCATCTCACTATAATTATATAAAAATGACTCAAAACCAATTCTAGCACATGTGATTTTATTAATGTTGACTGAATGTTTAAAATTATAAATACTTTTTCACTTTTCACGTCACATACAAATAACACAACAACGGATAATAGAGCTGTAGCAAACCGTATGTATTCGTTACTGAGTAACGGGTGCGCCGTCTATATACGAGTAACGAAACGTTACACACTGCTGCATTTCGTTACTCGCATATTTCGTTACTCGCATGTTTCGTATGTTTCACGCATGCGCGCGCATATTCGATGAATTTATGTTACAAAGAACGATGTTTGTTTATTAAGTAAAGTATAATTTGGAAATTCGTCGTCCAAGTTTTTTTACTGTTTATTAAAGGTATTGTGTGTGTAGACAAAGTTTGAGATTGGAACAGAAACAACGTAAGAAAGTATTTTTTACAAATTAGAAATATGTATGTTTTTGTTTTTTATTATCGCGAATTTTCACCTTTTTTTTTACTATCTTAAAAGAGATAATATAATAAGGCCGCTCTAATGAGATTTAATTGTTTATTGGTTAACAAAAACTGTTAATTATCAAATATTGTTAATTGTATATATTCTAATTATTATTATTTACGCGACGTCATAATGTACGCGTACGCAATACGACTCGATTCGTTGCATGTTATGCGGTATCAGAAGTAACGAGTAACGATACGATAGTAACGAGTACTGATTGTTATAGTAACGAATACATACGGGTACGCTTTTTTTCGTTACTTTTACACCTCTAACGGATAATGTTACCAAAGACGCCCATTACGAGTTTGTAAAACGCAGTGATAAACTCTGAAAGGTATCGGGACCACGATTTTGAACCGCTACTACGACTCGAAAAGATCGATTCTCATAGAATACACTGCAACTGCTTGTGGTATTTTGATTGCGTGCCATCTATTTTACGTCTCTGGCTATAGGTAATGAACAAGGCCACTAAACAAAAGACAGAACAAAAGACGAAACGTAAATAAACCATGGAGGTAAGAAGTTAGGGAGTGGTTGTTTGGCGTGGATGCTGAAGTCATTTTGCTTTTTGGGACACGCCCACTAATGCGACCAAAACAAACGGCGAATACAAGTTTGAAATGGTGTTTTTAATGAAATAAAACAATGTCGTGTTGTGCTTATGGTTGTACGAATAGGCTAGCGAAAAAGCAGACGGGAATTACATTTCACAAGTAAGTTTATATCAAACCAGGAGCTTCTATTATTGAAGTGGTGAGATGAATAAGAGAAGACAAGACATGTCTCAAGAAAGATGAAATAGTTATAGTAGCAGGTGGAAATTACGTGTTCAAGAAAGAATAAAAAAATTCGTGTTGTGCTTATGGTTGTACAAATAGGCTAGCGAAAAAGCAGACGGGAATTACATTTCACAAGTAAGTTTATATCAAACCAGGAGCTTCTATTATTGAAATGGTGAGAGGAATAAGAGAAGACAAGACATGTCTCAAGAAAGAAGATGAGATAGTTATAGTAGCAGGTGGAAATTACGTGTTAAAGAAACAATCAAAAACTGTGTATCTCAGTTTGAAATATGTATTACCTTTATTTTGTAACACAAAAGTGGCGGTATGTACAATCCCACACAGATTTGACTTGATGGATAACTCATGTGTAAATATAGGGATAAGGAAAACTAATGAAAAAATTCTGACTCTGTAGTAAGTACAATTTTGTACGAGTAGGTATCTTTTGCTGATGACACAAATCTTCTTATAACTCCAGAAAAATATTGGAATTAAAAAATAAAACTGAATTTGAAATAATTAACTTGAATAAGTGGTTTGATGCAAATAATTTAAAACTTAATATAAATAAAACAAAATTTATTAAATTTGGTAATAAAAGACTACTCGATCAAGTATTATCTGAATTTCAGAATCAAGCGATAAGTCAAACTGAATCAACTAAATTCTTGGGCTTACATATTGATGATAAACTAAAATGGAATGAACATATCAATCAAACTATTCATAAATTAAGTAAAGCTTGCTACGCCCTCAGAATTCTTAGCCAAATTATAGACAGAAATTCTCTACGAACTGCATACATTGCACTTTTTCACAAACACATGGTATATGTAATTGAAATATGGGGTAAGTGTAGTAATAGTATTAAAATTTTTAGATTGCAAAAAAAAGCCCTATGTATTATATGTTTAGCTGATACAAGAGCCTCATGTAAACCTTTATTTACTGAGTTGAATATATTCCCTTTTTTTTCGTAATATATTTATAGGTTGCTCTTATTTGTAAAATTGTAAATAATTTTGTAGAATCTGAACATACTGGACCATATATCACAAGATATAACTATAAACTGAAACCAAAATTCCACACTTAAGAGGTATAACACTATTTAATAAACTACCTAAAGAAATTATATTACTACAAAATTTTAATGAATTCAAAAAAGTTGTTAGAGAATACATCAAAGGAAAAAAATATTTATTTAGCTGGTGAAATAACACCTTGTAATGACAATATAAATAATATGTAATTTGCTGTATAATTAATAGGACACCCTACAAATGATTCAGAGTATATTAAATTAAAAATATGTACTGTTTGTTGTGTTGTGTAAATTGTGAAAATTATAAAATTTGTGATTATTTGTTGAAAGTGTAGATTAGCAAAATTCATTATAATTGTAAACTTGATTATTTTATTGCAATTTTAATTATGTTTAATTTTTGTTTATAATGTGACAAGGTCAATATCCCTTGAGCTGTTGGCTCATGTAGGGATCTGCAGGTGGATTGAAAAAAATAAAAAAAATGAAATAAAATAGATTGTGTTATCTGCATGAAACCATAATATATTTTCCATTGATTTTTGTTGTCCAAATTATATACATTTATGTAATGTCTTGTTATTTGTTAATAAATTATAGTTTTTACTTCAGTACGTCTTGTTTTGTAGTTGATTTCGCATAATTTCACCCTATTTTAAATTTGCAACACTGTGCTACCAGCTTGCTTTTACCAAAGCCCAATAATGTACCAATTTTATCATCGACGATTATAAGACTTAACTTAAAAAATATGGTGAGGAAATGGATGAAGAGAAGTGATTTAATCTGTAAAACATTTCACTTTTAGTTTTATGCAGTGTGGTTTAGTATCATTTTGTTCTAAAATTCCCTCGGCGTAACTTTTCCGTAATTAAAGTAATAAAAATCAATTTAGAAAATATTTCTTTCGAAGTAGTCAAATGTGGATAGTGTTTGATTAGGCTAGGTTAGTAACAACACTAGATTGTAGGTTAGGTTAGTATAGCTACATTAAAAATGCTGTAAAATATTTTTAGTGTTTTTTAGGAATTACCAATTTAAGATGTATCAGTTGCCAGAGGGAAATGCTGAAAATTCATTAATTGCACAGAAAGATAGAGGTGGCATAACATACCTGTCTAAGGACGTGCAAAGTATTTGTAAGACGAAAAGACATTTTTTTCCTCTTTGAATCAGCATATGCATGACATGTCCCCATTGAATAATCATATTGTTTATTTGACAAAAGCAGTTTCTGATAAGTATGTTTGTATAAGGTTCAATTATTTTGCTAAGAATATAATTTAAACTAGTGATTCTGTTCAAAAGATGTTTACGAAGACAATTTTGTTTAAGGGTCAATGAGAATTTTTGCAGTCAAACTTCTAGTAGCTATGTATGCATTCTTCCTTCTGAGCTTCAAGTGATCTTGTTATTCCATTCAAGAATAACTGTTTTACCTATTACAAATCAGAAACATAAGTATTTTTTGTATTTATATGCAGTCTTAGTAAGTATTGATTGGTTATTGCTACATAGTATTTATGTGTGTCATCAAGTAAGGGAAACCAAGAAAAAATCTTGCCAAAAATAATTAGGTTTCCTAGAAAAAATTTCTATGAACTAATTTTTGCAAATCTATAGTTGAATGGATATGAATATTAGGGAAATTGTGGGTAAATATTGCCCCCTATGAGAACAAAAAATACAAAAATATAATTTTCGATTTAAATATATCTTCACTAGCATTTTATAATCCTCACTGATCTCAAAGAAGCTTAAGGCACACATTCAAGGCTAAAATTGTGGGATGAAAAATAATTAAAACGTAGACAGTATAAATATATAACACTTGGAATCGCTATAGTAAAAAAAAAAAAGTTGCAAATGTAATCACTGCAACATTGCTGCAGGTAGGCATGTGTGCCCTCTGTTATTACTGTTACTTTACAGTACTGGCTCCTAAAGTGAAATATTCGTGCAAAGGACTAATTTAGCTCTGAAGAAAATACTGGTATGTTTACTATTGTGTGGCCACTGCAATAAATAAATAAATAAATATATAAATAAAATGCAAAAGTTATAGCATGTACGAGTTAATATAGGCGAGTGGGCTCGTGACAGCTAATCCATCCATACACATAGGCCTAATAATTATGACGAGAATTTAAATATCAGTTCATTTGTTCATTTCGTTTACAGTAACATGTAGGTAATAAGCTAATATTTTTAACATTGTAATAGTCCGATAAATGAAATGACGAAAAAACACCTTCTTTAAGCACAAATAATGTAAACAAGGGTACTATAATGTTATTGACACAACATACTGCCTAAATAACATCAATGCACCCTACCTGAATGCTATTAAGTAAGCAATAAATTAATTTTATAACCCATTTAGTCATTACATATATCGGGATTTATTGCCTTATTTCTACTAAAAAATCACACGTTACAGTCTTGCAACACAACATTATATTTCATTTCATAATCTTAACAAGATAAACTTGCACATATACGCCGTTGGTAGCTAATATCGGATTAACAAAATACAGTATTCTGCATTTAAATGCTGACGCCGCCGTCAGTGCTCCCTCTGAGAGCACAGGCCGTTATGTGTCCTCAACACCTGATAAGTGCCGCGCCCCGAACGCGCCCGCGCGCGCAACGTAGTGCAGTGCCCCGAACGGCGTGACATCAGTCACGGCCTCCTACGTGTGCAAAGCGCCCGGCCGGGTGTGGCACTGCGCAAGGGTATTGTTTCTCAAGCATTTCATAATATAAACAAAAACTAAGAAATCTAAACCATTCAATAATTAATGTTAATTAAATGATCATATGTTAAAAGGGTATAATTCACAAAACTGGCCGAAGTCACCTTCCCGCGCTCCGCAGTTTTCCCGCGGAATTTTCCCCCTCCATGGCCCCGGCGGCCAGGGAGGTTAGTCAGTCGCCATCCAGCACTCGCCCGGGCCGGCAGCCCACGCACGGGGAGCCTTCAATTTTTGCACCAACGCCATATAGCTGCAATAGGTAAATATAGTCCAAACGTTTTATATCAGCTCCCCGGTCGGCCCAAATCGGCCGTTAGCAGTCACGCGCGGTCTTTTAATAACATGTGTATCCCATCAGGGATTTTTATATTTTACGTATGCAATTAGGTGACCCGTCGTGGCACCTGCGCCTCACGCTTTCACGTCCCACCACGGGACATAGTTCTTTGCCCACGCAGGGCGGCACTGCGCCGAACGCGACCAAAACTTTCGGACGAGTATTCACCTGGGACGTGCCACGGCCACGTGTGTGATATCGCTCCAGATTCCACCGTGTCCGTACCCAGCTTAACGTGGCCATCGCCACCCCCGCGGACTATCCGCTCATGCATATTCTCCTGTGCGGGACTAATCGCAGTAATTCAGTGTAACGTGTTTTAGTAAGTAACTTATTCTCCTGTGCGGACCAATCGCAGTAATTCAGTGTAACGTGTTTTAATAAGTGGCTTATTCTCCTGTGCGGACCAATCGCAGTAATTCAGTGTAACGTGTTTTAATAAGTGGCTTATTCTCCTGTGCGGGACTAATCGCAGTAACTTAGTGTAACGTGTTTTAATAAGCCAATCATTCTCTTGTGCGGACTAACCACAGTAATTTAGTGTCATGTGTTCCCTTAATTAAGTCGCGGGACCGTTCGTCCTCACTCGTCACGCCACGTCCGTATACTCTCGCAGTGACCCTAGCAGGTCCAGGTGCGCGGAGCTTAGGTCGACGGTGAAGCGGCCAGTCACGTGAACGTGTGACCTGTAGAGTGTACTCCGCAATAAATCACCAAAAGAACTCGTGTGTTTCATTAATAGGGCGTCCTGGGAGGCCATAACAGCCCGGGGAGTCCTTTGTCGCCGCATCCCTGCCTACCGCCACGAGGCCAGGAACCCCCCCTTGAGATTCAAAATTAACTTACCAGCTTAAATTTACGTAAATTCAGATTAGGCAACGGGGACGGCGTCAAAATGGCGCCCAACTAGTGTGGCTAGAACATCACCAAACTCTTTCGACGAACAGGCCAAGAAAACGAAACAGAAAAATTAGCAGACAAAGGGCTCGAGTAGGGACAGTGCAACAGCGCGCAGCGTGGCAACACCGCGCGACGGAGCGGCGCCGCGCCAGCCGGACAACCCCCGCCCCCGCATTCCTGTCGCGCAACACCCCTCCCCTCCTCCGCCCGAAACCACCCCTCAGCCCGCACGTCACTCCGCTCATCACCCCTCCCCTCCTCCGCCCGATACCACCCCTCAGCCCGCACATCGCTCCGCTCACCACCCCTCCCCACCACGCTCCACCTCCGACCAGCTGTGAGGGGTGACGTCACGCGGCCGCACCACCATGGAGTCGGGACAGCGACGTCACGACCCGCCGCCCGGGTCGTCCAGCCGCGGCGCGATACGGACCGACGTCACGATTGACAAGGGGGAGTGGTGGAACACGGACTTCTTGACAGGCGGGGCGGAAAGAACGACACGGGAAGGCGGCGCGCGGGAAGCGATGGCCCAGATCAAGAGGGAAGTCAGGGTCGCGTCGGCGCGACGCTGCCACGCCGGAGAGTGCCACGGACAGCTCGAGGAAGTAGCATACTGCCACCAGTGCGGCACCACGAGGCACCGCACGTGCACGGAAGCTAGAGAATTCCTGAACTTTCGCGACGGCCTATTCATGTGCGCGGCGTGCGAGAACAAAGTCAACCCGCCCACACCCGTGACCATAGTAAGTGAAACCCGACGGGATAACATCCGGGTCAAGCTGCCCGAATTCTCCGGGCACCCCTATGAAGACCCGGAGAGATTCACACGGGCGTGCCAGGACCGCCTGGCCAGGTACGGCGTACCCAAAGAGGAGTGGACGGAACGCGTCACGGAACAGCTTAGGGGGCCAGCGACGGACTGGTGGTCCATGACGGGCGAATACGGCGTGGAGTGGGAGGACTTCGCGCCACGTCTGGAGGCCCGATTCAATGCCGCCCGCGCACGCGCCCAGTGCCAACGCGCCCTGTTCTGCGAACCGCAAAGGGCGGACGAGGACGTGGAAACCTTCATCCGGTCCAAGATGAGGCTACACCGACGTCTGGACGCCGGCGGACCAGTTAACGCGGCGCTTGATGTGACGGTAGAGCTGATGAAGAGGGAGCTGCGCCCGCACCTGCGGGGGGCCGTGGACCGGGAGCTCGAGGACTTCGTCCAGCTGGCGAAGGAAATAGAGCGGGACCTACGCCTGTCGCCGCGCCCGCGAGACACAGCAGCTCGCCGCCGAGGGGCGTCCCCGCCACCCACGACGGCCCCGGAGGACGAGTGGGCGGTAGTACCGTACGTGAACCCCCCTCCCCCTTCCGGCGCCACCCGTCGGGGGGGCGAGGTGAGGGAGAAAGGGCCCTCGACGCAACCCGCCGCGCTCGCGGCCAACACCACCACGCCGCGGGCCGCGCGCGCTAACCCGCGGGCCGAGGGGCAGCGAGACCGGCCCCCACGATGCCGCTACTGCAGGGAGGAGGCCTACCACTGGCACGAGGTGTGCCCCACACGGGCCGCGCTATGGCAGGATCGCCGGCCCGGCGCAACGCAGTCGGGAAACGCCCGCTAGGGAACAGGATACCGGCGGGCTACTGTTCCTGGATCACGGCCAACGCACCAGCTACGAGGTCAGTCCGCATAACATCGCCGCCCATCAGACCAGGCGGTGGTGTGCCCCAGCACCCGTCAACGTCCCGCCCCGGGTCGTCGGCGAGCGGCGCCGTGTCACGGGCGCCCCCGACGCACCCGACGCCACCTGCGGGACCTGACCAGGCACCATCGCCGCCCGTCAGACCGGGCGGTGGTGTGCCCCAGTACCCGTCAACGTCCCGCACCGGGACGTCGGCGAGCGGCGCCGTGTCACGGGCGCCCCCGACGCACCCGACGCCACCTGCGGGACCTGACCAGGCACCATCGCCGCCCGTCAGACCAGGCGGTGGTGTGCCCCAACACCCGTCAACGTCCCGCACCGGGTCGTCGGCGAGCAGCGCCGTGTCACGGGCGCCCCCGACGCACCCGACCCCACCTGCGGGACCTGACCAGGCACCATCGCCGCCCGTCAGACCAGGCGGTGGTGTGCCCCAGCACCCGTCAACGTCCCGCACCGGGTCGTCGGCGAGCGGCGCCGTGTCACGGGCGCCCCCGACGCACCCGATGCCACCTGCGGGACCTGACCAGGCACCATCGCCGCCCGTCAGGCCAGGCGGTGGTGTGCCCCAGCACCCGTCAACGTCCCGCACCGGGTCGTCGGCGAGCGGCGCCGTGTCACGGGCGCCCCCGACGCACCCAACGCCACCTGCGGGACCTGACCAGGCACCATCGCCGCCCGTCAGACCAGGCGGTGGGGTGCCCCAGCACCCGTCAACGTCCCGCACCGGGTCGTCGGCGAGCGGCGCCGTGTCACTGGCGCCCCCGACGCACCCAGCGCCGCCTGCGGGACCTGACCAGGCACCATCGCCGCCCGTCAGACCAGGCGGTGGTGTGCCCCAGCACCCGTCAACGTCCCGCCCCGGGTCGTCGGCGAGCGGCGCCGTGTCACTGGCGCCCCCGACGCACCCAGCGCCGCCTGCGTGACCTGACCGAGCACCATCGCCGCGGCTGGGGCTAGCGGAAAAAAACACGGACAAGCTGATGCGGGTGCCCGTCCTGCTGAATGGCCAGCCCGTCCACGCCCTGGTGGACACCGCGGCGAGCCACACCTACGTCGCGGCCCACCTGGTGCCCGAAGCGGACCTGGAGCAGCAGGAGGGAGGTGTCCAGCTGGCCACCTGGGGAGCTAGCGCGCTCACGACGGGGCGCGCCCAGGTAAGAATCGACATCAGGGACATGTGCAGTCGGACAACAGCCCTGGTGGTGCCGGAGCTGAGAGACGACCTGATCCTGGGGCTACCGTGGCTCGTGCAGGAGGACGCCGCCATCGACGTAGGTGAGTGTAGGATTCATGTCGGACGTCGGGGAAGGAGGACGCTGTACAGTGTCAACCAGAGGGGGACAGCCCCGCCAGCCCCCGTCGTCACCCTAGCGGACCTGCAGAACGAGGTGCCCCCGGAGTACAGGGACATGTTCAATGGGGTACTGGCACAACAAGCGCAGGTGTTCGCCGCTGCGGACATGCTGCGGCGGACCACGGTCACTCAACACGCTATCCCGACACGACCACACGAGCCCCGCTTTGTCAAGCCCTTCGGGTTCGGACCCAGAGAACGAGAGGCGATCCAGACCCAGATCGCGGAGATGTTGCGGGACGGGGTAATCGAACCGAGTGAGTCGCCGTACAATTGCTTGGTGGTAATGGCCAAGAAGAAGGACGGCTCACTCCGGTTCTGCGTAAACTTCAAGCCCATTAACGCAGTCACCATCCCCGCCCCTCCACCGATCATCAACATCACTGACGCACTAGCGGGACTGGGGGAGGCAGGCATATTCACCTCACTGGACCTCAAGTCAGGGTACTGGCAGGTACCCGTTCGCCCCGAGGACCGACCGAAGACCGCCTTTACCGCGCCCGACGGCCGCAGGTTCCAGTTCTGCGCCATGCAGTTCGGGCTGATGGACGCCCCCGCGACTTTTCAGACCATGATGGTGCGCGTCCTGGATGGGTTCGTGGGCAAGTTTGCCGCGGCCTACCTGGATGACGTCATCATCTGGTCGCGGACGTGGGAGGACCATGCGCACCACCTCGCCATGGTCCTCGAACGGCTGGCCCGCCACGGCCTGACCTGCGCGCCCCGCAAGTGCCATGTCGGCGCGGTGGAGCTTGCCTACCTGGGGCACCTGGTGAGCGCGGACGGGTGCCGGCCTCTGCCAGCCCAGCTCGATCTGATCGAGTCCAAGCCTCCCCCACGTACCCGGAAGCAGTTGCAACAGCTGGTGGGGCTGCTCAACTGGCTCAGGAGCTTCATACCCGACTTTGCCATCGTCACCGCCCCCCTGACCGACCTTCTGTCACCCAAGTACCGGTTCCGGTGGACCCCGGAGGCCGACCACGCCCGTGAACGCCGTCAAGCGTCTGTTCCGGGAATGTCACACCCTTGCTCGCCTACTACCCGCAGAGCACATCTACCTGCAGACCGACGCCAGCCAGGAAGGCATGGGCGCGGTCCTGTACCAGCTGGGTCCCGACGGGGAGCGGCGCGTCGTGGAGTACGCCAGTTCCAAATTTGGGCCGGCGGCGCGCCGCTACCACGTAAACGAGCAGGAGTGTCTGGCGGTCGTGTGGGCCGTGGGACGCTACCGGCACCACCTCGAGGGTCGACCCTTCACCTTGCGGACCGACAGCCAGTGCCTAAAGTGGCTGGATTCGGTGCAGGGGCGGAAGTCCAAGTTCACCCGGTGGGCTCTCACCTTACAAACCTTTGACTTCCATGTAGAACACGTGCCGGGTCGGGAGAATCAACTGGCCGACGAGTTGTCCCGCCATCCCGACCCGTGCACGGAGTTCGAGGACGAGGGGACGTGGGAGGAGTTGTTGCCGCCACCTGGAACTTCCCATGAACAGCCCGAGGGGGGGGAGACAGCCGCCCTGTACGCCACCCAACACCCCGCTACACCGGAATTCCCCCAGCCCGACAACCTGGCCCGCCTCGTCCAGGTCGTGCGTCGCGCACAGCTGACGGACACGACGGCGCTCGCCGACGTGGCCGCGTGCGCGGCCGGGCACCGCTCCTTCCAGCGGTGTCTGGACGGCGAACTGCAGACACGCGCCCCCGGTGACATGGAGAGCTGGCGCACATACGTGCCCGCCGCCGCCCGTCCGGCGGTAATGCACTTCTACCACGATCACGATCTGGCGGGGCATCCCGGGGCGGAACAGACCCAGGAGGCGCTGCGACACACCTTCCACTGGCCCGGGGTAGCGCGAGACGTCCGGGAGTACGTCCGGGGCTGTCAGCCGTGCCAACAACGTAAGGCCCGGAGGGCCGACGGGGTAGAACAACAACAGCCCCGCAGGCCCCAGGCACCCTTCCACACGCTGGCGTTGGACGTCATGGGCCCGTACCCGAGGACACCCAGGGGGAAGCGCTTCCTGGTGGTAGTCACCGACCTATTCACGCGATGGGTGGAGGCGTTTCCGGCGTCGAACGTCCGGGCGCGGACGATCACCAACCTGTTGGAGGGGGAGGTCTACTCCCGGTACGGCTTCCCGAAGGTCCTCCTGACGGACAACGGCAGCCAATTCATGGGCAAGCAATGGCGGGCGGACTGTCGCCGTTGGGGCATCACCCACCATACTACCCCCACGTACCATCCTCGCGCCAACCCTACGGAGAGGAGAAATCAGGACATCAAGGCCCAGCTCCGGCTACGCCTGGGGGATGACCACACTAAGTGGGACGTGCACTTGCCTAAAATCCTGTATTGCCTGAGGCGGCGCGTCAACGCCGTTACCGGCCACTCTCCCGCGGAGCTCGTACAGGGGCAAAACCTGGCACTCCCGGGAGAGTGCCGAGTAGCCAACACAGCCACCGAGGACTGGTGGGGAGAGGAGCTGCGGCCCCAGATCGAGGCCATGCGAGAGCAGGCGCGGGAGAGACAGGCCCAGTTCCTCGCCCGCAAGACACCCGCCACCACGCACACCCCTGCCCCCCTCACGCCCGGACAGTGGGTATACGTTCGCCAACACCACCTTTCGGCGGGGGCAAAGAACTTCTGCGCCGGGCTGGCCCCGAAGTGGTCCCCGCCGCGGCAGGTGCTGTGGAAGACGGGGCCGTCCACCTACGCCGTGCGTACCCCGAGCGGACGTCCGGCCAAGGTACATCGGGACGATTTAAGGCTGGTAACCACCCTCCCCGACACAGCGACCGACGGGACGAGGGGGCGTCACACGGGGGGCCCCGATTCCACCCCACCCACGGACGTCAACATCCCGACGAGTCCAGTCACCCCACCCACGGACGTCAACATCCCGACGAGTCCAGTCACCCCACCCACGGACGTCAACATCCCGACGAGTCCAGTCACCCCACCCACGGACGTCAACATCCCGACGAGTCCAGTCGCCGCACCCACTGACGTCAACATCCCGACGAGTCCAGTCGCCGTACCCACTGACGTCAACACCCCGACGAGTCCAGGCGCCATACCCACTGACGTCAACCTCCCGACGTGTCCTGACTCCCGTAACCACCCCGCAACTGACCCCGCCGACATGGGCGAGACCGCACCCATCGTGAGTCACCCGGACGACGAGGCCTACGTACCGGAAGCGGACGAGGAGGACGAGCCGTGGTGGCCACTGGACCTAAACCTGAGCATGTCGACATTCCGTGTAGTGATTGAGGAGCCGGAGGCCGAGACAGGGGACCAGGAAGTAGTGGAGAGGAGGTATCCGCGCCGAAGGCGGCGTCTGGTGCAGCCCACGTGCTGTACAGGAGAACCGTCGGCAGGGGGAGAAAGAGGCGGGACAGCTGGCCCGCAAGCTAGGGCGGACAGGGACACGAGGGACATAGGCGAACAGGCCGATACAGGGACGGCCTGGCCCCAGAGGGACCGACGGGCCCCTCCGCACCTAGGTGACTACGTCACCGGCGACCAGGTCAGCAGGGGGGCAAATCGCAACCGGGAGGCCGGGGCCCCCACTCGCACCCACCGGCCCGAGACTGGGCCCCCAGACCCCCGTGGCCTCCTAGGCCGCACTCGCCAGGCCCCTACACACCTCCGGGACTACTTCGTGGGGACCATGTCAACACTCACCGGGGGCACACAGCCGGGGACACCCAACCTCCACCAGGGGGGGCCCATATTCATCTGGAGGGACCACACCTTGCCCCAGTGCCATACTCATAGCTTAGCCAGACCAGTGTGCGAACCAGTGCAACGTCAGAGTGCTACGACCCACCGTGTGTAAGGTGTTGAGGCACATAGCGGCCTCGTCGAGGGGGGGGCATTTGACGCCGCCGTCAGTGCTCCCTCTGAGAGCACAGGCCGTTATGTGTCCTCAACACCTGATAAGTGCCGCGCCCCGAACGCGCCCGCGCGCGCAACGTAGTGCAGTGCCCCGAACGGCGTGACGTCAGTCACGGCCTCCTACGTGTGCAAAGCGCCCGGCTGGGTGTGGCACTGCGCAAGGGTATTGTTTCTCAAGCATTTCATAATATAAACAAAAACTAAGAAATCTAAACCATTCAATAATTAATGTTAATTAAATGATCATATGTTAAAAGGGTATAATTCACAAAACTGGCCGAAGTCACCTTCCCGCGCTCCGCAGTTTTCCCGCGGAATTTTCCCCCTCCCTGGCCCCGGCGGCCAGGGAGGTTAGTCAGTCGCCATCCAGCACTCGCCCGGGCCGGCAGCCCACGCACGGGGAGCCTTCAATTTTTGCACCAACGCCATATAGCTGCAATAGGTAAATATAGTCCAAACGTTTTATATCAGCTCCCCGGTCGGCCCAAATCGGCCGTTAGCAGTCACGCGCGGTCTTTTAATAACATGTGTATCCCATCAGGGATTTTTATATTTTACGTATGCAATTAGGTGACCCGTCGTGGCACCTGCGCCTCACGCTTTCACGTCCCACCACGGGACATAGTTCTTTGCCCACGCAGGGCGGCACTGCGCCGAACGCGACCAAAACTTTCGGACGAGTATTCACCTGGGACGTGCCACGGCCACGTGTGTGATATCGCTCCAGATTCCACCGTGTCCGTACCCAGCTTAACGTGGCCATCGCCACCCTGCGGACTATCCGCTCATGCATATTCTCCTGTGCGGGACTAATCGCAGTAATTCAATGTAACGTGTTTTAGTAAGTAACTTATTCTCCTGTGCGGACCAATCGCAGTAATTCAGTGTAACGTGTTTTAATAAGTGGCTTAGTCTCCTGTGCGGACCAATCGCAGTAATTCAGTGTAACGTGTTTTAATAAGTGGCTTATTCTCCTGTGCGGGACTAATCGCAGTAACTTAGTGTAACGTGTTTTAATAAGCCAATCATTCTCTTGTGCGGACTAACCACAGTAATTTAGTGTCATGTGTTCCCTTAATTAAGTCGCGGGACCGTTCGTCCTCACTCGTCACGCCACGTCCGTATACTCTCGCAGTGACCCTAGCAGGTCCAGGTGCGCGGAGCTTAGGTCGACGGTGAAGCGGCCAGTCACGTGAACGTGTGACCTGTAGAGTGTACTCCGCAATAAATCACCAAAAGAACTCGTGTGTTTCATTAATAGGGCGTCCTGGGAGGCCATAACAGCCCGGGGAGTCCTTTGTCGCAGCATCCCTGCCTACCGCCACGAGGCCAGGAACCCCCCCTTGAGATTCAAAATTAACTTACCAGCTTAAATTTACGTAAATTCAGATTAGGCAACGGGGACGGCGTCAATGCATTGCAACCAGTGATGTTTTGCTCTCACAAGGGGGCGTGGTCGTTTTTTGTTTTGACTTAGAGATGCAAATATATATCGAATATATCGAACTATTCGATATTTTCTCTTGATATTATCGAAACGAGTAAATATTTTTGTAACTACGATATATTCAAACGATATTATAAAAGTATTCATATTCATGTAAATATTTTTTTTATTTTTCTTTATTTTAGAATTTTAAGGTTAGCAACACTAACTGGAAACCCTCTATATGTGTTTATGACTTCACTGGGAAGTGGGAACTGCCACTTTATGTGAAGCACAAGGGGAAAAACCTTTTCTTATGGTTTTTTTCTAAGTTTCTCGCCAAAAGCCTCGATGCATCACTCCTGGTTTCTGGGTCCTGGGCTGGCCTTTACTCTACTGTGTTCATCTCCTGCTAGTGCTGTGTTGTGGTGTGCTGTATAATCTAATGTGAATTGTGTGTGCATCATGAGCACCAGTAGAGTGTGGAAATATTTCAGAAAACTGGAAAAAGACAGTAAAAGTGTGAAGTGCAATTTATGTTTTAAAACATATCGCAGCTCAGGAACAACTACAAACTTATTTGCACATCTTAAAAGTAAGCATATTAATGCTTATAATGAATGTGTGCTGGAGAGTAAGAAGCTGAAGCAAACTGTTCTTTTAACAGAGGTAAGTTTTCAAATTATTGTTTGTTTAATATTGCGCCGAACAACTGATTTATACATCAACCTTGCATTGTTAAATTTTTTAAAATAATAATTTGTCATTGATTAGAATGAGTTTTGCATGCACATAATTTATTACAAATTTACAAATATGTACCTGGGATGTGTTACTTCAGTTATTTAGCGTACCTAGTACAGTTGCCTAAAATAAATGCTTTTTACTATGATTAAATTTTTCATTGTATTACAGTATATAGAAAAATCACCTCTTCATTCTTAGACATAATACACATTGTTCTTTACGCATTTTCTGTGACTTAGGCCTAACCCGGTACAACCATGAGGAAAAGTTTGATTTATGTTTATTTTACAGCGTATTTTCAGATCCTTAAAAAAATCATTACTATCGTCATATAGTTTAATCAAAATGCATAGATAGCATTTTATGGTGTTTTGTTTACTTCCTGCACCTGATATAAATAATGCATTTTAATTGAAAATATTTCATCAATCAGAAATTATGCTAAAATCATTTATTACAGCACCAACTGAACATGAGAAAGTTAGTTTCACTGTTCAAATATTTTTACTTTACCTTTAAGTAAAACATCGATACTTATTTTAGTCATCAAAGATGAAGAATTTATTATTTTTGGAAATTACTGAATAAAACTGAGTAATACAGCATATTTGTGCATTTATTTATGTAGTAGAAACATTTATCGTAAAATATTCATGTCGATATATCGAAATATCGATATTTTTTCCTAAATATTCGTGGTGAATATTTGAATAGTTTTAAAAGTAATCGATATATTCATATTCGATATTTTCCGCCGATATTTGCATCTCTATTTTGACTTCAACTGTTAACACAGCAGAGATTACACACACCTACTCCCTAACTTCTTAACTCCATGAAATAAACCATGGAGGTAATAGTCTATGGAGTAGAAGCGTATAACTAAGGGCACGGTTACACGGGAGTCTGAACTACTTCAGGTGAACATGTTCAGCTGTTGAGTGCGGTTACACACAGTCTGAACATGTTTCGTTCGAGGCCATTTCCCATTTAACTTAAACAGGTTGGCAAAGTAGTTCAGATCGACATATCTTCTACATTAGCCTCTGATTGGCTGTTTAGAATATAAACAGTCCTTTGCAGAAATTCAAGATGGAAAGTGTTCCTGGCACAAGTTCGAGAATATTTTACCTAATGCAACAAAAAAAAAATCAACAGGTAATTATATTATTTATATTTTTTTAATTAATCCTGACCTTAATTTTCTTAAAACTGAGATAGGTACTCTCGCTCAAAAAAAAAAAAGTTTAAAAATTTTTACTGTGCATGTTGTTTGAATTCCCGATTTGTAAAAAAATATTGAACAATATGAAAACACATTCCATTTATGCTGATAATGCTGTATAAACAAGTAAGAAAATCCCGCGTTTTCTGGATACAAAATAGAGAAGATCAACAACACAGTTATTCGTTGACAGTAGACAATCGGTTTTAGAGCTGAACACACTTTTCAGCAACTACCGTGTAACCGTACACTTTCGCGTTTGTAAACGTGTTTACTTAAACATGTTCACCTGAAGTAGTTCAGGGTCCCGTGTAACCGCGCCCTAAGGTTAATTCTACTACAGGTTAGGAAGAAAACGGGGTTTCTTATGGGCGAGTTTGGCACAGGGAAAAGTTCTGCCGCTAGGTGCGCTGGCGTAGCTAAAGGGTAACACAAAACCATAGAGTAAATAAAGTACTAGTACAGAGTGGACACTCAATGCTATTGCAGTTCTACGTTTTTTTTATTCAGAAATGCTCTAGTTGCTATACAAAAATGCAAACTTGACAAACATTAAAAATGAAGTTGCAATGGCTTAAAACCGAGATAAAATACCTTCTGGAGTAAGACTTACGTTTCAAATTATAAGTAAATTTTAATTTAAATACAACATTGTTCGTAGAAAGTACAATTTGCAGTTAATATGCTTAAAACACTAATTTGAATAGTAGGGAAATTTGTAGCTTCAACTGAATGTTGGCGAGCTTGTGACTTTTTTCGTGCATGCATTAATATTTATAAAAATATGGATTTTAATTTTTTTTTCCTTATAAGCAAATAATTTAACTAAATATCGGTAAACGTAACATAAAATGATTTAGGAGAGCAATATTTTTAAAACAATAATTAAATTTCTTACCTTCGGGACAGTGTTTGCCTTAACCTCATTTCGGTTAAAAATGTTTTGTTTACGTATCATAACATTTGTTAAAATGCATAACATGTAACATATTTTTGGATTATATTAAATTGCTGCATTTTTTAATGTCCAAGAAACAATTTCTGTTCTAGTAGAATCACGTTGATTGAAGTTAAGGTTAGGATTTTCGTAGGTACCTACCGAATTGCATTACAAATCGCAAACAAAACTAATGCATAAAAAAACGTGCAGAAGTATTTAATCATTAACACAGGCAATGTGTATTTCTGGCAAATTTAACTGCCTAAGTTGTACAATTTTCCCACAAAAACTGAAATGAAGCTGTTACCAATGGCATCAATTCTTTATGGATTAGGTGAAAGTACAAATCATTACCGTATCTTCACTTCTTGAAGACAGGTGTATAGCAATTGTTAAGGAGAAAAAACCTTAATTTCAACATAAAAATTTAAAAGACACTTCATTTTATCGCAACCCTCACCTCGGTAATTGTTCCGTATCACGTATCCAAGTTTATCCCTTGATACTGTTGGCATGATCATGTATGATTTATCCGGTGGCACATGATGCTTGCTGTTTTAATTAATGTTAAAACAGCAAGAATCATTACCACAGGATAATGCCATTAGTATTAAGGGATAGACTTGGATACGCAATACAAAATTTTTACCCACACCTCCCTCTCGACCAAGAAATAAAATTCATACAAAACATTTAGACTAATTAAAGTATATAAGTAGCAAGTTTGAGCAGAATTTGAGACTCATTGACATTTAGAACAGTACCTAGGTATTAATGTATTGTGTGCTTGTCCTCAACGTGCGACTACACACAGCCTAAAAAGAGGAAATTCTGTAGGGCATGAAAACAAAATACTCATCACTATTTTAACTACACAAAACTTTTATTTTGTATCGTTTTAATAATTTACACATACCTAGTTTCGTCAAGCGGAAACTTAAAGTAAAATTAATTATTATTATCTCTTCTCTTGTTGTACTAGTAGTTAACACAACACGTAGCCGAATCGGGCATGTTTCATAACAGTCAACAGTGATTTATAAAGTAGTTCATGAAATCATTGATATTATTTAACGAGATTACTATTTCAACATGATTGAAACAAAATTTCCTTAGAAAGTTTTTTATTAAACCTAATATTACTTAATTCAACGCCGACGCCATTAATTATGGTGTTGTTGGTTAAACAAGTGGTTCAACATGCCAACGAAAATTTGTTTATTTTCTTTTAAGTAAATATATTATTTTCATTTCAACAATACCAATTTATGCCATAAATTTGATAAAATGTTTAAACAAATGTAATATTTATTTAATCAACGTGGTATTTTGATTATAATTTTTGTGCTCAGATGTTGGATAAAACTGTATAGCAACTAGAAAAATGTGATTGCCTTGCCCTATGAAGTGTCCGCCCCCCCCCCTGCACAAAACTGCCATTTTATGAGGGTGAACGTGAGAAAACCGCGTTGAAGTCAAATAAAATAGTTGGTATGGTATTTGGTTATGTGCTTTTTGTTTGCAAGAATTATATTGAACAAGTCTTCCGTAAAGATTGTGTGAATTTCACAACTTTATGGCTTTTGGATACGTAAATAAAAACTATACTACGTTTTTGTTGCGCCGCGAGCAATCTGCAATCTGCATATGAAGGTAAGCAAATATTTGAGGTAAGTTATGACTGGATGAAAAGAGATGTATTTGTTTGTCTTTTTATCGGTTTGATATCACAGTAACTATACTATTGTGATGAACGTTTTTTTAGTTTGTGAACGTTGTTGATTCGCGGATTAATGGAAATTAGGCGAATAATAACTAAAGTGAAGTTGAGGTCAGGTAAGCTTTGAACTTTAATTACAGATAATTTACAGATTTACTTGTTATTAATATAGCAAGCGTAACATAAACAACCTTTCACCTGGTTATTATTGGACTGATTTTTCGGGATATGCGACAGTCTTTCCAAGCTTAACGTAATTTTTATTCATGCCACTAATACAATTTACATCCCATATTCCATTATCAGTTATAGCAAGTCCGAATTTAACATTTCTTACGGACACAAAACATTGGTGATTTACTAAGATATTTAAGAGAAAAATAAATTTTTCTTTCAACTTTTCATTGCTTCACTGTGAAATTTTGTTTTCTAAACTATGAGTGTAGTGAGCTTGTATGGTGCACCCATATACTTGCAGCATTTGTGCTTGTTTAGAAATTTGAAATATGGATAAAATGTGGTAGGTAAATGGTTGTTCCTTTTGTGCTTAATCTTGTGCTGTTTTAGCAGAAAGTATTACAATTAAGAATATTTTGGCTTCCAAACATTATTATTGTTCATGCCTTAAAGTTTTTCTGTAGTAGGTAGAGTATACTTGTGCCTAGCAAAGTTGTAGGTGACATTAAAAAAAAATGTCATCTCTAAAACACACTAATTCAAATAAACATGTGCTCTAGGTCCATAAACTACTTAAAATACTTAATACTTGGCAGCACTGTGTTAATATGAATACATAAAGCTAAGATAGAGCTTCATAAATGCAACATTACACTGGGATTCACATGCTCATGATTAATGTGAATTATTTAGTGGTTTTTCACTTTGGATAGCTTACGCATTGTGAAAGACTTTACTTGCTGCTTAGAATTCCTGTTTACTTGTCTGAGGTAGAAATGAAGTCGTGTTGTGCAGTAGAATTTTATAATAAACTTTAAAAATTCCTCTTCGTGATAAACACAGCCCAAACTTTGTGTACTTATTTTGGCTGTGACCTCTCTGATAATATGTAATAAATGGTCGGCACTAAGTTTGTCAGGTTTTAATGTGTTTTGCACAGTTGTTTCTATTTCACAAAGGAAATTGTGCAGTTGCTGTGTTGCTGTGATGGAACATTTAAATTACCTTGGTTACGAAGATCAATTACCAAACCATATTTTGAAAAATACCTGATCGTCAGATTTTCCAATTAGAGAATCATTGCAAGCAGAGCACTGATATCTGCTTTTAATCTTACGTACAACATAGCCAGCAATGTAGAAAACAATATCATCTATATGTGATGCTATGTAGTCATGTTCAATTAGGCATGAGTTGTGTACTCCGAAAGTGACATTGACTCACTGGATTGTAGTCATATGTCCAGCTCTTCATCAATTACATTTGGTTTATTTATCTCAACGTTAGCAATGTCTTCCAGTGTTGTCAATACTTGTAACTGAGTCTCAGTGTCAGTTGGACAATTTCCATGTTTGGATGGTTTTGCCAAATTGTATACTGATAACAGTCTTGTTGAAAATAGAAATTCTCTGGGGCTGGGATGGATATTAACACCATTGCACTGCCGTATCAAACCAAAGAAGTGCTGCAAAAAGTGACAAAAACAGGTTATCATCATTAATATTTTGTGATGTGTTACTTAAGACACACAAGTTTTATGTGTATGTTGCAGAACTATAAGAATTACCTATTAGGTATTAAAATGGAAATGGGACAAAACAAAAAAATTCAAATTTTCAACCACATGGCTGCCTTCATAAGAGTGGAGAATACACCATGTAGAATTGTGTAAAGGTTTTAAGTTGGATTTGTTATATTTAATTTACTTATTTATTATGCTGTAAGTGATGGCCTCAATTTAATTATTTGTTGTTTAAATTGAAATCTCATTGAAAAGTACCACACTTAATTGAAACATATAATTCTATATCCATGTAATAATGTTTTAAAATTGTGAACTTTTATAATGAAGTACCAAAGCTGTATTTTTTATGTTTCAATGGAATTTCACTGAAGTCAAAATACATGTTTTAGAGAAGTAATATAAGCAATTGTAACTATCACACTCTAAATTACTGTTTTTAAATATATTAAATTGTGCTGGAAAAATCAGTGAAATAATATGTGTATTTTTATTTACAAAGCCTGCACTAGAATTAATTTGTCCCTTGGCATGTAGTGTCTCTTGCTCCTGCCCTCTCTGTCGTCACCAGGTGCTCGGAGGCAGGGAATGCCACAATTGATATGTCCATAAATTTGTCCCTATTTTTCATTTTCAACACTGATTACTTTCCTGCATTTCATAACATTTTTTCTGAGGTCCCAAATATAGTTATTGAAAATTTTATAAGGCAAAAAAATTAAATTCCAGTTGCAATATTGAACTTTTCCTATAGACATCACATAAGGATTAGTTAATTAGCTATTATTTGCTTTAAAAAAATCAGCAATGAATGTTTTTTTAAATAATACATACCTCCAATATGTTTTGGTGACCTTTGATGTGAGAAGATAACGAAAGCCAATAGAATTAAGTGTATGTGACAACTCAATGATTGATGTTATCATTACTCTTATTCCACAGGCTGTTGATGATGAAAGAAACAATTCTGGCTGATATTTGGTGGATAATTCCCACGTGTCAATATACTCCAAGAAACCAAGAAGCGTCTACATAAGAAATAAAGAATCATTAAGTATTTTTCATGTTTCAATACAGGATAATCTTTATTTTTGTTAAGTGCAGTTTATGAATAGAAGCTGTCTAAAAAATTATTTTTGTGTACTTATTTAATAAAACAAGTATATATATTTAATTTACAAAATAATTTTTAATGTGTTGTGTGCACAGGATGTGAATAAATTGGCCGAGCCCATATTTCCCATTTCATTCTCAAAAATGCTCTTGGAAGCAAAAGAAAATTGTGTTCATAAATTCATTAGTGCCACTGGTAGTTAGTTGGTAAAGAAAACAATGACAAGTACCATCATCACTTAAATTTTGATGTGTGGAAATTTTATTATGAATAACTGCATTATGGAAATTACATAATTTGTACAGCAATTTTTAGTTACCTGCTTCATGAGAGTAACACTCATTTTCTGGAAATTTTTTGGCTGCACATGTTTATATGTTAAATTTGGGGCCATTCTTAGGCCTGCCGCTTTACTGTCATACTTCAATAGAAGTTCCAAGTGGTTCATGCATGCTGCTTCCATCCCGATCTTAAATGAAAAAATTCCGTAACAGATTTTAACAATCAAATAATCATATTGAAATGTCAGCAATTATTTTTTACATTTGAAAACTAACCTTAAATACATGTGATTTAAGCCATCTGTTTCTTATGCACTTAAACAAGTGTGGACCATCAGAAATGAAATATAACTTTCTGTCGCCTGTGTCACTACATGGGTGGGTAACTGAATTACAAACGTTCTTCTCATATTTTATGCCAATACCAAACTTTTTCCACATTGAACGGTTTGTTGTTGCTCCATCACACATTACGCAGTCTACAAACAGACCAGCTGCACCTAGTTTCGCAATAGCATCCAGAACCAAATTTGTAAGGACATTGCCAGGGGCTGCATTTTTGGTGAGATACAGACCAACAACCTGGCCCCAGTTACAAATAAATGGCCGAAAGAATAGGACCAAACCATGGTCAGCATACTGAGAGAACTGTGTGTCTGTTGTTTTAGAACCTACATCCACTAACCCTGTGATTGTACCAGACACTGAATTTAAATCCAAATGTTGTGTTAAACTTATTTCGTCAAACAGCAGTACACCATGATGTTCAATAGTGTCGTTTCTTATAAGCAAGGATTTCAGTTTACATTTAATGCACTGCAGAATATAATCTGAAATGCCACATTCTGCCTTTATACCTCGGATGTGTGTGTTGATAGTGCGTACTGTGGGAACATGAAGAATTTTTTGTTCTTGAATATGCTTGTACAAAGAAGGGCTCTTACATTGCATAAGAATACATTCCAGTATCCATTTCTTACTAAAATAATTTTTCTGCAACGTACAGGAATGAAAGCACTGTTTTACAGCTTCTTGCTGTTTTTCTGGCAAATTGTTTATGGCCTCTTGTAAAGCAGTAGTAGAAAGCTGTTTGTTTTTTCCTTATAAGTGTTTTATCATTGTAATGGCAGATCTTTCTTTTAGTACCGAACGCTTCACATTTCTAGTTAGAAAGCATCTTCGTGGAACTTTAGATTTACTTATTAGTCGTGTTTTGAAGCATTTGCAGTGTAGGAAAACTTCATTTGAAACAAAGAAACATTTTGGACTAAACAAAATTCCATTGCATATTGTTGCATTACTTAATATTTTTAATGACACTTGAGGTGAGTTCATGCTGGTTATTTCTTTGATATGTACCCCTTTGCAAAACTCTATTATTTCAAACTTTCTGAGAAGTAACAAAATGCTGTCTGTAGTATGGACATAGTTAAAATTTAACCTCCTCATATTTATTTTACAATTGCAAATGTACAAACTTGGCTGAGCACTGTCACGTTCCCAAACAACTTTAATTAACAAATCTGCATTGTTCTGCTCAGATTTTCGGTAGTATAAATATGTCAGTGAAGCATCGTTTTCTGTTTTTCTGTCCCAACCATTATCAAGAGACCTTGATATTAGCCACTGCCACACATTTTCGTTTTTTGTGGTGCTTGGGGAGCTGGCACTTTGTGGCTCTAAGCGAGCTATATTGACAGAATTTTTGTTATCAATGTTCTGTAAACAAGAATGTTCAAACATGATTATTATTTTGCTATATATTTCTAACAATAAATATTCTGAAAATTTTTTATTACTATTTGTTTTACTTCAAAGTTATATGTATGTAAAACTAATAATGTATGTGTATTTAAAACTGTGTACATGTAAAACTGTATGTATATGTATAACTGTAAATATGTAAATGACATGTTCCATAGCCTTATGGTTTCTACCAAAAAGAAGGCTCAATGTAATACAAATAAATAAATAAAAAATAAAATAAAAGTACACTGTTTACCTAGTTTCATACATTGTTTTATGCTTCTGATATAACTTAAATTATTGCCAAAAACTAATGTATTCCAATTAGTAACAAATCAGAGGTGGTAATTGAGTAGTTAATAAAAACACAAGATGATTTTTTTTAAATCTCACCGTTTTTAATATGATCCCTTCTTTTACGAACTACTGGATCTGTTACAGATTCCAATGAAGATTGTTTTGACTTAATTTACATTTGCGTATTCTTTAAAGATGTGTGTATGTGTAAACCATTGTGTGATAAAATAGGATTTTCTAAGCCCAGTCTAAATTAATTTTTCAGATTGAAATTAAAATTCCCTTAAAGCTTTACTTAACAGTGATTAAATTAACTCAAATAGGTTTTGTTTTATAGAAAAGCAAATACTTTGAAAATTATTATTATTCCTATTGTAATGCACTCAAAATATTTAAAGAATTTCATCTGTGATGTATTAGATTTCATCTTTTTTTTTTTTTTTTTTTTTTTCCTTCTGAATTGTGCTGGTGCCTAAGTTTTAATAAACATTGCAAATTATACTGCAATAAGGTAATTTTGAACAGACAATTATAGTCAAGTCTTTAAGTGAACAACTGAATTTCATGTTACGATTCTCAATTCTATACCTTTAAATAATAAAACTTAAATGTATTTCTTTCAATTTTATGTTTTATTTAAAAGATATGAAAGAGCACTTTGCTGCCATAATTGTTTTACAGCAGATCCAATGTTCCTGAAGAGCCAAAAAATTGTGGAGAAATAAAAAAAAAGGTAAGTTAATTTCCCCTGCCATGAAGAGAAAAAAATATTTTGTAGGACTTAATGCAATAAAACTATCATAACACACACACAAAATTCACAGCTATGCTATGCTGTAGCATAAAATCAAGTAATTATCTTGAAAACCACTGAGTACTGTGTGGTAAAAAAATTTCATTAAAAGTAAAAATGTCATCAGCAACTGTAAATGGTTTTAAATGAGATTTTGGTTACTTTGAAATTTTAAATTTAAATGGTCATAACTGCAGCAAGTATTGTGTTTGATTCAAAAATGAACTTGCACTCATCTCTAGTTTTCTTCTGTATGGCTTGCGCTGTGTCAAGTATGAAGGCAAGTTTGGAAAAATAGTTGGCACTGCAGATTATTTTAAAGTTATTTTACCTCTTTGTATCTTGATGGTTTCACCTTTAACTTCGTGAACATAATTTCTTAATATCATTTGTTCCTGAAATGTGTATACATATTTGCTAATTACTTGACATTACAGCTGTAATAACAGCTGTGTTCAACATGTATGCCACATGCCACTTCATGTCCTGTAACACTTTGTGCTCTTTAAAAACTGTGCATCTTTGAATTTGAGCACATTATTGTTCGAGCTAAGTGGTTTTTAATGGATTTTCTCGTTTTCAACACAATTCACAATAATAAGCACTCATTTGTTGTGTTCAAATATAAGTAAAAATAAAAATGTTGAGTAACATTATAGTCACCCTAACAAAAATTAAACAGTTATCTCATTTTGTATTGTAAGTTTGGAACTATTCAAATCACTTCATTCATTCACATATATATATATGTGTGTGTGTGTTTTCTGTAAATCAATTGTGCTTTTTGTTCATCAATATTTTTTGCATGAATTTATTTAAACCAAAATAATATTTAAAATCAAAATGCACTTAAGGTAATAAGAAAGGGATTTTGAATGAGCTTCAAATAGTCATTGGCTTCATTAGAATTTAAATACTAAATAATGTACTTACAGCACACATTGATATATTTTTCAGTTGGTTGGAGCAAACTCAGGGCAGTTGGATATTAAATTATTATCTTTATACACTTGTGGTTGGGCTTTCACCCGTTGGCAAGGAGCTCCCCTCTAGCTCACTCTACCAATTTCTGAAGTCCGTCCCTCCTCTCCCAATTCAGTACCCTTCCCTCAAGCCCATTCCACTCTCACCCTGTCCTCACCAGAAACACCTGCTTTCCTGGTTCAGTTCGTCTCCACTCCCTCTGGATCTTGCACTGGTGATCCCTCCTCCCTCTGTACACCCCTCGGGTCAGCCTATCTCCCAGATTTCCCCAGCCCCTCTACCCTCCAATTACTATTTTATATGACCTCACTCATTAAATATATTTTTCCTACTTTATATTAAACTGAGGATCTTGTGTACTAAGTCACGTGCATTTAGATTTTCCTAGTTGTGAAATGAAATTGTACAGGTCTATAAATATATCATCTTGGGACATCTGGCTTCCACAATGTGTTTTTCTACGTTCCTTAATACACAGTATGTTCTGTGTTGTGTCTATTGGAAGATTGAGCAACAATTTAGACTGAATTGTTATTAATGCTGACGTCAGCCGGGGCTACGCCCCATGAGCCTAGTCAGTCTCCGTTTCCTCAACATTCCTCTCCCCTTCCCCGGCATTTGTACCGCCATGTACGTAGTCGTGTGTTTGAATTGCGCGCCACGAACTACCACAAGAGGGCGCTTAGAAGCAGTGCGGCGATCCCTAAAATTGCTATGTTAATATTAATTGTAAGCCTTTTTGTTGTTTTCATCCATCTTCGCCCCAGTGCTGTGTAGTTTACTTGTGTTTCTTTAATTTAAATAAGTTACCTTAAATAACTATAGACGTTGCCCGGGCGGACCCGAACAGGCACGGACTTGGACGAGGATAGGAATGCTTTTATATGAATTATCATTAAATAAGTAAATAGTAACAAACTTTCCATTGTCAGTAATTTTTATATATTTTTAATGTTTATCTGTAATTTACTCAACTTTCGCCGGGGCACGGAGTCGTAGAATACAGTAACGGTAATTGTGTTGGCGCGAAGGGCGCCATGTTGCCACCTGCGAGCGATGAGCTCAGCCCAGTCGATCTTCATCACTGACCGAGAGCAGACGCGCCAGCACCCCGGGGACTTCAACCTTTGTTCTGCACTGACCAAGTAATTCTGTCTCGTTAATTCTTTTTAAATCGCTTTCGTTCGTCATCCTCGGGGCAGCTCTCGGTCAGCGGGCTGTTTAATTGATTAATTGTCTCAGTCGAGTTTTTTTCATCACCGTGTAATAAGTATACTTTGCAGCATGGCCACGTGTGTGGACCATGCCCTCACCTAAACCGATTCGTGCCTCAGGCTTTTTAACCGTGTAATGTGTAACGTGTAACGGGCGTGTAGAGAGACGTGTTAGTGAAATTAAATCTGGAGAATAAATATAAAGTGAGTACTTATTTAATCACGTGGTGAGTGAGTCTAGGAGCGTGGCGTGCCCGACGCCTAGAGCGGGCCAGGTCTGGGTAGCTAGGATAGAAAGGGCTGGTAACTCGTCCCCACTTGGGCTACGTCACGCCCTGAGTGAGAGACTCCGCCGGGTCCACGTGCCCTTCCACGTGGTGGCGCCCATAGTTAACATCTCGAAATCACCGGCAATGCGCGATCAGCCCTCAAATGGCGCCCAAGAGCGTGGGGCGAGTTACATCTTCCGCGAAAACCAGACCTGTACGAGCGTGTGAGATAGGCGGTTGTTACGCGGAGCGCGCGGAACTAAAGTTCGCGCTGGAACTATTGTTCGCGCGGAGCGCATAGCGGGACTCTGGCGCGCCGGCCACGTGACCAGCCGGGCGCGCGCTTCCAGGAATTCGCTGCGAGCAGCCAGGTGGCCGCATTCCTCGCGACAACAGCAGCCGGGCCAGGTCAGTGTGTGTGTGTACCGCCATCCGCGTCGCGTCGCGTAGCGAAGGGAAGAGGGGCAATCGACCGGCCTCACCACCACACGACCATGTCGGACAACCACGGACTTGACAAAAATCCGGGCGCGATTAAGGCAAGTGAGTTGTTTCAAAAGAATAGCTTATATTGTGTTATGTGCGCGCGACCGCGCCAGGTGAGCGGGACGGCGATTTCTTCGTGGACGGACACGTGCGTGTGCGTAGGACAGTATGAAGCGCAGCCGAACCACGAGCAGGCAGAACGGGCGGATCAGTTTGAGGCGGGACACGGGAAGTGCACGGATGCGGAGTGTGAGGGCAAGACGCGGGAGGGAGGCTGGTGCCGGAACTGTCGCGCGTTCAAGCACACGGCGTGTTTCGCGAAGTCCGAAATAATCTCCTTTCAAGACGGGTGGTACACGTGCCAGTGGTGCCACCACGTGAGAATAGCGGGCCCGTCAGGCCGCAGCCCGGTGAGAGACGCCGCCGACACACCACGGAGCAGGGTACCTCTCATAGGACACGTGGAGCTACCGGAATTTGCGGGCAGAACCAGCGACGATCCGCGGAGATTTGTACACGCGTGTCGGGAATGCCTGAATCGCTACGGAGTGCCGGAGTGTGAGTGGGCGAACAGGGTGAGCACCGCGCTCAAAGGCGACGCCAAGACGTGGTGGCAGATCGTCCAGGAGTATGACATGCCGTGGACCGAGTTCGCGAGATTGTTCGAGGCCAGATTCGCGGACGTGAAGACAGAGATGAGAGTGCGGACGGAGCTGTATTGTCTCGAGCAAGGCGCGACGGAGGCGGCGGAGGCGTTTATCATGAAAAAAAATACGTCTGTACAAGCGGCTGTTTCCCGGAGAAGAACCTACCGGAGTGCTGGAGCGGGTAGTTGAGCTGATGCGCCCGGAATTTCGCCCGTATTTACGCCCGATGACGCGGCGTCCGGCAGAGGAGTTCGTCCAACAGGCGCGCGTCTTAGAGCAGGACCTACGAGCTGTCAGACCGACCAGGATCCACGCCACCCTGAGCACCAAGCAGGAAGACACGACGCCCGCCGACACCAAGGCGCTGGTGCCCTACACGGCGCCCACCCGAGACCAAGCTAGGCGCGACGAACCCGGACCGAGCGGCCACGCGCAGCTGACATGGCGGAGACGGACTACCGGCGGCAGCCCACCACCTCAGTGCCACACGTGTCCACCAGGCACGTTCCATTGGCACGAGAACTGCCCGGTGAGGAACAAGTTCCGGCCTGACTTCGCGGCGCAGCAGCCGTCGGGAAACGGACGGCAGGGGGCGGCGCGCTAAGACAGCCCACCTCCCCCGCCTCACCTAACAACAACAGACCTACGGCGGCGGGGCCTCTCCTGGGTCACGTGGGAGCGGCGGAGGCCGACCTGTTGCGCATTCCGGTGGTTGTCAACGGGCGCGCAGTCCACGCGCTTGTTGACACCGCCGCCAGCCACAACTGTGTGGCGGCACGCGTGATCGGCCGTGACAACTTCGAGCACCACCCGGGCCAACTCCAGCTGGCTACCACGGGGGACGCCTGCTACACCCAGGGCGTCGCGACGCTGGAGGTGGACGTGCGGGACCAACGGTCCGTCACGACGGCGCTGGTGGTGGAGCAGTTACGTGATGACGTCATTCTGGGGCTACCCTGGCTCTACGAGCAGCACGCAGCCATCGACATCCGGGCCGGCTGCGTCCACGTCGGCACCCAGGGGCGGCGGACCATCCACGGGCTGGGTAAGCCTACTCCACCAGCAGTAAACTAGGTCAGTCTCGACGAGTTCCAGCACGGAGTTCCCCCCGAGTTTCGTGCTACCATCCAGCAGGTCCTCGATCATCAGTGTAATGTGTTTGCGTCCGCGGACCCGCTGAAACGTACCACCATAGCTGAGCATGCCATCCCGACCCATCCTCACGAGCCAATGTTTATCCCACCCGGTAGCTACGGCCACGTTGGTAAACAGACCATCCTAGACCAGGTTCAGGACATGTTGCATGACGGGATAATTGAGCCTAGCGAAAGTCCGTATAATTTCCAGGTCGTGTTGGCAGAAAAAAAAGACTGGAAACTACGCTTCTGTGTCAATTTCAAACCTATCAATAGAGTGACAATTAATGCCCCACCCCCCCTGCTGAACATAGCCGACACACTTTCAGGCCTGGGTAACGCCAAGATATTTTCTTCCCTCGACCTAAAATCTGGGTATTGGCAGGTGCCGATACGTCCGGCGGACCGACCCAAGACGGCGTTCACAGCCCCAGACGGGCGGAGATTTCAGTTTTGCGCGATGCCATTCGGCCTACAGGACGCCCCCGCTACCTTCCAAGGGATGATGACACGGGTCTTAGACAACTACTCGGGCAAGTTTGCGGCCGCGTATCTGGACGACATAATTGTTTGGTCTCAGACGTGGGAAGAACATGCGCATCATTTAGCGTTAGTCTTGGAACGCCTGGCGAGCCATGGTCTGACATGCAATCGCGAAAAATGCCACCTGGGGACCACAGAACTAGATTTCCTGGGCTTAGTGGTTAACGCGGACGGAAACCGACCCACGGAAAAACAGCTGAGTGTAATTATCAACAAGGAGCCACCACGCACGCGCAAGCAACTGCAAAAGTTCTTGGGGCTAGCTAACTGGCTGCGAGCCTTCGTCCCAGAGTTCTCGGTAGTAGCGGCGCCGATGACAGAACAGCTGTCACCCAAACGTCCGTTCAGGTGGACCGTGGAAGCCCAGAACGCTTTTGACGAGCTAAAACGCAGATTTCAACAGTGCCACTTACTCGCGCGGCTGGACCCAGGCAGACCCCTGATCGTACAAACAGACGCGAGCGAGAAGGGCATCGGGGCCATCCTGTTACAACTCGGCGACGACGGCGAGCCTCGGGTGATTGAATATGCAAGCGCCAAGTTCGGCGACGTCGAGCAGCGGTATAGCGTGAACGAGCGTGAGTGTCTAGGCGTAGTTTGGGCCCTCAGACGCTACCGCCCACACCTGGAGGGGCAGAAATTCGTACTGAGAACTGACAGCCAATGTCTCAAATGGCTGGCCACGATGCAGGGGCGACGTTCGAAGCTGACGCGTTGGGCCATGCTTCTACAGGCCTTAGATTTCGAAGTCGAGCATGTACCGGGAAAACAGAACGAACTAGCGGACGAGCTGTCGCGAGATCCGGACGTCACCGTCACAGCCTGTGACGATGCGGAGTGGGAGGAGCTTTTGCCACCACCCAGCGGGCGCATACCCATGACCCCGTGCACCCCGACAACCCAAGCCGCATTGTGTGCCCTAAACCTTAACGTCACACCGACATTACCGCCAGGCGCGGAGCTTGATGACTTAGACGCCTACGTGCGAGCGGCCCAACTCACGGACACAGACACACAGGAGATCGTGCGCCGTTGCGGGAGCGGAGAATGTGAAGGCTACCGTGTATTGGACGGGACACTGCAGGCGCGACCTAAGGGGACAGCTGGCCAATGGCGGACGTTCGCGCCAGCCGCCACCCGCCGGGAGGTGTTTGACATGTATCACGTGAACAGGCTAGCCGGACACCCCGGCGCAGACCAGACGCGACGCGATCTGCGGGAACAGTTCTACTGGCCAGGGGTAAACAAGTTTGTACGGGACTGCGTGAGGAGATGTAAACATTGCCAGAGGCACAAGGCGCGCCGCACCGACGGGACAGCCCAGCAGGTACCCAGGCAGCCCACCGAGCCATTCCATACAGTCGCCATAGACCTAATGGGACCATATCCCCGCACGCCCCGAGGGAAAAGATTTTTGTTGGTGGTGACAGACTGCTACACGCGTTGGGTGGAGGCCTACCCCCTGGCGAACATCCGCGCCGGCACCATTGCACGCAGCCTGGAAACGGAGTTTTTTCCTAGGTGGGGGTACCCCCGGGTCCTGTTGTCGGACAATGCCACCCAATTTGTCGGGCGCCGGTGGGCGCAGCTGGGGAGAAAATGGCGGGTAATCCTACACACCACCCCCGTGTACCACCCCCGCGCGAACCCCACGGAACGACGCAACCAAGAGGTGAAGGTTCAACTGCGGTTGAGGCTCGCGGATGACCACGCCCAATGGGACACGCACATCCCGGACGTTCTGTACTGCATCCGGCGACGGGTGAACGCGGCAACCGGCGAAACACCAGCCACCATGGTCCAGGGGCGGAACCTCACCCTCCCCGGGGAATATCACGTGCGGCAACAACAAACGGACCCGGACGTAGAGAGCCCCGAAGGACGCCTGAGGCGATTGGCCGAGACGCACGATAGGGCGCGACGTAATCAGGCAGCTTACCAAGCACAACGCACACCCGAGACGACCCGCCCGCCCCCTGAACTGAAACCAGGCCAGCTGGTTTACGCGAGGCTCCACCCCCTCTCCTCCGGCCGACGCAACTTCTGCGCCGGCCTGGCGCCAAAGTGGTTTGGCCCGGTGGCGGTGGTCAAGGCGGGGCCCACGGCGGTCGTGATAAAGTTACCCTCAGGCCGGGCCGCGAAATATCACCGGGACGATGTGCGCTGGGCACAGGAGGAGACGGAGGCGGCGGACGAGGCGGAGACGGGGCAGGAAGAGACGGAGGCGGCGGACGGGGCGGAAGAGACGGAAACGAGACGTGACGGAGCAGGGACGCGGCAGGAAGAGACGGAGGCGGCGGACGAGGCGGAGACGGGGCAGGAAGAGACGGAGGCGGCGGGCGGGGCGGAAGAGACGGGAACGAGACGTGACGGAGCAGGGACGCGGCAGAGAGAGACGGAGGCGGCGGACGAGACAGACGGGAGGGCGGCCGCACAGCTGGTCACGTCCACCCCAACAGACGGGGGCGGGTTCAGAGGCTTCCCGGACCTGGGGGCGGGACAGGCGACGCCCCTCGCAGTCACAGACGTCCGGCCGAGGCGGCTGTTCGAAGACTCGGGGAGTGACGTCTCGCCTTTCAGGGGATTTCTCAGGGACACGCCCGGAGTGACGGAGGGCCAGTCGACATCCCAACCACTGATAAGGTGGC
Source organism: Bacillus rossius redtenbacheri (assembly GCF_032445375.1). Taxonomy (NCBI): domain Eukaryota; kingdom Metazoa; phylum Arthropoda; class Insecta; order Phasmatodea; family Bacillidae; genus Bacillus; species Bacillus rossius. The sequence continues at coordinate 220,572,294 of NC_086330.1, read as the reverse complement.
CGGAGGAAGTAGAGAGTAGGCCGGGTTCGCCGGACGAGCCATTATGGCCGCTGCATTACTCGTTGGCAGACTCCACGTTCAGGGTGACAGTAACCGAACCGCAGGAAGACGAAACACCGCGGGAAGAGAGGGGAGACCGGGCGTCACAAGACCCAGTTCCGGCTCCGCGATACACGCTACGACCCCGAGGGATCGCGAGGAAGCACAGCTGTTGTTGATAAGGGGGCGACCACGCCCACAGGCGACCCAGCGGAAACGTCGACATGACCGGCTATTCGAGGGGGGGGCAATTGACGTCAGCCGGGGCTACGCCCCATGAGCCTAGTCAGTCTCCGTTTCCTCAACATTCCTCTCCCCTTCCCCGGCATTTGTACCGCCATGTACGTAGTCGTGTGTTTGAATTGCGCGCCACGAACTACCACAAGAGGGCGCTTAGAAGCAGTGCGGCGATCCCTAAAATTGCTATGTTAATATTAATTGTAAGCCTTTTTGTTGTTTTCATCCATCTTCGCCCCAGTGCTGTGTAGTTTACTTGTGTTTCTTTAATTTAAATAAGTTACCTTAAATAACTATAGACGTTGCCCGGGCGGACCCGAACAGGCACGGACTTGGACGAGGATAGGAATGCTTTTATATGAATTATCATTAAATAAGTAAATAGTAACAAACTTTCCATTGTCAGTAATTTTTATATATTTTTAATGTTTATCTGTAATTTACTCAACTTTCGCCGGGGCACGGAGTCGTAGAATACAGTAACGGTAATTGTGTTGGCGCGAAGGGCGCCATGTTGCCACCTGCGAGCGATGAGCTCAGCCCAGTCGATCTTCATCACTGACCGAGAGCAGACGCGCCAGCACCCCGGGGACTTCAACCTTTGTTCTGCACTGACCAAGTAATTCTGTCTCGTTAATTCTTTTTAAATCGCTTTCGTTCGTCATCCTCGGGGCAGCTCTCGGTCAGCGGGCTGTTTAATTGATTAATTGTCTCAGTCGAGTTTTTTTCATCACCGTGTAATAAGTATACTTTGCAGCATGGCCACGTGTGTGGACCATGCCCTCACCTAAACCGATTCGTGCCTCAGGCTTTTTAACCGTGTAATGTGTAACGTGTAACGGGCGTGTAGAGAGACGTGTTAGTGAAATTAAATCTGGAGAATAAATATAAAGTGAGTACTTATTTAATCACGTGGTGAGTGAGTCTAGGAGCGTGGCGTGCCCGACGCCTAGAGCGGGCCAGGTCTGGGTAGCTAGGATAGAAAGGGCTGGTAACTCGTCCCCACTTGGGCTACGTCACGCCCTGAGTGAGAGACTCCGCCGGGTCCACGTGCCCTTCCACGTGGTGGCGCCCATAGTTAACATCTCGAAATCACCGGCAATGCGCGATCAGCCCTCAATGCCAACAAAGTTTCAAAGTGCTGTTAACTTTCTCTACTAAGTGCAATTGCATTTAAATTTAAATTAACACACATGCAGTTCTGGTGAAAACTTTTTCATTTAGAATATTTTGATCTAATTGGTTATCTAAAAAAAATGTGTTAAATATAGTCAACAGATTGGAATCCTTGAGCAAAATGATAACCTGAATGAAAATTGAAACGAAAGAAATATTACTTAGTGGTAAGTAGTATTATAGCAAACTAGAAGGCTATTAGAAAATTTTTTAATTATTTAATGGGTGAATAAATGTTGATATTTAAAGTACCTATTACAATTATCAACAGCCCAAAACGAACTGAAAATATGAATGCCAATTTTTTTTAAATTTTGGGGTTATTGGCATACAAAAGATATAACCTGAAGTTTTTTTAATGATACAGAAACGAACACGAACCTTAACAAACAAAAAGATCATAATGCATGTTGTAATACCATTTTTATATCTGGTTTGATACCAACGAACTCATCCTACTACAGAGCCTAAAGTGACTATCAAGCTGGAAGTCGGGATGGAATTGGTTAGGATATACTATTTATTTTCACGAACCTCGAAATGAATTTCACAAACATAATCAGTTTTCCTCAAGTCTCTATCACTCCTTGGGATCTTTCTGTTCCATAATTCTCTTATTTTTTCGTCTGCAGGAGCCTTAAATACTTTTTAATGCTTGCGTCGTACTTTCTACTACATCCAGTTTTGCAACCGGGCACAAAACAACACTTAGGCATATTGAAAAACTAAATTAAAAACTACTTATGGATGAAAGTTAAGCTATCCTAATTTTAAATTCAAAACGAACTGACAAGTGATACAAATATTGTTATTTCACTTTGAAAAATGCAAACGGCCCATTTAAATGCATTGAAACAGATAAAAGTGACCACCTCATGGAACACTACTGCTACCTGGCGGAGAAACCCAATAGTGTGCCAAACTTATAACATTGATCTTCCCAACCTGTAGTAGAATTAACCTTAGTATAACCAAACTTGAAGCATCCTAGCAGACGATGTTGAAAGACATTTTTTTTTAATTTTTTTTTTTTTTTTAAATTGGCTAGTGGCCTACAGCATGAAGCCCACGGCCATAGTTCAGAGTGTCGGGAGCATGTTAATCAGAAGAGGAGGCTAGAGAATAAACTACATCTTCTTGGTAGAGGCCCGTCTACCAAGGGTGGAGTAGGCCGTGGAGCATGGAACAAGGAGTTGGGGAGGGCCGGTCACCAAGGAAGTTACAAGAGCAACCCCAGGGTTAAAAAGTGATACCATTGGACAAAAAGTAAGCGATGATTGCCAAATATGCAGCGTGGGTGGAGGTGTATACCATATTAGGGTATGAAAGTGGGGACGGCAATTCCAGTTCTTGAAAAGTACGTAGGAGGTGTGTTCTCGCACTCAAACGGGGACATTCCAATAAAAGATGCTGAACATCCGCAACAGGAGCCCCACAAGGGCAGGTCAGATGGGGTGTCATGTCCAGTCGACAGAGGTGCTCTGGAGTCAGAAGATGTTCGGACCGAAGACGGAAGGACATGACCGCCTGACGGCGAGAAGCATATGGGGGAAGAGTTTTGTAAACTGGAACCGTAGAGGGATGGAGAGAAGGGTAGAGTGATGAATGCGTGTGGGTATAAGCAATCCAATCCTGGAACATAATCTCCTTGAAGTATCTCTTCACGAGAGGGAGCAGAGGCTGGTACGAGGCGGGTTGTACTAGGTGACCGGTGGATATGGCTAAATTAGCCATCTTATCTACAGTTTCATTTCCCCCCAAGCCCACATGGCTGGGAACCCAAAGGAATGTAACAGGGCCCGAATGTGGTTCAATTTGAAGGCAGAGGTGTTTAATACGTAAGAGAAGCAAGTCGGAGGTCTGATGAGATGAGCAGAGGGACGTGAGAACGCTGGCAGAATCGGAAACAATCAAGGGAATGGGAACCACGTGCGACAGAATATATTGTAAGGCCATAAGTATTGCATACGCTTCGGCATAGTAGATGGAAGTGTATTCAGGAAGCCTGTAAAGTCCAGATCGACCGTGCGAGGAGTCAAACCATGCTGCACCCACACCATCCTGACGTTTAGAGCCGTCCGTATATATGCGAGAGGCAGAGGGGTAGGAAGCTAGAAGGTCCAAGTATATTTGCCGAAGCACCGCGGGGGGTTTGTCTTTACGACCCTCTATACGAACCAAGGGGACATAAGTAAGAACATCCAACGAGTAGCAGTATTTATAGCCATACGGTCCAGGATCAATGGATCGAGCAGCTGTAAGAACTGGAGTGGGGATGTCATATAGGGCGTCCATAGCCTGTCGTAAACCTGGCAGCCTTACGATACGAAGGTGAACCCAATGGCGGGCATATAGCATACGGCGATATAAGGATAATGGAATAAGGCCTAGTTCAATGTACATATACATGATAGGTGTGGATTTAAACGCACCTAGGATGATTCGCATAGCAGTATTCTGAAGTGTTTCCAACCTTTGCAACTGAGAAGTGGACGCATACATTAATACCTGGCTACCGTAGAGAAGGTTCGGTCGGATAGTAGAAATGTAAAACGAGCGAAGACTACGGACATCAGCCCCCCAAGTTTTCCCAGCTAGAGCCTTAAGGAGGTGTAACCGACGAGAGCATTTATCAATGACATAATTAATGTGAGCGATACCGAGCATCCGTTGATCTAAGAAAACACCAAGGTATTTGATGCACGTGACTATAGGTAAGGGAACACCATCCAATGAAATAGCATGAGCAGGCGTCGTAACCCGTTTTCGTGTGAAGTGTATTATCTTCGTTTTCGATAAGGACAGACTGAATCCATGCGTTCCCAACCAACTTTGAGCCTGAGTGAGGGCAGCTGAAAGAGTAGTACTAGTGTCAAGAATAGTAGAACCACGATACCACAACACCACATCATCGGCGTACGCAGTTAATTTAGCCGAAGTTCCAATGTGAAACATAAGGTCCTGAGTATAGAGAAGGAAGAGAAGAGGGCTAAGAGAGCTTCCTTGCACTAATCCTTGGGACACCTGTCGGGTGTAAGGTGCAGGCCGTACCATTCGCGGTGTATAAGTACGAGAAGAGAGTAAGGCAGAAAGGATCCTGATAATCTGACGAGGAAGTCCTAATTTGTATAGTTTCGAATACAGGATAGGAAGTTGGACATTATCAAAAGCCGCAGATATGTCCATAAATATGGCAGAGAATATCTCTTTACGTTGAAAGGCTAAACGAATTTGGGAGTAAAGGGAGCAGATTGCATCTTCAGTGCCCATACCAGAACGAAAGCCAAATTGTTCTGGACGAAGGAGGTTATAATATTCGAACCACCACACCAACCTATTTTTGAGTAACTTCTCAAACAATTTAGCCAAGCACGAACGGAGAGTGATAGGTCGATAGGAGGTGGCCTCAAGAGGAGACTTGCCTGGTTTAAGTATCGGAAGGATGTAGAATTCGTGCCAGCTAGGTGGAATAATGCCAAGCCGTAGAATGAGATTAAAAATGTGCAATAAGAAGGACTGCGCATTGACAGGAAGATGACGGATCATACTATAAGTAACCAAGTCCGGTCCGGGTGCAGAATCAGGTGTTGTCTGGACACATTGAGAGAATTCTGAAAAAGAAAAGTCTTGTAGGAGCGAGGTACAGACCTTATCCTTTGACGCGGAGCGAACCGGAGGAACGTCAGCGAGGAAAGGCGGAGGGGAAACTGTAGGAGGAGCGACCAGTGACATGAAGTCATGGAGTAAATGGGGAGGCAGAGATGCCCAGGCCGTGGATGTGAGACTATGTCTAAAAGTATTGAATTGTCGCCATAACGTTTTCAGAGAGGTAGAACGTGAAAAAGATTCACAGTAAGATTGCCAGTGAGCTTGTTTACGCTTTTTCCAGGTTAATTTAGCAAATGCTTGAGATTTCTTAAGAAGTATAAAGTTATCCAAAGTAGACCGTGTTTTGTACGTTCGTAGGGCGTTTAAGCGCTGCCGATTGGCACTGGCACAGTGTTCATCCCACCAGGGAGCCTTACTTTGTTTATGTATAGGACCCTTTAACCGGAATGGCATAGATGCACGAGCTGCTTGGAAGAGGTTATTATAGAAGCTAGAGTATAAGCGAAGGAGGTCATCATTGGAAGAGCAGAACGTAGCTGCGGTCCGAGATTCCAGCCATGAAGAAAACAAAGTCCAATCGGCCCGTGATGTAAGAAAAGTATAATACCAGTGTGCTTCTGAGTGCCTTGAGGTAGTGGGCTGTGACGTGGTGATAAGAATAGGGAAGTGGTCACTGCCCCAGTTGTCCGAAAGAACCTCCCATTTAAAGTTGCCAGCCAGATTAGACGTTATGAAAGAGAGATCGATTGCAGTAGATGACACAGTAGGAGGACCCATCCAGGTGTGTTGTGTACCATTTAATAGAATATAAGGAGACGTATGTAAATAGTCAAGAAGATTGATCCCAGCTGCATCATTAGATTTGTTGCCCCAGTAGATATGATGGGCATTAAAATCACCCCCAATGAACACAGCACCATCGAATTGTTGAAAAAAGTCTTCCCAATCTTGAGATGTATACGAAGATCGGGGGTGGACATAAATCGAGACAATGGTGAGTGGAACATCATCAAGGAGGAGCCTGATAGCGATAGCATCTACGCGTTGCATAGAGGGAGGGTAGGACACGTTAATTTCCGTGCTGGGATGTCTTCGAGAGACCAGAATTGCCGTACCCCTATCCAGCTTTTTCGAGAGGTATAAGTTATAGCCGGGAAAAGTAACATGATGTCCTGAAGTTAAGAGAGTTTCTGTAAGAAGAACTGCATCACATGAGACTGTAGAGAGAAAATGGAGCAGGGGGAACCTATTAGCCGAAAGAGATTGCACATTCCACTGAAGAAGCAAGAAGGGGTGTCTGAGAAGCATTGTTAAACGAGCACCTGGACAAAAGCCGCGATGAGGCTTTCTTTGTCGAAGGCGTAATCAGTTTCCTTTTTAGCTGTAGCTATCATAATTTCAATGGTATCGACCAATGATTTAAGTTTTTCCATGTTAAGCCTTAATCGTGTGGAGTGTGGAGGTGGAGCTACGTCAGAAGAGGAAGTGTCCTGTAGGGCATCCTGTGAAGGATGACGCGTATGCATCATAGGGGGAGAAGAGGACAGTCCTCCGTCGGGAGGCCCCGGCAGTGCCACACCATTGGTGATGTCAGGCGTGTAGGGCCGAAACTGAGAATAATAATGTTGAAGATTGAAAGAATTCTGACTTGTGACATCCGTGATCGGTGGTACTGCTTTATAGCAAACCCTGTACCCATCCGGTCGAAGGGGTGGATGCGGGGAGTCGGAGTGAATAGCCTGTGCGTAAGAGTGATCAGAAATGGGAATGTGTTGTGGACCGATAGGTGAAGGCTGCGTCAGAGGGGGGAAGCTGGTGAGTCTCGGCAAGTGGTGGGGATCCATACGATCTTTAGGTAATGGGTATATCCGACCAGTAGCGCGCTGTACCTGCTGTCTCGCATCCGAATATGAGAGATTATTGTAGGCCATGACCCGTTTTATCTCCCTCTCAAATTCCCAAGCAGGGCACTTAACCTTGTCCGTGGAGGGGTGGTTACCCCGGCAGTTGACACATAATGGAGAATCGTTATGGGGACATGTATCCAAGGAGTGCTCCTGAGAGCAAATTGCACATGATAGAGCCTTAGATCGACATAACTTGATCGAGTGACCAAAACGATGACATCGATGGCATTGAAGGACTGACTGAACACGAGGTTTGACGATGAAACGCTCTTTAAAGATGGCAATATATTCGGGAAGAGTTTGTCCCTCAAACGTCACTTTAACTAGTTTAATGGGCACCCGGGTATCTGGAGCTATATATTTAGTCAACTGCTCAAGATGTATGACGCGTTGAGGGGACTCGATACCCTCTAGCAGATCGTCGATAGCCACGTCCAAAGGGATGCCATAGATCAATCCCTCCCACTGGATTAGACCTTGGGGAATAAGACATTTAACCTGAAGCGACTTGACTTGATCTGAGGTAACAAATTGGTTCGCTGCCTGTAGGGTAGCGAAGGTAATCTTCAGCCTGTTAGGCCCCGAGCGCTGAATTTGGACAATATAAGGGTTAGGATGAAGTTTTTTGCCAATGGTCAAAGGGTGTAAGTTACCTATATTATGTTGCATTGATTCTATCAGGACAATATATGGGCCAGGATGGTTAATGGGGTAACGACACTCTGAACGATGAACATACCTGTTATTAGGAGAACTGTGTTGCTGTGGATCTGCAATCTTATGAGCTTTAGCTTGTCTATCAACCTCAGTAACTTCCTCAGTTAGCAATTTCCTCTTAGTTAAACTACTATTATCCACCTCCATAGTTAAATGTTCGGTAACCTGCAAATTTACATCATGCTGTAATTCACTATCCAGACTGACCACAGATTACAGTCTCTGTGAACTGTCGCACTCGATGGTCAAAACCCCGTTGAAAGACAAGGATAGAGCTAAAGGTGGCAAAAACGCCAATGTTTACATTATTTTGAATGGCACCGTTTTAATTTTTCGCTGAATATACGTAATAGTGAAAGCTTGTGCAGCTTTTGGTTGCACTAATAGATTCGGCATTTGTGGTGGATTAAGTTTCCACAAGTAAGAAACTGTTATTTTCTTTTTGTAAATGTATAATGTGTGTTCATACAGCGAGAGATAAATTTGGCTTTTAAATTTTCCTAACCCAATTTTAAGTGCTGGTGGACGACGTAAATAATATTGTAAATAGTAAATGTATATGTAAGATATTATATTTATGAACATGTAAATTTAATGTGCTTTTAACGGTCGTTACTTAAAATATGGCGAGTAAACGGAGCGCACACGTACGACGCAAGGCAGATGCACTTAAACTTTATATTTTACATAAATTTTATTCTGTTGACTACAAGCTTGTCATTGTTTTGTCTACCAATTGATAATGTAGTAAAAGTTCCATAATCACGTATCCAAGTTGATATCTTGGTCCTGATGGCATGACCCTGTAATATCTAACTGCAGTATCTCGAAAACCAGTAGAAATTTAGAAACGCCGTTTTCAAGGTAAGTAGAGGAACGTCATTAGTGTTTAAAAAAATGTATTATCAGAATTTTATTATTTTATTTACGGAAAAGCCGCGCCCTAAGAATTTTACCCTTTGTTTATTGTCACTTGTCAAGTGTTTATATATAATCAAATAGGTAACTTATATTGTGAAATATAACTTTGCTGACGAGTCCTATATACTACTTGTACCATATTTGTGTAAAAGTGTAGTCTCCTGGAAAACAAAGAATTTAATTGAATTCAGTGGCTTCATAAATTAAACATTTGGACTAGGTAAGTTGATTAGAAAAAAAATGTGCGCATGAACAATTTTAATTATGCATAAAATCACATTGGCCTACCCTAGGCACTTTCAACTGTTGATGTAAATTAAATTTTAAGGAATATTAAAACAGCATGTTTATTTATTCACAATGCACGAATCTTGAGAAGTATCTACATGTAAACAGCAACACACACTGTGACTTACTCTACACTTTCGCAACCTTTGTACAATTTTCTCATTAACTGTTTTTAAAAAAATGTTTTATTTGACTACAGTTTGCAGCATAGCATTTCGTGGAATCCAAAAACTCGTTTGAATTTAACATTCGTTAGTTTTGCTTATTACTGTTCTGTGGTTGTAATCTAAAGTATAGTGTCGATTTCATAACACTTCGCATCAGTCGTCGCAGTACATCAATAATAATATTCACAGTAAAAAACAATATCAAGACAATGTTAAAAACCAAGTATTATAGTTGCTCATTGTATTAAACAAACATGCAGAATCGTAAATACTTGAATGTGGTATTGGCAGTTCGTACACTGTCTGTAATTAAATCTTTCCGTTACCGTTTAAATGTGAAAGATATGCTAGCCCTCCTGCGTGGTTCTTTATTACTAATAATAAAAAAAGAATAGTTTCATATTTAAATTTTTTGCACGCACATTTCCTAAAGCGTCATACAAATCACATTGCTGTCTGCTATTCTTTTGCCACCCGCAATATGGCGGTACATGTAAACAATCGTCATGCGCATGCGCAGTCCGAAGATTTTATTTCGGGTACAGGCTTCATTGATTACCCTTAAAAAGTACGCCTGCTTCCACTCCATAAGACTATTACCTCCATGAAATAAACGTGTAGGAAAAATGTATTTTTTATTGTTAGAGGCAATGAGATTAATTAAACTTAACGAAATATCTGTAATCTTGATATGACTGAGTTAGATGAATTTTGTAATATATACAAATATTACCGTATTTCGTCCTAAAATGTGTAACGAAATATTACACGGTAAAAACCTACTTAATTACGCCGGGACGTAGATAATCGGCAAAGTAATCGTTAAGATAATCGCCGATTACGATTAATCGGTAAGTACCCATAATCGCCGATTACGATTCATCGGTATCCGCATCGGTGCACCACTACTAGAAACCATGGTGTTGAACAGAGTATAATTGATACATACTAAAACTGGAGTGATCTCTCTCTCTCTCTCTCTCTCTCTCTCTCTCTCTCTCTCTCTCTCTCACACACACACACTCTGTGGCCATAGGCGGCATGGCCACTTGATTTTAGATTTATTTTAGTTAATTTTGAATTATGGCTGCTACGTAATTTTAGTTTTAATGTTTGCCCCTTTCTTTTTTTTTAAAAAGTATTGGTTTGTTATAAGTTTTGTAAATCTTATTTTTAAATATGTTTTTATATTATGTTATTTTTTAAGTTAATGGTTTAGTTTCTTAATATTTAATAATAACGCTTTGGACTTTCAATCAAAATACTGTGTGCGACGCTCCCCCGCTGTGAGCATGCAAATGGACGGTTCCAAGGCTATAAGGTGGTGGGGGAAATACGTCAAGAAAAAAAGAAAAAGACAGAATGAGCTGTAGGCGGGGAGTCGTCAGCTGATCGCCGTGTGGCGTGTGTGCGCTTCGAGCGTAACGGGCGCGATGGCTCGTGGTATTGGGCCTGGGCAAGCTCGCAAATACTTTTTCAATAAAATCAGCTGACGTGTATTGAGCATTGGGGAATACTTACGTCGTCACGGGTGCCGCCAAGAAGAAGAAGTGTTCACGCTACATTTTCCGTTGATTGCAGAGTTAATATGAAGCATTTAGCACCTCTGCTAAATTACAGCCCGCTAAACTCCGGGCCAGGAGGTCCGGGGTGTGATCCAACGTACATCGTTCGTCCAAGTAAGTGATTCCGGCCCTGAACTTTTGCCCCTGTAATCCCGGGGCGTTGATTTGGACTTTGCCAAAATAAGAGTGAATAATTCAAAAATAACTTCTGCAAAAAGACCCTGCCCACAACTTCGAGTGTATGTTCCATCGTGGTACCAATTTTAACGAACCTTGTATCATGCGAAGCGAAGCGTCGAAAATTAAAAATCACCCGGGTGTAATTAAGAAATTTTAGAGTGACATTTATTTTTATTAACTTTTATTTAAAAAGAATTGTAATTCATTATTTATATACGTATATATATATTTTTGGAGCAGCTTTTCATCAATGTCTGATTTTATTTATGGGTTTATTACAGTATTTATTTATTGGTATATACTAAAACGTGGCTCTATTAAAAGCCTCCGTAGCTCTATAGGGCAAAAGGTTATAGGTATTATTGTAATCTTTTTGAGATTTTGTCTTCAATTAAATTGCCTGCCATGTTTATGTGCAAGTAGTCCTATTAAAGTTTTTGGCATATCAAGTAATTACGTGTTTTTCATTTTAAATACTATTACTCTGTTCTCTTCCTTTTCCAAAAGGTCTTTGAATAATTTACTTAAGAATTTTGGGGCACCCGTTTATTGGAGCAGCCCGCAAAATAATAATTTGAAAAAGATTAAGAATTTACGTGGAGTGTTTAAGGCTGTTCCCAGACGGGTGTCTGACTTGTGGTGGTGTGACACAGGGGGTGCCAACCACGACAAAAAAAAAACACACACACACACACACAGAGACAGAGAGAGACAGAGAGAGAGAGAGAGAGCGAGAGAGAGAGAGAGAGAGAGAGAGAGAGAGAGAGAGAGGTGTACAAAGACTCAGTGTCCTTAAATAAGTGCATAACACCTACAATAAAAAACTTAGATATATTAACTATTTTAATATAAATACACATCAACAGTATTTTAACTTTATTTTATTTACTAGATAGTTTGAATTTATGCTTCAAAGTGTATTGCAATAAATATTCTACAAAATTGCAACTTTGGCTGCACTTTTCTTAAAATATATTTATTTGATGCCTTGAACACAGCTTTATTCAAATATAAAACAAAGACAAGCATATATAAATGCAGACTCAGTATATTAGAACATTTGCTGCTTTAACATTTTAGGTAATGGATATTTGTTTTCACATTAGAAACGTTTATATCATAGCATATCATTAAAAATGTAATAACCAAGAAAATAATGTTTTGAAAGTATATGTTGTACCATTTAATATTCAAAAGAGTATTGTCAACTTGCAATTCTCAAACCAAAGAGAATTTCAATTAGAATTCGGACCTTGTTTGACCATATAATCAGGGCCGACGCGTCCCTACAGGCGAACTAGGCACCCGCCGAGGGCGCCAAGTAGCTGGGGGCGGCGCAGCACGACACATAACAGCTGATATACCTAATATGTTTAATGATTATTGAAACTAGATGAAAATGGATTTTTGTAACAGTTTGGAATGTTTATTTTGATATAAGTAATTATTTAAAGTCCACAGTGACCTGTTTATGATTTGTAATAAATAAAAAAGTGAAAAAAAAAAACACAAGCCTGCTTACATTTGATTGCTGACAAACTCTTAGGCAAATGTGATGTATTTTGAGGCAAGGAAAATTTTTTTTGGGGTGTCCGGCCCGGGGAGTTGTGGGTGGGGGGGGGGGGGGGGGGCATTAAGGTTTTTCGCCTAGGGCACCATTTTACCTTGCACCGGCCCTGCATATCATCAAAAAACTTTTGTACGTTAAATCCAGGTTACAAATTCTGTAGCACAATAATAAAAAGTTCCTTAAATGAAATATAAAATTACTTTAAAATTTTTACTTGTGATAAAAAAAGAAACTATAGTAGAGCACTAGGGTCTTATGGTGTTTTGCAAAATCAGCCTAAACTAATGTAATAATGTAATAACGAATTTTAGGTAGCATACCGTGTTTTCTCGTATAATCGTCACACATTTTATTCTAAAATCAAGTTTGAAAAGTAGGGGTGCGACGAATATTCGGGAAGAAAAAATTTGTCAAGTAAAAGTTATTCATAAAAACAAAACCCGTTCATGGAAAGTACGTTTATTTAAAAAAAAGGTGGAGTATACAAGAGCACACCAAACAATCTATACTAATAATTCCTTAAACAAAAACCTTTCTTCAACTTTAAATAGAAAAACCAAAACTCTAACGCGAACGAAAGCCACTTGAATCTGACGTGAATTAACGTGTCGTAGTACACACTTACCACGAAAGAATGCGGGCTATCAAATGTAGTTAACTCGGCACCTGACAGAGCACACGCATTATATGCACTCGGCGAGATATCGATATTGACTACATGCGCGCGCTCTATACGGGAAGCAACATAACCAAACATGAATGATGTCCTATATTTTTAATAGCGGTACGCCGCGGCAACGCAGACAATCAGATAAAGAAAATAACGTTTAAGAATGTCTTTATAAGAAAATTTACACATCAAACAACTTTGTATTTTTCCGTTAATTTATTAAGTAAGTGGTAATGACCGAATAAATATTAAATTTCGACTTTAAAATACATTGTTTTATACGGAAAAGATACCTACACAAAGCGCTCGGCATCTACTAGCGGGACCAAAAACATCATGCGACGTTTACGCGAGAAGTTTTTTTATCCCAATTTTGACAGCCTAAAATATGGTTGCGACGATTACGCACGTGCGAGCCTTATGCGATAAAACACGGTATTGTAGGAAAATAGAAGATTCATGACTGAACTCAGTCCTTACAGCCACATTTACCCGCAACATAGGCATGGAGAAGGGTAGATGCTGCAATGTCAAATGCAAGTTCATGACACATTAGGAGAAAGTGGCTAGCTTGCTTTTTCGACGATGGCAAGGCTGCTTACACAACATCCCTGATACATACTGCATGCCTGGCTGCCAGCAACCCTGGAAACAATATCAGCTTTGGTTATTGACAATTTATGAACCTAAGCCACTTCATATTACGTATTTAAGGTAGGGTGTACATTATTAAAGCACTGTGCGTGTGATAGTCATAACCACTGCCTAATGCTAACAGAAGGGCAATTTTGCATTATTATACAATGACTACTTCTTGGCTTCTAGGTTGAGGTCACTTATGCGTAATAAGTGATGACATGCATGAAATGTTAGCATGAATTGTTGCAACCATTATAAATGGTAACAGACAACTAGAGCTGGGCCGATCACCTATTTTGCCGATCATGCCGATGCCGATCATCTGCTGCCGATCTTGCCGATCTTCTGAGCCGATTAGAGCCTTTCAAGTACCTCTGATTACACGTTGCTTTTGACAGATCACTATAAACGGTGAAATATTCCCAGACAAAACTACTTTTCATTGACATGATTACTTAAAAATCACAACATAAATTTCACGGACTAGCGATTATACAGGTAAGCCCGGAAGGTCTTGTCAAGCTTCTCAGACACCAGCGTGCAGCTGGGTTAAGGCCAAGGTCATGTGACGTAACATCTCCCGAGGCTTACTGCGCCTTGGCAGCAGATGGATAAAAATAGTAAACTCCCCATTATTCGTGTTCATTGGGACCCGCCGATGCCCGGATAATTGAAATTCTGTAAAAAAAAAATAATAATAAACCCGGATAATCGGTTAACGGTAAGGGCCGCCTTCGAATTGTTGTCTCGGCTTAAAAAAATACGGCACTGCCTAGCCATTAGTTCACTGTCATTTACAGCAGCCGAAGAGAGAAAGATAAGATCGTGCTGACCTTGTACACATAAATTTTGGGTAGCTCCCCACCCCCCTCCACCCCTTCGACCAGCCGAATGCCAGACAGACACGTCACTCGCCAGGCGCCTGCCGTGCGTTGGCGGGCTGAAAGTAACTCAGCAGCACGTGAAACAACATTCGAACAAACGGGAAACCGGAAGCAGAAGTCAGGACATCTCCCTCAAGTTTAAAGAGTGACAAATGTGACAGTTGAAAAGGGGGGGGGGGGGGGGGGGCTACACAAAGGGTCGGTACAAACAGCGTTGCAGATTTTGGCGGCCCACGCGATGGCTTGCATTGTTTGCCGGCCGCCGGCCCGCGTGACGTTAATTTTAAGCGCTGACAATTTTAGCTTCTCTTTATTTTCTGCACTTTTAAATCGTCCCGGATTATCCAATTCCCGTATTAGCGCGTCACGGATTAACGAGGTTCTACTGTGGGAAACAAAACTCTTCATCAACCAGGTTTTTATACAAAAGAAAGTTAAGCTCTATTTCCCGCTAAACAGGATAATAATATTAATTTCGCTAAACAAAACTTTCAATAGGCCATATTTAGCGAGAAAAAACTAAATAGATGAATTCCCGAAGAGTAGTTGTTTACTAACCACAAAACTACTAGCGCCATTAATCCGTACGAATTCCGTCGCGCGACGCGCGTCACTCTAATCTCTGGCGTCACATAACCAACCCAGGGTTGCCAGACATACGACTATAGTCGTACATGTACGACTATTTCGTAGTTCGGTACGACGTACGTCTGAACATAGGGTCGTACACCTATTTGTACGACTATTTTGAAATTTTGGTGGTTAAGATGTTATGGTTAAATATTTTGGTCTCATAAACACAATATATGCAGTTCTAAAGAAGCCAAAATCGAAAATTGTAATGAAATCGATCTGAATGTTAATCCAATTCAAGAAACAATCGATAGCTTCATTATAATAGTTGAGAGGAATGACAACAGAATGCACATAAATCAATATCATATTGGATACATTATTAAAATATGTGTGATATTCTGTAAGTACCTATCATCTTTGGAACAGTACGAACAATTTAAGAATTTAACAGTTGTTTACATTGTTTGGTAAATATGAGTGACGCAGAAGATGGGCTAAGTTCGCCACCAAAAAAGGTGTGTATTCAGCAAAGTGCAGGTAAACACAGGGCTCAAAAATTTAGAAAAGAGTGGTTGTCTGAAACAGAATTTAAAGAGTGGCTGTTACCTGTACATGGAGACGAATACAAGGCTAAGTGTAAATTTTGTGGGATAACACTTGTTACCGAAATAAGTAACTTAAAGCGGCATGCAACCGGTGGAAAACATACAGCACTTAGAATGTCTGCTACTCTTAGACAAACATCGATTTCTAGATTTATTGCAGCACCTAAAGTTGATTTAGACAAAGAAGTTGCATCTGCTGAAATAAAACTTTTGGCATTCATTGCGGAGCACAATGTTGCTTTTTCTGTTGCAGACCATCTCACAGCTGTCATAAAAGATATCTTTTCTGACCATAAAATTGCACAGAAATTGACTCTTAAACGAACAAAAACATGCAGTATTGTAAATAATGTAATAGCTGCCGATCATAAGGAGAAGTTGGCGAATAAATTAAAGAACACCAAATTCAGCATCCTTACAGATGAATCAACAGACATAGGGACAATAAAAATGTCGTGCATAGTGGTAAGGTACCATGATTTCCAGTCTGGAAGGATAGAGAGCAAATTCTGGGAACTAAGAGAAATTTTTGACTCTTCAAATAAAGTTGTGTGTGCCAGTGCAGAAAACCTGTTTCGTGGCTTGGTTGCTTCAATCACAGAGTTTGGAATTCCGTTGGAAAATGTGATCGGATTTGGAGCAGATGGATGTAATGTGATGATGGGTGAACATAATTCAGTATCATCTCGTCTCAAAGAAGCTTGTCCTGGGATCGTGGTGGTTAAGTGCATTTGTCATTCGGCACATCTGTGTGCTAGTGAAGCATGTAAAGTGCTTCCTCGGTCTTGTGAAGATATGGCTCGTGAAATATACAATTTCTTGAAGAGCAGTGCTAAACGACAGAGTGAGCTGAAAGAGTTTCAAACATTTCTTGACATGGAACCTTTGAAAATGCTTCATCCCTCGCAGACCAGGTGGTTGTCTTTGGTGGCAGTTGTTCAACGCATTTTTGAGCAGTGGGATGCTTTGAAATTGTATTTTACAGACTGTTGGTTGTCACAGAGACTCTTAAGTGCAGAAAACATCTTCAATGCACTTCACGATCCTTTTTTGAAACTGTATTTCATGTTCCTTTCATGGGTTCTTCCGAAATTCACAAAATTCAACGAATTTTTCCAGACGAAGAATGTTGTTATTACAGAACTACATACCCAATTAAGAGATCTCTATACTGACATTCTCCTTAGTTTCATGAAAAGGGACTATGTCATGAAAACACCACTCGAGGAAGTCGATCCTGCCCTGGAGAAGTATCATCTTCCAGACACTGAGATGTATTTAGGAGTTAAAGTCCTGCAGCACATTGATAAACCAGAAATCACTTCCAAGCCCGATATTCGCTGTCATTTCTTTCACAGGTGTAGAACTTTCCTCACGGTGAGTTGAATCACTTGCAAGCCTCATTGTTATTTAATTTTAATTTTTGTAACTGAAATAATGATAAATGTTTGTCATAATTTTTCAGGTTGCTGCGCAAGAAATAAGAAAAAGATATAATATGAATGATCCGGTTCTGTCGAAACTTAGCTACCTGCAACCTAAAGCAGCTCTTTCACCAGTATTCAGGGTTAACTGCCCTTCCCTTCTTCCACTAGTAAAAGTAGTCCCAAGAATTGTTTCTTATGATGATGATGCAATTTTACAGCATCTTGATGATCAGTGGAGGGAGCTTCCATTTTCAAGGGCAAGGCTTCCAGAAGATATTGATGATGTAAACAGTCCTGACATTTTCTGGAATATGCTTCTGAAACCAAGCTGTGACACACAAGAAGCTCATTTCAAAGAATTGGCTACATTTGCACTTCATGTGCTTAGTCTCCCGCACTCTAATGCAGACTGTGAAAGAGTCTTCAGTCAGGTATGAAAATATATGCATCATAAATAACTATTTTGTTACCTACTGTTCTTATTTTAAAATTTGAGTTTTTGTTAACTGCAATATTGTTAGAAAAATATAGCATGTGTATTTACTTTACAGGTAAATCTAGTGAAAACCAAAGTACGAAATCGCCTCCTTCCAAAAACAGTGAACGGAGCTTTGCTTGCTTCCGAGTGTGTGAAGGAAAGTGGTACCTGTGCATTGTTTCGCCCTACAGCTGAAATGTTATCGCGCATGACATCAGCAAACTTGTATGCATCCAGTGCACCAGAAAACGATATTGTGGATATTCTCTTCGAAAAGGATGACTGAGTTGTTAAGAAAATTGTTTTTTTTTTTTTTTTTTTAACTTAACATGTGTTAATTTTGGTGTAGTTTTTTTCCTTAGTGTAATTGTTTCCATGTAATTTTTTTCCTTCACGATTGTGTCATGCCAATAAAATACTACCAAAATGAATAGCAAAAAAATCGCCGGATAAAATAAAAGTTGGTACTCATTAGCGTTTTATTTTAAAAATTATAGTATGTACGACTATTTGCTCCAATGTACGACTATTTCTAGTCTTCGGTACGACTTTTGGAATGTTGCAATCTGGCAACACTGAACCAACCTAAACAACAGTCGCCATTCGCCATTCCGGTAATATTAACCGTAAATGGTAAACAAATACATAGTTTTCGGTTCGTAAATGATAAATGACTTTGCAAATAGTATAATGGAAAATTATTTTACCGAAAGTACCGTAAATATACGTGGAAATTGATACTTAGGTATGTAACTGTTCAATGTTTATAAAACTTACGGTATTTGTTTACTTTATTGGTATATTTTTTTCGTGTGTGGTTAGTTTTAAATTATTAAATCCTATTATTTTTCGATGAATAATCAAATTTTCTTCCCAAAAAGTACCGTAAACAAACATGGAAAGTTGTTAGGTATAGGTAATTATTCAATGTTATAAGTTTGCAGTAGGAGACCAATGATCGGCTCAAATAATCGGCTACGTTTTGCCGATCATTATGATCGGCAAAATTAACAAAATCGGCCGATTATTACGATCGGGGATCGGCATCGGCCCAGCTCTACAGACAACCGGAGGCTTGAAGTTCTGGACAGTATTGTATAGAGCCATTCACAGCTGAGATATATATAAGTATTGTATAGTGCCCTCGCAGTCGAGATACATAGATGATACAAAGTACTGAATACAGTATACAGTATTTACAGTTATATACACACTCACAGACACACAAACAACAACAACAAAATATAGTAAAGAGCCATTCACAACTAAGAATTGTACATAATACAAACTATTGTATAGTGCCATTTAAAAATGAGATATATACATAATACAAATACAGCAAAACCCCTTATTTGCACTTTTCATGGGGACAAAGTAAAAAGGTGTAAATAAAGGGAAAAGTATAAAAAGGAGCACAGCTTACCTTATTTAGAATTTTTTTCCTTTTGTTTAATAGCACATACTATAATGCAGGTACAAACACACAGACAACAAATTTTACTCTAGTATTTAATCAATTAATGTACCACATTTGACAAAAATAAAAAAAGAATGAAAGCCAAAACGTTTTTCTGATTACTTCCTAACAAAAAAATCTGAAATTTTCTTCTGCTTGCTTTTTTGGCTGTTCAAGGAGATTATTTGCCTCTCCAAATTATAAAAGTTATCAAATGAACTAGCAATGCCTTCAGAACTTGACATATAACTGCGCAATGTTTGAAGGGCTGCGAGCACGTCTCTTGTAGTAGGAACTGGTTCTTCTTGCCTCTCTTCTTCTTCTTCTTCTCATTCTTCTACTTCTTCTTCTTGCGAGTTGGTGATGCCACTATTGATAATGTCCTCCACACACTGGACTTGTGAGGTAACTACCTGCTGGTCAATTGCCACATAGTCCTTAAAAGACTCCTTTTGAGACAGTTGGCAATACTCAGGCACATCCTCTATGATGGTGACACCACCATCTTCACTGGCACTACAACCTGCCTCTGGAAAAAAAAAAAAGCCTGCCTTCGCAAAACAATTTTGGATCGTTGTAACTGTGATCTCTTTCCATGCTCTAGCTGTGAAGTGTAAGGCTGTTAATACATCAATCTTCATTGTCGAGGGATACTTACCGCTGTCAAGCATGGTCACCGCCCTTGTGACCAGGTATTTTTGGTACAGGAACTTGGACGACTGTATAATACCTAGGCCCAGTGGCTATAGTTCACTGGTGCAGTTCGCAGGGAAAAAAACTTCTGTATTACGAAGCTGTATGTTGCCCATGTGTGCAGGGCACTGGTCAATAAACAAAAAATTTTTCCTATTTTGTACACCCATTTTCGCATCAAGTGCATGAAGTTGGCTCTAAAACAGTGCACTCGTCACCCATGACTTTTTGTTCGCTGTGTACTTGGTAGGAAGGGTGTGTACGTTTTTGAAACACCTGGGTTTCATAACCTTGCCAATAACATAGAGAGGCAACTTTTCACTTCCATCAGCATTTGTACACAAAAGTACAGTGATTCGTTGCTTACTTAACTTTCCTCCATGGCACTTCTCACCTTTAAAAGTGAAGGTTTTGTCAGGCAGAACACTATAAAATAATACAGTTTCATCAGCATTAAATACATTTTTCGGAGAATAGCTGGCAATCTTCTCCTTAAGGGTTATGTCCCGTTCCAGGTCATGATTTTAGATTTATATTAATCACTGATCAACTTTTAGACATTTTCAATCGTTTAACTTTCACGAAATGAAAAATATATATAGTTGCATACTTTTTGCATAATTAGCTGCCAAAGTTACATTTTTAACCTTTTTGGGTTGTACAAATAAGGAGAATTTAATTTATTGCAGAACTGAAATTTTTTAGGATTAACTGCTATGCCACTGGCTACTTCAAGAAATGGTTTGCATTTCTTTCAGAAAATATTAATTAATTTTACCTGACATTTCAAAATTCTCAAAATTTTTATGATCTTGACAGCCAAGAAACATGAAATGAGTTTTTGTGATAGAAATGCAAACCATTTCTTGAAGTAGCCAGTGGCATTGCAGTTAATCCTAAAAAGTTTCAGTTCTGCAATAAATTAAATTCTCGTTATTTGTACAACCCAAAATGGTTAAAAATGTAACTTTGGCAGCTAATTATGCAAAAAGTATGCAACTATATATATTTTTCATTTCGTGAAAGTTAAACGATTGAAAATTTCTAAAAGTTGATCAGTGATTAATATAAATCTAAAATCATGACCTGGAACGGGTCATACGCCCTTAAGCTGAGTTTCCTTCCAGTGTTCCACTGTCTCTTCATTCACACTCTTGCTCTCGCCACATACAACTTTGTAAACAACATTATGGCGTTGTTTGAACCTGTCTAGCCATCCATTGGAAGCTGTGAAATTGTCAATGCCAAGCCGGGATGCAATCACACGAGCTTTTACTCGCAAAATGGACCCGCTGATTGGCAGATTCGCAGAACGTGCACCCACAAACCACTCCACAAGATATCTTCAACTTCTTTAAATTTTGATTCTTTACAGTATTTTGGTTTTTTTGCACTTTGCCCGCATTTTGCTGCATTTTCTGCAATGCTATTACGATTCTTCAAAATCATATTGAGTGTGTTGATGGGAATTGAAAGTTCTTTTCCAAATCAACTCGTGTTCCCACAAACTTGTCTGGTTTTGCAATTATGTTTAATTTTTCCGCCACTGAAAACGTATGCTGCTGCCTTTTCTCCACTACGTAACCATAGACGACAAACTTCACTGATAAAAAAAAATTCATAATAAAAGGAAACTTTTTTACACAATATTTACTACCACGTTATTCTCGCATTATATTTACCGTTACCGGATGTTGAATTTCCTTAAATACCATAATGTACGCAGAATGTAAACATGCAGTTGTTTATGTGATTAAAATATCGTCCAGAAACTCGACAGTGCTCGCAGCGCAAATAGAGCCAGCACAACTTCATCGCCATCTTGTAATGTGTTTGTTGTGGTTTTCGATATGAACGCAATCTTTGATGCGTTTCAAATGTTTATTCTCGGACAATTCTTTTACAGTTTCATCATCTATGGCGATTGCACCAAGTTGTTTATGGTTGTTGCGGGAAAGATTCGATTTTTGAGACGTAATTCGCATGAAAGTATTGTATTGGACTAAATGGGAACCAAACGGGACCTGAAGAATACAGTAAAACCTCCATTGACGAATATTCTATTTAACGAAAAACCCCATGCAACGAAATAAAATTTTGGTCCCGCTGAACCTCCATAAGATTAATGCTTTTTTAACCTCTAAATACCGAATTTTATTTGTTCCGAAATAGTGAAATTCCCTTTACAACGAACTGCCGCTTTTGAAAAACACGCAAAAATAAACATCTCCTACAAGACATCCGCTAATTTTTTTTGCATTCACTCCTTAAAAATACGTGCGTATAACCTTAAAATAATATGCACCATCGCGGAAGACAATAAATAAACAAAGCATCATGGATTACACACGTCGTGTATACATGCCACACTTTGTTCAAAATGGCGGGTACATTTAGCGCTAGTGGCGGAAACCTCCCGTACCATCGCTCTGGCAAGACGAACAACTAGTATATTTTGCGTTTCTATGGTTAAAGATGCGCACACGCAAATATTTTTAACTATGGTATCTATGAGTACAATTTCCGTTTTTTTAGTTTTCACTGTTGTTTGTTTATTTCCACTGTTGTTTATTTATTTTCACACGTAGTTACGGGAATCAACACGGTACTACTGTAAAATGAATTCTAATCCTAAAAAGTGGCGACAGATTGATATTAAAAGAAAATAAAAAAAATTTAAATGCAGTTGATGGAGGAAAAAAAAGTGATATAGCTAAACGTTTCGACATCCCAGCGTTTACACTTTATACCATATTATCCAACCGGGAACATCGAAAACAACGCTTCTCTGGTAGGAACAAATCGAAAACGTGTGAAAGTATGTAAAAATGATTTGGACAAGATACTTTTTGACTGGCTAATGGAGGCTAGGGCATCTAACATCAACCTCTCTGGGCCGATTTTACAAGAAAAGGCACGCCAGGAAGCACTGGGGATGGGAATTGATAATTTCCAAGCATCAAATGGTTGGCCACTAAACAAGTGTATTCTATGTACTTTTTCATGTTTAATTCCTCATATCGTATTAAACAGTCAGAAAGACAGTTCTAGCTATTTATGTGAAGCTTTATGATGACTGGAAATATATCGTGCGAAACCTCCATTTAACAAACCCCTTTACAACAAACACAACAAATTTTGGTCCCTTGAGATTTGTTAAATAGAGGTTTCACTGTATAGTGCAAATAACGGTAACATAAATAAGGGGTATCGCTGTATTAAATAGTGCTATTCACAGCTGAAATGTATACATTATACTCAAGATATATATTAATTAAAGAATTGTATAGTGCATTAACAGCTGAGATATAAACGTAATAAGAAGTATTGTATAGTGCCATTCACAGCTGAGATTTATGCAAATCAGTTTTGTAAGGAGTCATTTAACAGCTGAGATATATACATAATAGGAAATATTGTACTGAGATATATACATAATAGGAAATATTGTATAGTGCCATTAACAGTTGAGATATATACACAATACAAAGTATTGTATACAGCCAATCACAGCTGAGATATATACATATTACAAAGTATTGTATAGAGCCATTCACAGCTAAATGATATACATAATAAAAAGTAATGCATAAAGCCATTCACAGCTGAAATATATAAATAATAATAAGTATATTATGGAGACATTCACATAAGATTTATACATAATAAAAAATATTAAATACCGCAATTTACAGATAATATATATAATTAAATGCAAAGTATTGATTAGAGCCAATCACAGCCAAATTATAAACATAATAAAAAGTATTGTATAGAGACATTCACAGCTGAGATATAAAAATAATACAAAGTATATTTTAGAGTCTCTGACAGCAGATATAAACATAATACAACATATAGAATAGGCCTATTCACATCTGAAATATATGCATGATACAAGGTATTGTTTAGAGCCATTCTCAACTGATATATACAAAATACAAAGTATTCAATAGAAACATTCACAGTTAAGATATATACATAATAGAAAATGTATTATATAGCTATTCAGAGCTTGGATATATTCATAATATTAAATATTGTACAGAGCCATTCACATCTGAAATTGATTCATATTATGACATATTGTACAGAGCCATTCACAGCCAAATTAAATACATAATACAATTATTGTAAATGTCCATTCACAGCTAAGATATACATAAGTATTGTATAGTGCATTCACAGCTGATATTTAGACATGATGTTAAATAGAGTATTTACAGCTTATTTATACATAATACAAAATATTGTATTGAGCCATTCACTGCCAAGTATTATACATGATACAAATATTATATCATGCCATTGACAGCTGAGATGTATACAAAATACCATGAATTGTATAGTGCCATTCACAGCCAAGATATATACATATTAAGTACTGTATTAACCATTAACCTCTGTGATATTTACATAATTTGAAGTATGGTTAGAGCCATTTATAGCCAAGATAAATACTTAATACAAAGTATTGTATAGTGTACCATTCACAGCTGAGATGCATACATAATATAAAGTATAGTATAGTGAATTCACAGCCAAGATATATACATGATTACAGTATTGAATATAGTATTTACAGCCTATATATAATCAATACAAAGTATTGTACGGAGCCATTCACATCCAAGTACTATACTAAATACAAATATTGTATAGTGCAATTTGGTACGCCCCTCGTGCCCTAAAATAATATTATTTTAATTTAATAAAAAAAAAAAGGCCTAGGAAGCAGCTGAGCAAAATTACAAAGAAAATACAAGTATTACCAGAGGTGGCACGAGGTGGTGAACAAG
Organism: Bacillus rossius redtenbacheri; assembly: GCF_032445375.1. Taxonomy (NCBI): domain Eukaryota; kingdom Metazoa; phylum Arthropoda; class Insecta; order Phasmatodea; family Bacillidae; genus Bacillus; species Bacillus rossius. Next base: position 220,547,691 of record NC_086330.1, on the reverse strand, counting down.
ACAATTTTATACTCCCTGCACACAAGCAACTTGGGAGCTAGTGGATTGTTTAAATAGATAAAGGTAAATGATAAATAAATAAACACTACATAAGTAGATTGGGTTATAGGTTCCCTGTTTTATTTAAAAAGGTAAATTAAATCTTTTGTTTTGGTTTCACAATAACAATATATTAAAGTTATTAAAGGGGGCCGGCCCAATATTATTAAAACACGTTATACTATACTGTTAACAACACAAAATGACATTTTATAGCAGGTTAGGTTCATCCACTCATTAATGTAACAATTTCACATTTTCTTATTTGATAAGTTCTCTATGGCACTGCTCGCTGGTATTTATTAAGGTATGTTCTTTTGTTGCTTGTAGGGAGAAGTTATATTTTAGATATCACCTAGGGCTTCAAGTTGGACATCTGGCCAGGAGGAAGCTCTTCTTAGAGAGAAATGAAGCTGGAGGTCCTGGACAACATGATGGGTGCAATTTTGGCACCCAACTGTTGGACCGTGTCTGAAACACAAGCCAAATTCCAACGAATCAGACCTGCTTCCAGACAGTCAAACAGTCGGAGCGAAAAGGCCACAAACGGGAATTCGGGGAGGAAAAATAGACCGAAGTAACTCACCAAACAGGGTGTAGCTCCTGGGCTCAGGAAATATCTCGCGCCGATATCCGAAATGCGCGGACCGAGAATTGCGCGGATGACGTGGCAGAAATCATCATTTAGCCAAATAAAAAAAATTAATAAACTTTAAACTAAAACATGACTTGTTTTCTAATTACCAATACTGACCGACTACTGCTGAATTTTCAAGCTGGGATCACATCCCTTAGCACAGCTGACTACATTCCTTATTCGAACGAGTTCGTCGTTGCCGCGAAAAAGCCTCTTAACAGAGGTGACGCCGTGATGACGCGGTAAGTAGCTGAAGTCAGAGTACTAAGTGCCGCAGTGGCGGACAAAACTCCTAATTTAAACGGGCGGTCGGCCCTAGGGAAAAAAGAGGGGGGAAGGTTCGGCTCTGGACTGAACACTTCCGGAGGTGACGGAGGTGAAGCGCAACTGCTCCTTCAGTTGTTTGCGCCGAAGGGCGACTGCTGCAGTCTCTACCGGCGGGTACAGAAAGCAACATACAATCAACTTTACAGGACGCGAGGAGGAAGCATAGGGTCTTATGGCGCAGCCTGGTGCTGCACTATGGCGGCCTAAAGGGGACAGAAGGTAAGAGTTAGCAAGGTCGCCAACAGGTTTTGCGGGCGTTAGCTCCACTCGCTGGTGCCAGAGCAGACGTTAATGTTTCTGCCAATAGATGTCGTGGGTGGTCCATCTTTGCACATATTTTTTCTATGGCAAATTGTCCTTGAAATCGGCCACCACCTGGCAGGGTTCACGTCAGGGCAATGATCCTGGGCTAAATTCTGAGAATCAAAGTGGGTAGCTATGGGGGAGAGGGGGTACAAAAAACGCAACTGTGCTGGGAACGGGGGTCCACGGGATCCTCGTTGGTGCCGAGACTCGCTACTCTCAGCGGGTCTCTGAGAAATAGAGCTTGCAGGCCAGAAGCTGCTCTACGCAATTTTAGACGTGCAGGGAAATAATGTTACAGGCCGGGAACGTGACTGTAAGCGGGAGAAATGTCATACGGGCTGCTAACGTCTACATTAGACTTGCAAAAGATCAGATTGGTCCCTGAGAAAAGGTGTCTCGGTCCACTGAAACAAAGTTTAACTAAGTAGAGTACACCAGCCTAACAAAGTGTAGATCATCCTTTTGTAACTAAATTATATAGAAAATAAAATTTCCAAAAATAGTTTAAAATTATAATAAAAATTAAAAAAAAAAAGTGCACAAATACCTAATTTCCGGCACATATTGATAGCTGATATATACATAATTCCAAGAACTGTACAGAGCCATTCACAACTGAGATACATACACAATACACAGTATAGTTTAGTCCCATTTACAGCTGATATATACATAATAAAGTATTGTACAGTGCTTTCACAGCCGGATATATACATTATATGATGTGTAGTATAAAGCCATTCACATCTGAGATGCAAACATAATTTCAAGTATTGTATAGAGCCATTCACAGCTAAAATAAATACATATATATTGTATAGTGAGTGCATCCATACCCAAGATATAAACATAGAAAAGAGATATAAACATGAATAAGTATTGTATAGTGCATTCACAGCTGATATATATATATATATATATATATATATATATATATATATAATGAGTATTGTATGCCATTCATAGCTGCATTATATACTTAAAAATAAATTATTGTATAGAGCTATTCACAGCCAAGAAGATATATACACAATACAAATTACTGTATAGTACAGTTCAGAATTGAGACGTATACATAATACAAAGTACTGCATAGAGCCAATCACAGCAGGGATTTTACATAATACATTATTGTATAGTTCATTTACAGCTGAAAAAAATACAAATTACGTAGTATTATAGAACTATGCACCGAGAAATAAACATTATACAAAATATTGTATAAAGCAATTCACAGCCAAGATATATATATGTAATACCAATTATTGTATAGAGCTATTCACAGTCGAGATATATGTTGTATCACTTGCAGGGCGCATTGATGCAGGTTAGAGAGAAATAACACGAGACCACCTTGTTTGTTATTCCGAGCGACATGCTCCCTCTCTACAGTCGGCCATGATACAGACCACTCCAGTCAGGACTACATCTCTCTCTCTCTTTTTATTGTTTAACTAATCTTGGCTTGAGCACTACCATTACAAACATAAATCAAACATGAATACACATTACAAATCTGGTTACAGTTTTCTACATTCACTGAGCGCTACCATTACAAACATAAATTAAACATGAATACACATTACAAATCAGGTTACAGTTTTCCACATTCACTAATGATTTACAACTTCTGATACATAGTTTTATACATAACTTAATGTAAGAAATATGGGTTTCTCTAAGAGTGCTGAAGTGCTGGTGTACAAATTTTACTATTTACAATAATCTTTCATCCAAGCAGGTTGCGCCCTTTTCCTGTCTGAATGGCGTACTCCTCCTGGGACCTTTCTTTCCGCCTGAAGTTGATCAGGACCATTTTTAATGGCATTGTCCCACCCACGCCATTCTGATTCACTTTCTGATGACTCACTCTCATGTGTATTGCCAGTTTCCTGTTGGAGTTATACCCCCCTATCACCATTTTCTTCGACTATTGCACTATCAGGTTTTCCTACTGCTGGCAAATGTTCCCTGCCTATCTTCACCCCTCTTTCCTTAAAAGCTGGGGCATGCATCAGGTGTTGACAATTGTGTCTGTACATGCTACCCCCTACCTGAACTAGATATGATCTGGGCACAGCCAGATCCTGAGGCGTACCTGACACTGTCCCATACACCTGCAGATCAGGAATCCAAACACAATCCCCTTTGGCCAAAGGAGACAATTCCCTTACCCTATGACGTCTGTTGTACCACTAGGCCTGATAGTCCTTTTGCTTTTCTAATTTCAATTTGACATCCTTATCAATGTTTTTCTGAGAAAAATTGAAGGTAGGTATAGTCCTCCGAACTTTCCTACCTAACATCATCTCTGAGAGGAGATAATCCAAAGTCAAGAAGAGCACTGCGGTAAGTTAGAAGTGCCTCATAAAACATTGTCACATTTTTTTAAAAGTCTTTTAGCTGTTTTGACAGCAGCTTCAACACAGCCATTCGACTGGCTAAAATATGGACTATTTTGTTTATGTACAAACCCATAATCTCTCGCAAACTGGGATAATAAGCCCTTGAACTGCGGTCCATTATCTGTCCTTACGACTTCTGGTATTCCGAATCGTGCAAATACTGATTTGCATTTGGTAACTATTGCTACTTCAGTTAAACTAGTTAGTTCAATTAGTTCAAAGTATTTTGAATAATAATCAGAAATTACCACAAACCATTTGCCTTGGCACTTCATCAAATTGACTCCAACCTTCTGCCATGGATAAACTGGAACGTTTTCTCACATAAAGGGTTCTTTAGCATAACTTCTATGTTCGGTGCATATGGGACAAACTTCAACCAAAGCCTCGAGCTGGGTGCTAAGTCCCAGCCACCAGACTGCTTCTCGTGCACGAGCCTTACACTTTGTGCTCCCTAAATGCCCTTTATGTAGTTGTTTCAAGACATACTGCTGCAATGGAGAAACCCTTTACAGATACTTATGTCAGACTATGTTGGTAATAAGGAAGTAATTCTGCTGGTACTTGGCATTTGGGTGGCCACTGTGTAGTAGAGTAATCCCTCAACTTTTGGCATATTGGGTCAGAGTGCTGGTGCTCTTTTATGTGATCCAGAATGTTAGGTGCTACAGATATATTTGCTACAACCATGTTCACATGTGCTGCTATCTCTGCAGACAATTCCTCCCCAGGCACATCTGTTCCCTTAACTGGATTCCGTGACAAACAGTCAGCTACCACCAATTGTTTACCTGGTATGTACGACACCATGTAATTGAATTTCATTAACCGTATCCTAAATCTCTGAATCTGGGTGTTAATTCATCTATGTTTTTAGACATTAATATCTGAACCAATGGCTTGTGATCAGTCTCTAGTGTAACCTTGAGCCCTAAGATGTATTCCTGGAATTTATCGCAGGCCCAAGTCAGCGCCAATACCTCCTTTTCTATTTGCGCATACCTACTTTCAGTTTTAGACAAAACTCTAGAACCATAACACACGACTACCCGTGACCCATCATCACTTTCTTGGAATAATGCACACCCCAAGCCAAAGGAAGAACTGTCTGCACTGACAATCATTTTCTTGCGCAAGTGTGCTAAACATGGTGCTGCCTGCAACAGTTGTTTTACATTCTGGAAGGCTAACTGTTGCTCATGGCCCCAAAGGAAAGGTTGGTTTTCTTTCAACAATGCGTTAAAAGGTTCTAACAACTTACTCTTATTAGGTATGAATTTACAAACATAATTTACCATGCCTAGAAAATGCAACAGTTGCGTTTTATTTGAGGGCACTGAGAAATCGCTAATTGCTGTTACTCTACTTTGTTCAACTGTGATACCCTCCGTAGAAATTACACGCCCTAGAAAAATAAAATTTTCCACCCCCAAATATACTCTTGGACATACATATTGATTTTTATACCTTCATCACTACTTTTGTAACACTTGACGACGTGTTTTGTCATGTTGTTCCACTGTGTTTGGATTCCTGATCTGCAGGTGTATGGGACAGTGTCAGGCACGCCTCAGGATCTGGCTGTGCCCAGATCATATCTAGTTCAGGTAGGGGGTAGCATGTACAGACACAATCGTCAACACCTGATGCATGCCCCAGTTTTTAAGGAAATAGGGGGGACGATAGGCAGGGAACATTTGCAGATCCCAAAAATTCTGTACGTAGACACGTAATGTCTGCCCCTGTATCTATTACAAAGTCAATTGACCTACCCATCTCCCTAACCGCAATTTTTACTTGAAATAGATTTTTTTGGGACGATGGACCCCTGGGAGTGTCTCCCAAATGTGCCACGACAAAGTCAAAGTTGGGGTCTTGTGTGTCTGGATCTTCACTGATATGCTGGACTTTCTTACTAGCTCTGCACGCCTTAGCAAAGTGGCCCCGGAGGCCACACGAATAACACAGAATATTTCAGGGTGTCTACCAGATCTAGTAAATGAAATTCCCTGATTTTTCCAGGTTTTCCAGGTCTAAAACTGAACTTTTCCAGGTTTTCTGTAACACAATTACGACATTCCACAAAACTGAAAAAACTGCATAACAGTATATTGACAGGTTTCAAAGTATTTCAACTCACTTAAATTAGTAAAAAAAAAAATACCTTCTTCCAGGCGTGGCCAAAGTAACTCAATTGATGGCAAATAAAACATGCTGCTACAAATATTTCACACACTGACTTTTGCAAAAACATAAGTAAAAGGAAGTTCCCATAAATTTCGCAGTGACTCAACTTTTGCGTCTATTGCACTTGCTTCAGAACGAGCCAAATCCAATACTCGAGCCTTCTTCAACTGCAATGCCTTGATCTCCTCTTCAACTCTTCTTTTTCTGCCTTCTTCTTGTCTGTAGCTTCCTTTTCTTTTTGTTTTGTTTGCAGGGCTTCCTTATGCCTCCAACTAAAATTTCTTACATACTGTAACATGGACTTGGTGATATCAACATGCTCTACACCTCCAGAACGTTGAACAAAGTCGTACATCTGTCTTTGTGCGATCAGTATTTCTTCCCGCAAGTTTTCAGTCAGCAGATTAGAATTCACTGAAAATCCTCTTTCCAATGATGCATTTCCATGGGAAAGTACCAACATCATCCTCACAAACTTTAGAAGGCCTGCTTTGGCAGCTACTGTATGTGCCTTAAGAATGAGCATCCACAAGTGATCAAGGCGCCAGTCTTCTCGAGAAAAAGACGAGAACACTGCTTCAGAATCTTGCGAGGAACATACCAACTGATATTATCACTAAATGTTATCAGCTTCTTGTCCTTATAACCACTTGTTTTGAAGACAACATTCTAAACTGTAATTCACACTCTGTTTCCTCACACCCGAATTTAAAGCCACAGACGGACATAAGAAGGAAATTCCCTTGGTAAGTTTGTACTTCAGGGGACTTTTGTCTTGAAGTTTTTTTACCATAACCTTTAGACAAGTCCTAACATCATTTTTCAGTAACAGGACAGACTTTACTGGTACTTTCTCTATCTTGATGGCATGGCGTAGTGCATAACCGAACTTGATATTGTTAGCAGTCAAAAGATTTTCCTGGTTATCTACATCCAATCGAGATACATTGTGTTTCTCCCTAAAGCTCTTCAGTACCTCTGGTTTCAAAAACTTTCCTGCCAAAGCTAATAAAATGTCTACCAGTGAATCATAGAGAAAAGGTGCCATGGGTGCTTCACTTTAGAACATTGTGAGAAACAATTCCAGCTATGATGCCAAAGAGTAGAAGAATGTCAATTTTACTTCTAGAAGATTATCTTCAAGAGCACTTTTCACTACACTGAAAGACACAGATGAAATAGAAACTTCACTAACAAATTTCTTTAGGTGGGATAACGATTTCATGGCATGCTCAGCAACTGCAGTATTCCATCTGATTGCACAAAATTTCTTGAAAAAAAGCTCTGATCCAGTTATTCCAATGTAATCTGCCCTCCTTGCAGGTAGGTACATGCATAAACAAATAGTAACTGTGCCTGAAAAAAATAACGTCCAATTGTATAGCAGAAATTCAGTTTTGAAATCACCATGGACTGTATGAAGCCCACAGCTACCAATTTCGAGCAACGATGGCGAATCTTCACCAAAAGTGTCTGTGATATGTATTTTCAAAGCTAACAAAAATGCCCAGTTTACGTTGAGGGCATCCATAGATACTTAAAATTAAATGCACCTATTGGTATAATCCGAACGTGGGAAGCACATGCTGCAGCACGTCACGTCAGCAGGATAACAGACCAGTTTGTATCACGTGATTTAACGCCACTTCCGAATCCGATGGTAAATAAAAGAAAATGGACATGGGAACTGTTCGTTATTTTCCATCCAAAAATAAAAAAATGGGACGTGATACACTTGATGCTACGTCAATGCAAGCAGATCAATAAACAAAAAACGTATTGCCAACTACAACCTACCAAACAAAAATTCCCTGATTTTTCCCTGATTATTCCCTGATTACAAATTTCCCTGATTTTTCCAGGTTTTCCAGGGTCAGTAGACACCCTGTATTCTGTGCAGGACACATACCTCTGCAGTTGGCCCGACCACACTTATCACATGTGCTAACCATTTCAGGGGTTGAAAATCCCTTGTAGCTCTGGCGGTTGTTCCCTCAAGTCCCAGAACAAAATGTTCCGCGTTGCTGGCAGTTTCCTCCCTGGTTCCCCTGCTGGATGAAGTTGCGAGTCTCGCGCAACTGAAGCGATTGTGATGACTGCAACTCCGACTGACGACACATATTGACAGCTTCTTGCAACGTCAGAGTACTCATGAGTTGCATTTTTTCACTTAATACCACATCTTGCATGCCCACAATGATTCTTTCGCGAACCAACTCGTGTTTTACTGCCCATAGTCACAAGCTTCGGCGAGGTTATGTAATGCCGTGATAAACTGTTCTGTAGGTTCCCCGGGTTCTTTAACACATGAATTGAACTTAAAACGCTCAAATACGATGTTGACTCGGGGCTTAAAATGTCTGTCAAAAGCTTTCACCAGCTCATCATATGTCCACTCGGCGGGAGGTTTGTCAAAAGTCACCATGACGTCATCCGACTTCTCACCCAACAAATACAATAACAAGTCAATTTTTTTTGTCTCGTTGTAGCCGCCTTGTCCGCTCAAACTAAGATACCTATCAAAACGCACCTTCCACCGAAACCAAGCATTCAGGTCGGTAAATTCTAGCGGCCCCGGTGATTTAATCTGATGGTGCACACGTGGCCTGCCTTCTCCATCGCCGGCAGCCTGGGTTAGCGCTGTAGCCATGTTGATTACACACTTCCAAGACGCAACTGGCTACTCATTTGTAACGCAGATCTAGGCCTACAAATAAATGTTTATGTTGTTATTTTACCGCTGTCACCATGTTGTATCCGTTGCGGGGCGCATTGATGCAGGTTAGAGAGAAATAACACCAGACCACCTTGCTTGTTATTCCGAGCGACATGCTCCCTCTCTCCAGTCGGCCATGACACTGACCACTCCAGTCAGGGCTACAACAATATATACATAATACAAAGTATTGTAATGTGCCATTCAAGCCAATTTCTAGACATAATACAAAGTTTTATATAGAACTATTCACAGCTTTGATATATACATAATAAAAATTGGATAGTGCATTCACAGCTGAGATATATACATAATGCAAAGCATTGTAAAGAATCATTCACAGCAATCTATACTAATGTTATAAAGCCGAAGTGTTTGTTTGTTTATTTGTTTGAAGGCGCTAATCTCAGGAACCACTGGTCTGATTTGAAAAATTCTTTCAGTGTTGGATAGTAAATTTATCGAGGAAGGCTATAGGCTATATTTTATTATCAATAACATTAGGGATCCTTACTAAAAGTCCAATTTAGAATCAAATGCGTTGGAGGGGGTTAGATACAACATGCAGTACACGTACGAAGTGTGTGTTGAAAATGCCGGAGGCGCTAGAAGTTTATTTCCTATTGCCTATTAACATTGTTGCCACGCACTAGATGCATTATCATTCTAAATTTTCCCATACAAGTAAAAAACACCCGTGTGATATTAACAATGAAGCAATCAGTACCCTCATAAGAGTTCAATTATTATTTAAATACTTTTTATCACTTTAAATTGCAAACCTAAACTATTGTTTTTTTTCCTCTCTCTGTGTTTAATTTGTTTTTTTTTTATTGCCCTTTTTTCAAGTATATATATTTTACAGACTTGAAACTTCACAGTAATGTTCCTTATGTTACGTAGGATGACATTTTCCGAAATTAGATCCCATGGGTGGTTAAAACCAGTCAACAGTGGGTACTTTGTCTGCATGAGAACAGGATTTTGCATTGTTCATGCCTTCTGCGTCTCCATGGCAACGGGCATCGCGCGGCAGTGGCGTACCCACAAGGAGGGGCATGTATAATGAGCGGCGCAAGAGTAATCTGCCTGTAGACTGCCGTAGAGAAGTACGGGTACATCAGTTGTACGTTGCGTGCACGAGTCGGGAAACCATCGGTGCTATTCATTTTCTCTCCAGTACATTATACAGCATTCAGGGTGTCTACCAGATCTAGTAAATTAAATTCCCTGATTTTTCCAGGTTTTCCAGGTCTAAAACTGAATTTTTCCAGGTTTTCTTTAACACAATTACGACATTCCAAGAAACTGAAAAAAATTGCATAATATTACATTGACGGGTTTTAAAGTATTTCAACTTACTTAAATTAGTAAAAAAATTACCTTCTTCCAAACGTGGCCAAAGTGACTCAATTGATGGCAAATAAAAGATGCTGCTACAAATATTTCACACACTTCTTTTGCAAAAAAAAATTAGTAAAAGGAAGCTCCCATCAATTTCGCAGTGACTCAACTTTTGCGTCTATTGCACTTACTTCAGAACGAGCCAAATCCAACATTCGAGCCTTCTTCAACTGCAATGCCTTGATCTCCTCTTCAACTCTTCTTTTTTCTGCCTTCTTCTTGTCTGTAGCTTCCTTTTCTTTTTGTTTTGTTTGCAGGGCTTCCTTACGCCTACAACTAGCATTTCTTACATACTGCTCTACACCTCCAGAACGTTGAACAAAGTCATACATCTGTCTTTGTGCGATCAGTATTTCTTCCTGCAAGTTTTCAGTCAGCTGATTAGAATTCAATGAAAATCCTCTTTCCAATGATGCATTTCCATGGGAAAGTACCAACACCATCCTCACAAACTTTAGAAGGCCTGTTTTGGAAGCTACTGTATATGCCTTAAGAATGAGCATCCACAAGTGGTCAAGGCACCCGTCTTCTCGAGAAAAAGACGAGAACAGTGCTGCAGAATCTTGCAAGGAACATACCAACTGATATGATCACTCAATGTTATCAGCTTCTTGTCTTGATAGCCACCTGTTTTGAAGACAACATTCTAAACTGTACTTCACACGCTGTTTCCTCACACCCGAATTTAAAGCCACAGACGGACATAAGCAGGAAATTCCCTTGGTAAGATTGTACTTCAGGGGACTTTTGTCTTGAAGTTTTTTTACCAAAACCTTTAGACAAGTCCTATCATTTTTCTGTAACAGGACAGACTTTTCTGGTACTTTCTCTTTCTTGATGGCATGGCGTACTGCATAACCCAACTTGATATTGTTAGCAGTCAATAGATTTTCCTGGTTATCTACATCCAATCAAGATACATTGCGTTTCTCCCTAAAGCTCTTCAGTACTTCTGGTTTCAAAACATTCCTGCCAAAGCTAATAAAACCAGTGAATCAAAGAGAAAAGGTGCCATGGGTGCTTCACTTTGGAACATTGTGAGAAACAATTCCAGCTCTGATGCCAAAAAAAGGAAGAATGTCAATTTTACTTTTAGAAGATTATCTTCAAGAGCACATTTCACTACACTGAAAGAGAGAGATGAAATAGAAACTTCACTAACCAATTTCTTTAGGTGGGGTAACGTTTTCATGGCACGCTCAGCAACTGCAGTATTCCATATGATTGCACAAAATTTCTTGGGAAAAAGCTCTGATCCAGTTATTCTAATGTAATCTGCCCTCTCTTTGCAGATATGTGCTTAAACAAATAGTAACTGTGCCTCAAAAAACTAAAAACGTCCCATTGTGTAAAATAAATTCTAGTTTTGAAAGCACCATGGACCGTATGAAGCCCACAGCTACCAATTTCTAGCAAAGATGGTGAATCTTCACCAAAAGTGTCTGTGATATGTATTTTCAACGCTAACAAAAATGTCCAGTTTACGTTGAGGGCATCCATAGATACTTAAAATTAAATGCACCTGTCGGTATAATCTGAACGTGGGAAGCACATGCTGCAGCACGTCACGTCAGCAGGATAACAGACCATCTTGAACCAGTTTGTATCACGTGATTTGATGCCACTTCCGAATCCGATGGTACATAAAAGAATTTGGACGTGGGAACTGTTCGTTATTTGCCATTCAAAAATAAAAATGGGAGGGGATACACATGATGCCACGCCAATGCAAGCTGATCAATAAACAAAAAACGTATTGCCAACTACAACCTACCAAACAAAAATTCCCTGAGTTTTAAAAAAATTCCCTGATTTTTCCCTGATTATTCCCTGATTACAAAATTCCCTGATATTTCCAGGTTTTCCAGGGTCAGTAGACACCCTGAGTATTGTAATAAATTTTCACTGAATAATTTTTTTCCATTAGTATAGCCGTGCGAAGCCGGGTCGGGCAGCTAGTGGTATATATAATACAAAGTATTGTATAGTGCCTTTCACAGCTGAGATATCTACATAATAAAGTATGTATAGTACATTCACTGCCAAAATATATACATAATTCAATATATTGTATGGCCATTTACAACAGAGATTTATACATAATGTAGAGTATTGTATAACAGATTCACACCTGAGCTATATACATAAAACGAATTAAGCTCACCTGACAAAAAATTAGTTATTCACCCTAGAGTGCATGCATAGATTGATCGTTAAGCCTGTACAATTGGCGCTGCAAACAAGTTCTATGCTCAACCGTATACAAACTGCCTCTACGTGATTATAAGGTCGTAGCGATCAGCAAGACATTGAGGTTTTAAGCGGACAATGGATATCAACATGGGTAGCTGTAAGAATGTGATAAGAGTGTCAAAAAGGGGCAATCATGTTTGGCCGTGCCCATGGCCATACGGTGCATGAAATTTCTGGATTTGCGAGTGTTTCGCAGCGGTTTGTTTAATGTGTCTACAAGCAGTAGTGTGCTACTCGCGGCCACGAAACACGTAAGAATAGTGGTCAGAAAAAGATCCTGACTGAGAAGAACCGGAGACGCATTCCATGGTTTGTGCATCAAATTCACTTCCAAACCAGACAGGAATTGCTGCAGTCAGTGAATGAAGGTGCAGCCCAACCCCTTAGCGAGAGAAAAATTGGACGGGAACTGCATGCAATGCAAGAGGCCATTGCTCACCCAGGCACATAAAGCTGCGGGTCTTCAATGGGCTCCACATCAAACGTGTACAGCAACTGACTGGCAGAACGTAATGTGGTCTGATGAATCACATTTTTGCCTGTATTCCAATGACGCACGTCGTCGAATGCACCAAAGGCAATATAAAGCATTTCATCATAGGTGTGTGCAAATTCAGGTTCAAGCCGGAGGTGAGTCTGTTTTTGTTTTGGGGGTGTTTTTCGTATCATGGATTGGACCCGCTCACTGCGGTGACCACTAACATGAATCAGCATGTTTATTAAAACATTCTGGATGATCAGGTGTTGCCTTTCAGTCAACATCTTCATGACGAGAATGTGATTGATACCCTGGCTTTTTAAGATAACATAACAACAGCTAAGATCATCGGGCTGGATGCAGATGTGACATGTTTTATGAACACTCCCCCACCCTATTACATCTCAATTGGCCTGCAAAATCACCTGACTTGAAACCATTGAAAATCTGTTGGACATGGAACAGCGGGTAAAACACGGACCTCAGCTTACCAGCAATTTGGTAGAACTGCGCGATCAAATCCTCAGCAAGTGGCTTAACCTGGATGCGACATACCTGCACAACCTTGTCGATTCACTTCCTAACCGAATCCTGGCGGTTATCATGTCTAGAGGCGGAGTTACATGGTATTAAATGATGCATGTAATGATTTATCCAGGGGTGACTAATTTTTTGTCTGATGAGCTTAATGTATGGAACAATTCACAGCCGAGATATATCCTTAATACAAAGTATTGTTAAGTGCCACTCACAGCTGAGCTATATACGTAATACAAATTATTATATAGAGCCATTCACAGCCAAACTAAATACATAATACTACGTAATACATAGAGTCATTCACAGCTGAGCTATAAACTTAATACAGAGCCAAAATACCAGGCCTTCAGTTGTTCACTGTCCTTGAAGACAGCTGCAACAAGGCACGATAAAATCGTCAAGCACACCATTAATTAAGCAGATATGGCCAACCCAGAAACCAACAGTTAGTTAGTCACTGGTCACAAAATCACACAAATCATAGAAGAGTGCATAAAAATTTAAACTTTAATAATCAGGCACATTAATGAGTAATTTTTTTATTAACTATTAAATTATAAATAGTATAATTATTAATACTTAATTAATAAATCTTAAGTAAAGCCAAACTCTATATATTTACCTATAAATGCACTTTTAATGAATAAACTACATAAACATTAAAAGTAACTAAATATTACAAAGACTCCTGTGTGCCCACATGCCAATTATTCTTTTTATCTGATTAACAATTTTGTACAAATGAAAAGATACTTTATTTTCTAATTTTGTATTAAACTGCTGGATTACGCAAAACACACACATGGTCAAAAAGTAAATATTTGCATTTATGAATTTTTTAATTTGCCTTTTTTCTACAGCCTCTCTCCTTGATAACTATCATAATGATGTGCACATTTTGGCTAAATAAATGTGTTTCTATGAAAGTTTTGAGTATTTATTTCAGTTGCTGTACATTCAAAGTTAAGTATTTACCTGTTAAAATAAATTATTAATGAATAAAGAGAACCACACGTCTGTTTGAAACAATGAGAAGCACGTGTGTTTAATTGACAACAGCATGCCGTGATTGAAGGATACATTGTTTTGCGCTACTTTCCTTGAAAACAGTCAAAACTAAGCAAGTTCCACAACAAAGACTTTACTTAAATCTAAAAAAAATAGTATGGATTTCAAAGCATTCCTTGGAGAATCACCTAAAATTATTTTTCGATGACATTAGTTATTGTTCTTTCCACCATATGAATGTTAGTTGCTTGTACACAAGCAGTAACAGTCATAAATGCTTGCAGGGGTTGAGGAGGAAACTAAGCTAATGTTCAGTTTTCCCCAGAAAACATTACTTCATCGTGTGTCCACTTTTGCCCAATACAATTCACAATACATGCACGTTGTGTGTCAACTACTCATGCACACTAGTCTTTCAGAATGTTGTACAGAGGAGCAGACTGTGGGTGAGCCTTGCCAGCTTACGGAGCATGGCGACAGTTCGGAGCCCTACTGACAATGACTACTTAAGCACGAGTTTGGTAAGTCAATGTAGAACATAATATTAATCATGTTTTACATTCAATTCTTCTCCCTTTTGAATAAGGAACTATATTAAATTATATAACTATATTATAGTTTCCTTTAAATTCCACATTCATAACCCGATGTTGGTGAAGTTTAAGGGTTTTCTGAAAACACGCAAATAAATTTAGAACTGGTGGTTTAAATTATTGGTAATACTTCTCAAATATCTTGCATATAAGTGTTTTGTCCCACTTGTTTCATGTATGCCTTCAGGTAGATTATGGATCTTTTGTCTTAACTGACTATGAGGCCTTGTTATTATGGTTGCCTTATGACTCCTTGTCATAAGAGTCACATCTCATTTGGGTATCTTTAACTGTGATACTACAACCTCGTACAATTTGCAGAAGATGGTGTTACTGACCCTTTGAATTTTTTTCTTCTTGGAAGCCTTGTGGACTAGTTACCATTACAATACACTGGCTGGGTGATCAACCACATTTTCTTTTATGTGTAAACATCTTTGCTCTCGGTATACAGCATTTGGTAAGAGCAATTTTGTGAAAGTGGAACAGAAGTCTATGAATATTACCACATGTGGACACATAAACCTGTATGTAGTCACTTTCGTAAACATTATAAGACTCACTCACATTTTATTTAAATTTAAATGGTTTGTAATTGAAGCATTAAAATTTTGTAAAAGCAAATGTGTAAATGCAAACACTACAAAACGTTGCTATAGAAATTTTTAATGTTATTTTCTATGTTTATATCCTGTGATTGTTTTTGTTTTATCTACATAACTTTAAATACTGCATTCTCACATAAAATGATAAGTCTAAGTATGTATGTTAGTGTAGGCCTACATTACATTATTGTCTATGGCTTCTTTTCCTGGCAAAGTTATGTTTCGAATAATTTTAATATATAGGGTTGGTATGGGGGAATGTGATACAGGTTAAAACTTGGGGTAAATGTGATACCGGTTAAAACTTTCGGTGAATATGATACAGTATGTTAAAAGGTATTAGAAAACACTTGCAACATTAAGGAAAATGAAGCCCTGGCCTTAAATTTTGAGTATTTTGTTTTTCACATAGCAACCATTTTAAAATAATACTAATCATGTTGAGGTAAGAAATTAAATTTACAGCTACCTATTTTTTCTTGAGAAAAACGTTTTTTGAAATACATCTAAACTTTCATGTGGTTCAGTAACCTCTGTAGAGATGTTTGTTAAACATATTTCATAACCTTGAAGAATTAATCTTTCTTTCACATTTAAGGAAACTAATATTCATTTAATTGGCTGCGAAAAATTGGTGTTGAAAGTTGTGGGGTGAATATGATAGATGCTCCAAAACAAACACAATATCATATAGTTGTAATACTTTACATTGTGACATTCATAGACAGTAAAGTTTCATAAAACAATTTATTCAGTTATTTTTATTCTTAATTTTGGGTAGGTCTGCCAGCTGATTTTAGTAATTTTGCAAACATTTTAGCAAAACATTAGGATTAAGTAAATTGATGTAACCAAGATTGTTAACCAGTTTGCAAAAAAATGAAATAGGGTAAAAAAAATAATATTTACTAAGTTGGTTAACATATTTCTAGTAAACAATAGCTAGTTTATTGTTGTAAGTTTAGTTGAGGTGTTTCACAGTAGGCCTAGCTGACTTGTATTTTATTCTGCTTCAGAAATGGAAATGAATGTTGTTACGTAAGGCAAGCATATTACTGTAACTGCTACTAGTCAATATGTTATTTATATAGAAGCCTACAGGTATAGGTGGGTTGCAGAGTATCAATCAGCTACTTTGTAACTGATACACACCTGTATCAAGTACTGCAAACAAGTACACTATTCAAGTATCAAGTACTTTAGTATCAGTTTAGAATTCACCTGGAACAACACCACGGCCAATGTGCGCAGAACCCGATCGCAGATGACGGTCACTTGGGCGGAGCTTGTGAAAGGGGAGGGAGCGGCACGACGAATAAGGGTTAAAGAAGGGAAAGAATGTAGGGGAGGGGGAAGCCTAAGATGTACATCAAGTTCTGTCCCTGCCCGAACACGCCCGAATATTCACCTTCGGCCAACCTCGAGTTTATTTATATATATATTTATATTTCTCTGTTTATTTTAATGTAGCTATACCATACTTGCCAACTTTTGAAATTCCCAATCCAGTATAAATTTTAAATGATTAATTATAACGTAAACCAAACACGGCAATTTGGTTACTCCATGATTAAACATAACAAATAACCAAATACTGTATATTTTATACTATCTTACAAAAAAGTACATACAGCTATTAAATTACCTAAAAATCTGCATTGTAATATTGTGAATTTCATATTTCACACACATCTGATATAGAAGTTTACACAATATTGCACCCATCATCAGCTGCACTCAATTCATGTTCTTATCTAGGTATGTAATTAAATATAGGCCTACAAACTTATTTATACTTTCGAACTAGCTTTTTTTTTCTTAAGGAAAATGCTTCAGTGATGCTGCTTTCTTAGCTTTTTGAAGAAATTTCTCAGAAAACTTTTGATCATAGCAAAAACCCACTTGTCTGGATTAAATTACAGAAATGCTTTCAAGAGAGTTATTTGACAACTGGGATCTGAACTGGGTCCTGTTTTTCTTGACCAAACTAAACACCCTCTCGCACTCTGCATTATTGTGAGGGATTGTGAGTATGGAAAACATTACTCTAGATAGCCTATCAAATTTCGGTTCCCCAGTTATGCTTTTCATATTTGAGACACTGACCCATTTTTCCACAATATTGGCACTCTGTGTTAAACAAGAAAGATCTTCCAGCTGAAGGAAAATGAACTGTTTGTGAAGTTCATCCATGGTCATGCTCCTTGTTTCATTGTCTTTAAGTGGTAACATTACAGGAAACAATTTCAGGAAGTACTCAACATCACAGAAACTGACATTTTGCATGCCCTCAATGTTGGTAGCACTTGCTTTCATCAAAACTTCATTCTTCAGAGGAAACTTGTTAACAATATAGTCACATGCAGTGATGAAATACTTTTTCACAGATTCATAAAACACTTTTTTGTCAGATGCTTTTAATTCACTTACAATTTATGAAGTCTGAAAGCCAATTAACCATATCAGAGTCT
Organism: Bacillus rossius redtenbacheri; assembly: GCF_032445375.1. NCBI lineage: Eukaryota > Metazoa > Arthropoda > Insecta > Phasmatodea > Bacillidae > Bacillus > Bacillus rossius. The sequence continues at coordinate 220,529,722 of NC_086330.1, read as the reverse complement.
TGCCTCTGATTTTCAACAGCATGATAGCTAACTTCAAGAATATCCACATTCTTGATAGCAGCAGGCTTAACAAACTTAGATAATATCTCTTTCAACAAGTCACAGAGCATGTGTTGCAAAATGTGAATTTGTGGTTCTGATGCCTGGAGCATTATGTTTACTTTTTCAAATGTGGGTATCACATGCAACAAAAACAAGCAGAAAGCTCTATTCAGTGGCATTGAGAGAAATAAAAACAGCTTTTCTTCACAACTTAAATTTGGCCTTTTACTTTTCAAAATAAGGTCAGAATCATTCATGACAAGACTGCACCAGCCATTTCCTTGTATGAGACCTTAGGATCACCATCTGCTTTTCTTTTACTTGACTGTTTTCTTTCAAAATTAAAAGATTCTTTTGTTCCAGACGGCTTGGTTGTCATGCTTGAAGGTGAGGAAGAACAAGATGGTGAAAGAACATCTGACTTACCTACTGATGTGAAGTTCTCTTTGGGCAAGAGTGAAGAACCTGATGGTTTCTGAATCATGCCTACCCTCTCTCCAGATTTGTTACTTTCTTTCGGAATCCTGTAAGATGTCAGTGACGAACACTGTGGTTTCTGATTACTGACTTCTTTCTTGAAGAAACTCAACAAAGGTTCCCACTGATCTACAAATCTAGTCAGACTTCTACCCAATGACAACCACCTGGTACAAACATGTTTCAAAATCTTCTTAGCATCTTTATTGTGTAGATTTTGAAATTCTGCCAGACTTTATTTTCGTTTGCTGCTTTTCTCAAGATAATAATAAATGTCTATTAAAATTTCGTCAATTTTTACTGGCAAGCAACTTGACCCCTTTTCTGCAGCCAAATTAATCAAATGGCACAAACATCCCATTACAATAAGTCCCTCCTGAGCATTTTTTAAAACAGCTGCCACACCATTTTTATGTCCAAGCATAACTGCAGCATTGTCTGTAGATAATGATATCATGTTTTTTATGGGCACTTTAAGACGATCCAATTCTGCCAAGATCAAACTGCCGATATTACGCCCTGTTGCATCGCCTTGTAAATTAGGCAACGAAAGAATGCACAAGACCATTTTTTGCACATTTTCGTCAAAAAACGTAACCACCACTGGATACAGTTTGGAATCGGAATCATTACTCCCATCGGTTGACAAACAAAAAGGGCTATTTTGCAAATGTGTCACAATATCCTCTGTAGCATTTGCAGACATTTCTTTAACAATAGCAGATGTTTTTGTTCTGCCACAGCTATATTTCTTCGCGACGTCGGATGAAGGAAACATTTTCCTAAATAAATGCCCGGCGTGGTCGGCCACACTAAGCGGCAGGTTATGTTCCACAATTAAATGCGTGAACAAACACTCACTTTTAATGACGGCATTGTCCACGCTTTCAGTTTTCACGAAATAATTCTGAATTTTCGTATTTTCTTGGCCACTTTTCATGTTATTGTTGTGTCTGGTGGTTTTGCCATGATTTCTAATGTCGCTTTTTCCGCCGTGTGCAATGTTTACATCGCAACGACAAACCTTACAGAAGGCATACGTATTAACTTTATGAGACTTGATAATATACAGAAACTCTTGCATATACACGTCTCTGAATGCCTGCGAGTACTGCTTGGTTTTTCCGCTCATATTGTAAACAATACAATCGTACTGATGCCACGAACGCAATTACAATACACGAATCTCTAAATAATTATTTATGTAGCACTACACATTTCGTTTAATGCAAGCTAAATAAAAAAATAATTATATAACCGTATTCAAACAACACTTTCTTCCGTGCTAAAATACTCAAACACTGCTAAAAAATACATGCCCAAAAGCCAGAGCCCAAAAGATAAACACAACATAAACTACGCGATGATTGGCTTGTAGCAACCAATGAAGAAACAATTGACACGGATGTATTTTATTTGACCTTGATATCCCGTCGCTGATACAATACCAAAATCTTACAAATGTATTTTAATAACGTAAAAATGTCGGAAAACCAGTAAAATAACTGATATGGCCGTACAATCGTACAATAACATGATTTTCCGTACATTTTACGGGTAAATCGTACAAGTTGGCAAGTATGCTATACTAACCTAACTAACCGTCCATAGTGTTCTAAAGTGTTTTAATGTAGCTAACCTAACCGACCACTTTTAATATTTGAATTCATTTTTCCTGCGCAAAAATAAAACAAATCCCGAGGTTGGCCGAAAGTGAATATTCGTGCGTGTTCGGGCAGGGACAGAGCTTGATGTACATCTTAGGCTTCTCATCAAAGTACGCTCAGTGCGCAGTGCGTGCTCCTTGCAAATATTGAAGATTCTGATTACGAAAGGCGTGGAAAGAGAACACCGATACCTTTTTTCGACTACGAAGAATGTAGAATGAGAAAACTGATACCTTTTTACGACTACGAAGAATGTAATTTGAGAAAACTGATACCTTTTTACGAAGAACGTGGAAAGAGAAAACTGATACCTTTTTACGCTAATGATGACGGCACGGAGGATGTGTAACCTGTAATGAGAATGCTGATAATTTGTTGCTTCTTGGGACTGCTATTGCTTAGCTGATTCAGAAGTATCAGCTTCTTGTAACAAGTACATTACTGTATCAGTAACTGGTTGGAACAGATATTGAAAATTGCTGTAACAACCCACCTCTACCTACAGGTACGAGGAGGGCATATCAACCTGAATTATTGAATCAAGCAGTTACTTCAGTAAATGAAGGTAAAAGTATTAGAGCTACAGTTTAAGTGTTTAAAATTGAGAAAATGTTCATATGTATTTAACTAAAATCAGGGAAAAATGGACTAATTTGTCCAACAAAAACAAAGTAGGTGGACAGCTTACTCTGTCTGAAGAACATGAAGTCATGACGACAGCATATCATCTTACAACAATGGCAAAGTGGGGCTTTGCTTTGGGAAAATCTGAGGTGTTAGATGTAACTGAAGAGTGCAACAAAATGAGTTGGTGAGACACTTTAAGAACTACAGACTTGGAAATGATTCGTTTGGTGCTTTTTGTAAATGGCAAAAAAAAAAAACTTACAAAACTGGAGGCATTAGAAAAGAGTAGAAAAATAGTGACATATGATCTCTTTATTATTTAAGAAGTGTGAAAACTTGACCTAGTAGATCAACCTGAAAATATTTTCAGTCTTGATTGTGTTGCATGTAGGAATGGAAGGTTGGTAGAGAGGTTGTAGGTAGGGAAGTTGAGAGTGGGAGTGTTGGTAGTGGTGTGTGGCATGGCGGGTAAATGGCGAGTGAATAGGAAATGTAAGGTGATGTGAAATAAAAGATATTGTCAAAATGGAAGGGGAGTTAAGCTCATTACATGGTGTTAGATGTGGGGTCCGTGAGATAAAAGTGCAGAAGTGAAGGAAGTGTACAGATAGGTATAAAAGTGCAGTAATACGAGGGACAATGGCAGAAGCCATGTGCATTCTTTCTCCACCTGCTAGCTCCAACTGTAGGAAACCAGAAGAATGGTCCACGTGGTTCAAAATATTTCAAAGATATCGACTGGTAAGTGGATTGGTGGAGAAAAATGGCGAAATGCAGGTCAGTACATTGGTGTATGTAATGGGACCAGAAGCTGAGGAAATAATTAATTCTTTCACACTCGGAGGAGGATTCAAAATCATACGACACGGTTGTGAAACGGCTTGAGTCACATTTTATTCCGAGGAGAAATGTGATTTACGAACGGGCTGAATTCAACCTTCGTTCACAAATGCCGGATGAGTCGGTGGACTCATTCATTACCACTTTACATACACTTTCTGAAAATTGTAAATACAAATCATTGCGTAACAAATTAGTGCGTGATAGATTTGTGGTAGGAATCCAAGACAAAAAGTTATTTCAATCATTACAATTAGATGCAAATTTAACATTGGAAAGTGCAGTTACAAAAGCGAGACAGTCTGTGTCTGTTCGGAAACAACAATCAGTAATTCAGAAATCTACTAGGGAAACAATTGTAGAGGAAAATATTGACAGAATTAGTGCAAATATCAGCAATAGAAACAACATACAACAAAGTAAACAAACATATTCAAAGCCAAAAACTATGAATAACCTTCAAAATTTCCAGAGCACAAGGGAATGTTACAGGTGTGGTGGTGCCTATGTAAAAGCACATATGGACAAATGTCCTGCAATTAATGAGATTTGCCGTAACTGTGGCAGAATGGGACACTTCATGAGGGTATGCAAAACAAGGGGCAAACCTAGGAAGATTTATGAAATTCACAGTAATAACTCTCGATAGGATTTGTTCCTAGCCACTGTTAACATTAAAGAGAAATCCAGCCCACCCTGGAGAGCAAGAGTTAAAGTGGGGGAAAAAGAGGTCGTCTTTAAAATAGACACAGGGGCAGATGTGACAGTGATACCAGAATTGTTCAGTAAGCTCATTGGGGCTGATACGTTAGTGCTAGAGAAGCAAACAGGAAATACCAAATTGGTCGGTCCCTGCAGCACACAACTAAATATATTAGGAAAATTGAGAACCACACTAGCTTGGAGAGGGCACAGTGTCGGTCAAGACGTATACATAGTAAAAGACTTGAAAGAACCATTACTAGGGAGGCCAGCAGTTGAATCCTTGGGAATGCTGCAATGGATCGGGGAAGTAAGCTATGTCAACAAATTCGACCCAAGAGAGAAATACCCTAAACTTTTCCAGGGAGTAGGTTTGATGAACGTTCCCTATGAAATTAAGTATTAAGCACGACAGATATTCCTTAAATGACTTCCTACATTCATTAAGGGGCAACAAGTTTTGCATATTGTTTCAAATCAAGTGTTTTCTCCGTAGCAGGTTGGAGCATCTACTGACATACTGTATACTTCAGATGTATCATGCTTCAAGTCATTTCAGGGTTACTACACATCTTTGAATATGAAATTCCCTGACTTTTCCAGGTTTTCCAGTCCATATAGAAAATTTTCCAGACATTAAATATGATTGTAGTCGTACTTGGTGAATTATTTTAGAAAGTTCGTAAACTGCAATTTATATCCAGCATATTTGCAACAAGACCATATGATAATTGGCATAAGACAAGTCTTTTCAGAAATTTCATTTCTTATCATTAGTTAACTTAAGTATTATTATTAATGAGTGGTTTAATTATGTGCAATTAAACTTCAAGGCAAAAAAAAATTAATAAGTGTCAAAAATGTATGAAAACATGAATTTTAATATTAATGTGTGTATGCCCACAAAGGAACTCACACACAATTAAAATCAGTTTTAAATTAAAAAGTACTAACAAATTTCAAACAAGTAATAGTAAAGCTGTTATACTGCAAATTTAAAATTGTAACAACCCAGATTACAGCCTTCCTCATACAATCCAGTAATAATCATTTGTTGAAATGTTTTTGTCATATTTCAGGTTTGATGTAAAGTTTCTTTTTCCTTTTAAAAGTTATTGCAAACGTAATTCTCCGGGTTTGTTTTTATTTTTAAAATTCATAAGTTTATTTCTCTCGTAATTTTTTGCTGGCCTCTTTGTGTGGGAAGGCATGCTGACGTAATTCTCCTTAGTTTTTTCCACGACCGAGGCTTTGTTTCACACGCTAGGCGTGTGAGTCACGGTCACGGGAGTGTGAGAAAGATACAAAATCGCTGCGTCGTGGGAACAGAAGCATTTCGTTGAGCCTCTGTTGCCATGCGCCGTGGTTGGCTGAAAATTACGTCAGCAAGCCCAGGACACTGCCCTCACAAAGAAAAGGAAGGTTGTAAAATCAGTCATTGTCCGAGCACCATGCCGAGCCGTCATCGTTCGGGCGGCGGGCCGAGCAGGCCATGGCCGAGCGATGGCTCCGGGTTTTATCTTCTTTTTAATGTACATTTAATTTTATTTGTTTGGTTGTGCTAAATATTTTGTGATTTTTAAATGAATAATTAAAACCAGGTAATAAATCAAACATTGTGTATAAATTCCTTCTTTCTTCGTGACCTGCAACCTGTATGTTCCACTCATCACCTAATTTGAGCTAGCTGGAGGTGGTGAGTGGTAACAAAGTAGCTAAGATGACACGGTTAAAGATATAAAATGTTAGTAGAATGTACAGTATTTCTGACATTTCAAATTGCTGATAAGTCTATTCACACAAACCCACACAACAATAAAAATAAAAACTTGTGATAAGACTTCTGTGAATAGTGTATTTTTTTTTACTCAAATCAAATACTACATTATTCACAAATATCAAATATTTTTCAAATTGAATCTTAACACACAGACCTGGTAATGCATTTTCTTAAACCAGTAAATTTTAAGTTTGGTAGTGTATTGTTGATCTGGTTACACGCATAAAATAGAATATTACTAACAATTTTAAATCATAATCATTATTTGTTAAATATAAAACAATGTGTGAATAATGTTGCAGTAAAAATAAATTTTTTTAACAAATCATCTTAGCCTGATACATGTTACTTTTTTTTGTAAATGTGTCCGATAAGGTCTGGCATGGTTTGTTAAATGCTGTATTGTCTTGTCGTGAATGGGATATGACAGAATTAAAAATTACGGGAGAATCAAATATGTTTTCTTAAACAACATAAAAAAAATTATATTTTAAAATAATTGGAGAAAGTGTGTTAGTTCATAGTACATGTATGTATAGTAAATTCCAGAAATATTTTTGATTTCCCTGACTTTTACAAGGTACATGGAATTCCCTGACTTTTCTAGATTCTCCCTGACCGTAACTACCCTGTTAAATAGGATCTTGAATTAATTAAGAGGTATCATGAGAACCAAAGAAAAATTACAAAGTCTGGATTTTAAGCATGTTGTGTCTAGTTTGGAACAAAGGAAATAAGCCTGAAAATGTAAAAGCGGGCTTTTCAGCCAAAAGATTGTATATCACGACAAGTGCCCTGTTGATAGATTTGATCCAGAAAAGTATCAACGATACAAGAATAATTTGCAACGTGGCCATTCCAACTCTGAAAATTATGAACCTTCTTTTCAAGAACAAGATGTGGATCAAGATCACACCTGCCCTGAACCTCAACCAGGCATGTCTTCACTGTATGTGGTGGAGAGCAATAGTAGGCCTGATGCTCCTACAGTGTCACCAGAGCAATCTCTGTCCTCTGAGAAGCTCATTCTATGTTAAATTAGAGGGGGGGGGGGAAATGAAAAAACTCAGGAAGAGGTTAGACCCACAAGGATGTGTAACCTCCGAAGAATGGGTGAGGCTTGCCAATGAAAAACAGAAAGAGAAAGAAAAGTCAGCAACATCATGGAAACAAAATCAGGAACATAATAAAAGTTAAGGTAAACACAAAAAGATGCCTAACACGAATATTGCACAAACAGGAAAAATGCAAGCACGCTTAGGAAAAAATGAAACAAGTTATGACTGAAGAGAATGATTTCAATCAAAATGACCTTCTGAATAATGAATCATCTGATTATATTGACCGTAGTGAACCATCGGATGACTTCATCCAGTTACAATACCCAGAATCACTGAAGAAAAGGGATTTTACTGTAGGATATTTTTAAAAGTGGAAAGCAGGGTGCAACTATCTACCACTATGTTGTACTCATACACAAAGCACTTGAGAATGATTATTTTAAAGTGATCGGACTTAAGTAGGTACAATAATGATAACCAATCTTTCAAGAACATGGATATAGAGGGAACAATTCTAGTTCCCAATATACTAGGAGTAGGGGGACTGATTTTAATAATACTTATCGAAAATTGTTGTTTTGTAGTAGCCTAGTAGTGTATATTTAAGCCCTACTTTAAGTTAAAAGGTGAAAGTATTAAAGTATTCAACGAGACTTTGTTACGTTGTATGTTTTTGCCCGGCTAACCACACATAGAAACGTAACAATACAAAACAAACAATGTTCCTGAGGTTCTGCTTTATTTGGAAATAAAAGAGTTTATTAAATTATCTTTGTTTATTTCTTTAAAAAAATGTTTTTTTCTCATCGTTACATGGCTTCAATACACAATTTTACAAATGAATTTAATTAGAAAAACTTCGTTACTTGTACAGTTTTTGTCTTTTCTTATACGAATTTTAACGATATCTTTGAATTTTGATAGGATGAGGTCCAAATACATACCATACCAGACATTTTTCTGTTGATGGTCATTGAGTCTTGTCGCTCACAAAAAAATAGAATTTATTACTGTCCCTTGGTTAGTGATGTAACTCAAGGTACGGTCGCGCACTGACCGAAGTCGCGCGAAGTTGGGCCGTTGCCGACGCCTAGGGCCTAAATTTCTAATACATTATTCCGGAAAAAAAAATGAACTTAGTTTAAAAAATTACGGCCTGGCCCCAGCCCCTAGGCGTTAAATTGTCCCTTAGTGCAACTCCATAATATTGTGCGAGTTGCCGACGACGCGACCGGACTGGACGACAATCGAGCGACAACTGAGTTGGTAGACGAGATTACCTCCCTTGTATAGGTGAAGACAAGGGAAGCAACCCCGTGGGCCAACCGACCAATCACAGTACAGCATTCATCAACATGCCCAAATAAGGAATTTCGGCCGAGCGCATCACACCACGCCAGGACTCGCCCTGATTGGCTGGCTAGTGGTAGCCTCCAGAGACCCTTCCAGACGGTCGCTACAGCTGTGCGTACAACGTGACGCGTAAATCCCAAACACGCATTTACAAAGTGAAAAATAGCTTTCTGGCACCAGAGTGTCGCGCCTGTCCGCTCTTCCTTCTGTACTTTCCAGACTATTCTCAAAATATTACACTAGCAATATCCAATAGAATATAAAATTACCCAAAAAATTCAAATACAATGTTAAAAATTTAGTAAACAAAGTTGAAATTCATATAAAAACTTTTGTTTAAAAATGATGTCCTGTAAAATTATAATATATACTGCTTTAATTACTGACATTAATTATCAAATGTCAACATTAATTATTATGAACTAGAGTTAACCCTCAAATTAATAATTAAGTATCTCAAGGAAATAAGTATTTTAAGGCTTTCCATGAAATTTAACCAAAGTAATTAATAACAATTCTTAACAGCTCTGAACTGTTCTCTATATCAACAAAAAAAAATATCCTTCACCTCAAACTTATTCTTAATATTCTTATGACCCATTTTGCAATGCTACATAACCCCCCCTACTTTTTGATTGAATTTGCAAAATTAAATCAAAAAGTACAAAAGTGTAAATTGTTGAAACAAAAGAAATAACATACCATAACAAAAGTGTAAACAAATGTAACAAATTAACATCAACATTAGAAATGCAAATCTTGACACAATAATAGCAAACCATGACTTTTCATATTATAAATCCTTAAAACAAATTTACAAAATTATAACACAAACATTGAAAAATTACTTACAAAAAATTATTTAAATTCTCCATACCAAATTAAAGTGGCACATCAATCTTTAACAAAAAACACAACACTTGATTATAGAGCATCAAACTGTAAGTGTTGCATTCCTCACTTAAATTTCCACAAACAACAAGTTGACAATTCTACATTCATGGCATGACAAACAATTCATTATGACACAGTCGTATGTTTATATTCTTGAAAAACCAATTACATGAACTAATGTCCTTCCTCAGGTTTCAAATCATACCTCCCCTTTCAGCAACAGCAGCACATATATTAACAATGATGAGGGGTGGAAGCGACCAAGGAGAAGGGACTCACCCTTGCAAAAAAAAAAACATCGGACTCCATGCCGGAAACATATTTAAAATTAACCTCCTGGCCCCCCAACTGCCTCACAAACCACACTACACAAAAAAAATATCTGCTGATTATTTAGGGGCAATACAAAAAATTCACCTAAACTCTGGCCATCATGAACACACAACTGCTTCTGCAGCTTCAAAACTCGACGACTGTTATGCATTAACTTTTAGTATTACATTTCTTACCTTTAATATAGGATATTGACACCCTGTTATTTAATTCAAAACAAACATTTAGCATTACCAATATGTGTAGCATTTTAATTTAAAATATCAAACATTTTCAAACTTTTATCATTTTCCGAAAACATAACTCATAATAAATTTCAGTTAACATCTTCCCATGAGACAACATTAAACAAACAAAACATTTCATTGGATTTTCATGTTCATTTGTCATTTAAAAAATATGCAAAATGTTCACTATAGTTTACTTTAGTCCAACATGATAAAATTCTTGATGACATTAATTTGTTTACAATATCAACATAAACATACTTTACACAATAATCAAACATTGCATAGCTGATTGTCCAAATTGTTTCATTGACTCACACTAAAAAAGTACATACTCAACTTGCTTAAAATTTACCCTTTTTATTTTACACTTAATTAATTTTCCATGGTCTGAGTAAAGAGACGTGCCAATTAGCATCATTTACTCTGTAAACATTGTGGCCTACCACAGCCTTTATTTCATATGGCCCATCATACAATTTGAAAAACTTGGGTATCTTACCACCTATAAGGGATAACAACTTGTGTGAAGCAATTAAGACTTCATCCCCTTCCTTGAAACTCGTTTGGAAGAGCATAGCACCAACTGCCTCACCTGATGCATCATAAGTAATATAAAACATTTGTTTATATATAAATTCAAAAAACTGTTTCTTAAATATTGCAATATTAATTCCTTGTCAAAAAGCCAAAAATTCGAAAACATCTCTCTTACTACAAAGTGTCAACAACTCTTCACAAACGGTTATCTCCCTCTCATCAGTGCAAAATACAAATAACTTTGAAACTGGTTTCTCTACAAGCTTCAAGCAGACACCCCCTGGTCAACGAAGAATCCTCAATAACAGCAAAAAACTCTGAACAACTTACTTAAACTCCAGGAATTACGTCTCCATGACTACCTCAACGACGATGAATAAACACAAAAACTTCAACATCTTAAAAAACTTACACCTCGGCAGAAACCTCGACGACGACAACAAATCTTCAACTCCAGGAATTACGTCTCCATGACCACCTTAACGACGATAAAAACTTCAACTCCAGGAATTACGTCTCCACGACCACCTTAAACGACGACAAATACAAAAACTTCAACTTCGACGACGACAAATAACCTCAAAACAAATTATTTCCTTTAAAATCCCTTAAAAACCGCTGTTACTCTAATTCTCTGCTGCTTATGATAAACTCCTCAAATCCCATGAAATAACCACTTTGACCCACAAATCCACCAATATCTCCACTCTTCATATCTGCACCAACAAAACATTGACAACATTATCACTTCAAAACTGTTGACACAAAATTTTCCTATATTTCATCCCAAAGAAACAACTTCTAATGTTACCCTGTCCATTCCCTCTAATATTACTCAGCTTTTCCTCTACTAATCTTTCAAAAATATGCAAAATGTTCACTATAGTTCACTAGTCCAACATGATAAAATTCTTGATGACCTTAATTTGTTTACAAAATCAACATAAAAATACGTTAAACATTGCACAGCTGATTGTTCATAATAATGTTTCATTGAATTATTCTAAAAAAAAAAAATACATACCCAACTGGCAAATAGAAATTTTTTTTTTTTTTTTTAAATGTTTTCCATTCATTCTTCTTATGTATTGTCCATTGCAATGTAACACCATCCAATTTAGTGATAAACAATCCTACCTGTTGCTCATCCGAACCACCAAAATAGTTAACTACTTTCTCACATTTGGTTACAAATTGTATCGGAGTGACCCCTCGGTCATCACCAAAAAATTTAATCACTGTCCCTTCGAAAGTGTTCACTTCATCTACAGCCAAAATTGAACCTCCAATGTTACACTGTTCATCCCCTCTAATCTTACTCAGCCCTTTCTCGATTTCCTGTAAACATTCTCTACCCACATCATCCCTGAAATTCTCTAACTGGTTATTTATTTTTGAATTTTCTGTAAATATTCGTTCAACATTAGCCTCAAAATTCTCCTTGACTTCCCGAATTTTCTTTTCATTGTAATCAATATTTTGGGAATTCTCAGTTACTTTTAACTGCAAATTTGTGATATCCCCTTGATTCTTGGTTATTTTGTTTTGTATACTTTCATTATGTTGTACGAGTTCTGAAATTTTATTACTATGTTCCTGAACGGTTTTACCTGTTTGTGTTAAATTTATCTGAACTTGATTCACTGTTTTTTCACATGTGTTTAACCTAGACTGTACCTCCTCAATCTGCACTTCACAATCATTTACTTTACAGACACAGGAAGATATTTGTTCATTAAGATCATTCTTAAGTGCATTAAATCGGCTCTCAACTGTATTTGTTAGTTCTTGTCTTATTTGTATAATTTCTTGTGTAAGTTCCTGTTTAGTGGCATCTAATTTTTGTTCCATTATATACCTGAATTCAGTCTGACCTTGTGACATGTTATGCATCCCTTGTGACATGTTATCCATCATTATCATTAATTTTTCTAACATTTGATTAGACATACCTGACCCCCCCATAACCTCTACTGGACTACCATTTGCAGGCTGTTCCATATTTTCCGACTGCTCCTGCACTAATTCAATATTCAAATTAGGATCGGACATTCCTGAAGTTTCAGGAAAACCCGCAAGGTCATCCTGACTGTCTGTACTCATTTTTCTTTTGGTTTTACAATTATAAATGACCAAAAAATGTAAACAACCCTTTAAAAACACATTAAAAAAAAAAAAACTTTAACAATGATAACCACAAATACAAAATTTAGACCATAACAATGTAAGTTTCTGTCCAATTTAGACTTGCTGTTTCCGGCGATTCATCCCTCGTTGTCCCGCGAAGTACCGAGATGATCTATGTTGCTGGAATCGTGTCCCACGATGTTCTGCGAAGCGCTGTTCTACGATGTTCTAAAATGTAGTTCTCGTCGCCTTCCTTTCCCACGATGTCCCGCGCTGGTAAACGGTGAATGCTGGCTTCTCACGCTCGTTTTCGTTTGTTGATGTTTACAAGTACGACGCGAAGATCACACGATCCACTCTCGAATCACTCGTTCACAAGTTATAATTTTGCCGATGTTCCAAAAGGAATTACCATAGTTAATTTAGCCATGATTGGCTTTTACTTGATAAGTTTTTACTGTTTTTCCGAATGTTTATTTTATCATCAGGCAGTGTCTAAATTCGTGCCCCACGTTGGGCGCCATGTTGCTACGTTGTATGTTTTTGCCCGGCTAACCACACATAGAAACGTAACAATACAAAACAAACAATGTTCCTGAGGTTCTGCTTTATTTGGAAATAAAAGAGTTTATTAAATTATCTTTGTTTATTTCTTTAAAAAAATGTTTTTTTCTCATCGTTACATGGCTTCAATACACAATTTTACAAATGAATTTAATTAGAAAAACTTTGTTACTTGTACAGTTTTTGTCTTTTCTTATACGAATTTTAACGATATCTTTGAATTTTGATAGGATGAGGTCCAAATACATACCATACCAGACATTTTTCTGTTGATGGTCGTTGAGTCTTGTCGCTCACAAAAAAATAGAATTTATTACTGTCCCTTGGTTAGCGATGTAACTCAAGGTACGGTCGCGCACTGACCGAAGTCGCGCGAAGTTGGGCCGTTGCCGACGCCTAGGGCCTAAATTTCTAATACATTATTCCGGAAAAAAAAATGAACTTAGTTTAAAAAATTACGGCCTGGCCCCAGCCCCTAGGCGTTAAATTGTTCCTTAGTGCAACTCCATAATATTGTGCGAGTTGCCGACGACGCGACCGGACTGGACGACAATCGAGCGACAACTGAGTTGGTAGACGAGATTACCTCCCTTGTATAGGTGAAGACAAGGGAAGCAACCCCGTGGGCCAACCGACCAATCACAGTACAGCATTCATCAACATGCCCAAATAAGGAATTTCGGCCGAGCGCATCACACCACGCCAGGACTCGCCCTGATTGGCTGGCTAGTGGTAGCCTCCAGAGACCCTTCCAGACGGTCGCTACAGCTGTGCGTACAACGTGACGCGTAAATCCCAAACACGCATTTACAAAGTGAAAAATAGCTTTCTGGCGCCAGAGTGTCGCGCCTGTCCGCTCTTCCTTCTGTACTTTCCAGACTATTCTCAAAATATTACACTAGCAATATCCAATAGAATATAAAATTACCCAAAAAATTCAAATACAATGTTAAAAATTTAGTAAACAAAGTTGAAATTCATATAAAAACTTTTGTTTAAAAATGATGTCCTGTAAAATTATAATATATACTGCTTTAATTACTGACATTAATTATCAAATGTCAACATTAATTATTATGAACTAGAGTTAACCCTCAAATTAATAATTAAGTATCTCAAGGAAATAAGTATTTTAAGGCTTTCCATGAAATTTAACCAAAGTAATTAATAACAATTCTTAACAGCTCTGAACTGTTCTCTATATCAACAAAAAAAAATATCCTTCACCTCAAACTTATTCTTAATATTCTTATGACCCATTTTGCAATGCTACAACTTAATTTATACCACTTGTATTTTCCACCTCAATTGAACATTTTTAAAAGAGCAGTGTATTTGTTGTTTGTGTTGTAATATTATTTCTAGAGAATCATTTATGTTTTGGTAATGTTTATTTTTATCACAAAAAGTAAACAATTGGGCTATTTTTACTGTCTGTATTCTGAGTTTTTACTACCAAAAATTTTGCAAAATATTTTATTTTTATCTATAACATGTGTTCACACTATTTGGTGCCATTTTTTAATGGCTTAAGGTAAGTTATAAATTTATTTAAGTGATGCATGAAACAGAGGAGTACCCATGATTCCAGTTAAGCTGTATATCTTCACTTAGGCTGTGGATCAAGAAGCATATCTCAATCCACCCTAGCCTGTATCTCATCCACCCCAAATAGTGGGGTGAATGTTGCAACATTGCAGGACACTCTCCTCCCTAGCTTTTACGTGTATTTTTTTTTGGGAAGAATGAATATTATGTTTTGTCATTCATATGGATCAGCTGGTTATATAGCTTCAAGGTCGTAGTGACCTAGTTCACATACTTGTATTTTATCATTAATATTCTTTTAATTAATTTTATATAGAAAATACATTAAACTATGTTTGTACTAATTATTATTTAAATGTTGGCTAGGTTACTAATGATGCAAGTGTGATTTTCAATGTTTTATTTAATTTAAATATCCTTGTTATAGTGATACATATGTGTATTTCATGTGTGTTTGGGATGTTTCTAGAACGTGAGCCAGTGGTTTCTGTGAAAGAATGGAAGATATACAGATGCGTGAGGCCGAGGCGCCGAAATGAGAGAGAATAGGTATTTATTGCATCCTTTGTTGGAAACAGACGTTACCCTGGACCATTGGGAGGCTTTCTGACCAGGGAATCACAGAATAGCAGTTGTAAGAATAATCTTTACAGCTAACAAGAAGCCAGTTTTTTCAGAGTAGTTCCCAGTTTGTACTGTTTTGTGTTTTGGTACAGTGCTTTGTCTCGTCAGTCGTTCGCATGCCGGGCCGAAAGGTTTCGGCGGCTCAGCAAATGTAATTTCGTCAGGAAAAGAATAAATTTCCAAATTAAATCAACTCTCTTTTATTTACATTCAACCAGTAACCCGACATCCTGCACCAGTAATCTTAATTTGGGAGTGTTCTGTATATTCAAGGAACAGCTGTCATCTTAGCTAGCACGATTGTGACTTGTTGCAATTTGATACTGAGTTTTATATTATTTAAACAAAACTAATGAATATAGATTGTTTACATACCATAATATGTAATGTAAGTGCTAATTATAGGGTTTCTATCATTTTTAGGTCCTTGTAAAACCAATAGTTTTTGCGAGATATTAAAATTTAGTTTTTAGTATCATAATCACACCAAATTACTATACACTGGTCTCATTTTATAAACTAGGTGAGAAATGTAGTTTAATTAACAACTATAAATAACATTTATTAGATACTTACCCTTGAAACACACATTTCTTTCAACAAAACTGTTTTGAGAGAATTGTCAATACAAATGTTTTTTGTCAGATGAATGATTAAAAACATATTCACATATAAAAAAAAATTAACATTGCTCTTTCGTTTTTTTTAAAAATGGTAAATACGTGTGTATGTAATTCAAAATACCCTTTTCTCCCAAATATTCCATATGCCACATCAGAATGTATGGCTGATTCAGTTAATGGTAATCATGTTAGTGGGGAAAAATTATACAAAAATATAATACTGTCAAATGGTATTATTTATAATTCATAAGAAACTCACTTGCAAAAAATATATGTTAGTCAAAAATTAGTGTAGACCCAACTGAAATCATTAACCAAACATTTGAAGGCAAATCCAAGGAGTTTTGAAATAACAATAGATTTATGAATGTTTCACAGTGTTTCACATTCCTAAGTTTATGTGGTCCGATTTGGCTTTCTACTCTTTGTGATACATATATAAATCCTAACTGAATGCTTACACTCCTTAAGTTCCACAAAGAATACTTAATTAGCACCCCTAGGTTTATTTTATTTTCCTGTGATATGCTGTGAAATTTCATTGAGTCCTTTGAAAACAGGGTCTGTCTTAACCATGTAGTATTTGCTGAATAACTGATTTGTTTACAAGCATCCTAGTGCTTATTGGTGAAAATATTTTAAATGATTGTTCTAGTTTTCACTCGATTTGTTACCATACCAAAATCTTCAGAACTGGCTGGATGGAAAAGGGAACCTAGGAATATATAATTAATCTTAGACAATTTTCAATTATTTAGTTATTCTTGTGTTTACTTAACTTAGCAACAATTTTCTTGGCATTCATCACTTCAATCACTATCAGAACTTCCTTACTGTATCTTTCCTATACCTATAAAAAATTATACACGTATTTTATGCAATAATATTATCATGATTCTTTTATTTATATATATATAAAAGAATTTGGGTAGGCCCAAACCTAACCAACAATATGTTTGACTGAAAATACATTGATCTAAGCTAAAGGCCTATTATACAAGTCAATTTTTGTTTTCTATTTTTGAATTTACATTAATTAACTCTTAAAACCTGAATCCACATTGTGAATCCACAACAACCAAATCCCTAGCATGCAAAGTACAACTTCAATTACCGAATATTCAAGTCAATGTATATTTTGTTGATAAACACAAATTAAAATCCGGTTTTATTTTGCAATATAACTACAGCTTGGATCTCATTATAATTTAACGTATCAGACCATACATCCAATAACCTGCATTAATACACTGTGAAAAAAATATTGCCTCAAGAATGAACACCTCACAATTGTGCAAAGAGATTGAAATTTCTTATAACTAATTGTGGTAAAATTCTTATGTCGCTGCTATTCTGGAAATTAATAATTAAATTCTGAGGTAAAAGTTCCGTAGCATGTACCTATCCAAGTTTATCCCTTGATCCTGATGGCATGATCTCGTACATTTTTATCTTGTGGTACATGATGCTTGCTGTTTTAATTTAGTATGTCGAAATATCATGCATGTAACTTGTAATATAACAATAAATTATGATCTTAAGTTGAATAAAAAGGAAAATCTATTTTGTATTCAACCTACTATCATTAATTGTTATACAAGTTTTTATTAAAACCAGGATCCTTCAACGTACTAAATTAAAATAGGAAGTATTATGTACCAAAGGATCAATGCATATACAGCATCATGCCATCGGGATCAAGAGATAAACTTGGATATGTGATACGGAACTTTTACCAATTCCGAAAATAGATTTTTTGAACACTAAATATGTTCCTGTATTTACTTTGAAAACAGTGTTGATAAATTCCTACTGGTTTCTGAGAAATCATAGTTTATAGCTCACTTTACAATACCTGTGCATTGACGCGGCTGCCGCAATGTTTTATCTTCTCTTATGGGTATGTGCGTTTATGTTCTGGAGAACTTTAATTAAATTGTGAGAAAGGTTGATTAGGTTAGTGTAACTATACATTAAAAAATACTTTTAATGATTGCTATGTAATTACCAATTTAATATGTAACTACCCTGATCTAACCAATTGTTCACATGATTTCACGGTATTTTTAATGTAGATAACAAAAACTAAACAACTGTACACACTTATTAAAAATGTTAAATGTAGTTAGACTATTCTACAATTTCTCCGTCACTTAAGTCTATGAAAGACGATATGGACATCTTTTACGCGTGTTTTTATCTGCTAATAAAGTTGCTAGTGCAAGCTGTAAAATTCATAACTATTTGGGCTTCGGAATGGATTTGTTTGCAACTGGTTGCTACACTACGTTTCAATTTCTAAGCAACCATTAAAAATATTTTACAGTGTTAACCGTACATAACATTTTAGTATTTTTAATGGAGCAAACCTAATCCAAAACAAATCAGAATGTGACAAATTTATTATTATTTATACTGAATATACTCAAACGCGGACTCGAAATAGAATTCTGTGAATGCTAGTTAATGCTAGTTTTGCCGATCAGGTGTTTCACCAAATATAAAAACCTTTAAAAAATTGGTGATGGCTGTGTCAATGAATAGGTATTGTAATTTAGGCTATAAACAGTAATTTCTCAGAAACCAGTATGAATGTAAATACACTGGAGTAAGGGTAAATACAGGAACATTTCTAGTTTTTGAAAAAAAGCATTTATGGAATATTATAAATTTCCTGAAAATCCACGACATGATAGCTATTTATAAAACATTTTTGCAGGAGTTAAGTTTAATAAAAAAAAAACAATCACAGTAAAATCTTTTTTGTCTTGTAAGATGGCCGCATCTGGGCTTTATAGTAATAATGCAGTCATAATATTAAGCTATCATAAAATATTGGTTGTCTCATTTTGCTTTACGACATATATCATTTTGAGGGGGCCAAATGAGATACGTGTTTTCCTGCAGGTGTGTTTGAATAAAGTGATGGGTTAAAGTAATGAATTACTTATCCAGTTTATCCCTTGATCCTGATGGTATTATTCAGTATGTATTGATCCTGTGGTACATGATGCTTGCTATTTTAATTTAGTTATGTCAAAAGATCCTGGATAACAACAAATTAGGATGGTAACCTGTACACAAAAGAAAAATATGCTAATGTTTTTACGTCACTGATTTTACGTAAATAAAGAAATAATATTCCGAAAATTGTGTTTTTCAGAACTAAAGACATTACTTGTTTTAGCCTGAAAACAGCATTCATAAATGTTTACTGGTTTCTGGGAAATTACCATTTATTGTTTACATTACAAAGCCCATACATTGATATGGCTTCTACAATTTTGTGCTTTAACTGCATTGCCAATCCTGTGATTCACCATATATAAGAATTGTGTAGGGTTGGGTGGGGTGAATGTGATACAGTGTAAAACTTGGGGTGAAAGTGATACATTAAAAAAATTTACTTTTTGCTATAGAAAAATTTTGAAGAAAATACATTTGCTTGCCTCTTATTTATACGTCCCCATTCCATAATGAATGTTATAAACCTTTAGCTACATTTTATAGGAAATGAAAAAGTCTCAAGCAAGAAATAATTCGACCAAAAAAATTTTCATGTCTAGGTCCAGCAACAATTTTTATATCTTTGTGTGCATAGAAGATAGCTTCAAAATTATAGTTTTAAATGGTGCAGGAAAGTATCCTCTATGTTTTAATGCTTAGAAAGATAGTCTGACATTTATATCTTAGTTACTATTGCTGCCTAAATCTTTGGGGTGAATATGATACAGAACATGGGGTTAATGTGATACACAGCATGGGTGAATGTGATACCATAATTTTAGGTAGTTTTATAAAAAAAAGTGCTTAATATTTCTATTTTCCACTGCTGAATTTGAAATGTACGTTGTCATTAAAACCTTGTTTTTTTTACCTTAAAGCTATTTCTGTATGTTGGTAAACCTGAACATAAACAAATTGTTGTACTCCAATTTGTACAACTTATTGTTCTATGTAGGCCCTATGTTTATGTTTTAGAGTAATATGAATAATTTAACATCACGTGTAGAACTGTTTATTTCTAAGCATTCCATATTAGTTTTTAGTAAGCTGTTTTTATTCCTTTGCTATTGTTGTATTTATTATAAATAGAGAGAAAATCCTTATTAGGACCACAGTATTTCTTCAATTTGTTGTTGACTGAGAAGATCGTTCAATAATTGGACAGTACGTGGATAAACGATCAAAATTGTATGTAGAATTTGTTTGACTAGTCACTAGTCGCATTAATGTACTGTGACAAAATGTATGCTTCTTTAATATAGATGGAAAATATTCACTCTGTAACATGACTTCATATTTTATGTCAGAACTCGAGGACCACTAAACTGATTGTCATGAAATTTTTGTGGGTGATACACATGTATTTGACCTGTCTCACACGCACCCCACCACACTGATAGCGTTGCTAGGAAGTAGGATATAATGATGTATCTCATTCACCCCACATGTGTATCATATTCCCCCCAATCGCAGGGTGAAATGATACACTAAATTAATTTTTTTATCAAACTAGGTAACTAATTAATCTAAATTTTTATTGATTAGGGTTAGGTTTCTAAAGCCCTAATAAATGTGCGTAATTTTTCTCTGTGTTGTGGTACTCTTAGTTCAAATAATATTCAAAAAGTTTGGTTTTTTGTTTCATATCCACGCCACCTGACCCTATATTTTTGATTTTGTGATGCAGTAAAAGATACATAAAAATTTAAAAAAAAATTCTTAGTCCTTACTGAGCATCCAAAGCCAAGTGTCTACCATCAACAGTAATGTTTTTTTAGCAGTAAGGAGGCATGAAGCACCGACAGCACATAACCTAGGATATACAAAATGACAAATTCTTGTTTAAGTCAGGTTACTTGCTATTGCATGTAACAAGTAGTATTTGTGCCTCCATACTGCTAAAAAAATCCCTGTTAAAGGTTGATGTTTGGGTTTGGATGCACAGTACGGATTAGCAGTTATTTTTCTTTTCAATTTTTATTTAACTTTCACTGCAAAATTCAAATACAAAATATATACACATACTTATAAATAAAGAGCCACACAATAAAGTTGCTATGCTAAAGCACAATTGCAGTAGCTGCATCACTGCACAGCTACCTAATGTACCCTATAACAGCAATTTCTCAGCAACCAATAAGAATATAGAAATACCATTTTCAGGGTAATTAGAGAAACTTCTGTAGTGTTAGAATTATTTTTCGAAATTAAGTTATGTTTTAATTACGGACAAGCCGTGACGTAAGAAAATTACTCACAAACCTTGCAAAGCTGTTAACCTGCCTCAAGTTACAAATGAAACTCGCCACAGCCAGCCACGATGCACGACGCTCCATGCAGAACGGAGCGGACAAACTACAGCAGACAGCAGCGCCGTCTGCCGCCGCGCCGTAGCTTCCTGCGTTTCTCCTTGCTGCGCTGCTCCTTGTCCTTGCGGATCTCACGCACCAACGTGTAGAAAGCGTCATCCACGCCCATGCGTGTCTTGGCCGATGTCTCGACGAAGGGGATGCCGTACTGACGCGCCACCTCGCGAGCCTGGTTCATGTCCACCGGCCACGCCGCCAGGTCGCACTTGTTGCCCACCAGAACCATGGGCACCTCCTCTGCGTCCTTCACACGCTTGATCTGCTCGCGATATGTGCCGATGTCCTCCAACGACTTGGCGCTGTTCACCGCAAACACCAGCAAGAAGCCCTCCCCAGTCCGCATGTACTGGTCGCGCATAGCGCTGTACTCCTCCTGCCCTGCTGTGTCTAGGATGTCCAGCAGACATGTCTCACCATCGATCACCACCTGCTTGCGGTAAGAGTCCTCGATGGTAGGGTCATACTCGTCCACGAAGTGGTTCTGGATCAGTTGGATAGTAAGAGCGCTCTTGCCCACGCCGCCGGCACCCACCACCACCAGCTTGTACTCAGTCATTCTAGTCACTTTCATACACAGCTGAAACTCACTATAATTCATCCAGCATTCATTTTCATATCACTGACCGATCATAAATTCAAATATGTTACCTACAATGTTTATCACCACAAAAAGTATGTTTTTGTTATTGTGGGCATTACAAGTTTTCAGCCTATAACCAACTACCTATCATAACATTATCCAACAAGTGACGCAAAATGTATAGCACAAAACAAACTCTGATATACCGGTGTCTTCCGAGGGCGAAACTCAGCTCGAAATCGGAAAATACCAAAGAAATCGTAACAGAATTATGTATTGACATGGCAAAGGTACAATTTGTTACGTAATTTTGTAGTCACGACAAATAAAATTAACTTTACTTCACTTCCCTATGCAATGCTTTCAATTCCACTACCAGCTACCAGGGAATCAACAAATGACACAGATCTAGGGGTGAAGAATATTCACTGTCGCGGCGACCACCATATCGCGTGTCGCGGTCACGATTTTATTAGTAACAGCGAAAAATATCACGTCTTTCCGCGAGTAGCGCTAGTCGTGTCACTAGTCGCGTGTCGCTAATAGTGGCGGCGCCGTCGCGGGTCTAAATCAAAAACCGCGGCCTCTAGCGTAAACACATTTATATACAAAATGAAAGTACATAAAATTTACTACAAAAAAGTTCTAATCAATGTTTCTCTAGGATGTATAGTTTTCGAGCTGCAGGGAATATAAAATCCGAATTATTAAACAAATGTGTTTGAATTATATGAAATTAATTTTTAATGTTAAAATTAGTGGGTTCAGACCGAATATTAAATGTATGTACAACATCTAAGTGAAGTAGTATATTCTTTTTTTTTGGTGTTATATGGAGAGGGGGTTTGAGGGTGTGTACGAGGAAGGACGCTTGGGGCAGGAAGGGGGGTTGGAATGGGGTCAAGCACAACCCTCCTCTGTGCGTCTACCCCCTTCCATTTTCCCGTCCCTACCATCACAACACATTTCACGTCCTGTTGACAGTTATTTTCCGGGGTCGGGCCAAAATGTTGCGTTGTCCCGTCGGGGTTTGGTGCGTACCCGGAGGATGCAACGGTGGACACTCAAACTGCCAGTTCCTCCCCGGCCTCAGCTCATTCGTGCACGTGGGTGGAAAAAATAACTTTACCGTGCTCATGTTCATATAGTTGGGTTATTTTAAGACTATTATGTGAGTGCTTATTTGCAGTAAACCAACAAACAATGGATGAAAAGTGTTTAATTTGTGAGTGTGATGTCATCAATGACCTTTGTAACATTGGTGAAAAAGGGATACAGGGATTGGTAAATGGAAGTGATCTAAGAAAAGATAGAAAAGCTGAAAGTTTCAGGAACAATAAACATGGTGTTGTTCATTAATCTTGCAGAAAAGAGTACACTAGAGCTGACTCAATTAAAATATTTATGAGTAAAGCTCTTTCAGAGCAACAGCCTTCAACTTCGCATGGTGCCCCCCATTTGTGTTCAACTGAAGTAAAATTTGATTTTAAATCTAACTATCTGTTTTGTGTGGAAGCTATTGACTATGAATTTCATGAGAAACAGAAGATAAAACCACAAAATCTACGGCGAAAGGTTTATAATGTTCGATCCATCAGTTACGACAACACAATTACAGTTCGAGCACAGGAAAGAAGGGTTGAATGGAGAGACACCATCCTAAGGTGTATCAGTTCAGTTGGGGATCTACATGCTGCAGATACTATACATATATCGTGAGGATTGCTATAAAAAAATTTTATAGCCTCAGCACCTACATCTAGAAAAAGAGGACGCCCTGAAGATGAAGAAATTTCTGCATCAATGGAGGAGATATTCAGTTACATAGAAGGAAATGACAACTGCCAGTTCTCCTTGGACGAGCTGTTGGAGCAAGTTTCTGGAACCACACCTCATATAAAGACAATCAAGGAAAGAATGAGAGAAAAATATGGAGACTGGATTTTTTTCAGCACAATTCGCACCCGAAAAACAGTTGTTTGCTTTCGTAGAGCAGGAGAAAATTTTTTGAATGATATGTGGTATTCTTCGAGGTGCAAAGACGAACAAGCAGAGCGGGAGAGAATTGTAAAAGCTGCTGCTGCAATAATCTTGGAAGATATTGAATCACTGGCATATGACAATTCTGTTTTTCCAGCCTGTGACATATTCTGTAGCGGGGCTGAGGAAATGGTACCCCCTATACTTCGTGTCTTCATGAATTGCATTTCAGCAAAAAAAAGAGGAAAATAGAAAATTGAAAAGAAGCTGATAGCTATATCCCATGCCCTCATTGCTGCCATTCGCCCTCGATCTTTCATATCTCCTATTCTACATGCTGTAGCTCTGTTCATTCACAGAAAGTTTGGATCAAATAATTTGGTCAATTTACTTGCTGGCTTGGGATTCAGTGGAAATTATCATGAAGCTCAGCAGCTGTAGCTATCAACTGTCTAACACGTAGAAGAGCCTGTTCCAAGTGTAGCATTCTGTCAATATATTTTCGACAATGCAGATTTCAATGTCTCCACAATCGATGGCTGGAATACTTTTCATAGCATGGGAGGCATCAAATGCATCACACCTGCCTCAGCTCTCCCACCATCTGAAGAGGTCCAGAGGCTCCAATCGGCACCCTCTGCCACAGAAGTAGGCCACCTAGGTGTTATGGAACTTCAGACCTTTGATCATCAGACAAACAATGCATTACGGCAGATTACTGTTCTTGACTTGAACATTCTCAATCCTATTCCAGCCGACATATTTGCACCAAATTTGCCAGATATGCTGTGGATGTGTTTTAAGTGGCTCCACTCAGTGCAACCCACTCCAGAGCTGCCCGCAATACTGGAATGGAAGGTATCTATGCAGTTTGTCAGTAATACAATTAATGGCGAAAGAAGTTCAGTAACTTTCCTGCCATTCATTAATTTACCACCAAGTGACTACAACACAGTGTACAGAGCACTACATTATGCTTCCAATGATAGCCAGCAGCAAGGTGCCACGACTTGTTTTGTTACTTTCGACCAACCATTATATATAAAGGCACGAGAAATCCAGTCAGGTATTATTTGTGTGAGATTGGGAGGATTTCATACACTCATGTCCTTCATGGGGTGCATTGGTCACACAATGGCAGGGTCTGGGCTGAAAGAAGTGTTAAGCCTAGTTTATGCTCCAAATTCAGTTGACAAGATCTTAACTAGGCCTGCTTACAGCAGAGCCATTCGGGAACATTTACTCGTTCAAGCGGTTTTAGCTCGAATCATTCTGGAAGAAGCCAGTATTTCAGAAGAAGAAAAGACAGAGATTATCAGCATTTTGATCAATGGGGAAGATCTTACTGTACAAAAGGTTGAGGTTAATTCGTGCTTAGCGTCAATTTTAAATAAATTCAAGAATGAGCTAGAGTGTGTCAAGGAAAACGGCCCTACTGCTGCTTTGTGGGTGCAGTATTTTAACATGGTTTCATTGATGATAAAGTTCATTGATTCTGAGTGCCGTGGTGATTGGAATGGCCACTTATCCTGTGTTCAGAGCATGATACATATTATGTTCTGCACATGTCTTTATTTATTAAAGACACAACTCTTAACATTGTAGGTTCCCTTTCACAATCATGGCTACAGTTCAACTGTCACATACATAATACCAACCAGACAACACAACTATCTTAACCCAGATAATGCCAACCTTGTCATACAAAATATCTTAACCTAAATACATAACATATCTTTCCCCTTAACTTAGTACACTACAAAATCATTTAGTCTGTTTGGTAATCGTGTTACTCTCTTTGAAGTTCTAAGTGTCTCATTATCTTGTTGCCGACGACAGCCATTTCCCATCCTGGATGCCAACATGTCTTCGGATTCTTCTACTCCTATAGATGGTGTCTGCGCTCGAGATGGTAGTGCTGAAGGACACTCTGCGAAACCTCTGAAAGGTTCCCAGTCTTGAACCTCAGGAGATGGTGCTTGTTCTCGGGGTGGTGATCTTGGTCTTGACTCTTTAGCTGAACAGCCAGGCTTCCAGTGTACCACTGCCACATCCTTATGCACTGCTTGCTTGCTATTATCCCCTTGTCTCTGGCCAGACGAATTGACTGCGATGCTAGACGTCTCCCCTTTTGAATAACCCTCCGCAACTTGTGGCCATGCTCTTCGGAGTAACTGATCAGTCTGACGCCTATATGATTGTCCACTACTACTTGACACTACATATGTCAAGGGCCCTTCCTTTGCCTTGATGACTCCCAACAGCCATTTCTTAGCCCCACTGTGATTCCTGTACAGTACTGGATCTCCAACATCAAAACATCTCACCGTTTCAGGGATGTTCAAAGTTTGACGATCCTCACAAGCCTTTGGGTGTATCTGTTCCAATGTTGTATGACCTACCCATCAGCAGCATTGATGGCGTCTTGTTAGTCACTGTACAGGGTGTTGTCCGCAAAGAAAACAGCATACGAGCCAATCTTGTTTGCCAATCACCACTCGAAAGCTTCTTAAGTTTCCCTTTAATAGTTTGTACCATTCTTTCAGCCTGGCCGTTTGTAGATGGGTGAAAAGGTGTTGTTCGTATTAGTCGAATCCCATTCTTTGCTAGAAAAGTTCTCATTTCCGCAGACACAAAAGCTGTTCCATTGTCACTCACTGTACTATGTGGTAGGCCATGCGAGCTGAATATGTCTCTAAGTTCTCTGATGACTGATGTAGAGGTCATAGACTGCACCCTCCTGACTTCTGGCCACCGGGAATATGCATCAACAACTATCAGGAATACTTGCCCTTGAAATGGGCCAAAAAAATCTATGTGTATTCTTTGCCACGGTTTTGTTTCTGCAATCCAAGAAATGTCTTTCAATTTTGGGGGGTTTGCTCATTGCTGCTGACATTCCACACATTGTCCAACAATTGCTTCAATGTCGGTGTCCATCTTAGGCCACCACATGTAGCTGCGGGCTAACGCCTTGGACCTGACAACTCCATCATGTGCTGCATGCAGTACCTGTAACAAATGTGACCTTAACGATGGTGGAATAATCACACGGTTCCCCCACAAGATGCAACCTTTGTAGACAGACAATTGTTCTTTACGACGAACATATGGAAGAAGATCTTCTGCAACATATCCCTCTGGCCAACCCATACAAGTGTTTTGTTTAACTTGAGCTAGTGTCGGAACCTCTTCTGTATCTTGTGCTATTTTGTCTGCTCTTACTGGCAAGTCTGACATTTCTTCCAGCATCAACACATCACCCACTACTGGAATTTTAAACATCTCTGACTGCATAGGCAACCGGCTCAATGCATCAGCATGGCCAATCTTGGTCCCTGCCTTGTGAACTAGCTGGTAGTCGTGCATGGCTAGCCACAAACTCCAACGCAACAGACGGGGAGACAGTATGCCTGGTGTTTGCTTAGTGGGATCCAATAGGCGCAGTTAGGGCTTATGGTCGCTCACAATAATAAATAGTCTTCCTGTCACATACTGGCGGAATTTCGTGACTCCAAACATAATAGCTAGTGCTTCTTTATCTTGTTGTGAGTAGTTTCTTTCCTGCTTATGCAAGGTTCGTGATCCAAAAGCAATAGGTGCCTCACACCCATCTTCCATTACATGGGCTAAGACTGCGCCCACTCCATATTCCGAAGCATCACAGGTGAGAATGAGACGCTTTTGTGGATCATAGTGTGTCAGCACCACATCGGACTGCAACAGTTCTTTCGCTTTGCCAAACGCCCCACTATGTTCATGGGTCCATTTCCAAAGGGTCCCATGATCCAATAAGCGGTGAAGGGGTTCTAGTATAGAAGCTTTATCCTTCAGGAACCTCTCGTAAAAGTTCAAAAGACCCAGAAATGACTGAAGCTCTTTA
This sequence comes from Bacillus rossius redtenbacheri, assembly GCF_032445375.1. NCBI lineage: Eukaryota > Metazoa > Arthropoda > Insecta > Phasmatodea > Bacillidae > Bacillus > Bacillus rossius. The sequence continues at coordinate 220,501,875 of NC_086330.1, read as the reverse complement.
CGGGATGTCGGTTCTGGAGCCTTGTGGATCGCTTCGATCTTCTCCTGTGTTGGATGCACACCTTCCTCATCAATTCTGTACCCCAAAAACACAACACTGTGTACAGCAAACCTGCATTTTGACTTTTTCAGCCGCAGTCCTGCCCTATCTATCCTTTCCAAGACCTCATGTACCTGCTGGCAGTTTTCCTCTGCATTTCTTCCATTAACTAAAATATCATCTAATAATACCACTACCCCATCTATCCCAGCCAACATCATCTCCATTTGATGCTGAAAAATTGCTGGACCACTACTAACACTGAATGGTAGTCGTTTCACCTTAAACAGCCCCTTCATTGTATTTACTGTCAGCACCTCAGAGGTTGCCTCATCAACTGAAAGCTGCAGATATGCGTCCTCTAGGTCTAACTTTGTAAATATAGTCCCACACGTTAGGTTAGCAAACGCTTCATTTATTGTGGGAAGCTGATAAACACTAGTTTTGCAAACGTTATTCACAGTACATTTGTAGTCCCCACAGATGTGTACTGATCCATTTGCTTTACGGATTGGTACAATGGGAGTGGCCCATGCAGAATGTGTTACAGGTTCATAAACCCCTCTTTCCACTAACCTGTCAATTTCTTCACACACTCTGTCTCGCAACGCGAAGACCACCACACGACTTTTCTTGAATATCGGCTTCACGTCTGGCTGTAACTCTATAGTCACTGGAGGCCCTACATAGTGGCCTAACTCTGCATTATCAAAAACTCGTGGATGTTGGTTTAACATTTTACATACCTCATCTTGTGTGACTGCATGAACACCGTGGACATATATACCAAGTGGCTCAAACCAGTTTCTCCCTAACAAACTTGGTACTCGTCCCTCAGCAACCAGCAGCGGCAGTTTGGCTTCAGTATTACTAGTCTTGACATCTGCTTCTAATGACCCTAATACTCTCAGCCTCTCTTTTGACCATGTCTGTAGCACCAGTTTAGTCTCATTTAACTGCGGGTTCTCAGGCCGTAACTGCTTAAATGTATCCCAACTAATGATAGTGTGGCCTGCACCTGAGTCAATTTCCATCATATGTATTTTACCATTTAACTTGAGCTCCATTAGCATTGGCGGTTTTGACTGCGAATTAGCTGTGGTCCTATACAGACTATAAATCGGTGATTCTTCCGACTCTTCTAGTGCCACCTGATCAGACATTTTGTAAGTTTTACTTGTACCTTCTCGACCAGGTTTACTTGTGCCACTACGATCATGCCAACCTTGCCTGTCTTTCTTTGTTTTCGTAAGTCCCTTCTTTTTCGCAACGCAAGCCCGTTCCAAATGACCTTGCTTAGAACAAAAGTTACAAATGGTGCGGCAGTGCCAACACTGTTCTGGGGAGTGTTCACCGTTACATCTCCAGCAAATCCTTTCCTCTGGTGACTTTTTTCTTGCCCCTTGCCCTTTGTCCAACTGGTGCACCGCCTTGGTTCCACTCACCGTCACTTTATGCAATGCTTCCGAGACTTCTTCCACACTACCCCTTATATCAGACACATTACGCCCAGTCATTTCTGCTGCAATTGCAATATCCATCGCATCCTTAAAAGTTAATTTAGGTTTGGCAAGGAGGGCATGCTGCAGCATCTTATCCCGCACACCACACACGAGGCGATCTCGTAACATCCTCTCGAGATCTGAGAAATTACAATGTACAGATAATCGCCGCAGCTCTGCCACATACTGCGAGATCGACTCGCCATCCCCTTGATCCCTTCTATGAAACTTGAATGTCTCGACAATTTCACTAGGTTTCGGCTCAAAATGGTTCGTCAGCAGAGCAAGCACGTCAGCGATCGCTACTTCCAGAGTTGATTTCGGCTCTATTAACGAAGTCACTAAATCGTACACTTCGGTGCCACATACTGTAAAAAAAATTGCTCGTTTCTCCCCATCCTTCGTTATGTGGTTAGCCACAAAATAAAACTGTAGGCGCTCTGAATATGTTCGCCACGTGTCTCGTCCCGGAATGAATTCGCCAAAGGATTGAAAAAGCGCCATGTTTTCGATCATCCCTTAACCACACAATCGTCGTTTACACACACTGCAGGCATCGCATCTGTACTGGTTTACCTCGTCGCCATTATTATGTTCTGCACATGTCTTTATTTATTAAAGACACAACTCTTAACATTGTAGTTTCCCTTTCACAAACATGGCTACAGTTCAACTGTCACATACATAATACCAACCAAACAACACAACTATCTTAACCCAGATAATGCCAACCTTGACAAACAAAATATCTTAACCTAAATACATAACAATACCATTCTTCCATGCAAGTGGTCATTGTCAATATGCAAAATGTGCCCACCTCTATGTGCAAGACATGCAATCACTGAAAACTAGCCACCAAAATGTGTTCATGTTGGGCAGGGGTTTGGTCAGACATGACTATAGAGCAGACACTAATGTGCTCCTTAAAGGAGCTCAGGTGGTATGACACGAGGAAGAGGAATAACTGATTCTGTTCTAACAAAGTGGGTCGCTGGGTCGCCTGGAGCAACCACCATCTGCTTGTCAGTAGAGGAGTTTGCTGGCATGACTTTTTCAAGTAGGGAGCAGCATGTTGATTTCCTGGAATCACGGCAAAATAGGGCTGGACAAGACACGGCAAAGGTTTATAACTGATTCAATGACCATCATCCTTTTCCAAAAATTAATTCACTTATATTTCTATCGACAGGGATAATCGGAAACTCATAGATAAATAGTCATCAAGCCACAGAAATCGGTACTGGTACCATGAAAAGTTTGGTAGGCTGTAATTTTGGTGACATAAAACAGTCTAAAAAGAATGTTGTGTTGTCATTGGCTAATATGAGCAATGCAATTAAAGTTAATGGTGACACAGTGACTGTAGACCCTTTGACAATTTTCCAAAGAATTGCTATTACAAAAAGAGTGATGAAGATGTTGCACAGCTCATGGAATTTGAATTATCTCCATTCCCATTGGCACTCTTTAATGAAGGGGGAATGAGAAAAGGAAAGAAGTCTTTTAATGATGCTTTTCCAGAGGATTTTTATGTAACTCATGATCTAAGAAAGACCACTAATGTAGTAGATTGAGGCTTCCTCCTTCATCGCATGAAATGGAATTCGGGTACCAAGATTTCTGTTCTTTGCGATCAAGACATAGCCTATGTAATGAAGCATTATGGTGAAAACTGTACTGTGGTTTTCGATGGTAATGGTGACATCAACAGTACAATGCGAGCAGAGCAGAAGAGAAGAAGCCTCACAAAAACCTCATGTGATATTAATTTTAATGAAAACATGAATGTCACTGTTCAACAAGAGCATTTTCTTGCAAACGAAAAGAACAAAACCAGGCTCATAAAACTTGTCAGTGAAAAAATGACAGCAATGGGAATAGAAACAGTAGTTGCTACAGGGGATGCTGATGGCACTATAGTGAGATGTGGATTAGAGAAAGCTTCCCTTCACCCCACTGTCACAATAATAGGGTAAGATGTCGACCTGATTGTTTTACCCATTGCTTTTGCACGGCCAGGGAGTAATGCATACTTCATGAAGCCTGGCAGAGGAAAGGTGGAACCAATTTTTTTTTTAATAAATAAGCTCCAACTTCCTTTTGCAGAAACAATTCTTCTTCTACATGCTTTTAGCAGGTGTAACACCACCTCCGCCATTTACAGCAAAAGCAAAGGAGGAATGATTAAGCTGTTCAGTAAGATACCCAAGCAAATGAAGACAATATCCGACATCTTCACTAGCCCCTCTACACCAGCAGAAAAGGTTCCACAGGCTGGTGAGAAGATGTTTTTAGAAATTTATCAAGCGACTGCAGATCAGAAAGATCTAAATAAACTCCGTTATGCTGCATTCCTAAAATCATCAACGAAGCCAAAACCAGACCTCGCCTAACTACCACCAACTACAGGAGCTGCGCACCAACACTCTTTTAGAGTTTACTTACAGGTATGTTATTTTACTAATAACTTAATTGTATATAATGCTTTTTACAGCACTATTTCTTGCAATTTACAGCGGCATGGTTACTTACTTCTAGATACAGCAATGGCTCAACAACCCTGTATCCCCGACCGACTGGGGATGGAACCGAGGAGAGGATGGATTACTCACCCCAGTAACATCCCAAGAAAAAGTAGCACCTGAAGCGATATTGAAAATCATCTTTTGCCGATGTTCTACTGGGTGTGGGGGACGATGTGGATGCAGAAAAGCCAGCATTCCATGCTCCATGGTGTGCGGCGCATGCCATGGTACATGTACGAATAGTGCACCATTACTCGATCTACAAGATGATGATTCATATTTGTGTTTTTTAAATGTAGGTATACACATTTAAGATAATTTTTTTTAATAAGTGCCTATGCCGTTCTTTCTATTAGTTCTAAACTTATTTTTACATAAAAAATAAATTTTTTACCATTCAAACTTTTTTTTAATAATTCGGATTTTATATTCCCTGCAGATCGCAAACTACACATCCTATAGAAAAATTAATTATATCTTTTATGTAGTAAATTTTATGTACTTTCATTTTGTATATAAATGTGTTTTCGCTAGATACCACAGTTTTCAATTTATTCAATAAAAACGCGAATTGACAGTTAAATGCTCCCCCCCCCCTCCTGCTCGCTAACCCACCAGTCAGGATTTTTAGTATGTTGTTCATGGATCTCTCCCCCTACCACTGTACAAAATTTGCGACTACACGAATTATTTCCCCTATTTTGTCTTCGTTGACTGGGCTAACACTCCTAATGCGATATATGTGTATTGTGGCAACACTGTAAATGTTGGCCATTGTGTTTTTTTTTTTTTTTTTTAACCTTTTACAATGTCACAGACTTATTTTATTATCTATTATAATAATAAACATTTATTCTGAGTATCATTAATGTGCATTACAAAGTAATAATTCAGTTCATTCCTTAGAATACTATAGGTTTTGGGCCCAGGACTGAAAAACTGCTTTTATCGACATTGTTATTTTTTTTGGCACATTTGTGTTAACCTGTTTTAAGTTTCTCATTCATTAGTTGGTCAGTAGTTTATTTATAATCTGTCCAATTCTTCTTCCGGAACCATTCTTCAGTTCTATGTAATCAACCTGCTTGTTATTAATGCATGAAATTTTGCATCCCACATGTAAGTGCCCAGGGTTTTCCCTTGGTCTATGCAGGTGTTACCTGGGCCCAACTTATCTAGTTTTAGTCTAGAATAGCCATGGCTGGCCAATCCCCTCCTAGCACATTATGCATGCTACCTCTCCTGCATAGTTCATAACCTGCATGATTAGAGCATATAGGCTTCGGCCTGAGACACACTTAGAGTCTTTACCTAACCCAGACCCCTCCCAAACACACTTAGTTTTTTTAGTTAGGTTAGGGAAAAAAGTTGGTCAAAGATATTTGAAATAGATCTAAAAGTAAACATTGGCAATCTCTAAGTAAAGAATGACTGGGCTACATGGAAGTACAAACTAATGATTCTACTCAGTATTTTTGAAGGTGAGGACATTATTACAGGCAAATTAACTAAGCCTTTCCCAATCTATTAAATGGCTTCTGCCCAACAGGTACTCAACTCATGATTCTAAATGTTATAAGTGTCATGTTGTATAGTATTGTATGATGTATTTGTCGAGATGCACAAGACCCAAAACCCTTAGTGTGAACATAAAAAGAAAATAATGTATGTATGCATGCTCATCCATGATTTAGGATGTAACCTATGTACCTATATATGTATACTCAGGTCAACCAAGGCTTGCTGCCGCGAAAACAAAGGATGGCCCGATGGAGTCGACATCTGAGGAGCACCTCTGCGAGATCCTCATTTTCAGTTGTTGTAGCACCTCTTGGTGCTACTCAGCACCCAAGGAAAGAAAGGTGTTTAACACACACAGGTGTGTATGTTAAGGTATTGTAGCTTTAGTGTGACGACCGACAAACTTGGTGACACCTGGGGATTAGATACCTACAGCCTAGCCTGACCCCAGCTAACTTAGCCCCGGGAAAGGCACCAACTAACAACGATGAGCGAAGACATGGATGCTACGATCGATTCGATTGACCACTCCGCGAGTGGCAGCGGCCAAGATGGGGGGATACCCGTCCAGATCAAGCGTGCCAAGAGGGCGCACGCCGAAGATTCTGGGCCGGCCCCAGGCAGTGATGTGGGCCCCGACCCACCCCAACAGCCAACTGCAGCCACGCCCAAGACCCACAAAGTAAAGTCCCTGTTTGTCTTTCTGGACCAGGGGCACCAGTATCCTAGGGTGTACACCGCCCTCAAACAGGCACTGACCGAGAGGTTTACGTGCCAAACAAAACCGTGGCCTGGATGAAATCCAGGTCAATGTGGCGACCATACAAGAATACCACAGGGCAGTCAAGGCCATGCAGGTGATTGGCGCGTAGCACTCCGTTCTACTTCAGAGGGACGAAGTGCCCAAAAAGTTCGTGTTGCGCAGAGTACACCGCCACACCCCTTCCGACTTCCTCCAGGAGGAATTTGTCATGCAGAATCGGCCAGTCCAGAACCACTGGTTCTTGGAGAACTAGCAGAGGCGCGAAAATTGTTATGCACTCGTTTTTGAGGTACCTCAGATTTGCGACTCTGAGCGCATCTACGCCCTGCGAGAGGTCACTGGCATGCTTGTGCGTATCGACAACTACAGGCGGCCATTAGGCCCCTCCCAATGCAGCGAGTGCCAGCGCTACAACCAAATTGGCAAAGCCTGCCACGCTGCCCCAGTTTTTCGGTGGTGCAGCGGCCCTCACCGAGCACCCGACTGCCCTAACGGGGGTGACCCCGAACATAAGAAGTGCGCGCACTGCAAACAGCAGCACTGTACAAACTACAAGGGGTGCCAAGGGTACAAAAAGGAGACTCGTAGGCACCTCCCACCCCAGGTCCACAAGCAGTGCGAGCAGATAATAGCGATAATAGGTGGGCTACAACACAGCCCCAGCCTCAGCAGTGAGCCCCATAGAGCTACTTCGGCCCCCCGAGGCCAAACCCTTGGGGCCCTCCGAGGTACCCTCTGCCTCAGAGCTTCGGCCATTACCTGCAACAGGCAGGTTACAACCTCCAGCAGCATTGTGAGCCCAGCTACAACGATTTGGATTACCCAGTGCAGGCGAATAACCCCTGGCAGAGGAAACAGGGATTTAAAGAGAATCCGACAGGCCACAAAAATGGCCAGGGCAAAGCCCAATGTCCCACTCAGGACAGGCCTTCGCAGCCTGGGCTGGACAGGCCCCAACAGCCTGCCCAGGACAAGCTGGTGGCAACTAGGTCTGCCCCAGCCCCAGCGAAGCGAATGCCCGCGCCCATTCAGCCACAGGTAGCACCTGCACCTATGGTTAGCATGGCTGTAGACGTATCACCAATGATGCCAACTGCTCCACCTGCGCAGCCAGCCCCGAAATCAGGGCTGGCTGACTTCAAAAAAGAGCTCTACCAGTAACGCACTTTTAACACAGACGAAAATCTGGCGGCGACTATTGTCCCCATGTGTCAGCTCATGGTTATATGGTGCGACCCAAAAGTTTCCTTATGGAAACAGCCAAGGCTATGACGGGCTTTGTGCAATCCCTAGCTGCCAAGCTAAATGACAGCAACTAATCAGGCCCCGAGTTGAGTAACAACCCTGGCCGATAGGTTTAAGTTTCATTTCCTCCTATTCTGGAATGCACGCAGCATTAAATATAAATTACCGGAATTTATTTACCACCTGTAAATATATAAAATTAGAAAAAAGAAGCGATTAATGAGTCCCATTTGCGGCTGACAGACTGACTCACTATATTAAACTATACAGTTTATATGCGTGATAGAGAAAACAATAGAGGCGGAGGAGTATCTCTGGCAGTTCATCACAGCATCAAACACTCTGCTTGCCAGCTACCCATTTTTCAAAATTTAGAAGCTGTTTGAATAAACTTAAGTATAAACCAACAAAACATTAAACTCATATCAATGTATGGTCCAACCAGGTAAGTCCCTCAGTGTGGCGGAACTGGATGCCCTGTGTGGGGCAGCCGCGAGCTTTCTAGCTGTATGTGACATAAATGCGAAACACAGAGTGGAATTGCAGGCGCGCGACAGCAAATGGTAGGCTACTTTATACCCAACAGCTAAATAAAAATTATCAAGTTCATGCTCCTTCCGAGCCCACACACGACACAGGAAGACCAAATAATCTTCCTGATATACTAGATATTGTTATAAATAAGTGTTTAACCTCAGGATTTAAACTCGAGGTTGTACATAACATGTCATCCGAACATTTCCCTGTTCACTTAATTTTTTACAATGAGAACACGGAAACCAACCCGCCACATAAAATTCAGGGCTATAAACATGCCGACTGCAGAGGTTTTAAAATTCATGTCGCACAAAATCTGTCAGATATCGCGGATATAAATAATAGCGAAAGCTTAGAAACAGCGATAACTAAATTTACTGCGGAAATCCAGGATGGTATAAACCAGATAATCCCAGAAAAGGAGGTTAAGTTAGTTAAGTTAGTGCACGACGAACTGCCCGCATACATCCGCGATTTAAAACCGCAAAAAAAAAAAAAAGCAGACTGCGTCGTGAGTACACACGACGACGTACAATCTATACAAAACTCAGAATAAATGAGTTGCAAACTATTATTTCGAATGAAATTTCATTGTAGCGAAGCAGCCAGTGGGAAGCAAAAATCGCTCGACTAAAAATTCAGGACAGGAGTGCCTAGACTATGACGTAGAAATTTTTGAATAAATCAGAGCAAATCCTGCCCCTCCAAACCAATAATGGCTTAGCTTAACAACCCCTTGACAAAGCACAAGCTTTCACCAATACTTTGGAAACAGCCTTCCAGTCCAATGTACTGCCTTGTGACAGGCAATTCACAGCGAAAATTTACCGCGAATCAAGCGAGAAATTGCACCAGCCCACTGTCTCTGAGCCTTTACTAACTAAGGCACAGGAAATCAAGCCAGTCATCAAGAAAATGCAGCCACGAAAAGCCCCTGAGAACGACAGCATACAGTCTGTAGTTCTCAAAAGATCCCAGATGAGGCCTTGGAATATTTAGCTGAATGAATTAATGCAATACTCAGATGAAATATTTTTCCCTCCCTGTGGAAGGAAGCTAAAGTAATAGTTTTCCACAAGCCGGGAAAAGACAAATCACTGCCCCAGAACTACAGGCCAATAAGCCTGCTAAGTACTGTGTCGAAAATAGCCGAAAGCATAATATTGCACCGACTAAATCGCCACATACACGAGAATAGCTTACTTCCTAATGAGCAATTCGGCTTTCATTCGACAGTTCATCAGTTAGTACATCTCACTGAAGAGATAACTAGCATCTTTAATGTACAAGACTACGTAGTCGCGATTTTTATAGACATATATAAACCTTTTGACAGAGTGTTTCATGCAGGGCTTCTTTACAAGCAATACCAAGCTAATTTCCCTGACTGCTATGTCAAATTAATAACATCCTACCTAGCAGGCAAAACCATTAGAGTGTCAAATGAAGGGACAATGTTTAACCTAAAACTGAATAGAGCAGGAGTGTCTCAGGGAAGTATGCTAGGTCTTGTTCTCTTCAATGTATAGGTGCGAGACATGCAACATTCCACATATAGACTAGTAAAGCTAGGCTGTTATTTTTTCCTAGCCTAAGTTAATCTAAGTGTGTTAGGGGAAGGTCCAGGTTAGGGGAGAACCTAAGTGTGTCTCAGACCGAAGCCTATATACTCTACCATGTGGGGTATTAACCATGCAGAACAAGGGCATGTGCATCATGTGCTTATTTGGGGTTTATTGGCCAGCCATGGCTGCAATTTGCGCCATTAAAGTCTAGCCTAAAGGCTAACTAAAGTGACTCAGGTAAAACCTGCATAGACACAGGGAAAACCCTGGGCTGGGTCATGCGGGGATCAATTATCAAGCATTCAGCAAGCAGGAAACTACTGGACAAGAGGGAAAAAGGTCCAGGTAAGAAGAGTTGGGTGGGGCTGAAAGAATCAACCATGCTGGGGTTGGGCACTTGGGCCTTGCAGCCAGCATTATTAAAGTTGGGCACACCTGGGTTATTATTAACCAGGAGCGCATGCGCCCCCATCAGCCAAGCCCAGCTGCCCAGGCAGCTACCTGTAAAAACAAATGGGGCAGCTGTAAATATTCCCTTCCCCTAGTGCCAGAGCCACGGTTAAGCCAGCAGGACAGCCTCGGTTCTAGCAATATTTACAGCAGCAGAAGGTGGTAGAGAAAGCTCTGCAAGCAGGTAAACCCACTGATACGCCGGCAGCTAGGCCTGGCACGATGGCCGAGAGCACAAATGCTCTCGACGGTGGGCAGACGAGCCTGTAAACTGGCTCAAACTGCGGGCGCACGGGGTGCCAGGCAGCCTGGCATTGCGCCATCTTCATCTTCCTTCTTCCAGTCAACAGCCGATGACCTTTCAGGCCAGGGTGGGGGTAAGTCTTCGGGCGAATGAAGTATCTTGCCGTTTCGGACCCTCATGTCCTCCAAAATCCCCAAGATGGTTTCTAGTCGCACCACCCAGGGCTACCGCTGGCTCCAACAGGGCCCCAACTTGAAGGCACCGCCATCTCTTCCTTCAGAATTCCGATGCTTTTCAGTTACGCAATTTTCAGCCTGCAGTTCTACACTTCGCATATTTTCAGCACATCGAGCTCCCTGGTGGTGCCTTCGCCGACGGAACTGCTTCCTGCCACGCGCCGAGCAGCACCCAGGCTACCTTTCATCCCGATAGCCATAATAATGACTCCACCATGCCGGCCAGTGGTCCGCGGACTGCTATTGGATATTCACAGTTACTCCAGCGAGATTGCGACTTTCGGGCTGGGATCCCATATTCGCCACCTGCGGGACGCGGTCGGTAGCAGATGGCACTGCTAAGCCACCCCCAGGCAGCCACAAATCCCCGCGCACTGCCAGCCTTCAGTTACCCAATAGGTCGCAGGGAACTCCCGGCCAACAGCCCACAGGAGAGATGCGCACATCCCGAGAGACGACCACCGACTAGGCTGTTATGCGGATGATATTCCCATACAGCACACAATGTTTCAGTAACATGTTTGTGATATTGCAGTAACATTACTATGTTTCGAATAGATTACATTTCAACTGTCATGTTTCTGGAATATTTCATAAACATTTAATTGAACACATAGTACTCATGTCTATAAATGAAGTTTCAGTAACATTTCAGCAAGATTCGTTTGGCAATATTACATTGTGGTTAATTCTGAAATGTATCTGAGACATTATATTGAAACTTCCCATCATGCTTCTTGTCACTGAAGTTTAGAAATCTTTGATGTCTTTGTGTATTATTTTTTGTTTTTGCGCAGTAATTTGATACTTGGATTTTTATATGTGGTGAATAAATTGTTAGTTTGAACATTATTTATTTCATGTTAGTTTACTATTTTTTGTTTTTACTTTCGCACTTAAGCAAGTATAAAAACAATATTTTATGCATCTTCGAAATGTGTAAAGCTGTAGGTTAAAAGATAAGAATATTGTGGAATGTCTTTTTTTGTCTTGTGTAGGCTTATTAATGCTCAAACATTCCCGTGCCATATTTATATGTGCACTGTTTTCAGTCTGATTTTTAATTTATGTGATGCATTAACAGGATATTCGCGATTTAATAAAATTGCTAAAGCATCTAACAAGTTTTCTACTTACTGTAGCTATGCCGCTATATGGTCATTGACTGTAGAACATGAATGCTAATGTATGGGTTAGTCCCTTTAATGTTATCTTTAGTTAAAAATCACACAAATATAGGCTTATAGGTTCCTAAATATTTTGGTTTTAATAGCATTTGCTTAAACCAATTTATTTTATTCAGTTATCACCTTCGGGCTTTTATCATATAGTACTTAATTAAATATATTTCATAACCTATATGTAGTTAAGGGTAATTTATGTTTTTTTACTGTGCACAACACATAAATTAATTATATTGTGTTTATTTTAATATAAATATTGAAGTGTTTAATTTGAAATAATTTACAATTCTGCTGGATAATTAATTATTTTTATTATTTTCTGCACTCTGTAGTACTTACATTGTATGTTGTAGGCCTATGTATTACAATTAATGGAAATTTAATAAAGCCTGCTATTATATCTGGCTTGTCATAAATGTAATTTATTGTAAGTGAATGCACTAGGCCTACACATATAATTAGACAGCGGTTTCATTAATTGCCATTTCGTTTAACTAAGTTATTTCTGCAATCTGGCCTTCATGTTATTGGTGAGCTGGGATTACAGTGCAAAATAATTGAAATAAATTTTATCCTTTCCCGTAGAGAAGGTACAAGTCTTCGAGTTGTGTTGTACTAAGCATAAGCATCATTGGTATTTCTATTTAAATTAGTTTTTCTTATGCTATATTATAGTAGTAACAAATTATGTTTGATTTGGAGAGATTGACAAAACCTAATTCCATCCATTATATGACAATAAAGGAAACACATTTAATGATGATTTATTAGATTACATGTGTATAGTTATGTAGTGGTAGCAATTTAAATAATGAAAATGAAAATAAAATTTGCACTACAAAGGATAATACCTATTGAGAATCGGCTCAAGACATTACTAAACATTTTAGAGTATTCTTGCACTAAAACATGGGCTGAATTGTAATGATGTAACATCACAGGCACTGTTCACACTGACATTTATTAGGAAATCATTAGGATTTTAATGATAAATTTAAGTTTTCTTTTAAAACTTTATTTAAAATGTGTTATTATACAATGTCATGGGCCTCTTTGCATTAACCAGACACCATTAAATTGATTATTAGAAATGTAAATAGCATGTTAAGAAATTCCCAGTGAAGAAGTATTCCTGCTTAATAAGTTTTAAAAAAATGCATAGGTTGCAATACCAATTTGTCCCTTTTAATATGCTTTCAGTTTTGAAATTTATCATTGGCTTCAGAAACTTTTTAATTTTCTGTTTGCATGTTAATTTAAAAATAAATAATGTAACAACTCAGTGTCTACATGTTTAAAAATCTCACATACTTTGACGTCGTACTGCCTGTGACAGTGAAGCCCGGTCTCCACCCCGCCAGTACCTTACCCCGCTGCGAGACCGTACCCCTAGCCTAGCCTATGCAGGCTGACGCTGCCCCCCCCTTCTTAGGCCAGCCGCGGTCAACGGCAGTCGACAACGGGACATCAACTAGGACGGACGTGCCGTTCCCCGCGTTTCCCCTTCGTTCAAAAACCGTCAAGTAATTACGTGCGTGTGTTCATTGTGTTCAGACACCATATAGCCTAGGAGCTTAGTAGTGCACGCTGGGGCCGACGACCCACCACAACAACGGCTAGACACTTTAAGACTAGCCTGGCGCCCTCCCGGAGAACAAACACCTCAACAGAGACACCAGCAACTACTAGGCTCACCCCGGGTATCGAGTTCAAGATCCCAGGTGATGGCATTTGGCGCCCATGCGTGTGACAAAAATGAATAATTCCAGTGTTTTTCTGCGATCCGCCTACACCAAGGAAACCAGTGAGCATGAAACGGCCGTCTCGTGCGTGTGAAGGAATTGGGGTTAGACAGGCAGGCGCGACCAGGACAGCGGACAAAGGGCCCCCTCCCTTTCACTTCTGGACATTCCAAAGGAGCGAGACCGACCTCCCCCTTCCACCAGCCGGAGCTAACGCTCTTCTCTTTGTGCGACCATCCGGGCAGCTGCCCACACCCCTCCCCCCGCGTCACACCCCGACCACTCCTTTACGGCCCACCCTGCTGCGTGATGAGCTTCAGCCCTTCCTCCGCTGCTACCGACACACCTCGGTAGAAGACTATGTGCAACAGGCAGTGGCCACTGAAAGAAACCTCCAGATGGTGTGGCACCGAAACCCATCAATGACAGAACGGGGGTACCACAGCCTAGCGTTACCGGGCGCACCAGTGACCAACCACCAAGCCAGGCCGAGTGAGCCTCAACCATCACCCAGGCGGCAGCGGGCCATCGAGGATGCACTGGCGTCACGCCAGAGCACCACGCAGCCAGGCCGCCGGGACAACCAGTCGCAACGCAACCATGAGCGGCCACCTCAGTGCCAACGGGGTTGCGCCACTGGAGCATATCACTGGCACAGTGAATGCCCACTTCCCCCACCACCACGCCAGCAGCAGACAGTGCCACAGTCGGGAAATGGACCACCGGGGGTGCGGGACTGAGGGGCCCACCCCCCGCGAGAATGGCACCACCTGCCGCAACTCCCTTCTCGACACCACCTGCCGCAACTCCCGTCTCGGCACCACCTGCCGCAACTCCCTTCTCGGCACCACCTGCCGCAACTCCCTTCTCGGCACCAACTGCCGCAACTCCCTTCTCGGCACCACCTGCCGCAACTCCCTTCTCGGCACCACCTGCCGCAACTCCCTTCTCGGCACCACCTGCCGCAACTCCCTTCTCGGCACCACCTGCCGCAACTCCCTTCTCGGCACCACCTGCCGCAACTCCCTTCTCTGCACCACCTGCCGCAACTCCCTTCTCGGCACCACCTGCCGCAACCTCAGCCAGGGCACCACCTGCTGCAACCTTACTCTTGGCACCACCAGCCACACCACCAGCAGTGCTACTGGCACCATCCTTACCAACGGCATCACCGGCCACAGGGCCAATGCCCTCAAAGCCCCCTGCACCACCACCTATCGGGATGATGCCAGGTACCACACCGACGCTGGGCCAACTGTTCCGGCCACACGACCACCTGCTGCGCATCCCGGTGGAGGTGAATGGCCAGCCGACGGCGGCACTGGTCGACACAGGTGCGAGCCATGTGTTTGTCGCCCCAAGCCTGGTACCCCCGGGAGCACTCCAACCCCACCGCGCCGAGCTGCGCCTTGCGACCACTACACGGCCAGGGATGACAGTGGGTCAAGCCGAACTCCAGGTAAGCCTTCGGGAAATGTCAACCACAGTTCTTGCACTTGTTGTGGAGGACCTGCATGAGGACCTCGTATTAGGACAGCCCTGGCTAGCAGAGCATGATGCTGTGGTGGAGCTGAAGGCTGCACGAGTCCACGTGGGAACCCGGGAGCGATACACAGTGTATGCCACGGGGTTCGCACCCGAACCACCTCGCGAACCGCTTACACTGGCGCAACTGCATCACGATGTACCCCCGCAGCATCAGGCAGCTGTGGAAAAGGTGCTGCAAGAGAGGCAGGATGTGTTTGCACTCGCCAACCCCCTGCAACGCACCACAGTGGCGGAGCATCGTATCCCAACCATGCATGATCAACCTATTCATGAACCACCCAGGGGATATGGCTTCCGAGAGCAGAGCGCCATCAGAGAGCAGGTATCAGAAATGTTACGGGATGGCGTCATCGAGCCCTCCAATAGCCATTATAATTCATGTGTGGTGTTGGCCCCGAAAAAGGACGGCTCGCTGCGTTTTTGTGTGGACTTCCGGCCCCTGAACGCCATCACCATCAGCTCACCTCCACCCCAGATCAGTGTCGAGGCCGCCATCGCAGGCCTAGGACGAGCCAAAGTGTTCAGCACGCTTGACCTCAAGGCTGGCTATTGGCAGGTGCCCATACGGCCTGGGGACCGAGGTAAAACTGCTTTTACAACACCAGATGGGCGGCGCTTCCAATTCAGGGCCATGCCATTCGGCTTAAAGTGCGCGCCAGCTACCTTCCAGGAGATGATGACACGGGTGCTAGAGGGGTATGTGGGACAGATTGCCATAGCCTACCTCGATGATGTCATCGTGTTTTCCGAGACATGGGAGGACCACATCCGCCACCTTGCCCTCGTCCTAGAGCGGCTCGCGACACATCACCTAACAGCAGCCCCAGCCAAGTGTCATATCGGAGCATTGGAAGTCGAGTTCTTAGGGCACTTGGTGGATGCGGCAGGCAACAGCCCACAACCAGTCCACCTGCGGAAAATCGCGGAGGCTGAGGTGCCGAGGACCCGCAAACAGCTACAACGTTTCGTGGGACTCGTTAACTGGTTAAGGAGCTATATACCGAACTTTTCAAATATCATTGTTCCACTCACAGACCTTTTGTCACCACGGTTGCGCTACAGGTGGGATGCGATCGCACAAAATGCCTTTGACCACATTAAGGCTGCATTCACGAGCTGCCATACACTGGCACGGGTGGACCCAGAGCGCCGCCTGTACCTGCAAACCGATGCCAGTGCACTAGGGGTGGGAGCTGTGCTATTCCATCTGGACCAGAATGGAGACCGACAAGTCATCGACTATGCGAGTGCGAAGTTCGGCTCGGCACAGTGTCGTTACCACAGTAACGAGCAGGAGTGCCTGGCTGTCGTGTGGGCCGTGAAGAAGTACCGCCCGCACCTGGAAGGAAAACCATTCACGCTCCGCACCGACAACAGGTGCCTGACCTGGCTGCACACCATGCAGGGGAGGAAGGGCAAGCTGATCCGGTGGGCATTGTTCCTGCAATCTTTTGACTTTGAAGTCGAACACGTCCCCGGAACAGACAACCAGCTGCCCGACCTTCTGTCTCGCGAGCCAGACGAGAACAGCGAGCTAGCCGACCATGAAGACTGGGAGGATATGCTGCCACCCAGCCACCAAAACAGGCAAGCCCAACCAGATGCAACATGCACGCGGATTACAGCTGATGCCCAGGAAGACAACGTACCACCGAGTACAGCAGCCGATGTCCACCACCGAGTTTTGGAAGCCCAAGGGACGTCACCAGAGGCCGATCGACGGCGCCAACAGGCGACGATGGGGGAACATGACACCTGGTGTGTACGAGACGGGACCGTGTGGTGCCGTACACCTGGACACCAGGTGGACTGGAAGATGTACGTACCACCTGAAGCCCGGGAAGCTGTACTACGGTTCTACCATGACCACGACCTAGCCGGCCATCCTGGCACCGACCAGACGAAGCGGGCTGTTTGCCAATATTACCACTGGCCCGGGGTCACCAGCGATGTACGCGAGTACGTGCGCGAATGTCAAGTCTGTCAATCACGGAAGGCACGACGGCGAGATGGGGAGGAGCAGCAGCGGCCACGGGAACCCACCACAGCCTTCCAGACAATAGCGCTGGATGTGATGGGCCCATATCCACGAACACCGAGGGGGAACAGGTTCTTGCTTGTAGTAACTGACCTGTTCACCCGGTGGACGGAGGCCTATCCCTGTCGAAATGTGCGAGCCGCCACCATCACCAAGATCCTGGCACAAGAGTTCTTGCCGCGCTGGGGCTACCCGCAGTCAGCCCTCTCCGACAATGGCAGCCAGTTCTTGGGCCGACAGTGGAGGACTTGGTGCGACGACCACCAAATACAGCACCACACCACACCCGCATACCACCCGCGGGCAAACCCCACCGAACGCCGCAACCAGGAGCTGAAGGCACAGATGCGCATATGCCTCAGCTCAGACCATGCGCAGTGGGACAAGCACATTTCAGATGCCCTGTTCTGCATGCGCCGTCGGGTGAATGCGGCAACTGGTAGAACACCCGCCGAGATGGTTCAGGGACACAATCTACCACTGCCCGGTGAATGGGCCACGCATGGAGTACCACACCCGACAGAAGGACCGGAAAAGCGAGACCGCCGCCGCACAGCCACACACGAAGAAGCACGCCAACGGCAAAAAATCTATGCGATGGAAATAACACCAACGACGAACCGCACGCCACCCACCGTACAAGCAGGAGACCAAGTGTTTGTGCGTGTCCATCCCCTGTCGGCCACACCACGTAATTACTGTGCAGGATTGGCCCCCCGCTGGGGAGGCCCCTACATGGTACAGAGACGCCTGGGCCAGACCACATACCTCGTGCGCTTAGGTGGACGGCGGGTGAAGAAGATTCATCGTGATGACCTGCGCCTTGCCACACTCCCAGGAGACAGGCTCCCAGAATCGCCTGTAACACTGACTCCACCAGAACACCCAGCACCCAGGAGAGAACTGGACGATCCAACCACCCCTGATGGAGAGGGGGACGAGGACCAGAACGGTGGGCAAGCCTCATGCCGACGGTTCAGACGCAAACGATTACCACGAGTAATTATCACTGATGTCTCGGCGGATGAAATAACATTAGATGCAGACGAGGCACCAAGTACACCACCGGTCGTGACCGAACCGTACGAGACTGACCCCGATGCCCCTGTGTCACTGACCCGGGGAGCCTGGGGCCACCTGGCATCCCTGGAGGATGCCCACTTCACTGTCCATGTGATCGAGCCGAATGACGAGGCTAACGAACAGCCCCGCCGGCCAACCCAGCACCCGTGTCACCTGGATGATAATGGCCTCGATGAGCCAATGACCCCACAGCGACAAATTCAGCGACAAATGCGAACAAGGCTGTTCACAGGCGCAGACACCGAAAATGATAGGAGCAGCGACCACGTGCTGGCACCACCCGCAATGGAACCAGAGGAGGACCAAACCAACCAGAGCTCGAGTGGTCCGGCATCACCCGGGATTCCAGGAAGTGAAGAGACCACGTCGGCCACCCAAACTGACCTCCGCCAACATGAAAACCTGACCGGACGGCCCCAACGGGTCAGACGGCCACCGGGATACCTTGCAGACTACCACCTGGGAACAATCCGGGGTGTCCGGTCTGCTGATGCAGCCCCTGGGTGCACACAGCGGGATGACCTGTGAGCAGAGCGCGGGCCCTACCAGCTGCTGCCACCCCAAGCGCCTCCAACTTGGACCTGCTGCCAATGCTAGGGGTGCGACCATGCTGCGGGGTACCTATCGCGGGGAAAGACCGGGCTTCTCCAGGGGGGGGCGTTTGACGTCGTACCGCCTGTGACAGTGAAGCCCGGTCTCCACCCCGCCAGTACCTTACCCCGCTGCGAGACCATACCCCTAGCCTAGCCTATGCAGGCTGACGCTGCCCCCCCCTTCTTAGGCCAGCCGCGGTCAACGGCAGTCGACAACGGGACATCAACTAGGACGGACGTGCCGTTCCCCGCGTTTCCCCTTCGTTCAAAAACCGTCAAGTAATTACGTGCGTGTGTTCATTGTGTTCAGACACCATATAGCCTAGGAGCTTAGTAGTGCACGCTGGGGCCGACGACCCACCACAACAACGGCTAGACGCTTTAAGACTAGCCTGGCGCCCTCCCGGAGAACAAACACCTCAACAGAGACACCAGCAACTACTAGGCTCACCCCGGGTATCGAGTTCAAGATCCCAGGTGATGGCAACATGTCATAATTGACCTGAAACAAGTTAAAAATAATTGTTTTTTTTTTGTTTTTTTTTTTTTCAGCAAAAATCTCAAGAACACCTGCATAGAGAGTCAGTTAAAAATTTCATGTATTGTATATACATAATATATAGTTTTTTTATTAAAGTATACTTCTCAGACTACGTTGTTATTTGTTATTGAAAATACCCCTTTGCATCTTTGCCTCTATTGTTAAGTATTCAAATGGAAAGAACCTGGTTTGACCTGGTGTGGCTTTCTGATTATGGTTATACATGGTTATTAACTTAATTCAGGTGCATTCTTGGCTGGTTTCATAACATAATTCATAGAAGTTACAATCCAAAACCCTATTGTCTGTTTTAATAAGATTCTCTATCTCTAATTGTTGTAGCCCTGACTCGAGTGGTCAGTATCATGGCCGACTGGAGAGATGGAGCATGTCGCTCGGAATAACAAGCAAGGTGGTCTGGTGTTATTTCTCTCTAACCTGCATCAATGCGCCCTGCAACGTATACAACATGGTAGCTGCGGTAAAATAACAACATAAACATTTATTTGTAGGCCTAGATCTGCGCTACGAATGAGTAGGTAGCCAGTTGCGTCTCGAAAGTGTGTAATCAACATGGCTACAGCGCTAACTCATGCTGCCAGCGACGGAGAAGCAGGCCACGCGTACATAATCAGATTAAACCGCCGGGGCCACTAGATTTTACCGACCCGAATGCTTGGTTTCGGTGGAAGGTGCGTTTTGATAGGTATCTTAGTTTGAGCGGACAAGGCAGCTGCAACGAGAACGAAAAAATTGACTTGTTATTGTATTTGTTGGGTGAGAAGTCGGATGACGTCATGGTGACTTTTGATAAATCTCAAATATGACGAGCTGGTAAAAGCTTTTGACAGACATTTTAAGCCCCGGGTCAACATCATATTTGAGCGTTTTAAGTTCAATTCACGTGTTCAATAACCCGGGGAACCTGCAGAACATTTTATCACTGTGTTACATAACCTCGCCGAAGCTTGTGACTATGGGCAGCTAAAACAAGAGTTTGTTCGGGACAGAATCGTTGTGGGCATGCGAGATGTGGTATTAAGTAAAAAAATGCAACTCATGAGTACTCTGACATTGCAAGAAGCTGTCAATATGTGTCGTCAGTCGGAGTTGCATTCATCACAATCGCTTCAGTTGCGCGAGACTCGTCTTGAGGATGTCAACTTCATCCAGCGGGGGAACCAGGGAGAAAGCTGCCAGCAACGGGGAACATTTCGTTCTGGGACTCGAGGGAACAACCGCCAGAGCTACAAGGGATTTTCAACCCCTGAAATGGTCAGCATACTGAAATGGTCAGCACATGTGATAAGTGTGGTCGGGCCAACTGCAGAGGTATGTGTCCTGCACAGAATATTCGGTGTTATTCGTGTGGCCTCCGGGGCCACTTTGTTAAGGCGTGCAGAGCTAGTATGAAAGTCCAGCATATCAGTGAAGTTCCAGACACACAAGACCCCAACTTTGACTTTGTCGTGGCACATTTGGGAGACACTCCCAGGAATCCATTGTACCAACAAAATCCATTTCAAGTAAAAATTGCTGTTAGGGAGATGGGTAGGTCAATTGACTTTGTAATAGATACAGGGGCAGACATTACATGTCTACCTACAGAATTTTTGGGATCTGCAAATGTTGTTCTGCAAAAATGTGCCAGCAAAATAGGTGGTCCAGATGGTCGTGCATTAGAGGTAGTAGGTTTCCAACAGCTGACATTCTGCTACAAGATTCAGGAGACGAAAGTGAATGTGTATTTTATCAACAACCTGCATAACCCTTTGTTGGGCAAAGATGCACTGCAAGTGCTAAAGGTTGTTCAAGTTGTAAATAATGTAAATGTTGAGAGGGAGTTTCCTGCTGTATGTAAGGGTTTGAGTAAAATTGACAATGAAATGGAAATCCATCTTGTACAGGCTGCTAAGCCTTATGGACTGACAACACCTAGGATAGTCCCACTACCAATGTTAGGAAAAGTGAAACAATAATTGGACAGGATGGTTAAGCTTGGGGTCATTACTCCCGTCGATTTTCCTACCCAGTTCTGTGCCCCCATGGTGGTAGTGGCTAAAGGAGAGGGTGTCCGGATCTGTTGCGACTTTACAGAATTGAACCAGTATGTAGAGCGTTTAGTATTTCCAATTCACAAGGTTCAATACACTTTGTCGCAACTTCATGGAGCAAACGTGTTCAGTAAAATTGATGCAAGTTCTGGGTTTTACCAGGTGCCCCTTAGTAAAAACAGCCAGCCTCTAACTACATTTCTTACACAATTTGGGCGATTCATGTACAAGCGACTGCCATTTGGACTGAATGCAGCCCCTGAAGCTTTCAGTTGTAAAATTGCCAGGGTACTAGAAGGAATACCCTATGTCCTTTACCACGTTGATGACGTCCTTGTTTTTGGGGAAACAGTGGAACAACATGACAAAACACTTCGTCAAGTGTTACAAAAGTATAGTGATGAAGGTATAACAATCAATATGTCCAAGAGTATATTTGGGGTGTATAAAATTACTTTTCTAGGCCATGTAATTTCTGCGGAGGGTATCACAGTTGAATAAAGTAGAGTAACAGCAATTAGCGATATCTGAGTGCCCTCAAATACAATGGAACTGTTGAGTTTTCTAGGCATGGTAAATTATGTTTGTAATTTCATACCTAACAAGAGTAAGTTGTTAGAACCTTTGAACGCATTGTTGAAAGAAAACCAACCTTTCCTTTGGGGCCATGAGCAACAGTTAGCCTTCCAGAATGTAAATCAACTGTTGCAGGCAGCACCATGTTTAGCCCACTTGCGCAAGAAAATGATTGTCAGTGCAGACAGTTCTTCCTATGGCTTGGGGTGTGCATTATTCCAAGAAAGTGATGATGGGTCACTGGTAGTCGTGTGTTATGGTTCTAGAGTTTTGTCTAAAACTGAAAGTAGGTATGCGCAAATAGAAAAGGAGGTATTGGCGCTGACTTGGGCCTGCGATAAATTCCAGGAATACATCTTAGGGCTCAAGGTTACACTAGAGACTGATAACAAGCCATTGGTTCAGATATTAATGTCTAAAAACATAGATGAATTAACACCCAGATTCAGAGATTTAGGATACGGTTAATGAAATTCAATTACATGGTGTCGTACATACCAGGTAAACAATTGGTGGTAGCTGACTGTTTGTCACGGAATCCAGTTAAGGGAACAGATGTGCCTGGGGAGGAATTGTCTGCAGAGATAGCAGCACATGTGAACATGGTTGTAGCAAATATATATGTAGCACCTAACATTCTGGATCACATAAAAGAGCACCAGCACTCTGACCCAATATGCCAAAAGTTGAGGGATTACTCTACTACACAGTGGCCACCCAAATGCCAAGTACCAGCAGAATTACTTCCTTATTACCAACATAGTCTGACATAATTATCTGTAAAGGGTTTCTCCATTGCAGCAGTATGTCTTGAAACAACTACATAAAGGGCATTTAGGGAGCACAAAGTGTAAGGCTCGTGCACGAGAAGCAGTCTGGTGGCTGGGACTTAGCACCCAGCTCGAGGCTTTGGTTGAAGTTTGTCCCATATGCACCGAACATTGAAGTTATGCTAAAGAACCCTTTATGTGAGAAAATGTTCCAGATTAACCATGGCAGAAGGTTGGAGTCGATTTGATGAAGTGCCAAGGCAAATGGTTTGTGGTAATTTCTGATTATTATTCAAAATACTTTGAACTAATTGAACTAACTAGTTTAACTGAAGTAGCAATAGTTACCAAATGCAAATCAGTATTTGCACGATTCGGAATACCAGAAGTCGTAAGGACAGATAATGGACCGCAGTTCAAGGTGTTATTTTCCCAGTTTGCGAGAGATTATGGGTTTGTACATAAACAAAATAGTCCATATTTTAGCCAGTCCAATGGCTGTGCCGAAGCTGCTGTCAAAACAGCTAAAAGACTGTTAAAAAAATGTGACGATGTTTATGAAGCGCTTCTAGATTACCGCAGTGCACCTCTTGACTGCGGATTATCTCCTCTAGAGATGATGTTAGGTAGTAAAGTTCGGACGACTGTACCTACCTTGAATTTTTCCCAGAAAAAAACATTGATAAGGATGTCAAATTGAAATTAGAAAAGCAAAAGGACTATCAGGCCCAGTGGTAAAACAGACGCCATAGGGTAAGGGAATTGTCTCCTTTGGCTATATGGGATTGTGTTTTGATTCCTGATCTGCAGGTGTATGGGACAGTGTCAGGTACGCCTCAGGATCTGGCTATGCCCAGATCATATCTAGTTCAGGTAGGGGGTAGCATGTACAGACACAATCGTCAACACCTGATGCATGCCCCAGATTTTAAGGAAAGAGGGGTGAAGATAGGCAGGAACATTTGCCAGCAGTAGAAAACCTGATAGTGCCATAGTCAAAGAAAATGGTGATAGGGGGGTACAACTCCAACAGGAAACTGAAAATACACATGAGAGCGAGTCATCAGAAAGTGAATCAGAATGGCGTGGGTGGGACAATGCCATTAACAATGGTCCTGATCCAGACAGAAAGAAAGGTCCCAGGAGGCGTACTACATTCAGACAGGAAATGGGTGCAACCTGCTTGAATGAAAGATTATTGTAAATAGTAAAATTTGTACACCAGCACTTTAGCACTCTAAGAGAAACCCATATTTCTTACATTAAGTTATGTATAAAACTATGTATCAGAAGTTGTGAAACATTAGTGAATGTAGAAAACTGTAACCTGACTTGTAATGTGTATTCATGTTTGATTTATGTTTGTAATGGTAGCGCTCAGTGAATGTAGAAAACTGTAACCAGATTTGTAATGTGTATTCATGTTTGATTTATGTTTGTAATGGTAGTGCTCAAGCCAAGATTAGTTAAACAATAAAGAGAGAGAAATGTTGTAGCCCTGACTCGAGTGGTCAGTATCATGGCCTACTGGAGAGAGGGAGCATGTCGTTCGGAATAACAAGCAAGGTGGTCTGGTGTTATTTCCTCTAACCGGCATCAATGCACCCTGCAACGGATACAACACTAATGACTTCATTGTTGACCAGTTAGGCCAAACTAGCTACCTTATATTTTGTACAAAGTATAATTCGCCATGCATATTATTTTAAAATTTTGTACTGTTTATTCTAAATAATTTATATTATTTGTTTACAATATATTTGTGATCTCATTTGAATATAGTTTGGGTGGAAGTACTGTTGTGTTAATATTATTATGTGCATTTACTTTGAAAATTTGGAATTTAATTCCCCTATACACTATTGCCATATTGTATTTGTTGTTTTATCCTTATTTAGTCAATTTGCTAGTATTAAAATACAAATATAAAACCTAGCACAATCCATGAACTTTAGGTAGATTAACATGCTATCTATAGAAAAAATTAAGGAAACCAGATTTTTTATGGTCTGTCACTATTGCATCGTCAGCAAGTCACTGGCATCTCAATGTTAGGGAAGTTGGATCAATTTGAGCTCTTGTCTGATACAATAAGTATATCAATTAGGGAAAGTAACATTGCAATCAGGGGCGCAACAACTAAATTTCCAAAAGGGGGGCAATATACCTTTTTATAAAGAATCATCGATCCCCCCCTATTGAAGCGGGGGGTCCGGAGGTCCTCCCCCGGGAAAATTTGTATTTCAAGGTGGAAAATGGTGCTATTTAAGCAGTTGTATTTTCTAAAAATTGATTACACAGCACTTTCTTTGCCCCCGTTTGCCCCCACTTCAAGGTTTGAGAGGGGGGGCAAAATACCCTGTTGTTGCGCCCCTGATTGCAATGGTATAGAGTATTTCACATTGCACATTTGTTTCATTCCCATTTATATTCCACTACTTCTCACTTCATTTAGGCTGGTCAGACAAGTTTTTCGTTTAGAGAGGACAGCCGATTCCAGTCTAGTCTCATTTATGTTGAGCTTGTGTGAAAAGGAAAACAATATGCCGATTATAAAGCTATATGATGAATTTGTATTAAGACTGCATTGCTTTATATTTAGACCCTCTGTAAATTAGTATATGTGTGTTTAAGAAGAAAAAGACATTAATTATAATATAAAATTGTTACATGTCTTTTGAGGGTTTTAAAGCACACATTTTTTTCTTGCAAATGTCCAAATCACAAGCACCAGCCATATTTACTATAGCATTACATAACTAAGGAGAAAAGTACATCACAATACGAGCACAGGTCAAGTCTCATGGCTGTTCATTATGTTAATACCTGTTTCCTGTGCAACATACAAGTAGGAATTTTCTATTATAATATGTTAGTGTATTGTATATAGGTATATTAGTTTTTTTTATTTCTATAACATTTGTTTGAGGTACAATGCAATTTTTTTTCTTGTGTGTATCAAGTATTTTAAGTTAATGTAATACCACATGATTATCTAGACAGCTGATACCGTACACAATAACAATGTCGTGATTTTTTAGAATGTTAACATCTGGAATGCAATAGAAAACCACACCCAAATTCTCAAGACATTGTTCAAATACAGATAAAGACATCGATGGACAAGTGTTCATTTATGATACTCAAAAACAAACTTGAAGTGGCCATAACACAATGGGTTGTGAAAATTATATTTTTAAATGCTCGGTAATCATGTCTCCTATGCAAGTGGGGTTAGGATGTTATGGATTAAGTAAATATTAGCATACTTTCTGTGCTGAGCATAAGGAGATCACATCCAGATAGCTTGGAGAGCCTCAATTTAATTTATTCATTTAAGATGACATTGTCATTGTATTTAATAATGGAACCTTTGTGCATTAGCTTGTCCCTTTTTCCCCATGTACTGATGTAGATGCATGCCTGCCTGCCACTATATCACTTTCAAATTCCCCATTAAAATAAAATGCAATGGACAGGAACCATGGACACCAGTGCTGGGCTTCCTATGACATTCATGTAAGTTTCATTCACTTTGCAAGCATACTGAATTCTTATTTAAATTTTACTTTCGTGACCATAATTTGTTTTAGAATAATAAAATAGGTTGTAGCCTAAATTAATGTTAGGCAAGTCTGGTACGCTGACCTGGGAAAATATCTGATGTCTAATTAGATTAATTAAATTAGATCTTTAACTTGGCTCATATATATATAAAAATTTAGCTCAGTAGGGAGGAGAATATGGTTTCATTAATTTACTTGATTTGTTGGATTTTGTCGGCAGGCCTTTTTAATCTTACATATGATAGAAATTATAAGCAAATTTTTAATTGGTTTTTCAGCAATTGTACAAGCCAAATTATTAAGTAATATAATCAATTATCATTACATTAAAAACGACAAAAATTTAAATTCTATGCCCTACCAGAGCACATCTTTAAAATAATCTCAAACAAAATAATATTACAATATCTATTTTTTTTATATAATCAAAAAATTACACATTACTAAGGACAAGCAAATCTTGACGAAAACAAAAAGATACGAACAAGATTATATCAATCCACCGATTAACACTTTCTGAGGGAGTAGTCAAGGGGCATTATGCACAAAGTGATCAAGAGGAAGTGTACGAGGGCATGCTGTGATGAATTGGAACACAGTAACTGCACTTCACTGCAACTAGCTGACCAATGCAGCTGTAACATTATGGTATCTATTAAAGTGCAATACTCTTTTAAATTATAAATATACCCTCAGTCATCCTAATTTCCAGAGGTATTTTAGGTCACATGATACATTTTATACGTATTTCAGAACATTTATGGAAATATTTCGGTTAAATGTTTCAGAAATATTGATGGGACATTAGTGAAAACATTTCAGAAACGTTACCATTTGATGTTGCAGGGAGGTTTCATTGAAATATTTCACAGGGCGGACATTTTGACGTTTCTGAAATATATCCGAGATGTTTCAGGTAGGTTGCGAAATGTTTCAAAAATGTTACAATGTTTCAAAAGTTATATTTCTGAAACATATCTGTAACATTTTTTGCTGTATGGGATTGTACTATATAGCAGATCCCACAACCTACAGCTAGCCACGACCAGGCTGCAAGTTGTGCTCACTGAGATAGAACAGTGGTGCACAACTTGGCGCATTAAAGTAAAAACAACAAAGAAAGAAACTATTGTGTTTAATCGTAAAATCCTCCCGCCTGCAGACCACAGGCCACAATTGAGTCGGTTTAACGAACAGATCCCACACAAAGATGTGATTAAATACCTAGGCGTACACATGGATAGGAAACTAACATGGTACCACCACATAGACACCAAGAGGGCAAAAATTCAGACTAGACTGTGCTCCTTCTACCCAGTTATGAGTAGGCGATGTGGCAGCAGAGTTAAAACTGGCCTACTACTCTGCAAAGCCCACATATGACCAATCATTACATATGCAGCCCCTGTCTGGGCCACTGCAGCGAAAACACATTTAATAGAGCTACAACAAATTCAGAAAAAATGCATTCGAATCGCTACAGACGCCCCAGTGTACTGCCCTGTAGAAGCATTGCATCGTGAAGCCGAGTCTGAAACTTTGCAAGACTTCTACATCCGAACTACTCATACTTTTTACGATAAATGCGTAAATAGTCTAAATCCACATGTTTCCTCCCTCGGTAACTATGACCCGGACGTGGAACAGAAGTAAAAATGCTGCCGTTTCTTCATATGCTCGGCCGGGAGCGTGTGACAACGATACCAGCGATACGATGTTCCCATAACACACTATGTGGGACATCAATAAAGAATGCTACCCTGTCACTTTGTTCGAATCACTGGAAACGATGGCGGGGTGCTAAGTTTGTGAATTTAAGATTAAGGTGGCTTACGGACCAGTAGGAAGTAAAAAAAGCTGTCGCGTGTTGCTTGGCTTCTATTTAATTAGTGTAGATGTCAGGCAGGGGGAGGTCACCCTTTCCCCTCAGTTAGTTGGCTGAAACAGGATATGAGTACAAATGCCCGAAGCCCATCCTGGCACACCGGTCGCTGTAGTGCCGCGTGATAGGCTGAGCAGTCTGCCGGCCAATCGCAGCGCACAGCGTGCGTCCCCACTCCAACAAAACAAGTTCCGCCTCTCGCGCGGAGCTCAGTCACTCGCGAGCTTGCTGTGCTGCTCTCCGGATCGTCGGAGTGTGGACCTGCATACTTCTACGCTTCGCGGCGCATCGCATCTTAGCTCGTAGACACGAGAGTGGCAGCTGGCCTGAGAACTGACGAGCACAACACAAAGGGCATTCCAGCTGATTCCCCCCCTCCCACATCCAGGCACCTGGCTCAGCCCTGGAAGGGGCGAGCGGCAAGAACGAGCAGGAAATCCCCATCTCTCAATCCCTGACAACCTATCACCCCGTGCAGCCCTTGTACACTACGAAAGGGAAAGCTTTCACGTACAAGTTCCTGACCACCCCGTGCCTGTGCAGTCTGCATCAGCCTCCCAGGACAACATTGAGACGGCCGACGAGCCGGCTCCATGCCCCGCCCAGACACTGACTCAAGTAAAGCCAGACCAAATCGCCGTATTTAGGGCCTGGCTGCTGGAGAAAGAAACACAAAAGAATCAAATGGAGAGCCAGGAAGAACAATAGGAATGGCAACAGCAGCGCGCAAGGCAAAGGAAAACCCCGACCACAGCCAGGCCACAAATAATAACGGTCACGAACCGTTACGCCCAGCTCGCGGAGACAGCAAGCGCGCCAACACCGGCAGGGCCAACAGGCACCCCGTATCTTCCGAGCGCCCCGACCTATCAGGGCTCAGCCACCACCACCACTCACACCCCGCGTGCCTACAATCCTAGGAAACACGCTCTGAGGCTAGTTATCCCAGACCAAAGTTTGTACAACTAGCTCTTTGCGCGCATGCGGACTCTGGCCCCAGGTGCCGCACAGATTTCTCTCGTGCGCGAGGGCCTATAGATTGCATGCGAGCACGAGCAGGCGTACTTCTTACTCAAAACCTACCTAGATTCAGTGCCAATACCATACTACACCTACAGCAACGCCTCAGAGTTGCCACAGAAAGTAGTAATAAAAATGCCTCGCAGCACTTGACCGGAAATGATCAAAGAGGACCTCGAGGCACGCGGGTACACCGTCCTCGACTTGTACCAATTCCACTCAAAGTTCTCGGACCCTGCCGACCCCACATACACCCGGGAGGAGCTACTACCCAGTTTCTGCATAACAGCCTCTAAGAATGACACACTTCCTCCGCTGACATAATTCAAAGTAATCAACATGACAAAGGTCGAGGTAGCTCTCTATAAAAAGCGCACCACTGACGTGGCACAGTGCACAAATTGCTGGCAATTTCTGCATACCAAAAACTTCTGTAAGCTTGCCACAAAATGCATACACTGCATCGGTCCACACTGTCATATCACCTGCCCCAATCTGGCCAAGAACCCCAATTATGCAAACTGCAAGGGCAGTGGGGTGCACGAGGGCAATTCAAAGCTCTGTCCAATTTACATTAGGCATGTCCAAACAAGACAGGAACAGGCATCTTCGCACGCCGAGCAAGCCCAACCTCGTGCACCACAGTACTCGCCAGTGAGTTACCCTCTTCTTCTGCCCCCACCCCCCTCCAACCCACTTTGACCAAACGTCTTCTTTGCGCAGGCGATGAGTAACAAACCCCGCTCCTCAGCCCCATCCATGCCTACGAGCTCACTTACCCCACAACCCCTCCACCCCACTCCACAAACCCCCTTACCTTCCCCACTCCTTCCCACTCCAGGACCAACCAACCTAGGTGAGTGTACTGGCATCCAGTCCGCACTGTCCGACCTCCAAGACCTCATGAATTTTCTTCGTGATGCCAACTTCCTTGCCTTCATGGCGCACATGAAACCTTTCATGGTCCTTGTCAATTCAGTGTCCGAATCATCCATGAAGACCCTCCTGCTCGTCCAGGCCCTCATAACTTTCATGGGCTGCGAGTAAATGGTAGCACACCCCCCAGCAGCCGACCCTGGTATCCTTTCCCTGCTCTACTGGAATGCCAACGGAATATTTACACAACTCTACGAGCTTGAGCGCGTTCTGAAGATGTACGGCGTAGAAGTCGCATTAATAAACGAAACATTCCTAAAACCTAAAAAAAATGATTCGCGATTAAATGTTACATAATTTATTGCACAGATAGACTAACATACATACGGTGGAGGAACTTTAATCCTAGTACACAACAGAATACGTCACCACCTAAATAAAACAATAGTAACTTACCACATAGAAAATATGTCCATAAATATACAAACACAAAACGGCCACATAACTTTAATCGCAGTATACAGCTCCCCAAACAAGCCACTTCTAAACGAAGACCTAAACAAAATAATCGACCAACCATACCCGTTTATAATCGCCGGCGATTTAAACGTAAAAAAAACCAACTGTGGCACAGTAGATATAAAAATACTAAAGAAATAGCTCTCGGAAATCACTCAATGCAGTACAATTACTCGGTTCGCACGCCAATTACCCCCACCTTCTACCCCTCAGAAGTCATTAAAAAACCGGTCGTACTAGACGTAATTTTAACAAACATTCCTAACATAAATATTAAACTATAAGTGCTTTCAGAACTAGATTCAGACCACCTCCCAGTACACTGCATTCTGGAAGCCAACATACTAAAACACCCTACCGCGGTCCTTTGTAAAACACCGATCGTTAATTGGGACAACTTTAAAATTGAAATAGACGAAATTTTTAAAAATAATAAACTAGAAATTAATTCAAAAGAACATATCGACTCCGCTGCAGAAATAATACAAAACATGTTAATAAACACATGTTAAAAACACACCACCTACTTAAATAGACACGAGTTTCTAAAAGAGTCCTTCCTGGACGCCGACCTCATGTTGTTTTGGAAATGAAGGAAGTAGATATACTTCTGGTACTTATTTATTAAACACCTTCATACACAACAAAATAAGCATTGCTTCATCCTACATAGATATACATTTTTATCACACTTGAGATTGCGAAACATTTTACAAAAAAAAAATCGTCAATTGTACCAACATTAGAACAAAACAATTCTCAACACACATGAAATTTCCCATCACAACACTTCCCCTTGTTTAGTTTGTTTGTACAATCATGATAAATACATCAATCCCAATTTTTGGGTCATAACCTTGGTCTTCACACCATTTAGTACCTTAGTAAATAGATCTGCCAAGTTTTGGTTTGTGGGTACGTAATGGAATTTGACAACATTTTATTTTACACATTCTCGGACATAGTGGAATTTTTTGTCAATATGTTTTGCCTTTTCAGACATTATTTGGTTTGATGCCTGGCTGATAGCACCCTGGTTATCACACTGTACAATACATGGGGTACTGATATACTTTTATTGACTAAGCTCAAACAACAAATTCCTTATCCATGCTACTTCTTTTGTTACTTCAGCCATGGCAACAAATTCGGCTTCAACAGTGGACTGTGCAACTACACTTTGCTTCCTGAAATGCCATGAAACTGCAGTCCCCGCCAAAATTACAACATAACCAGTACAGGATTTTCTATCAACTTTATCATTTCCAAAGTCTGCATCACAATATACTTCTATTGGATTGCCTGTTTTGTAATAACACAACTTAAGGTCAATGGTTTTCTTTAAATACCTAAGTACATGCTGTACATCACACAAATTACTCATTTTTGGTTCATTACATTTGCGAGAAAGCTTGTTTCCAGCAAATGTTATATCTGGCCTCGTGCCCCCAGAGAGATACAATAAAGAGCCCACTGCTTGTCTGTAGATGTTCTCACTGAACCATACATCTTCCCCTGGGACACTGCCTGACCTACTTATCTCTAGCAGCGTGGATCAACCTTTTGCATTCCCCATTCCAAACTGTTCTAACACTTGAGAAGTGGGGTGCAAGAAATTTGTGTCGTCATACTTTTTCATAGAAATGTGAATGTTACTTGCTGAGAATGATTCCTCCAATGAAGACAGATGGTTTTTACAAATATCGTGTTTCAGTCTGCTACATACCCATCCTGAAACATATGCAACACTATTCTCTTGTAAAATGTCTATGCCAGCTTCAGCTTCTTCACTACCGTCACCTATCTCAATTTTCACCGGACTGGTAAGAGCGATTCCAGCACAATGCTTCTTGAAGTCAGATTTCAGCAATACACATTTGGAGAAATCCAACTCGCAATTGCCATCAGGGGATGGCATCAATAGCTGATTACACATAACACTTCTGATAGCTGACCGAAATTTGGAACAGTCTGGTGTCACGTTGTGGAAACCTTTGCTCCTTATTACAGAAAACATATTCTCCAGGCAGTCTTGTGTGAGTCTACGAGTCAACAAAAATTTGAAGTTGAATCTGTTGTGTACTTCATCCCACAGCTGTTTAATTGAGGAAATGTTGAGGATCCAACCTTTCACACATGGTGGTACAGACCTCTTGGAATTTATAAAAGTTAACTTATGTAATTTTGCCTCGATTTCTTCCAAAAATTTCCAGTGTGAACTGCCGTTTGAAACAGCTCTTCGAAATAATTTTGCATCACATTTCTGGGCTGAGTTGAAAACATCAAACAGTGAATCAAAGTCACTTATAAACTGTGCTGTAAAAACGGAGGTGCTCACCATGCTGTTAAGAGCGACATGTGTCAGTATGCCACGACTGACCGAATGACTGAGAAGCTGTGTAGCTAAACGTACTCTCATTGGGGAAAAAGGTGGCAATTCTATATGTTTTGTTGTTAACTTAGGTGCCAGTCTTGGGTTCATCACTTTATCTTTTTCAAAAAATGCCACAATGTGTTTAAAAGATGCCACCTTTCCATTATACAATGCATCAAATTTTTTTAAATTGTTCCTTACCGATTTCAACAGATGGGGTGCATCGAAGAAAAAGTATATCTTCTCTCCATTTGAGACAATGTATGGATTATCAGGTGAAACACCAAGGATTCTATGCAATTTCAAATTGTTAGGAGCCTGGTCACAAACAACTGCCTTAACGACAACACCTATTTCCTGTAATTTTTGAACAGCAAGTTGAATAACTTCTTTCAGAATTTCAGATGCCATGGAGCCTGATGTAAGGTAGTACCCTAGAATTTGTTTGAAATTTTTTCGCAAACCTCGCAGCATCAGCACGGTAGCCTGGTTGGCAAAAGACAGCTGGGGATCTATAGTTGAGTCACAATGCCTTACATCCATTCCCAAATCAGGGTACCCTTCAAAAACATCAGAAGAAGAATTGTACGTAATGTTCTCTTTCAATGACATCTCGTCAAATACTAGAGATACTACCCGATCTTCAACAGGCAACTGTGACATTTTTAACTTCAGAAGTTTCAAAATGTTTGGGTTTATACCAGGAGTTACTGAAAGATCCTGGAGCCACAAACGTAATGATCTTACTGTTGGTAACCCAAAGAAATTCTGCAAAAATTTGTAAGCTTTTGGAGAACAATAGTAAACAGCGGAAGCAAAAGTTCTGTCGAATTCAGTATAGCGCAGACTTCTGCCTTTTTTCTTTTTGTTGAGAAGCAATGACAATAAAAAACTATTTTCACCAAAGCACTTTTTTAAGTTTTCAACACTAGATGATGACACTTGTTCCTCCAAAGCAGATTTTTCTTCCCTAATTGCCCGTATTAGTCTCCGCTGTCTACAAACCGTTTTCTGGGCTCGCCGTAATTTCTGCTGCAGTGATTTGATTTCGAGGTCAACATTCATCCTCCTACGCTTTGGGATTCTGGCATCAGGAATAATTTCTGAAACAAAATGAACTTTATTGCTAACTAATAACACACAAAACTAGTATCTGACATGTTTACAATAACTGCAGGGCAATTAACTTAGCCTTTTTGAAATAACGTGGTCAAAAACTACTATTGCAAAGATTATAAAGTGACTGTAATGCAAATGATAACACAGGAATGTTCAATAAAACACAACCATATATAGAAACCCAAATTTGGTCTCATGAATCAAACAAAATCAGCCAAATAACAACTACATACTAAGGTATTATCACTATGGAAACCTAGGCTGGGAGTGATGTCTTGATAATGTGTGTCAATGTTAACCCTTCCATAGTGCATGTACATACAAAGTAGTCAGCAAAGCTCCCTTTCAGAGTAGCACTGAAATAATAACCTTCATTTGAACTTTCTCATCTTTAATTTAACTGTTTGGATAAACGTTTAACACGCTAACCTCAAATTTCTACCAAGTCAAACTTCAAATACATTATCTGTGTTTCGTAACCAGTCATCATGGTGGAACATCAGTCTTCAACAACATATTGGCCTGTAAGGGTTGACATGTCACAAGTACAAACATGACATCAGCTTAATTTCAAGGACAGAAGAATGATCTCTAATGTGAGGCTTTCTACCTATTTCAACCACATGTAGGTAATTTCTTTTATAGTTTAATTCTCAGAAATGATTTTTAAAAACAGCAGGCTATCATAAATTATAAAAATTTTATTAGCGACTAACAAAATACCTTACATCCAAGCTATGTCTTTTTTATAAGTATATTCCTTTTGCAAATAGCATTTCAACTCTAAATTTAACAATTATGCAACATGCAAAGAAATTACAACATATACATACCTATACACACTAGGAGAAATTTTGGGTGAACTCTAATATTCAATTCCGGAAGTAGGGGAAGTATATGATTTAAAGAAAGGTGTTTATATGCGAGGTAAGTGTAGGAAATATTAATTGTAAAATAGATGAGCCGAGGTGATTTGATAAGATACTGAAAACAAAGTGAAAATTTGGTTAGGTTAGGTTAGCTACATAAAAAAATTAAATCAAAAATTATCGACAGGAAAAATAAGTTACCAACTTGATTATCCGAAAATACTTACTATCATATCTGGAAGGTACTGAAAACCAAGCAAAAGGTTGGTTAGGTCAGCTACATAAAAAAATTAAAAAAATAGCTACATGAAACAACATTATTTTAATATTAGAGAGTATTTTGTAGAAGGTATGGAAAACAAAGTGAAAGGTTGGTTGGTTTAGGTCGGCTGCACAAAAATGCTTAATAAATAAAATGTAATATCAGTAATAAATGAAATAGAAAAATATTATCAGGTACATTTTATGGTGTAGTGTTCTAGAATATTCCCCATTAGGTCAACCATGAAAGTCCCGTATGTTTTACTTGTAAGGAGACTGAAGGTATATTTTAGCTCGTAAAAATTAAAACGGTGTCTGATAGTACCTAATGTATTTTGAGATACCAGTATTTGTTTGCTAATTATTCTTGTTCTCTGTGTCTCTTATACACAGTCTGAATGCTTTTTAGACTAAGTTTGCACGTTATATTTCTCAAAACTACGTCTATTGATATATTTTTACATAAAAATACATAATTAATGATGACACATACCTGATTCCAAAGACAAGTCTTTCAGTTCGCATGGCTCATCTACAGTGGGACAGCTGTGCAGTTGTCTTTTCTTTGGGCTTTTACGCTGGTTGGTATTGCTCTTCGAAGCAGGAAGGTTTTGAGTTGGTACAACACCCCTTAGTAAACTGTAAATATAAGAAAAACTGTAAACTTCTTAAACAAATGCATACGTACCACATTAGCCTAAGACGAACATACAATATGACAATATTTACTAAATCTTATCAGCTTTCCACAAAATGTATACCATTAACACACAGTTTTGTTTATTTGAACAAGTATAAAGTTTATAACTGGGCAAAATTTGGTAAATTCACATATAGCCTTCAAGCCCTCTTGAGGTTATGTGTTACTGTATGGTAGCTCAATTATTAATTATTTTGAGCTTCATTGAATAGTTCTAAGAGCAATCTCCTGCGAAATGTCTGCAACTTACCAAATGATCAGGATATAATTTTATTTGCGAGATACCTATATTTCACAAATGCTGCTTTAAAGAAGTCACCTGTTGAGGTCAGTAAGTTAAAAGTCATGCTAAAAACAAACCCGTATTTTAACTAAAAATTTGTATTACTGACGTTCTTCTTACCCTTGTGAAGGCAAATTGCGATTGCGAAAATCCTCGTTTTAGAAATGGTCGGAACAAATTACTCTTGTGTATAAACCACCAGGCCCACTTTTCTTTAGGATTACATCGAGGTCTGCTCTTCTAGACATCAGCACCCATTGTTTGCATCTACGGAAAGACAAAAAAGGTTTTTAATACAATAACAGGCATTTTTTGCAATAAAAACATTATGTTAAGCGATACTACAAATGGAAACGAAGCCTAGTGTACTTACTGGTTTGGGTCCTTTGGAAACCTAAAAAACGACTTGGAACAGTTTGCAACGTTATAATTATTGCATCCGAACATTGAACAAATCTTTCCTGCCATAATTAACAACCACTCGTTCAATAAATTGCAATTTTCACGCACACAAAATACCGTCACCAACCATTCACTTTACACTTCATCATTGTTCTAGCAGTACACGCCGCTAGAGGCGCTGACATCCGTGTCTCCGTTTTTTTTGGTTACTTTCCCATATTGTCCTTATACCATATTTGCCACCGTGACCAACACAACCTTCTCACATTTTGCCATAGATAGGGCTACACATGAAACAAATAACATGTATTTTATTCATGTCAGTAAAAAGACTGTGTTAAGTTTATTTAATAATTTATGAGTTATACTCAAATTACCCCACTATAACCAAATTACCCCGACCCACCCTACCTTACAATACAAAATAATGGAAATCAGCAACATACACAAATACAAAGCTTCCATAAAAAAATACACTTGTATGCAATCCATTTTACAATTTAAAAGAATTTATGGAGTATACTGCTGAAAGAGGGGAAGCATTCTGGTTACAGTAGACTCCCTTGTATAGCTACAATGACTAAGAACAATATCCTAATATCCTAAATCCTGCTTAATTTTTTTTATAAGAAAAAATATAGGAATTGCTTGACATGTCATGTTTATGGGTACTACCTATGTATAAAAGAAATTATGTTATATTTGTAATTCAGATTATCTGAAAAATTGTATTGACGTCCCTCGGCTTCTGGTCCCTATTTCCCTGTTTGCTAGAAATGTCCGTTATGCCCGTACTGCTCTCGTCGGAGAGGTGTGGGTCCAGGCCGAAATGGCCGGGACCTGGAAATGTGGGACCTGGAGGGATGGTGAGGTAGAGTGACAGGTAGATCGAAAGGACCACTCGCTGTTAATCGGTTCACGAGCTCTTTTATTGCGTTCAGAGAGCTTGCCGCGGCCTGGCGGATCCGTCGCGGGTTGCGCGCCTCTCCCACGATGACCCGGACTCCCGGTAACCGTCTCGTACGGCTCTCTCGTCCCGACGCGTACTGGCAAATCTCCTACGTAACAAAGTTCCTGATAGTCCACTAGTTCGTGATGGCACGTGACGCGTGCGCAGTTCCTACGTGCTGACTCGTAACGTCGGCGATGGTTCGGCAGAGGGTAACTATGTCCCTCACAAAGACACGTAATGCGTGTGCGGTTGGTTCCTACGTACTGGCTCGTAACGTCGGCAATAGTTCTGCTACGCGTAACGAAGTTTACGCGTCCCGTAATGACCGGCCCGTGACGTAACTTACGTACTCGCAGCTCGGGCACCCAATCGCTTGGGCGGCACGACGTAGGCAGCACGGCTGCTGCTAAAGTTGCTCGTCCTACGGCTGAGTCGCCGAACCGTGAGCTCGACACCCGTCTCGCGATCAGCGCGGAGCGGAGCGCACGTCCGCCGCTGCTCGAGTCCTGAGTTCAACTACTGCTCTCCCCCGCCCGTCCGCGGCCGTCGCGCGCGGGCTGCGGGGGAGGGGAGGGGAAATCGGCCGGCGTGGGAGAGCGCCACCCCTCGCGACGCGGATGAGCGCCAGGCCGCGCTTACATACAGACACTGCGACACGTTTACAAGAATTACAATTATTACCGATAGTTAATACATACATTACAGTTACACTATTTACACACTTAAACAAAGTCACTGTCACTTAGAAAGAAATATATACACACGGAAACATTTACATAATAACACTGGCGTGCTAGGGCGCACGCGGGTGCGTCCCTAGCCGATGCACACACTGGGGTTGACTAGGGGGGCAAACAGGCCCCCTCAGGCCCGCGTCGGTGGCCAGGTACGGCCTCTGTATCTGGGAGGGTACGACGACTGTCGTCAGTATTACTATTTGTTTTACTTCAAAGTTATGTGTATGTAAAACTGTGTACATGTAAAACTGTATGGATATGTAAAACTGTAAATATGTAAATATGTAAATGACATGGTCCATAGCCTTATGGTTTCTACCAAAAGAAGGCTCAATGTAATACAAATAAAATAAATAAATAAACAAACTTATCATTGTCAATATTATTTGGTCTACAATAGTGTAAATTAAAAAACATTAGACTGTGTACATATAATAACGATATTATAACAACCCTGCAATCTTCAAGAGTTCAATTTTTTTTTTTTTAACAAAATGGTTGAATGAAGAATGAATTCTCGCTCATAAACATTGTTCTATACACAAAAAGAAATTTATAGCATGCAATAAACCACGCAAATTGATTTTAAACAGCTGAATTGGCTTCTCAAACTCATTTTTTCACTACCTTCCGACAATAACATTTGTCTCACGACCGATAATATAAATATTCAATAAACGGCGCACATCTGATGTATTTCATGGAAATTATGTGTACGGATTCGACATTTAATTACGACAATGAGTAAATAAGTCGTGTATTCTTTCTTGGTAACAATAAAACTGAAAATATTATGAAATATATGCCGCGATAACATTGCGTTATTTGGGAGAACTCTGCTTAGATCATAGAGTAAGTAAGCTTAGATACCAACAGTCTGCTGATCGAGATGTTAGCCTCGGCCCGTAGTATGGCAAAGATAGGAGAATCAGCAGTCTATAATATGTATGGTCTAAGCCTTTACCCATTGTAATACAAGTGAATTTGAATTTCGCAGACGTTCTTCAGGCCAAGCCGCTAGGGTCACTGCAGTCAGGCGTAACCAGTGTTTGCCATTAAAAAAAACATGAGTTTCCAATATTGTTCTACTATTATATTTTATGTCACTGACTAATGGTATTATTATCTATTATGATTATAAACGTTTATTCTAATATTCATTCAAGTGCATTACAAAGTGATAATTCAGTTCATTCCTTTGAATCACATAGTAACTAAATATTTCGAAGTGAAATTTCTTTGGGTGCAATGAGAGTAAAATTTCAATTACAATTTAAAGGCTGAACTTAAGAAATATAAAGAGAGCACTTAAAAGTCGAGGTTTGATTAGCCAACGAAGTTTCACTTCTATCATGTGTAATGAGTTACATATGCTCATTTATCTTTTTTAAGTTTCTGAAATATCACAGAAAACATTTTGCTTATTTAAAGAAATATATTGACGTCGACCCAAGTGTCTCCCCAGCTCCTTCAGGCCGTTATGCCTCGTCAGCGTCCTC
Organism: Bacillus rossius redtenbacheri; assembly: GCF_032445375.1. Lineage (NCBI taxonomy): Eukaryota > Metazoa > Arthropoda > Insecta > Phasmatodea > Bacillidae > Bacillus > Bacillus rossius. The sequence continues at coordinate 220,462,057 of NC_086330.1, read as the reverse complement.
TCTTGTATTAAGTGAAGTGCAGTGTGGTGGTTACGATCAGAGACGCACCTGCGTGCACCCTGGAATGTCCTTAAACGAATACGTGTTTTGTAAATAATTCCTTTTATCTTGTAATTATCGTGTTCGTGTATTTACTATTGTCAATTATGTTTCGTGTAATACTTTGTAATAGTTCTTAACTTGTGTTTACGTCTTTTAAAGTAATTTATATAATGTTCGTAATTCTTAAATAATCTGCATTTCACTATTTTTGTATACATTTTTCAGTGCCTGTGTTATCATGTAGAACCGCAAGCCTAGCCCGCTGCGCGAGTCGCGTCTCTCCAACGCCAGCCCGTTTCCCCTTCCTCACCTCTGCAGCCTGCGCGGGCGGGCGGCGGAGTCCGGAGTGTCGCGTCAGTTGCCATCTGGCTGAAGTACGGGGCAGACCTGCTTCGCTCCGCTCCGCGAGAAGTAGTACGTTACGGAGTCCGGGTCGCAGCGTGGACGAAACGTCCGTCACCCGACGTGGTCGTCCAGGCTGTGACAGGATTTCCAGCGATAAATCTCATTAACAAGATCGTGTCTTCTTCACTTCGAAATTCGCTCCGCTCGAGATGCACGCTGTGCACGTCTGAACTTTTATAACTATACGTTTCGTCACGGGACTGCCTCCGCAGTCACATCGAGTCGCATTCCAGTTGTCACCAGCGTTTTTCCGGGAGTCCGGGTCGCGGCAAGGGAGGACGCTCGTCCCGCATATCGTCGGCCAGGCTGCGATAGGGCTTTGACGGAATAAAGGAGCTCGTGAAACGGACAACAACGACTTCTCCTTGCAACCTTCAACATTTCCTTCTACCTACGCAAATTTCCCTCCCGGTCCCAGGTGTCACGGTTCCGGCCACGTTGGCCTGAACTACACATCTCTCCGACTGGAACTATGTGGGCAAATCAGGACGAGTCTCAGGACAATTCGAAACAGGGACTTAGGGACCGCAGGCCAAGGGACGGCAATATAATGAATCATGGCAATTAAATATTAAATAATTTGGTTTCTATGAGCATACATCACATTATTTTTTAATAAAATTTATAACTATCAATGTCACACAGTAGATACTAATAATGCTTGAATAGCTGGATAAAAATAATGTAATAAAACAAATTTTCATTCAAAAATTTTTAATTCTTTCAGTTCCATTAACGTAAACTCATGATAAAATAATTTGTTTTGAAAATCACTCACACACATACATTACAAACAAGATCTGTTATGTTGTCTCTCAATAATATGTCATTATGAAGCTTCAGGATTACAATGTCTCTATAGCGACTAAGTCGCGGTGACTTGGTCCTGCGACTTTTATTTAACTGGTTGTGGCTTGTCACAGGAACAATATTGGTCGCTTTTCCCACCATTACACAGATGTAACACACTTGTATTTAGGAAGCATAAGATCAAATATCAAAGACAACATAGGAAACTCTGGCCAATTAGCATTGGCGAAGTGCAAGACAACTTACTTCATTGCTGTTAAGTTATTTTACACTCCACGCCGGAAATGCAACTACTGTAAACCAGTTTCAATGTACTTAAAACATAGGTACACTCTACACCGTCAGGTTCACTAGATACATTTGTCTCGCTTATTTCCTATCATATTATAGTGCGACAAGAAACAAAAGAACCTGCACAGATCCCAAGATATATGGGTGATCATGTGACGAGAGTGTTGATTAAGGATGGGGATTAGTAACACAGCCATTCCTGGCTGGTAACACCGATCGCGTTCGGCTGTTTTGCAGTCCTACTTACACGAACCAATCTACACTATATCCCGATGTAATACAGGATTTAAATAGCGTATTAAATCTGACATTTCACTGCAGGGACAAGCTCAGAAGATAGTCTACAATATTGCAACACATTTCAGTGAACAAAAAAACTTTTTTAAATTGATCTACAATATCCCTGAATCAAGTGCTGCAACAGGTGTCTCAATATCAACAGACGTCACCTACAGTGCACCCTCTGGTCGCTTAGGCCATTGTTGCCTATTGCCGTCTTTGCGCCCCGAGGGCGAAGAAAACAAGTGTGAAATAGTGCAAGAGTACATCAAACGACTTAGCGGTCGATATGTCGACTGCCGCCCGCGTGGCTATCGGGTGTTGTGTGTGTGTTAATCCGCCTTTGGCACCTGCATCAATCCGCAGACTGCTTTCTCACAGAACTTTATATATAGTAAGTATTTAATTGTGAACAATGTAATAACGAAACCTTGTTGTTATGTCTTTATTACATAACATTACTTTACACTTCATACAGCTTCTCTCATACACTCAGTAATACCTCTCGCCATTACTCTGCTACTTACACACACTACCAACCTTCCCAAGCCTATCTCATATTTCCCTACACCACATCTCCCTTTCTTTATATAACAACAAAAAAAAATTCATTTCATCTCTACACTACCTCTCTGTATAAAGAAAAGCAAAAGGTACCCTGTCCTATGTCTCACTTCACAAGTCCAAACTTTTTGGTTGTAAGATTTCTGTGGCCACTTCTTGTCCTGAGTCCCTCCTTCTGTATTTGCTCGTTTCCCGGAAATCTAGGAATGGTGCACCTTGTGGGGACTAGCTGTCTAGCTCTAGGGATATTCGCAGTGGTGGAGCTTCTGCGGGTTGATAGGCTTACTGCGCCTTCTCTGAACTCTGCATCTGCTCGCTTGTCTTCCCATCTGCCGTATGTAGTGGTTGCGACGTATCTCTCATCACTTATGGTCTGTTCCGATACCTTTATGATCTGTCTTCTATTTATCCGAATAGTGCTGTAGTTGCTAACCACTTGGTAAGATCTAGGATACACGGCCGAGCCCTGGATTGTGCCGTACCGCTTCATGTCTGGTATTCACACATGTATACCTTGCTGCAGCGGTTCCAGCTCTTTAGCTCCATGTCGCCTATCAAAGTTCCTCTTGCTGCGCTCATTTAGATGACCATCCCGCACCTGAATAGCTCGCAACGTTCGCTGGTCCCATTGTGGTGTTAGACTAGTTGAAGACACCGGTAGGGTGGTCCTTAGCTTCCTGCCGAACAACAGCTCTGCTGGCGAAAATCCATTATCCAGTGGTGTGGCTCTATATGCAAGTAATCCCAGATTCGGATCCTTTGACTTGGACAGGATCTTCTTTGGCACTGCCATGGCACTCTCCGCTTCTCCGTTGGATTGGGCGAATCGTGGGCTGGATGTGAGATGCGTGAAACCATATTCCTTGGCGAAAAGTTGAAACTCTACTGACATAAACTGCATACCACCATCACAGCACACTGTCTTGGGAATGCCATGCAGTGCAAAAATGTTTTGTGACCTTGCAACCACCGCGTCCAGGTGTACGACTTCCATGTATCTTGAATAGTAGTCTTGCACTACTAAATACCGTACCACATGCATTTCCATAATGTCCATTCCTACTAATGACCACAGACGCTTTGGTTATGCTGTCGGCAAGATGGGTTCAGCCCTCTGCTGTCGCTGCTCTATACATTGGGTGCACCTCTCAGCTAGCCTTTGAATGTCGTGGGATATGCCAGGCCACCATAACGCCTCTTTAGCTCGCCATCTGTATTAAGCGATACCCATGTGTCCCTCATGGATTCTGTCTAACATGTTAGATCGCAAGACTTCGGGTATAAATATTCTTGGGCCATACATGATCAGTCCGCTCTGATATGTGAGTTGAGCCCTGTGGGCCCAAAATGACGAATTCTTATTGGTAAACCCCTAAAGAATATCCATTTTTAGAGTCTGACCTGCTACATCCTTGTTTTGTGCTGCCTTAATTTCTTGTAGCCGCGCATCTGAGAAGGGAGTTTCCCTCAGAATGCTGTCCACAAATAGTTCTTCTTCTATGACTACCTGTCTGGCGGTTGGTGGCTGTGTACTCGGTGCCCTGGACAGCGCATCAGGCACAAAGAACTCTCTTCCACTCATGTGCACGATAGTGTACGTAAAACACATGAGATGCATTCGCATTCGCTGCAGTCGTGCCGTGAGTTCCGCAATTGGCTTACTCTACAGTAGGGTGACGAGTGGCTTGTGGTCCGTCACCACAGTTATCTGCATTCCTAATATGTATTCTCGGAACTTCTCGCAAGCCCACGTTATTGCTAGCGCCTCTTTTTATATCAGGTCATAGCGCTTCTCGACATTGCTCAGGCTTCTTGAGGCATAAGCGACTGGCTTCCATGCTCTTTCTTGAGCTATTTCCTGTTTTAGCTTCTGCATTGCCTCCTGCTGTGGAGCACCCCATGTCCACGCGATGTCCTGATGCAACAGCATCCTCAGCGGTTCAGTCTTGTCCACTAGTTGGGGGATGAATTTCATTAAATAATTCACCATGCCGAGGAATCGCCTGAGTTCTGTAGTGTTTGTCGGATCCGGCATGTTGATTATTGCCTTAGTTTTATCCGAATCGGGTTGCGCTGTTCCTTTGCTTATTATGTGCCCCAGAAACTTCACTGCCTTCTCTTTGAACCTGCACTTTTCTTTGTTGAGGGTCACCCCTGTCTGCCTCAACTTCTCTAGCACCGCCTACAGTCTTTGGTCGTGCTCGTCTTCTGTGCTGCCCCACACCAGTATATCATCCGCTTGGTTCACCACACCTGGCAGTTCCCCCACAATCTGCTGTATTCGTCTCTGATAATGTTCTGGCCCTGAGTTGATCCCAAATGGTAAACTGTTAAAGTGGTATCTTCCGAACAGCATGATAAATGTGGTGAGTGGTGCACTCTCCTGAGTGAGTGGTATTTGCCAGAACCCTCGGGACGCATCTAACACGGTGAATCACCGAGCATTCTGAAGCTGGGCCAACGACTCCTCCACTGACGGCAGCTGGAATCTCTCTCTACGTACATACTTGTTTAGCTCTATGTAATCTACACAGATTCTTATAAACCCATCTCTCTTTGGTACCACCACTATCGGCGCACACCACGGTGTTGGGTCCTGTACTGGTGAAACCACTTTATCTTTCACCAATGCATCCAGCTCTCCTTTTACTTTCTCCTTAAGGGGTAGTACTACGCTTCTGGGAGCTGCGACTCCAAATGGAGTGGAATTTTCTTGTAGTGTGATGTGATACTCGTGGCCTAATCTGCCCAGACCTTGGAAAACCCTTGGGAATCTATCCATGTACTTGCTAGCTGCACTATTTACTTCTTCCGCTTCCTGAACCTCCTCCCAAACTTTCAATATACTAAATGCTCGGATTGCAGGGCGACCCAGCAACGGCATGTGCTGTTCTTTCACTACATAGATTTCATGGCTGATCTGTTGCTCTCCTAGCGACAACTCCACCCTTGCTGTGCCCTCGATCTGAATTGGATTTTTACCTGCGCCAAATAGTTTTTTGTTTTGTGTCGCGTAGAAAGAGTCCTAATCTGTCACTCAATGCTTTACCAATGACAGTCACATCAGCCCCAGTGTCTATTTTAAAGGTGATCGTGACCCCTTGCAACTGTAGCTGCATGTACCATGGACTTGAGCACACTTCCAAAGCCACTTCTCCGAAATAATAAGAATGTTCATCTTCTTCCTTCTCCAGCTCCTGGACCCGGATGTGCTTGCTTTTACAACTTTTCCCATAATGGCCTACTTTCCCACATTTGAAACATGTCTCATTCCTGGCTGGACCGCTGGTGCCCTACCACACTTGGAGCACCTGCTCACACTGCCGGCCAGCCCTCCACTACCACTACTGTTCTGACTCTTTTGTTGTTTCCCATTGTCCCTGGAAAATGCCCCCTGCTCACCTTTAGGTTTCCTGTAGCTGGTAAGAGGTGTCCGAGCACTGTGCACGGCCTCTACACTGGCCATGTTCTCCCACACGAACTGTTGTTGGCCCCGAACTGATTCTGCCTGCCGAATTCGTTTCACTGTATCTGCGGTGGTGAGGTTGTGATCCATTTGCAACATCTTGGATAGCTTGTCGTCAGCCATCCCAATGACCAACACCGTGGTTATCAGCTCCTCTTTAAGTGTTTGTAACTCAATTGTTTCCGCTAATTTGAACACGTCGTTAATAAAAACGTCTGCGAGTTCACCCTGTTGTTGGCGTCTCTTGAAAAATTTTGCTCGTTCATAGACAATATTTTTTTTAATTGTGAAAAAGTCCGCGTACCTTTGTTTGACCGTGGTGTATTTGCCTAGTTGCTCTTTCATTAGGGCGAAGGATAAAAGCAAATCGTCCGCCTCGGGCCCATGCAATATAGCAACATATTGACTTGACTGTCTTCTGGTTTCTTGTCTAGTTCTGATGCCACACGAAACCTCTCGAATCGCTTTATTCATTTGTCCCATTCCGTTGGCCGACGAAAATCGAAGTTTTCCGGGGGACTTATCTGGAACTGTGCCATTGTTATTCTCTCCATCACGACTTAACCTCAAACCGCCTAGCGCGAAACACAACAAGAACACGGCGCTGACAACACTGAACACTGTCCCTCCTCCACGCATTCCGCGAACTCCTGACGCCTTACTTATGCTCTCTTAATCCCACTTCTGACACCATGTTATGTCTTTATTACATAACATTACTATACACTTCATACCGCTTCTCTCGTACACTCAGTAATACCTCTCGCCATTACTCTGCTACTTACACACACTACCAACCTTCCCAAGCCTATCTCATATTTTCCTACACCACACTTGTATTACAATTAATATAAACCTTATTCACAGTGTGCCAACGTCTAAGAGCTCAACCTGAGTTGTTACCACGGGAAGCGCGACCACACCATGGCCGCGAGTCAGTCGTCATAGACTCGAATTGAGGCAAGTCGCTTCGCGCACCGCAGAGCATACATCATGGTCTACACTGAATTCTACCAACATGGTGTAAATGACTGTCCTTTAATGGAACGTCAATCGTCATCAATAATGCAGTCCGGGTTTCCGGGTTTTCTTAGCAGTTAAAGGACCACACAGTGGCCCCTCCTCGGGCGATACCTGCAAGTCGGGAGCCTTCGATCGCTGCCCACATTAGGCCATCTGTGTGGACCATAGTCCAAACATGCATATGCGTAGTATTATCAGTGGTTATAACATCTGTACAGTTTGTATACTTCATGTAGTGCTCCAGTGTAATTACTGTCATTTGGTTACCACCATGAAATGTGTTAACCTCGAACCTTTCACACTTGCTCCACAGGTGGACCTCATCTAACCCTGACTAGTTACTAATCGCTCGCATAGTCGTCTCATTGTACGCCAGGTCTTAAATGCAGTATTTACAGTGGGTTACAGACTCTGACAGCTACTTACGCATCACGAATTCTGTAAGTGCATCCACTTTCACCACTTATGTTTCATCAGCTGTGACACCCATGACCGGAGATGACTTAAGCACCCCATTGCATTCATCTAAGCATGTCGTGGCATGCTTCGACATAAGCAACAACTCAGGCAGAGTGCTAAAGCTACTCAGTGTACAGAGCTATTGTCATTTGACATTAAAACAGGCTTCACCTATTCTTTCATCTGCATAGTTAGCCCCTGCACCCTTAGCCACAAAAGACAAGACCCAACACCCTGAGATCTAGCGAGGTACCACCATCACCGGGGGAGCAGCCAGCCAGACGTCACAAAAGTTAAACGAATTATAGCAGAGGCAAAGAGTAAAACCTTTTTGATTTTTACGAAATCATCGGGTAAGAAAACAGAGCACAAGAAAATAATCAACTTAGACGATTTTTCATGTGGTGCTGTGCAGCGAAAAATTCAAGAGTTTAATACTGTAAGAAAATCGGTTCCCACATTTAATAAATAGAATAAGGCTTTGCAAGAAGATGAAGTTTAAAAGTGTGGCAGGGAACACTTGCGAAACCATTTGAAGCAGCTAGGATTCTTCTGTAAAAAGTGTTAATCAAAGAGAAAGATTTTTATTGAAAAGCTAGAAAAGCTGCTGGGAGAGGGCGCTATTTTGAACAAATACGCGAATTTCGTAAAGCTGGGTTTACGATTGATTTCCTTAAGAATTATAACTTAACATTGAGCACTCGATTAAGTCAAAACTACATTTTCCAGTTTATGATTGACATAGAAGTCGTTAATTCTAACCAATCACAGCACAAAACACATGGTCGGCCATTGTTCGAAACGGAGAAGCAGGTTTGAAATAGGTTATTGACAAATGGGATATTTATTTTTTGAAATGGATAATGATTACAAAAGACAAATATACGAATTCTAACCCAAAATACTGCCTCGCTCGGTCCAATAATAAGACAAACTTCCGGTTGAAAGTTTCCGGTTTGTTGTGATTGATCGCTTCCCTTAAGTCTTAACGAAAAATATAAAATATAACCATTTCTGTTAAGTCTTAAGTCATCATATGGTTCGCACACGACCCGTCAAAATTCGCACACGACAATCATAAACCATTCCACTAGTTTACATAGAGTCAAATGGTAAGTACACGACTAAGTCTTAAGTCTTATTTCTTAATTTTTAATCGTAAACCCACCTTAAGGCTGGCAGAACCTTAGTTTATTTTGACCAAACTTACGTTCATGCTTCACACAGCATAAGTTCTTGTTGTCAGTCAGATATGGAAATAGGTGTCACAAAATCCATTGGGAAAGGTCTGCAATTAATTATCGTGCATGCAGATGCTTTGTTCCAAATGCTTTACTTATTTTTAAGTCAAAACAGAAATCTGAAGACTACAACGACAATACCTATTTTTTGGCAATGTGCAATTTTTTTCAATGTGTGTGTAAAGAAAATTACTGCCAAATTTACCTGGCAAATGTGTTGTAGTACTGGAAAATGCCAATTAACACAATGCACAGCTGATGAAAAAACATACAGCATAATTCCTAAAACAAGACATCCAAAACTATCTGACAGACAACATATTTCATTATCTTCAACAATGACGAATACGAGTCTTTTGTTTTAGTAAAAAGTGCGCCAGTAAAAAAACAATTTAAAATAGATGTGTCAATCACAGAATGTGGCTATGATGTCTTTCGCCTCCTCCATAACAGGCTTATTTCAATCTTATTTAGTTGGTATGGCAGAAATCACAAACAAAATCCTGGAAGTAATCTCGTCAAGGCTAGATGATAAAAGAAAATTATACGAGGAGTTGTTCGTAAAATAATAATAATAATAATCAATTTCATATGTTCAAGTGACAGGGGCACTGCAACCGATACGAACCGTAGGGAAAGCAGTCATTTTGGTTCAGAATATGAGTACCTACCTATTTTAATTGTTTGCTAGCTTACCCCCCACCCCATTTTGCATCATTGATTATACACTGTGGTAATTATCTATGCCTGTTCCAATGTTTTGAAGCAGGACCTTCAGAAATATAATGGATTCTATACCACTTCGATATAATCTCGGTGAAGAAAATTAATATATATTCTAGATATATTTGCCATAAGTAAGACTCGATGCATACATATTAGTTTCTTAAGCCATGCTTTTGAATAAGCCTTTAAATTTATATATGTACACTTATATATATTAAAATTTTCAAATATTTGTGGTTTAAACAGTGAATTAATACATACATTTTCAATCAAAACACCATCATAATATTAAACAAAAAATTAAAATAAAATAATACTATACCATGAGGGCCATGGACTGTTTCGACAGATTCCATCCGATCTAGAAAACCAGTTACTAAATTCGGGGACATGATTAAATGGCCAAGAGAGTGGTCAAACGATGAAATGAAATGCATTATTTACGCTCTTGCTGATCGTGTTATATAAACTCATGTGCGACGATTTGGTTTGCCACCCCCTTCACTTTCATCGTAGGGAAATTCCTTTGATGCGCACCAAGGACGACAGAGAAGGCTCTTTTTTTCTTGTCGCATTATACAATAGTTGCTAAGATGTACAAAAGAGCTGGAACCTACCCGAACATGCCCGAAAAGATTTTGTTTCTCTTTTGAAAATACGCGCAGGAATAATGACATGGTATTTGTTTGTACTTTCAAAGAGACATTGAACTCCTTACCTTAAAGTTCACTGTGTTGTGTGCAGTTCAGCATATCAGCTTTAGGATTACACAGGTTAGCGTTTATTTTACAAACTTTGAAATTTGAATATTTATTGGAACTCAGCTGAAATCACTACGCTTAAAGTAATATAAAATAAAATAATTTTGTACCCTATAGATTGTTGTCACCTGAACTATCTCCTGTATGGTTTATTAGGTCCGACTAGCTCTGAACAGGTTCCTGGCCATGTGGTGGGAGACAGTGGCGACGAAATGAAGAGTTTATGGGTTAACTTTGTTGTAATTTAATTACACTTTCCCCTTAGTACATGGCACTGTCACAATCCTAGCCCTTTCCATCAGCGAGTGCATGAGCACGGCTCTAACACACTAGTGGTCGTTTTCTGGTTGATTACGAACGCACAGATGTTTGCAGTCTGGCCTTCACCACACGAGTCACACAGTACATTTCCTGACCAATCGGTGATCCGGTACACGACGATAGTATTCCCGGTGCGGGGCACCCAGTTTACATGAGCACGAACTTAAAGGTGTTTATAGACTAGCGTACACAACACGTATCACACAGTACAATTATTGACCAATCAGTGGTCGACACAGGTTACGAATAGAGATACACTAAGACCCTGAATATTTAGATTTTCGCTCCCTTGCACCGTTCACGCAGACACAGTGAACTTTTTCACTACTCCATTACACGGCAGCCTTGATATCACCGAAATTCGGGGTGGACTTCAACGACAATGCCAACGAGTTCGAATGGAACGAAAATTAATGACAGATCCTCAATGGGTGAGGGATGATGGTCTCGTGTTGTGCGGCGCGTCCAACCCCGAGCGCCTCGTCGCGAGAACTGCCCTCTCCCCGCCGGAACTTCGCACGCGAAAAATGTGCGGAGCGTGGCAGACGGTCTGGGCTCGAACTGCGGCCTTATCGCGCGGTGAACAAGAATTAAACAAAATGACTTATTAAACATTACAGGAAGGATGGTTTATAAAATGTATTATAAATATAATATAATTAATGGTTTTACATGACTAAATGGTCCCAGGAGGGGAAGATACACAGATTCCATAACTTTCACAGAATAGCTGCTCGGGTGGATATTGCACTTCCGGCTTGCGACCGATCGTCGCATTGCATCTTGCACTGACATTGCACTTTGTTCGCGCTACACTACACGCCTCTGCCACAGGCAGGAAAAGGCGTTGGCACAGCATAATGGACTGCAGAAATTAGAGCGACACATGGGCCTCCCGCGAGGCCGTTCTGTGCGCCAACGTCTCTCAGACTACACACACAGTCGTAGCACCTGGGCTGATGTGAGAGTGCCTGTGTAGTGGGGTTGGAGGAATTTGTGTTGGTCCTTTTCCCTGTGTGATGCTAAAAACGGGAGTAACACTGCGGTGTCATGGCCGGTAATGTGTGGGCGGGTGGCAGCCTGACACGGGTGTTAGCGTTGCCCCTGGTAGTCCGTGGGCCTGCCTGGACGAAGTCTCGGAAGCGAGCTGGGGCGACTTGGTGATTTGCGGACCATCGGGGTCTCTGTGATGGGTTAGCATCTGGTATTCCCGCTTCTGGGCTAAAGTCCCGTGGGCCTACGTCTATCACTACTGGACATGCATGGTCCACTTTTGCTTCCCCACTGAGGAGTGAGATGGTCACCCCTTCGTGGGTCACCAGGCAACAGTGTCGTACCGACGCCCGCCGGACCCCTTTGGACCTAGCTTCTGTCTCTGCGCCTCTCTTTCCCCCTTCGTGGTCGCCTCTGCTCGGGGAGCACCCTGGGGGCTCCTCCGGGGCTGTGACAGTCGGTTCCGGCTGGTCGTCCAGAACCTCGATGACGTCCCCCTCATCTAGCTGTACGATCTCTGGACCACTCGAGAGATCGTCCGGCAGTAGGACCATCACCCTCTCCAGATCCCTCATGGACGTACCGTGTGTTGGTATTGGTGCCCCTTGGGCCCCATTTCCCTCTAGATCGCCTTCCCCACCTAATGTGTGTTCACTACACATGTCGGTCAGCGGCACTGGGGTTGTCGGACTACTCCTAACCCGGCTGACGTCTGACACAGAGTCGTCGGCCGACAGGTCTGTCGGACTGGCGGTCTCACCGCCATGGGCGGCCAGGTCTCCTGCGCGGGTCGGTGTTGACGACATCGGCGGATGAAGTGAGGGTGGTGGGGTGGTAGAGTCAGGCATCCCTGCGCGATGCGGGGCGTGAGACGGAGTTTCCGCCAGCCGTACATCATCCCTATGGACCTTGACTAACTTGCTGTCCTCCTGCCTTACCAGGTACGTCGACGTGCCCATCCAGGCGACAATCTCCCTCGGACTGGACCACTTGGGGGCCAGACCTGCCCAGAACTTGCGGCTGCTGGCGAATAGATGGTGGTACCTCACCTGGACCCACTGACCTGGTTGTAGCTGGGGTGGGGGCCTATGTGTCTGTGGCGTATGGTTCGCCAGGAACCTGGCCTGGCGGCGCCGTGCTTCCGCCTGCTGCTTTTCGATGGGTACAGTCTTCTGCTCGCCAGCCACCTGCAGCTCCCCCGGCAGGGGCAGGTTTCTCCCCTGGAGGAGCTCAGTGGGTGTACGTCCCGTGACGACATTAGTGCGGCGATGTAAGCAGTAAAGTAGGATCGGCAAAAGGATGTCCCATTTAGTGTGATCAGCGTCAAGCCGGAGCCGCAACTGTGTTTTAATATCCTGGTTGCGCCTTTCCGTGGGGTTAGCGCGGGGGTGGTAGGTAGGAGTGGATTGGTGCCGCAGTCCCCAGCGGAGGCAAGCGCCCCTCCAGTGACTCCCCGTGAACTGTACTCCGTTATTGGTGAGCAGCACCTGGGGAAAACCATACCTGGGAAACACCTCCCGGTCCAGGAGGGCGACGACAGTCCCGGCCTTGACGTTCGCAACTGCGAAGGCCTCCGCCCACCTGGTGAACACGTCTGTCACCACAACCACAAACCTCCGTCCGTAGGCCTGCGGGGATAAGGTCCCATAATGTCCAGAGCCACGATGTGGAACAGCTGCTCCGGAAACCGTGGTACCTGCTGTTCGACCCCGTCCGGACGGTGAGTCTTCCGCTGCTGACAGCACTGACACGCCCTCACGTGTCTCCGCATGTCAGCGGCCATGTCCGGCCAATAAAAAATCCTCCGGATACCTCGCAGTGACTGCTCGGCTCGCGGATGGCACGCCAGCTCGTGGTCGTGAAAGAAGCTGATGACGGTGGCACATGCATCTGGTGGTACAAAGGTCTTCCAGGGATGTCCGTCACCCGGCTCTCGAGACTGCAAGATTCCCTCCCAGCAGCGCAGGTTTGGCACCATGCGATCACCGCAATCGTCCAGCTTGCTTCGGGATGTAACGACACATTGCTGGGCGAGGCGGATGTGCGCCACCAGGTCGAGTAACATGTCATGGCATCGGGTTAATACAGGCTGCTCCCGCGCCCGTGCAGCATACAGGACCAGTGTTTGTGTTGTCGCTGATGTGATGGGTTGCGGTGGTGACGGAGGTAAAAGCTCTTCCCAGCTCTGATTGTCCGTGAACGTGTTACTTGGGTCGGGATGACGGGACAGCTAGTCGGCCAGCTGGTTCTTGCACCCTGGAACGTGTTTCACCGTGAATGCAAAGCCCTGGAGCAGCAGCGCTCAGCGAGTGAACTTGGACTTACGTCCCTGTTCTGAGTTCAGCCACCGCAGGCACTGATTGTCCGTGCGCAGAGTGAAAGGCCTACCCTCGAGGTGGTGCCGGTACCTTTTCAGGACTCATACCGCCGCGAGACACTCCTGCTTGTTCACAAGGTATCATCTTTCTGCCATGCCAAACTTGGCACTCGCGTACTCGATGACACAGTGCTGCCCATCCTTCCCCAGCTGATAGAGAACTGCGCCCATGCCCTCCTGGCTGGCGTCTGTTTGGACATACAGGGTCTGGTCCGGTCGCAGGCACGACAGGGTATGACACTCCCTGATGCTCCTTCACCTGAGCTAGCGATGTGTCCGTGACCTCTGTCCACCTGAAATTTGATTTGGGGGACAGTAGATCCATCATGGGTGCAGTGATGGTAGCGAAATGAGGGACGAACGATCGCAGCCAGTTCAGCATACCTAGCAGCCGCTGTAGCTGCTTCCTCGTCTGCGGAGCCTGCTTGCCCTCAATGAGCGCCAACTGTTCTGGGAGGGGGCAGTAACCCTCCGAGTTCACCACATGCCCCAGGAACTGGATCTCCTGGGCACCAACGTGGCACTTGGGGGTGGCGCAGGTGAGCCTGTATCTGAAGAGCCATTCGAGGACCAGCGCCAAATGATGGGCATGGTCCTCCCACATCTGGGACGAGACGATCACATCGTCCAGGTAGGCTACCGCGAATTCGCCGATATAGCCATTCAGGACGTGGACCATCATTGCCTGAAACGTCGCGGGGGCGTCCATCAGCCCAAACGGCATCACGCAGAACTGGAAGCGCCACCCATCAGGGGCAGTGAAAGCTGTCTTGGGACGGTCGGCTGGGCTAACGGGGACCTGCCAGTAACCTGACTTTAGGTCTAGCATGGTGAAAATCTTGGCGTTCCCCAGCCCCGCCAACATGTCGGTGATGTTGATGAGTGGGGGTGGTGATGGGATGGTGAGCTTGTTTATTGGTTTTAATTTATACAAACCGAAGAGTCCCATCCTACTTATTCGCCATCACGATGCGGCAGTTATAGGGGGATGTGCTCGGATCGATAACGCCGTTCCGCAGCATCTCCTCTACCTGCCCTAAAATGGCCGCCTGCTCGTGAGTCCCAAACCCCAGGACCTTCTCTAATGGGGGCCGGTGGGTAACCATGAGTATGACGTGTTCCGTGATGTCGGTTCTCCGCAACATGTCCGCGGCGGCGAACACAGCGGGATGATTGTGCAATACGCCATCTACCAAGGCCACCTGCTCTGCCGGAACATGATTGGGCAGGTCCCTCAGGGTCACCACAGTTTCTGGTGGGCAGGGTACCGGCTGGTTAAGCCCGTATTGAGTCCAACGCCCGCGTGTGCCTACGCGGAGGCGTCCAGCCCGGACCTCGATGGTGGCGTAGACTTGTCTGAGCCAGGGCACCCCGAGGATCAGGTCATCCCTCAGGCCCTGTACTACTAGGGCTTCGGTGTGGCAGGCAAAATCTCTGATGGAGACACATACCTGGGCACGCCCCATCGTGGGCGTGCTGGTCCCACATGTTGCCAGCTGGACGTCCCTGGACTCCGGCATTAGCTGCTCTGGCTGAATGAGGTGAGCCGCCAAGTAAGTATGGCTCGCCGCCGTGTTGACTAGTGCCACCAGATGCTGCCCGTCCAGCTGCACCGGGATGCCGAGCAGCTTGCTGCTCCCCTGACCCAGCTGTCCCAGATGTGCTGTCTCCTGAGTGACCGCGGCCATGGCCAAGGTCGCCGGGTCAGCTGGCGGCGTGGCGCCTTCGGGGACGCGCGCGTGGGGTAGCTCGACCGCTGACAGTGTAACCGAGGGAGCAGGTGGCGACATGAAGGTGCCGCACTCCCGGCGGATGGAAGGAGCTCGGGTGTTTGGGGTAGGGCTGCCCTCGGCGCCTGTCGCAGCGTCAGCTGTGTCGGGGTGGTGGTTTCCCGGTCTCAGCAGCAGGGGGTGGTGGCCGGTGGTAACACCTCCTATCATCCGTTTCCCGATGCGCCGAATGTCCTCCTCTGTTCTTCCAGCCATGCTGCTCTTGTCGGGCACACGTTGCGCCAGTGGTGCTCGATGGTGGGGCAGTACTTGCAGCGTGGTGATCGCTCCTCGCCGTCGGCGCGTCGATCGTCCCGTCTCTCTTCGCGATGATCCTGCGCTCGCGAGCCTGTCTGGGTGGCGCTTACATCCTGAATGACGCGCTGCCTTCTTAGTGGTTCTGTCAGACCCCGCGTGTCTGCGATGTGCGTCGTGTCTCGGAGGCGACTGAGTGGTGAAATGGTGGGAAATCGCCGAGCGCTGGCAGGCTCCCACTGCCCCACCATCCTCAGGTTCTCCTCTGTGTCGACCGCTATCCGCATGAACTCCTCCACTGAGGCGGATCGGCAGCAGCGTATGAATGGCTGTAAGTCGTTTCGAAGTAGCATAGTGACTGTCGGTAATGCAGCTGTCAGCTCCGCGTCTGGGAATATTCACCGGAACAGTCGCATTTTGTGTGCGACGAACTGTTCTACGGGCTCTCCTTGTTTTGTCTCACCGTAGAACGCTGAAAAACACTGTACCACAGCTTGCCCGTAATTGAAATGCTGCATGAACGTCTCACCAAACTCCAACCACGGTAGTGCGAAACGCCCCCACAAGGCCAACCACTGGCGGGCCGCACCGCGCAGATGTTCACTCGCCTGACATGCCCACTCATCTCTAGGTAGGCCAGCCCTGGTGAGACGCACTTTGCATTGGAGTAGGAATGCTCTCGGATCCTCGTGCGCGAGTCCGTGGAAAACTGGTAGCACCAGCCGTGGCCTAGCCAGCGTCTCCCCTGCGCTCCTCCACTTGGTCGTCTCAGCTGTTGCAGCTTGTTCCACGTGTGTTCCGGATGTGTTGCATGCCGTGCGCAGTTTACGCATGGTTCTGCTGTCAGTTCCACAAGTGTCGCGCCTGCTGTTATGTCCGCTCTGGGTTGACAGGTCTGTAATTGAGTTGGTTGCATTGGGGTTGGTAGCCCTGACTCGCCCTTCACCTTCCGCATGACTTTGCCTGGCTTCTCTTCTGTGTGATTATCCGCTTTCGTTTTGTATGATTTCGGTGGGCAGCGACATGTGTTGCTCCACTACCACGTGCATGTCAAAATATCGGCCCTGCTAGCATTTGTAACAATATCATATACTAATCGGTGGAATAACGAGTGTTTACACTGTATTCATTTAACCACATTTCAGTAAGAAAAAGGACATTGTATTGGGAAATAATACGATTTTTAAATACATTTTATTTAATTCGAAGTCCTGTGACATTATGATCTGAGATTATCAAGTCTTCATCGCTAGACTGCACTGGAATATAGTAACAATGTTCCTCCTGGCCTCTGGTTATAAGATGCAGACACACTGGCTGTGGAGGTACAAGATGAAATGTTATTGACAATTGTTGTATCCGCAAGTGTGGATTCGTTGTTGGCAATTTGCTCAGGATAAAGCTTCTCATAGAAGGGGCTAATAAGACAGCCACTAGGCCAGATAACTATGTAGTTAATACGGCTGAAGTTACCTTCAGGGACAGAGAAATGGAAGGATGCATAGATATTATATTGTGTTCTCATTTTTTTCACTTTGACTTGTGATAGGTTAAGTTCATTGGAAAGATAATCAACAATTTCCTGTTCCAGCATACAGAGTTCAAAGTGTGTGACAAAGCTTTTGACTTCTGATAGGTAGGTTTAGATATGGTATTAAGAGAGGATGTGTTACGGATACCAACTTTCATTGTTTTTTTTCTTTTACAAACTTGGTTATGTTTTGTATTAGCATTGCCGTTGGCATAGGACTTGTGCGCTCATTGCACAATGGTGTAATATTGCATATTCCATAACTGTATATTTTATTTATTTGATTAATTTTGTTTCACCTTTTTGGAAACATATTGGTTAATTTATTTTATCAATTACTCTATGCAATGTGAAATCAATTTCTTTAAATGCAGAAACAAACATTAGGTGTGTGCCATGGGCAGAGCAGTATGATATTTTCTACGTGTAAAAAGAAAAAAAAAACAATTTTTTGATCAAATAATCTTTTAATAAATTTTTTTAAAACAGGGAGAACCTTTGGTGCCACCATTTTGGGGTGGATATGTAAGTGCACTTAGTGGGTTTGAATTAGTATATTTGAGTCAATTAAGACTTCAAAAGTGTTTAAATGTTACAAGAAAGAGACTTGTGATTGATAAGTTATATTTTTGATTAAATTACGGTGACATTCAAGAAGATTCCGTAAGATAATCTAAGAAGTACTTGTGTGAAAGTGCTATCATGAACTTGTATGAGCATATAATTTGAAGGTATGCTATGCTGAATATTTCGACTAGAGAGACATTTTACAGCACAGCCTGTTAGTACATAAGTTAGAGAACTGGTGATTTGACGAGCAGAAGATTTACTGAACATTGGTGAGACACCTAGTTGATGGTGGAGTAATCGAGAGTGACTACGATGAGCCCAGCAGCACGTCGAGAATGATCGTCGGTAGCGGTGTAGAATTCGTCAAAGGAGGTGTTGAATGAACTGCCTACTGTGATCCGAGAGTGTTACAGCCGACGTTTAAAGATTTCCCATTCATCGTTATTGAAAAGTCATCAGCGGAATCGTCAAGGACTGGACGAATACAATAGAGACTGCCAATATCCTTTTGATTATTAGTAATTGAGTATAGTCTACATCACGGTATGTACTTTGTAATGATTGGTATTGTATATATATTTTTGTGTAACTTACTATGTGTCCTTGCTCACCCTTAACTATACAGTTCCAAATTGCAGCACCCATACACTATATTTGCCCTGATTTAAGTTTAGTTTGTTATCTTACATTTGAGTTGAAGTAATTGTTTTGTTTTCAATTTTTTGCTTGGTCTGATACCCATTCATAATGGTTAATATTTGTGTTGCAATAACTCCCAATGAGTACCTTGGAATAATTAGAGTTTTCCATGATCTACTGACACAGAATTTAGCACGGCGCAATAAGATTTATGTGGATTAGATATTTCACTTGTATACAGATATTTGCTGACCTACATTAAAACTATCATGTTTAAATGTCTGGCTAAACTCTCAAGTTGCTAAGTGTGTATCTTAAATAATGTTATCACAAATAATTGAAACTAGGAACACACACATGCATGGTAACGTAATTCTGCAACTTGATGAATGGTCAAATACAATGTTGTTATCCAGATTCTTGATTATGTGATGATAACTTTCATTGGTCAGGCAGTAGTCATTAGTATAAGTAACGTTAGCTGACGCTCAGGGAAATTTAAATCATGTTGCAATAACGAATATCAAATCAAACTTATTAACTGTTGAAGAATCTGACACCAATAGTATTTATTCAGGATTTGTTCTGATAATTCTTAACAGAAGGGAGAATACTAATTCTTACACCAAATAATCAGGCAACTCACATCAAATATTTATATGTGTGTCATATAAAGTTTTGAGCCAGCAAGTTAGGCTGTCACCTTATAGTGTCACACAACATTTTGGACAGTTTAACCGATTTGAGAGTGTACTGTTATAGTGGCGCCTAACTTAGTAATTTGCTATCTAGTAGTACCACTCTTGACTCGTGTTAATGGTAAAGCCTTCTCAGTGGCGTCTCGTCAGGGCAAGCAAGGCAAGCAGTGCTTGCCCAGGCAGTTTACAGACATTGTATTTTTTAAATAAATATTTTATTCAGAATAGTATTTTACTTTGGCTCGTGCAGTTAGGTGTATGTATTTTTTACACTATCTTCTTGGGACCCAATACTGTGCGCTGTGCGCTATAAAAAAAGAACTCGTTGACACAAAAACATGCTGTTTTAGAAGCGTTGCTAGGTTTAGAAGCGCTGGCAGGACCGCTTTCAGCAGGAAGGCTGCCGCAGTAGTTTCCTTTCGGGAGGGGGGGTGGCATGGTACAAAGGTTCAGGGAGGGGATTGGCTGGAAAAATACGCGGTAGAAGCTACGAAGGTAACGCTTTCTTGCCGAACTGGAGCGAACATGGCCGAAGCAGACTGTGGAATTTTTCCGCCGACTGCTTCGGCTATGTCCGCCACAGTTCGGCAGGGCAGGTGGCGATGTCGCGTTTCAGTCGGCGGTCGTCTCTCGGGGCGCGCGCATCTCTCCCGCGGGCTGTTGGCTGGCAGTGCGTGGGGGATTTGTGGGCGTACGATGATACTCCACTCCCACTTAGTATATAAGTAATGTAGATTAGGTATTTTACTATCAGAATAATGTAAGTCAATCATTATTTTTCAAAAATAATGTATTTAAAAAAAAATGTCAATTTTTCTACCTGTGGAATAGTCAATGTTCAGTTAAGAAAACTACTTAAATAGCACCATTTTGTACCTTGAAATCCATATTTTCCCGGCGGAGGGCCCCCAGACCCCCCCCCCCCCCCCAACCTCATCATGTTTTGGTGTGAACGGAGTTATTGCTTCCCCTCATGTAAACCTCACGCCTCGCCACTGAGCCTTCTTGATCGTCAGGCTGGTAGTTGGTGTTGATGGAATTCCTGATAATGTATGATTCATGCTGCATCAGAAGTAGGTAACGAGTTTTGTTGCAGTGGCCAGATGCGCCCAGCACTTCAACGTGGCTTGATAACTTACTGTCGGAAGAATTTTTCACTGCTTGACTAAAAGATATTTCGTTTTTTCTCTTGGTGTTCAGGTTTTACTTGATCTAGGGTAATTCTTGTTTGATTTCATAGGTTTCTGCTCTTGAGTCCATGAGCAAAGTTTTTAGATTTTGATTTTCTTTCTTTAAATCATCGACTTTATCACAAAATTATTTCATAATGCTGATTAATTTTTCCATGTTTGAGAATTCAGGTTTGAAAACTTCACGTAAGGAGTGTTCATGGTTTTCATAGGTTTTTGAAGACTTTTTTTGACGGTGACCTAAACATGATAGGGTGAATGTCCCTCACTAGCTCAAGCTTAAAAGTAAAAGCATCATTAAGGGATGACAAAAAAAAAAACGTAAATCAGGCTGATTATGTAACGATTAATGATTTACACTAAATGATTACAATACAGTAACTATGAATTGTGGAGCACGGGCGAAACACGTCCAACGGCTAGGAACTCAGCCACTACTGAGGAACTCACAGCCACTACTGAACTTTAACATTATGCTAAAATCGTACATTAACATAAACACCAGGATTAAAAAATTATTTTCTAATATTTCTGCTATTACTCAAGCTCAGCTCTACCTTTAATGACTCGACTCAACTAAAAGATTATCAAGCGTAGACTCAACAATATTATTATTGAACTTGGCTTGACTTGAAAAAATGTGCAGACTCGTTAATCTCTACTATATGTGTTCACCTTTTTAGACTGTTTCTTGGGTAACACTAAGAGCTGTGCAAAATAACCAGTATATTATAATATATAACTAGAGGCACGATTATATGGTAATGCGCGATAAAACGAAATAACACCGAAAACTGCTTGAAAACACGAAATAAAACGAAATTATGCGAAATCCGCGATATGTCACGAAATTTCGTCTATTCTGATTATTAACATTTTTTTTTTCCATTCTGTAAGGACAATTCACTATCTTCAGCACAATCAAATATTTCTGACAGTAACTAGCAGCCATATATATTATATGCGACGGTGATTCATTATAGATTTTAAAATGAAGTCTCGGAATTAACGTAATATTTTCTTTAAACGGTAATCTTGTGTACCATAATAATTTAAGATGTTGATAACTATGATACAATGGCCGCCGTTCACTTTCTGTAAATACAAAAATAACAAACGTCCAAAATGTTTTTCTAATATTACGTATTTAATCATTAAAATATTACACACTAAAGCGCATTGCGTTTACTGTTTATTTAAAATAAAGTACGTAGGGTATGAAAATAAAATTAACCCTGCTTAACGTAATGATTGTAAATAATAAATAGTACATGTTCATGTCGGTATTAATTTTCACGTACGTATGTTGGTATTTGGTATGTGTTTGTATTCGCATCTATTCTCCATTGTTTTGATCTTTCCAGCACGGCAAGTTTTAGCGTATTTAGAGGTTAAATTCTTCCTATGTGATTAAAAAATTTTGATAATGCCTAAAACGAAGGTTTCTGCCAGTGACCGATCGAAAGAATTTTCCAGCGAAGGAATTTATTTCAGTGATAAAATTTTAATGTGCAAATTCTGTAACTGCAGGCTAGACTACGACTACGATACGCTTGTGAAACATGTCGCGAGTGAGAAACATAAGCGTTTGAGGCAAAACTCATCTGTTAAACGACATCCTTGTCTAAGAATCTTTAATGCCATTAATTTGCTGTTCAACCCAAGTAATGTGAGTAGGGTTAGCATAGAAGATGCAAACCTACAGAAGTCTCTGCATAACTTGCCTTCTGTTTCCCATCTTCCCATTGATAAATTCATACATGGCTATTTTGCTTTCAAAAAAATTATTGAGGATTAACTTTCATTGCCAGAAACAAGCCAAATTGATGTTGCAAAGGTACTTTGCTCCCTTAAAGGGGACTACAGTGAATTTACTCTTGCCAGTTTAAGGGCAATCTAGTTCCCAACATCAAATGTTGATGCAGAACGTTCATTTTCCAGGTACTCACTGGTAGTTAGTGACAGAAGACAACGTCTCACTCCAGAAAATGCGGAAAATTTAACTATGATAGCATTTCAATAAAACCGTCTTAATAGTAACTTTGGAAGTGCTTCATTGTGTAATTTTGTAGTGTATGTGATTGTAATTAAGTCGTGAAATTTTGAATAGTTATTTAAAAGTTTGACTTTATGAATTTGCAAATGAACTTAATTATCTATGAATTTGCAAATGAACTTAATTGTAATTAGATCATGAGGTTTTAGTGTTTATTAATATTTATTTTAATAAATTTGCATGTCGTACAGAAAAGTAAGAAAATTTTGCCGTGGGTATATTGAGCAAAAAAAATAAAACCATATAACACCGAAATCTTTATTTCTTTACACCGAAATTTGTCTTAAAATAACACCACAAAATCTTGACTCTATATATAACACAACCATTGGTGCTTAGTACATTAGAATGTTTTGTGACAAACGGACATGTAACCCATCTACAACGGAGACTACAGCTTGTACATTTAAATACAGTGGGTCGTTTTGGTGCTAGTGCCGGTTGAACATAAACTTTACGCAAAAGATATGATTGTTGGGTTTGAGGTACAGGGCCGGTTCATAATCAAGAGATGACTACACTTTAGCCTTGACTCTATCTTGCAACACATTTTCTTGCACCTTTGTAAAATCATAGAAAATGTTAAATGCAATTGGCTTCGGCCGGGTCATTGTAAATAAAACACTTAGTGGCAATCACTAAATCTCTTTTTTTTATAACAATTAGTCTCAGGGCAGTAAACTTACAGGTTTCATAGCTTAGCATTTGTCGTGACACACTGATTTGCTGATGACCAACCAATGCTAGCGCAGAGCATCCAGCTGTGTCTGTATCCTTTCCAACTGATTGTAGAACCTGTACAGCTCTTCGTGATCAAACTCCATGCTTAAGTCCTCATCAGATACAACTCCATCTTGGGCACACTTCAGTTCAAACTGGAGAACAGCCTTCGGTGTTTTCTCCCTGCCGTGTGCTGATGATGCCGTTTGCAGGTTTAACTTCCAGTGGACGTCATCTAGCTGAAACCATACACCACAGTACAAACTGTAAGTCTGAATAGGTAGGATATGTCTACACTAAAACAGGCACCACTTAGTTATCCACTCCCCATTCAATGTGTATTCTAAAATAACTTTGGCATAGCCCAGTCTTTGTCCAGTCATGTGGGTAGCTTACTACACCTAAAATGATTTTGTGCCGTAAAGCCTTTTAACTGCTTTATCATCATCACCATCATCATCATCATCATCGTCATCATCGTCGTCATGTTCATCGTCATCATCATGTTCGTCGTCATCATGTTCATTGTCGTCATTGTCATCATCCTCATCATCATCATAATCATCATGTATTAATGTACATGCAACAACAAGATGTGTTAATGAATGTGTTCTCCTGAAACCAACCATGAGTTTATGCTTAACCACGTGGTAGTATGGTCCCACATGCGAGGTGTGTGGAACGTCTTGAGAGCCCACGTGTCTTAGATTTCAAGCAAGTATGCCTGATGCTAAGAGTGAATCAGATCTTTGTATAAGTGCTACAAGGTAGTTTGAATCTTGTTTTCCCACATGGGCCTTTGTCCTGTAACTGGGTCTCAAGACATGTACGTGTGCTCTAATCATATGGTGACACCCATGCAGAATGAACCACTGATGCACTCTCTATACAGATACCCCCATACACAATATTTTTTGAGGTGAATGATGCATTTACAATAAAATATTGAAATACACAAAATAGGTTTTATTTTAACAAAGAAAATTTTGCTGCTAAAAACTGTTAATATTATCATTAAACTTTTGTCTCAAATAACTAACTGTGTTTTTACTAGTTTGGCTTTGTTGGCCACGTTATTCTTTGTGTAAATGCATTTTACCATCATTTATTTACTTTCAATAGTGTTTTTATGCTTGTATTTTGTTTGTACATATTTATGTGGAAGTGTTTATTACATTTATAAAACATTGGGTATTGTTTGAGTGAAAGAAAGGACAAAGAGCAGGTGCATGACTCGGCAGCACTAATTTTTTTAGACATTTTTTTCAACTGCCGAGGCTTTCTGACAATTTCTGTCAGAAATTCTTATGATGGGAAAGTTGAACTCATTCATTTCCCAAGGTGTTCATCATTTGACTAAAGAGAGAGAGAGAGAGAGAGAGAGAGAGACAGTAAAACATACACGGACTTTTGTAAGTTTTTCTTTAGTGAAATGTGTAATGATTGGCGGAGTTGTGAAAGCTGTGTTATGATTGGCTGGTGAGGTCATGTACCTGGCTCCTCCCTGCATGTCGGTAACCTTTTGCATCATCTCGCCATTTCTCTCCTCGATATGAACTAAAGACTTTGCGATGACCATGGCTCATGCCAAAAAATAATGTATTAAGTGCCATAATCAGCAATTTTCTGGGAACATTTTCGGAATATATTGAGGGCTGCGCGCACGTTCCCGGTGACTTTAAGGTGTTATGAATGGGCGCCACCACGTGTAAGGGCACGTGGACCCGGCGGAGTCTCTCTCTCAGGGCGTGACGTAGCCCAGGTGGGGACGAGTTACCAGCCCTTTCTACCCTATCTAGATCCAGACCTGGCCCGCTCTAGGTGTCGGGCACGCCACACTCCTAGGCTAAGTAGGCTCACTCACCACGTGGTTAAATAAAGTACTCAGGTTTTACTTATACCCAGATTTAATTCCACGAACACGCTTCCCTCTCCGCACGTTACACTTTACACGGTTAAAAAGCCTGAGGCACGAATCGACTTAAGTGAATGCATGGTCCACACACGTGGCCATGCTATAAAGTACGCTTATTACACAATGGTTAAAAAACTCGACTGAGACAATTAATTATTAATGCAGCCCGCCGACCGAGAGCTGCCCCGAGGAATGACGTACGAAAGAGATTTAAGAATTAATTAAGATACAGAATTACTTGATCAGTGGTTCACAACGGTTGAGGTCCCCAGGGTGCTGGCGCGTCTGCTCTCGGTCAGTGATGAAGATGGACTGGGCTGAGCTCATCGCTTGCAGGTGGCAACATGGCGCCCTTCGCGCCGAACACAATTACCGTTACAACATTCTGTGATTCCGTGCCCCGGCGAAAGTTACGTAAATCATAGATTACATTAATAAATATATAAAAATTACTGGCAATTTAAAATACATTAATGTTTACGTAGTTAATGAGAATTATTATAAAACATTCCTACCCTCGTCCAAGTCCGTGCCTATTCGGGTCCGCCCGGGCAACGTCTGTAGTTCTTTCAAGTAACATGATATTTAAATTAAAGAATACATGAGTAAACTGCACAAACACTGGGGCAAAAAATGAATGAAAACAAAAGGTTTACAATTAACATTAAACTTAGCAAATTAGGGGGTCGCCGCACTGCTTCTAAGCGCCCTCTTGCCGGGCTAGCAACACACACACACACACACACACACACGCACGCACGAGCGGGAGGTTTGAATAGAGATGGTGGTTGGGCGGTGTCATATCGGGCTCAAAGGGGCCGCAGGCCCAGACGACGTCAATATTTAATTATTGAAGTGTTTTTATGAACATTGCACCTTGGGTCGTCTTTTAGCTAAACCGATCTGAGTAGTAAATAAACTTTAATTAAATAAATTTTTAAAAAATAAAATTTAACTAAAATTAGAAAAATATTTTTGTGAACTTTCTCAAAAAAAAAAAAAAAAGGCATATTTTATGTAGATTAAACCCCATGAGTATGCACATTAGTGGAATTTCTCCTTCCAAAATATTTACACTCCTTGTTCAAAAAGACTTTCTACCTTATGGCTCTGTGGTTAGCCTTGTCTAACAACCTAAGAGATGCAAACAGGTAGAAGTAGGAAGCCTAAGAGGAGATAGGCCCTACAGGAACAATCAATAATTGATTCTACCAACGTCAAAAAATGAAATAAGTTTTCAGTGAGTTCGAGAGTTTGTTGCCCTAAAGTTATCAGTGGTTTTATGAAGTTGTTGAGAATACCGTATTGGTCCGAATATAAGGCGACCATTTTTACATAAACGAGAGATGCAAAAATTGGAAGTCGCCTTATTTTCGCACCCAAGACGCCAGAACCGCAAACATTAGTTCCAAGCTGAAAGCTACAGTAGAAACATTGTTTAACAAAACGTTCACGATTTTTTATATTAACTAAAACTTTGTTACCTCACACGGAGAAAAACGATAAATCCACCTAATATTGCAGTAATTCACAATTGTTTGAAGTTGAAAATTAAAATATTTGTTATTGAGTAAAAACGTGAATGTTGAAGCATCTCAAAATGGCAACCTTTTATTTCACAATTCATATTTGTACTTTGTGTACAACCGCGTGTTAATATTTACGGTAATTTATCTTCAGATTTTTAACGGAAATATTTGTACTAAAATATCACAGTTATTTTCAGAACGATTGTTTACGTTTACAAACATTTCGGATGTAATGTTTGGAAATTCACGGCTGCCAACTGTCTTTCCACAATATTTCTTTGTTGTAAAACGAACATTGCCGAACACGCACGAAGACGCCATATTAACAGGAATTTGGTACGTTGCTTCAAAAGCTATTTTAATAATCCACTCCTTATTTATGTAAAAACCTTTCATAATTATAATAGATTATTCTTTCAAATTCATAGAACAGACTCTCTCTGTCAGAGAGTAATATGGACAAATATACGCGGTCACGTAACCGAAGTTATTCTTGGCCGTATGCTTCATCATGTCAGCTAGCCACTTGTTTTGTTCCGGCAAGATGCATTCTTTGTTTGCTTTTTTTACGTTTAACACACTACAAAATAGTAATACGCCTTGTTCTGTGGTAATACGTAGCTTAAGTCAAACGGAAAGTTAATTGCTGTATTTTAAGAGTGATTAATAGCCATTGTAAAAATTTTAAATTCGTAGATACAGTAAACTGTGAAAAATGAACAATCACACATCAGTGGAATGGCGGGGAACGAGGTCTAGACAAATAAACAGCTCTGAAGATGACAATTATGCAGCTTCATTAGAGTAAACATACGAAAAAATTTATAGTGTAATACTTAAAAATGTAAATATTTTCTAATTGTTTTCTTTTGACTTTTAGGGTAGGCCATTCAAACTTATTTTAAATAAGTAATGTGATAAATATAAATTAATTGTTATACATAAATTCAAAAACGATTTATCAACACAAAATGTATGTCTAATGAATTTTCACATTAATTTCTACCAAAAATTACTTTTACATTTGTTTGGCCTCCTGAAACTGCAGGTCGCCTTATATTCGGGGTCGCCTTATATTCGGGCCAAGTAGTTTCTTTTCCTAGTTGCCCATATAGCATATACATTTTTTTGAGCTATTTTCAAGTGCTTTTAAATGAGACTGTTTAGAGCTTTCTAGGTATAATGGTAAAAAAAAATTTGTTTAGTGAACTAATGTTGACCAAAAAATAGCAATAATTTATTAAAAAATACCTGGATATTCTGAGAAGTTTTCACTTGGTTAAAGAATACAGCAATTACTGTGAAACCCAACAAAATTAGGTTGGAAAAAGTCTTGTTAATTTTTGGGGTTTTTCATTTCCCAAGATCAGCTGGTGATGGACCCTGACAGATAGAACCCATTGTTAATTTTCCGTACCCCAAAAATCTAAAGGGCATGAAGCGTTTCCTGGGACTCCTGAATATTATTTCCGCTTTGTGGAAAAATTCACCACTGTTTGGGCTCCCTTAAATGTCCTTTATAAAAATTATTGTTATGAACACAAACAGGACCGCAACGCATGCCAGGTTCAGAGCTGGATGGTGGCCCTACCAGGCCACTGGCCTCATACGCCGTGTCATGTGCTCTCCACTGACGTAAGGCATGTCATGCGTGCCTGGCCGCATTACAAGGGTCATTGCTACCCCCCTCAACTCCATGCGCATCACGCTGCCTCGGCGCTGTTATATATCACTGAGCGGCCTTGGGAATTCTGCGGGCCACCGCGTCAGCAAGCCAGGCTATTCTCGACACTTCAGGCATCGGGTAGGCCCGGGATGACGTGACTTGTCACAGCTGCTCTCGTCCGTTCTGGGAAGACGACCCACTAGTACTTAAGCAGCGACGCCAGCCTCTGTAGGAGTTCCGAGCGAATTTGGAGAGTGCTGCCAGTGAAGTGTGAAATTGGCAAAGAGGGTGAGAGACCGCCCCTGAGAGTGGCGCGATGTGGAGTTCTATTTGATTGTGAGAGTGCGGCAACTGAGCGGCACGAGACTGTGTGTGGACAGGCGCGAGGTAAGGGGCGAACCACTGTTGAGACTAGCTCCAGTGAGGAGTGCGAACTGTGGAACTTGACAAACATTGAGTGACTTGAGAATAAACATTTTTAAGTGCCAGTGATTTGTGATCAGTCATTTTTTAGTACAATGAATTATATTAATGTCAATATTAGTAATTAATAAAACTTTATTAAAACTCAATTGGGATATCTCTTACGAAACCCAGTTCTACCCACATAGGTTGTAACATTTTGGTGTCAGAAGTAAGGTAGACCTAATTAATAGATTAAGTATACAGTTTTTTTTACTAAAATTAAAAGAACAATTTTAAAAATTTAGTTATTCGAGAATTCAGTTAGTTTAGAAAATGTAGTTAGTTTTGAGTGTAGTAGTAGTTAAGATAGTGTTTGTTTTCAGTAGAAGATTAGGTTAGCTCGTAGGTCAAATTACATTGTAGATCGTAGGACAGTAGTGATAGTGACAGACTAGTAGTGTATGTGGACAAGAAAGATGACTGCTAACGAACTTAACATAATGGCTTTCTTGGCCGAAAATAATAATAAAATCGAAAGGGGCCAGGAGGAAATAAAAAGCTACAGGAGGTAATTATAAATGGCCAAGAAGAGATGAAGAATGCTCTGAAGACTGAGATTGAAAACATGAAGAAGAACCAATAATAAATGAAGAAGAAAATCAATGAAACAGGAATTCAGTTTGAGAGTAAATTCAAATGTTTGGAGCAGCATCTCACACAAAAGGAACAACAGATAATTCATCTCAAACAAAACACTGAACGGCGTATAGAAGCTGTAACCGAGGAGTGCCAACGGATGATCAAAGAAGCCTCTGCTGCTGCGAACCGTAAGAGTTTCTCCGAGGATGTTAAGGTGGAGGGCACTTCCAGCGGCCACTCAAAATTCAAGCTGCCCACCTTCGATGGTCAATCTTCGTGGACAGTGTACAGAAGAAAGTTTGAGGCAGCTGCAGAAGTAAATAGTTGGAGTGAGGAAGAAGGGGCTACGGCACTTACCTTGGCCCTGTGAGGATCTCCACTAGAGCTGCTGCAAACCATACCAAAAAGATTATGGAATATTAGTAGAGGCCCTTGAGCTGAGGTATGCGACAGACACATGGGCGAGGTGTATAGAACAGCCCAAAAGACACGTCAACAGAGATATTCAGAAACAATCCAAGAACTGGAAGTCGACATTGAGCGGCTCGTGCTCCTCGCCTATACCCAGAAGCACCAACAGAGTTCCGCCAGCAACTAGCCACTAGTGATTTTATAGATGGGCTCAGAGATGCAGAGGTTAAGCAAACTCTTTGTTTTCCCCAACACAAGAAGAGCTGCAAGGCCTTGGCCCATGCCCTGGAAATCAAGGCAGCATGCAGTAACTCAGGAAACACAAGCTCAGTACCAGTAGAGATGTACTTGAGCCCTACAATGCAGAAAATGCTAGAAACACCATTAATGAAGTAGATATTCTCAGGGCATTGAAGAAGCTGCTGAATGATACTCCAAGTAACCAGGTCAGGAGAGCAGGAGGACACCCGCGGTGCTTCGTCTGCAGTGAACCAGGACACATCCAGTGGGACTGTCCAACACACAGAAAGACATCGCAGCAAGAAGAGAACTAGGAAGATTAACAGGGAAACGAGCAATAGATGGTGTGAGGGGTGCATAACATCTCTACAGGAAATGGTAGACACTAGGGTTTTTCCTGAATCTGTATTTCATAGAGAAGATGACAGTTTGTTGCTTGATGGATCAATGGTGGAGGGTTTATTTACTATTGACACAGGGACATTGGCATCTATAGTTCGCACAGGCATTGTAAGTAGGGAAATACTAAAGAGAACAAACATCCCATATAGACTCAAAACAGCCACCGGAGATACTTCACCTGAGCATGGACAGCTGGATTTGGAATTAAGGATTGGAACTTGGACATTATCACAGACCATTCTTGTTGTTGATATCACTGATGAAGTAATTCTAGGAGTGCACATCATGAATCAATACGGATTCGTTATTGACATGGAAGGACAGGTACTGCGTATTAAAGATGAAGAGGTGGCCTTGTTTAGGTCTGACCAAATGAAAGTTCCTGTAACACAAGTGAAAGTTAAATAATCTGTTTCAATTCCAGCAAACCATGAGCAGATAATAGCAGCTAGGATTATGGGAGACCCTAGCGGCAACATGATCTACCTGATAGAGCCAGATATGACATCAAGATTGAAGACATTCTTAGTTGCCCGAAAAATTGCAAGGTTTGGCGAAGTTGTACCAGTCAGGATGGCCAACCTCGATTCCAGAACAAGGGTTCTTAAACAGGGAAACCCAATAGCTAGCTGCGAACCAGTCTCTTGGGTAGGCCAGTGTGTGAGTCTTCCTCACCTATTAGATGTGATACGCAACCACTGAACCCAAATCTAGAACATCTAATAAGGTGATGTCAAAATAATGTAACTGATGGAGAACTAGAACTCACAGCTTTTCTGGTAAGCAACCAGGGTGTATTTTCCTTAGGAGATACTGACCTTGGGAGAACAAGCCTGGTCTACCATCTCAACACAGGTGATGCAGAGCCGATCCGACAGGCACAACGGCTGCCTCTAGCAAAACAGGAAGAAGCTGAGAAGTTGATTGTGGGTATGATAGAGGGTGGTGTAATTGAACGCTTAGCGAGTCCTCAGGTTTCCCCAGTTGTTTTAGTGGCGAAGAAGGATAACCAACTGAGGTTCTGTGTGGTCTACGGGAAGCTGAATGACTTCAACAAAAAGGATAGCTACCCCTTCCCATGTATCGATGACACACTTGATACACTCTATGGCACCAGATGGTTCTCTACATTGGACCTGAAGAGTGGTTAATGGAAAGTGGAGCTACACCCAGAGGATAAGGAGAAGACTGCTTTAACAACAGAGAGTAGGCTGTTCCAGTTCACTGTGTTACCATTTGGGTTGCTCCTGCGACTTTTTGAGATTATGGAACTTGTCTTGCATGGCTTGACTTGGAAAACTTGCCTAGCATATCTGGATGACATTATTGTGGCGGGAAATACAGCGAAGTAACATTTGCGAAATCTCCATGATGTATTCGACAGGCTTTACCATGCCCATTTAAAATTAAGTACTAAGAAGTGCTTCTTGTTCCAGCATAAGATAACATTCCTGGAGCATACTGTATCACAGGATGAAGTGCGAACATATCCTGAGAAGATCAATTCTGTTAAGGAGTGACCTCAACCTCAGAATAAGCAAGAGGTAAGGAGTTTCTTGGAACTCTTTACATACTATAGGCGGTTTGCACCGGCTGACCGAGGATAAGAGACAATTTATATGGATGTCAGCATGTGAGACTGCCTTTCAAACAATCAAAAACACCCTGTGTACTAGCCCCATACTTGCCTACCCCCATCAACATGGAGAGTATATCCTCAAGTAATAGCATACTACAGCAAAGTTTTGTCAAAGCCTGAATGCAACTATTACGTTACATGAAGAGAACTCTTGGCTGTAGTGAAGTCTGTGCAACATTTCCACAAATATTTATATGAGAGGAAATTCCTTTTATGCACTAACCATGCCACACTTAAGTAGATACTACAGATCAAGAATCCAGAGGGACAACTTGCTAAGTGGTTTGAACAGACACAACAATATGATTGTCGGATAGAACACAGGAAAGGCCGAATTCACAGCAATGCCGATGCCCTCTCCCGAAGACCTTGCATGGTCGACTGTAACCATTGCAAGAGGGCAGAGAAAAATAACGGGATCATAGATGTTCGGCGAACAACGAAAACTCAAAGGGGAAGATAAATGGGATAATGCCAGCTTGAAAACAGTACAGCGGCAAGATCCTGACCTGACACCTATCATAAGCTGGCTAGAGAGTGGTACTAGAAAGCCAACTGGACAAAGATGGATTCCTTGAGGTTGGTGAATGGGCTAATAATATGGGCATGGGAGAGTCCAAATGGAAAAGTAGTTACAATGCAACTACTCCTTCCAAAGAGTCTAATGGCAGAGGTGTTGAGAGAAATCCATCATGGTACCTCTGGTTGTCATCTATGGGTCAACAAAACTCTAGCCAAGACCCGTCAATGCCACTATTGGTTTAGGTGTCACCAGAATGTGAAGGCTTGGTGTAGCTAATGCGAAGCATGCTCGGCTAAAAAAGGGCCACAACACCGGAGTCGTGGGAAAACGAGAGCCTACAATGTAGGGGCTCCTTTTGAGAGCATAGCCATCAACATCACTGGACCATTTCCCAAGACTAAAGATGGTAACCGGTATATTCTGGTAGTAATGGATTACTTCAGTAAGTGGCCAGAGACTTATGCACTTCCTAACCAAGAATCCACTACCATTGCAGATGCCATAATTAACAACTTCATTTGCAGATTTGAGGTACCAATGGAGCTCCACTCAGACCAAGGCCGCAATTTCGAGTCGACAATATTTCAAGAGGTGTGTCGGTTGCTGGGAATAAATAAAACCAGGACTACAGCCCTACATCCTCAGTCCGATGGCATGGTAGAGAGGTTCAACAGAACTCTCGAAGAACACATTGCCAAAGTTGTGGCTGAGCATAAACAGGATTGGGATCAACACATCCAGTTGTTCCTAAAGGCATATAGGTCTGCCATCCATGACTCCACTGGGTAGACTCCTGCGAGTATTGTGTTTGGACAGGAATTGAGGCTGCGTTGTGATGTCAAGTTTGGTCGTTCTCGCAGGAGCAGACCAGCACCTCTGATTATGAAAATTGTCTAAATCAGTGATTGGCACTTTGTGCCAATCATGTGCATTATAGGTACCTTTTTAATTTTATAATTGTTTTTTTTAATTAAAAAAAATTAAACTTAAATTCATTGGCCTACGACCTTTATCAGCCCAGTGTACGGCTGGGTTAATTCTTTTTGTAGCGTGTTCTTTCATCTCCACCCATCCCCCCCTTCAACCCTTCAGGTCTCAAGCTCGCCGAAGCTGCGTTAAGCAGCCCTCTCCTATAATTCCTGGCTCCAGTTAGGCCCGGCATCTCAAAAGCCTACACGATTTCGTGACTAGAAAAGCTGTGGCGAGCACTGGCATCGCTCCCAACGGACTTCGTGGAAGTATGGCCATCAGTAGTCTTCAAGACGGAGCAGACACGTAGCAGCGTTCTTTCGCCGCGAATTTCCATCACCCAAGCGGAAATTTCCCCTCTCCCCGCGGCTAGGACCCTGCTTGAGGTGACCCCGGGCGGTCATAGACCCCTTTTGGTCACTGTTCCCGCTCAAGGCTCCCCCCCCCCCCCCCCCCCCACAGGGCCACCATATTAGGGAGGCCTTTCAAAAAAAACTCCTGGATGCGCCAGAAGTGACAGCTCGCCCCATCTAACGAGAGCTACAACAACTAACCATGCGTCCTTCCCCCGGACTGCCGCCAGAGTGCTGCACTGTCCACCCCCCCCCCCCCCCTTTTGCAAAGCAACACGCAGGAGTCGACCATGCGCTTGAGGGTTCGAGAGATCGAAGAGTCCCCCTTCACCTGGATCCAAAGAGCAGAGCCCCCGCTTTTAATTAGGAAGTCCTCTTGATCGAGGAGGATTCTCTGGGCAGACTTTCAACAGAGCAGACGGTCGGGTTTCTCCGCTGATCCGCACCTCACACGTATTTCACCGAATTCCATCATCCGCCTGCGGAATGTAGTTACCTACATTAAAGGCACCCTGGTCTTATTACTTTAGTCTTACATTTATCTTCGGTAGTCTGCCCAGAGCAGTTAGAAAAAATTTGTAAATTCTTTTGTATTTTATTAAGCTCCAAGAACATGGCTTCCGCGTACGACCGCGTCTTCGCGCGACGGGCACCAACCCGGTACCGAGACAGCTGAGTTCTCCCCGCTTCAGTAAGAGTTTACCACTGACCCTTTTTGATTCCACCCCTTCTCGAGGGCGATTTACGCCCCTCCCTTAATCGCCTACAGATCAGGCCTAATTTCTTTGATTGGTTTGGTCTGTAGGCGGGTTCAAGAGTACCGCCAAGATTCCACCAACCTGACGGCTCCAGGAGTGCAGGCCAAGCCTCCATTGTTCAGCCCCATTAGCCGGTCATCAACTGGGATACCACCATTCTGGTCTTAACTTCGTCACGGGCAACTGGGCAGAGAATTTCCCATCTTCTGCCAGCAACATGCCCAATTAAAATCAACAAGTGCCAGCTTGGAGACAATTTAAATTTAGTTTGTTTTTGTCTTTATAAAGGTGTTTTATATTTTTTTTAAGGAAGGTTTTAACTTTAATGTATAACAGGTATAATTCTGTGTAGGGCCCAGGACAACTTAACTTTTGTTGTTGTTGTTGTTTAAGAACTAATGTTGTTTATTACAATTCAACCAGCAAACTAAAAGAAAAGAAAAAAATTTGAATAATTTAATTTAATAAATCAAAAAGAATCCTAGCAACCCAAATCTTGACTCTTTATTTAAGCTCATAACCAAACAAACCTCCAGCTCCTTGTAAGCCATTCAGGGGCTGTATGAAATTTCTTGTGTGTGTGTGTGTGTGTGTGTGTGTATATATATATATATACACACACACACACACACACACACACTCTCTCTCTCTCTCTCTCTCTCTCTCTCTTTTTTTTTTTTTGTGCACATCTCTTATTCTTTTTTTACCAGTTCGTTTCCAGCAATTTCATGTAATTGAGTTTTCCATTTCAAAGTGTTTCCTAATTTTGATAAGGAACTTAAATAAC
The DNA here is from genome assembly GCF_032445375.1 of Bacillus rossius redtenbacheri. Lineage (NCBI taxonomy): Eukaryota > Metazoa > Arthropoda > Insecta > Phasmatodea > Bacillidae > Bacillus > Bacillus rossius. The sequence continues at coordinate 220,426,635 of NC_086330.1, read as the reverse complement.
CTTTACAAGACACGAGGGAGGGGCATTACAGCTTATACATGAAGAAGCCCGCAAAAATCTTTGATTAGCGAAGATTCAAATAAGATGAGGTATGACCTGAAGGCTTACTCAACCAGATTTCAGGAGGGTAGTTTGTTGTGGCTGTACAACCCACAACGAAGGAAGGAAAAGTTGCCCTAAGTTTCAAGCAGCATGGGGAAGACCCGTATGAAGTCTTTATAGTGGCTAAATGATGTGGTCTACCGCATCCAGAGAGGAAAGAGAGGAAAGAGAGGACGGAGGACAGTGGTACATTTGGCTCATTTGGATCGTTTGAGGGGATATGCTGGAACGGATGCGTTACCTGTTCGGCACGAATAGGTTTAGGTAGGGGGCAGTGTTACGAATGCAAACAGGACTGTGACACGCGCCAGGTTCGGAGTTGGCTGGCGCCCTGCCATGCCACTGGCATCATGCGTCGTGTCACATGCCCTCCACTGAAGTAAGGCATGCCACGTGTGCCTGGCCAATTTAAAAGGGTCGTCGCTACCCCCCCCCCCCCCACCCTTCTGCTCCCCGCGCATTGTATTGCCTTGGCGTTGTTAACTATCGCTGAGCAGCCTTGGTAATTCCGCGGGCCTCCATACGGAGTGGCGAGAATGGACGCCACCCTTTTGGACTGTTCGGGCGTCGGGTCGCCCGGAATTACGCGACTCTTCACATCCATTCTCGTTGTTTCTGTAAAGACAACTCACTAGTACTTAAGTAGCAATGCAAGCCTTTGCGGGAGTTCTGAGCAAATTTCGAGAGTTAGGAGAGTGCCCCGAGTGAAGTGCGACATCGGCAAAGAGGGTCAGAAACTCCCCTTGAAATGTCGTGAGACACGGAGTTCTACTGGATTGTGAGAGTGCGGCAACTGAGTGGCGCGAGACTGTGCGTGTGAAAAGGCGTGAGGTAAGGGGCAAACCACTGTTGAGCCTAGCTCCAGTGAGGAGTGCGAATTGCATAACTTGACAGACATTGAGTGAATTGAGAATAAACATTTTTAAGTACCATGAGTGACTTGTGATAGGACATTTTTTAATACCATTATTTACTATTAATGTAAATATTAGTAATTAATAAAAATGCATTAAAACTCAATTGGGCTGACCATTACAAATCCAGTTCTCCACACATAGGTCGTAACAATATTGTTTTTTCTGTGATGAAGAACACAAGCAGGCATGTTTTGAGATGCCAGGAGCAACACCGACCTCCTCTATTTCTCCATCCCTTCTGATGACAGGTTTATTTCTAGTGCTTGTGCCTTCCCCTTGTGTATCTCTGTGCCTGTGCATTGCATGTTTCTGCGGGGCGTATAAAGCATTTGTTCCCCTGCTGCAGGCGCATTCTGGTCTAGTTTTAGTTAGACACATTAATTGTGATCCATGGCGTGCACATCCGATCTGTCGTAGCATAATGTGAAAATGGTTCTTTTTGTGTTGTTTGGAATGTGGTGGTCATACCCCTTAATGTAAGATTTATTTTCAGAATTAATTTCTTTCAAAATATCCTTTCAGCCTGCCACCTTCAAAATTGCATCCTGGTTTAATTGCTTGGTTAATTTTACTGAGCTGGAAGGTCCCTTAATTATTGTGAACATTTTTGTGCCTTGATAGGCTTCAGCTTGCTGCGTGCTTGTGAGTTTGTAATGTCCCACACATGTTTGTCCACTCTCTTGGGTTAAATTACGTGGTTTTGGACACTTAACTGCAGTTCAAGTTTCTTGGTATACCCACAATTTTTCTTTGGTTCACGTAAATTTTGACATGGTTTGCGGATATTCATGTTTCCTATATGACTAGTCTACTGAGTACTCGTGTTTGGTTAAGTTCTCTGGCCGCGCTGTTTATGTTTCTGGGTAGTGCTTCGTTCTCTCCTTGGGCCATATGTTAGGAGTTAGGGTCGTAAAGGCTCTCAAATTTAAATATTTAAATTTTTTTGTAGCGTTTATTGGCTCATGTGTTATCTCTTGTGATTGAGTCTTGTACCTTAGATTTTGCCTTACGATTTATGTTATTCAGAACATACACATACCCTGTTATGCCTGTTACCTTAATGATGCATTAAATTTTTTTTACATCTATTGAGATTATCATCTATTGATCTAATTTCTTAATTGTATAGTGTACCACCCTCGCATAGTGTATCGCATAATTGTCGCACGCGCATAATCGTTGCACCAATATTTTAGGGCGTCAAAATTTGGATAAAAAAAACCTCTCGCGTAAACGTTGCATGCTGTTTTTGGTCCTGCTATTAAATTCCAAGCGCTTTGTGTAGGCTTTTTTTTCCATATAAAAGGATGTATTTTAAAGTAGAAATCTAATTTTTATTCGGACAATACCATTTACTTATTTAATTAACGGAAATACGAAGTTGTCTGATGTTTTAATGTTCTTTTAAAGTCATGTTTAAACGTTATAACCTTTATCTGTTCCTCTGTGTTGCCATGGTGTACCACTTATAAAAATGCAGCCAGCGCTAGTTGGCATCAATCATGTTTCGTTATGTTGCTACCGTATAGAGCGCGCACACATAGTCAAACATCAATATCTCGCCAATTGCATGCAACGAGCGCTCTTTGTGGAGTGCCGAGTTAACTACATTTCGTGGTGAGTGTGTATTATGACGATAGTTATGCGTTAGTTCAGACTCGCATTCATGTCAAAGATTTTTTTTCTATTTAAAGTTGAAGAAAGGCTTTTGTTGCATGATTATTAATTCAAATTGTTTGGCGTGCTTTTGTATACTCTACCTTTTAAATAAACGCACTTTCCATGAAAGGGTGTTGTTTTTATGAATAACTTTACCTAACAAAAAAATTTTCTCTCATAAAAATTGCAACCTTACTTTCCAAACTTGATTTTAGTATAAAATGTGCGACGATTATGCGATAAAACGCGGTAATATGTTACATAATGTGCAAAGCTTTGGACATTGTTTATGAAATACCTTGTTAGGCGTGATATTATTTTGTGCCATACACAAAAGACTTTGGTACGTTTCTGATTTTTGCTGATATTTTGATAAACCTTGTGTGTTTTGCATGGGTCATAATTGCCAAACCCCTCCTATGCCTTAAAATATTTTATAATATTTCCCATGTATAATTTTTTTTTCCCACTTTGTTGTAAAACATTGTTTATCTTGGCCCTCTGACACATGTGTAAATGCATGAAATTTTCTATCTAAAATGTTCTGAAATAAATGATCAGAACTATAATAATGAAGGCTAATAATTTTCAGATAAATTTTTTTTTTTTAATGCCAACTTATACGAGTACAAATTTTGTGTCTATCTGCATTCCTATCCTTCCAGTCCTGCACAAATTGGAAGCTACTAGAAACTGGTTCTGTTCCAAGGAAGTTTCAACCTCACCACTGATTTTGATTTTGCCCGGCTTTTATAAGCACTTCGTGCTGCAGTTCGATGCCTTCTCTTTGGCTGTGAACGCGGTGTTTGGACTTACAGAAAATAACGTGTTAAGGCGCATAACCTTTGCCAGTTATTAATTCAGGTTGCTGAAAATCTTCTGGAAACTTATAAAAAAAGAAGCTTTGACAAGTTTATTCCTTGTGGAAAAATTTGAGTCCTATCTCGATTGTAAAGAGTTTGGTTTCTATACTGACAATCAGGCTTTGAGCAGGTTGTTCCAACAACCCCCATCAGCTAGGTCAGTTGGAAAACTGGATCCTTCGTCTCTCTCGTTTTCACTTCAAGAGACGCAAAATGTTGTGGTCAACTCGCTCTCTTGCATGTTTAATGCAGAAGAAATCGAGGCAGTGGAGCCCATCTTAGAATCTACTAATAAAGTGGTTGATAAGGTCTTCCCTGAATCATATTTCAACTTACATGAATGTCAGGCAGAAGATCCATGTTGCGTCTTTTTTATAAAGATCTACAGGAAGGTAAGAATAATCCCTACCTGGTCTAGCAAGGACTCTGTTTTCACCAGCAAAAACGGCCAAACTCAAAAGATAGTCATCTTGGCAGTGTTATGTCCAGTTGTGCTGTGTTATTTTAATGCTTCCTTCATAGGAGGTCGCCTGGGCATGGACAACATGTTCAAGTGCATTGCTGCACACTTAGCATGAATATGCAGGAGGATGTGCACTCTTTGTACGTATCTACATAGACTCTCAGGTTTCCAAACCTCCACAGTGTACTAAGGTGGGTAAGTACCGTGAGGATTTTCCAGTGGTGCCGTAGCACATCCTACACATTTTTGGGCCCCTATATTTCTAACGTAAGGAAATAATTGTATCCTTGTAGTTGTGGACATCTTTACCAAGTTTATCATCTTGTTACCTTTGCCCTACATGAAAGCCCAAACTATCGTCAGAAGCCTGAAGGAGCAGGTTTGGAAGGTGCTCCTGCAATGTTAGTTTCAGAACAACGCCAAGTACTTCCAGTCGAGCATTGTTTTGGAATATGTGCTTTGAATGGAAGATTAAGCCTATATGATAAACAAATGTTTATTTCCTGTAGGGAAACCAATCCAAACATGTTAATGAAGTGCTGAAAGCCATTTTGATCTTATTCTACCGTTCTGATAGGACTCTGTGAGATTCTTATCTTGATTTTATTAACGTAGGACTGAACTCTACAGCACATTACGCTACTGGTTTCCCACCCTCCGTCCTCTTCCTAGGCTGAGAAATTTCTGTGCCTCCACTGGATTCATCACTCGACAGCACCGTAATTGAGTATGTTTTGTCAAGGGTAGACTGTAATTTTAATAAAGAGCAATCCGTTGTTGCCAGTAGATATAATGCAACCAGACATCAGGATAAGTTCCAGTTTAGAAAAGGTGCTTTGTCGTAATTTTACTCTTCCCTTACTTGTCAACCACGTAAATTTTAAATTGATTGCACCTTTTGAAGGACCTATAAGCAAAATTCGCTTTTTAGACAAGACTACGGTTCTCATGAGTTGGGATCAACAGTCTAAAAGACTAAGAAAACCCATGTTGGGTATTTGAAATCTTTTGTAGGTTAAATGTCTTTGTATAGCTGTCGACTTGCTGTTTTTTGTTATAGAATAATGTTCTCAGATTTGCACAAATCGCCCTTCTGCCCTATGCTGAGGACTGAACCCCTCTTGCTGCAGTCATCATCTGCCGCCTCCCGCTATGCCGCACAAGATTTCGTCACACTGCCGTTCTGCTCGATGAATCGTCACTGACTGGTCACCCTTGGCTTATGTTGACGAAACGTCCTGTGGAGTCTACAGTCAGGCCTGCTGCTAGGTCCACTCCTGACATATTTGTTTTCTTAGCCTGGGGTTGGACGAGAAAACAGCTTTCTATTCTTGACCTCTCCTGAGAGTCGCCACCTAGATCATCGCTGGGCACAGCCTAGGCCAGCCTGCTGGCAAGCTTGCTGTTTGCTGCCTTAGCCGACACAGTCAGCTCCAAATGTGTTTCCAGGGGCCTGCCGTGTGGGGGCATGTGCCGCAAGTATCAGCGCCCTGGTTCGTCTGCTGTGGTGCAGTGAGCAGCCAGATGTACGCAACCACTTGTTTGTGTGCAAGTTCATCTGGTTTTACCAGAGAGCTAACTGTTCTGCTCTCCTGTCTGTGACCTTCGGAGCTTCTGTTGTGCGGCTTTCACCTTATCTCCCCTTGACTCAGCATCCCGCAGAGCCATCAAGCTGTTCTTCCTGCTTCTGCTGTAGGTAGTCAAAAATAAATCTCCTCTGGTGTCTCAGATTTTGACTTTACGAACTGTTTCCCACTTAAGATTGGCGGACTTAAGGGCTGGCATTATGGGACTCTTTAGGGCTGGAAAGTTGTACTGTTCAACTTTTGGAAGACTTTGTGGAACTTATGTCTTAACCTCTCCTTCACCTCTTTCCCCTCGCCCCTACCTTCCCCTCTGCACCCCACTCTGACTTACCTTGTTTCCCCTCTATTTCATCCCCTACTTCTCCTCCCCTGATTTGCTATAAAAGCCTACGGTGTTACTGCCTCGACCTTCATTTAGGCGTCTTCAACAAGGTCTTCATTTCCCAGTGAGGTTCTTCTTGTGAGTAATGGCAGACTTATATTGTAGTGCTTTGCTTAAGTATATGCTGCACCTAAGTATGTAGATAAACTTAGTTGTTTTATCTTTCATATTCATATTTAGGCCGCCTCTATCAAAATTGTGTTTAAGTTAAATTGTGAGATTACCTGCGTACCGTAGTTTAACTTGCCATGATACTCCCAGAGGTTCTTTCTAGGGGCATTAAGGAAGCTTTGACTATGTTGTAGGAATGCCATTATATATATATATATACACACACACACACACAATTACATAATGACCCTGTGATATGAAAAAATTGTAAAAAAAATTTAATTTTAAGGTTCTGAAAAAATCTTGAAATCAGTTTAGCAGGTATTTATAGACACCCTGTTATGTTATAGTTTTAATTTTTTTTTGTTTGATCTCTCGTAATAGTATCAAAGAGTCTTAAGTTACAGTTCTTATGTTGAGTCATTGTTTGGATTAACACCAAGATTACCGGCATTGACTACCAAAATAGACAAATATTTAAAGTGGAGGATGAGCTGACAAGGAATGGCATTCCTACAACATATATATATATATATATATATATATATATATATATATATATATATATATATATATGTATACACATATACACACACATAAATCTATTATTTGCATGAAATTGACAAAGTTTTTTTTTTATAGAAAGCTAAATAAAATCTTTTCAGAGATAATTTCCACATGATTTAAATAAAGTCTTCAACTAGTATTCATATTCATGTGCGACTGAACAGTAGTGAGATGTTAAAAAACAAAATGCTAGTTAGCAAACTGCTGGAAATGAGTTTTGTGACTTTAAACACCACTGCTATTTATTTTGAGACTTTTTAGTAACTTCTGTGAACAGTCCGTCAGTTTTGTTACTGTTTCGTTACTTCCATGACTTTTGTGACCTGAAGACACCCTGCATTACGAACTCTTCCCTCAGTGCATGCCGTGCCACGCAGCCTTGCACGGTGCCTAACACTACCATGGCACAGAAACAGGTGCTACACCTTGCTCAACACATGATCCAACACCTGGGTCACACACAGCTCCTGGAACCACCCGGCGGCACTCCAACATACCCTACTATGTGTTGTGTATACACAAACTATTAAATACTGGTGGTGACCGGAATTGAAGTAAATTTCTGAAAAATATTTTACCTCACTCAAGGTACATAGTGAAGAAACCATGGGAGAGAGGGAGGGAAAGAAGAAAGCAGTGATCTAGGAAGAAGATGAAAGAGGGAACAATTTATTTTAAAAAAAATTGAAACAATTCATTTTACACACCTGATTTCTAAAATTTGTAGCAGAAAACAATTTGCTACTGATGCTTCTCCTAACACTGTGGTTGCCTGATGATGGAGAACATCCATTATAACGAGCAAATTTGAAGGAAGGGAGTGGAGGGAAGCACACTCACCCGCATGGGGAAGATAGACATGCGTCGCAGGCGGTCCACGATGGGGCGGGCGGCTGCCGCCCACGAGCTGGCCAGTGACTCTGCCTTGTCCACGTTCAGCGACAGTTCCTGAACCAGTTGCTGCTGCAGGGCTCCAGGCTTGGTCATGTGACATGCAGCCTGCAACACACCACACACCACACATCACACATCCCACCTGTGGCCCACACCTGCTACTCACCATGCACCCTCACGTTACCTTCTCCAATATGAGTGTGATGGAGTCCAGCAACAGACCCACATCTCGTTCTTCCAGCAGCAGTGATGTCTGCAACTTCTCCATCTCTGCAGCTGTGAAAACTTTGGTTTGGTCATCACCTTGCTGCATCGTTTGAGTTATTCTGTTCAGAAGCAATGGGAACTTGGAAGAATCCAGCCCATTGATGATGTCCGATGCTTTCTGCAAACTGACCGAGCAGTCTATCAAACATCCTAGGCTTTAGCTCTATGCAGTATGGATGACAGTGTCACTTGCTGTGATACATTCTTAAACATTTTTAAATCATGGCACTGTCTCGGAAATACCATCAATATATGATTATACTACAAAGACTGAGGAGGCACAACTTAGAAACTAAATACATTCAAGCCCTACCAGATATTTAAACCCAGAACTAGGGGTGTGCGAATATTCAAAATTTCAAATATTCGTGCGAATCAAATATTTGATTTGATTCACATTTAAAACCAAATTAGGTATTTGAAATTTTCAAATATTCTAAAGTTTTGGAATGTATTAATATATATATATATATATATATATATATATATATATATATATATATATATATATATATATTACTTTTTTTTTGACAAAACGTGAGATACAATAATATGCCGAACCTAGAGAAATCATTTTCCGAGACTTAATGGAAGAAAAAAAAACTGTAAGCCGACCTTTACTTACATCAAATTTTAGGTTAGGTAAATGGGCATACTGAGAACAATTAAAGCCAATGTAGCATGAAAATTATCATAAATGCTTACGATTTTACTGCATACTTTCCGTAATGTATAGCATAATTAATTTATTATATCCAGTTGTCCTTAGCACAATTTTCGGGCGAGCCATGTTTGTGCCATATAAAAGTGTAAAACTATTTAAAACAGTGCCAGCGCATCAGTTTTCACCTTTAAAAACTAATGCACACATACTCTTTGGTCACCATTCTATTAATTTTACTAATACAAATCTAGAGAATTTTTTTAATGATAGAAAAGTAAATACAGCGGCCATCATGGCTACAGCAAAAAAGAAAACGTGGCCGTTTATGGTTATGGCCAGCAGAGTGGCCCATGGCCAGAGAATTGTGTTGGTAGAATTGCTCTAGCGCCATCGCTTTTTAAACTACCGAGAATGTTACGTAAATAATTAGATAAAATTAAAAAGACAAAATAAACAAAATTCATTAAAAATTATTGCCTTGACACATTTGATTCCAAAAGACTCTGAGTATGGAATATTGACCATGCTTACAAGCAGTTGTAATAAACAACTCTTCGATATATTGATTGGTAATCGCTTGACTATTTACTGCCGAGAATAAAACTGATACATCGAAGATCTGTTTACTTTCATAAACTTTTTTTGCCGTTTTTAATATTCAGAAGAAGAAATGAAGTTCAGAACGTTGTTTTTCTGCTTCTGGGAACATTGTCACTTCCAAGAGGCAATGCCTGGATCCAGAACATGTAAAGGAATTGGTCTTTTTGCACTGCAATTTACGTAATGTTGATGGCAAGGTGTAGACTTGGCTTTTGATGAAGACATTTCTGTATTACTGATTGTGTTTTATTACTAAACAATTAGAAGGGACATAACAATTTACATGTTACTTGAGTAATAAAAATGTATATAAAGCTAAAGAACATTACTCTTTTAAACAACAATTTATAATATGCAAAATGTTGACTGTAATTATTCAGATTTATACCTAGAACTTAATTAGAAAATATTTGCAATTTATTAGCTATACGCAAATATTTGCAACTTTTTGATTCACATTTGATTCGCATTGAAAAAGTCACATTCGCACAGCCCTACCCAGAACCCTTTAACATTTTAAAAGGTTGGTGGCCACAATTACTATAATGAACTAGCAGAAATGTTACCATAAGATACCTTGCAATAAAATGTACTGAGCTTATTGGTGTGCACTTTGATGAACATCAACAACTCACGTAATTTTTTTTTTACTTATTACTTGCGCAACGATATATAAAAAAAAAAAATAATACTTTAAAATTAGAAACGTTAAAAACTCACCTAAGTTGGAGGCGGGTACATTTCCTTTGTCACTATAAGGAAATGATGTAGTCTTTCACGGCAGAAGTTTACCGATTAATTAAACATCGTATTGAACAATAAATGAATAAATAATCACGTATTGGTTCATTTGAATACTGACCAATCACGGAATAAATAATCACATATTGGTTCATTTGAATACTGGCCAATCACGGAACAGTCACGTGACAAAATTGTCCAATAAGAAACATGATACTCGTAAACAAGAAACATTATCTATGACAAGAAACAATGGTCATCGCTGCATACTACGCAGGTATTGTGATGAAAATTAAAAAATTCGATATCTCCTAAAGTATTTGGAATTTCTTACCTCCGCCGGTTGATTTGAAAAGAGGAAGTGAAAGAGCACAGAATAAAGGTATTTTCAGATTTTTAGCATTTTTTTTTGGCATCTACCCCGACTCTACATACAATGAAATTAAAAAATTCGATATCTCCTAAAGTATTTGGAATTTCTTACCTCCGCCGGTTGTTTTGAAAAGAGGAAGTGAAAGGGCACAGAATAAAAGTATTTTCAGATTTTTAGCATTTTTTTTGGCATCTACCGCGATTGTAAATATTTACCAGTTTTTTTTTTGTAGAATGTCAGCCTGAATTTCCAGATGAAAGCAGGAGCACACTTCAGAGCTACAAAATCCCCAAACTAGTTTCAAAAATAGGTGAATGTTCAATTCCATCTCAACAAGGTAGTCAAAGTAACCTCACAGTTTTGTCCAATGCCAGAAACACAAAAAGTAGTAGTAGTAGTAGTAGTAGTAGTAGTAGTAGTAGTAGTAGTAGTAGTAGTAGTAGTAGTAGTAGTAGTAGTAGTAGTAGTAGTAGTAGTAGTAGTAGTAGTAGTAGTAGTAGTAGTAGTAATAGTAGTAGTAATAGTAATAGTAATAGTAGTAGTAATAGTAGTAGTAGTAGTAATAGTAATAGTAATAGTAGTAGTAGTAATAGTAATAGTAGTAGTAGTAGTAATAGTAATAGTAGTAGTAGTAATAGTAATAGTAGTAGTAATAGTAATAGTAATAGTAGTAGTAATAGTAGTAGTAGTAGTAATAGTAATAGTAATAGTAGTAGTAATAGTAGTAGTAGTAGTAATAGTAATAGTAGTAGTAGTAGTAATAGTAATAGTAGTAGTAGTAATAGTAGTAGTAGTAGTAGTAATAGTAGTAGTAGTAGTAATAGTAGTAGTAATAGTAGTAGTAGTAGTAATAGTAGTAGTAATAGTAGTAGTAATAGTAGTAGTAGTAATAGTAGTAGTAGTAATAGTAATAGTAGTAATAGTAATAGTAGTAATAGTAATAGTAGTAATAGTAATAGTAGTAATAGTAGTAATAGTAATAGTAGTAATAGTAATAGTAGTAATAGTAATAGTAGTAATAGTAGTAATAGTAATAGTAATAGTAGTAATAGCAATAGTAGTAATAGCAATAGTAGTAATAGTAGTAATAGTAATAGTAGTAATAGTAATAGTAATAGTAGTAGTAATAGTAGTAGTAATAGTAGTAGTAATAGTAGTAGTAATAGTAGTAGTAATAGTAGTAGTAATAGTAGTAGTAATAGTAGTAGTAATAGTAGTAGTAATAGTAGTAGTAGTAGTAGTAGTAGTAGTAGTAGTAGTAGTAGTAGTAGTAGTAGTAGTAGTAGTAGTAGTAGTAGTAGAAACAGTAGCCATGCAGTGTCTTCAAATGATAAAAAAAAACATTTCCAAGTTTACTTTTCCCAGTAAAATAGCTTCTAAACCTTACAGTTTAAAGAAGCTCAGTTCTAAAATATATGTGACCAGCTCAAAGAAAATCAAGTTAACACACAGACCTAAAATGAAAACATCAGTTCCTCAGGTACCAGCAGAAAAAGGTAGACCTATGTCATCCCAACTTACTAGAGAAGAGAGGCTATTCATGTTTTTATTTAGTGATTTAAACAAGGCATTTTGCATGTTTCTCTTAAATGTAATCCCTATGTTCGACAAGACCAATGTACAAACTACTACAGTCGCAAGAAACTCGGATTCAGAAACTGAAATCCACACTTTACGACCTGTTGCGAAACTTGATGTCAAAATTTGTGTGTGCTGATGTAAAATTATCTACTTCTCTTTTGGACATTGATTATCACACTCATGATAATCAAAAAAAGGATAAAGATTTGGATTGGTAATGTGGCATTCCAAATTTTGAGTGGCTTGAGTGTTGAACAGGGCAAATTGATTTACATTTCAATTAGGCCGTATTTTATGGCTGCATGTGACTACATAGTACACAAATTTCCTTTAAAAAGTACATTTCTAGCTCATGCAGACATAGCATGCACTGAAACCATAAGCCATGCATCATTTTCTAGTGCAAGATATTTTATTGATAAATTTCCAAATATTATTATTATGAAAGGACAAGATATAGATGCTGCAATTGATGTTTTGGAGTCAAAATTTTCTTCATTTCAAATAGAATATATTCCTGAGGACATATTGAAGCAGGAAATGAATTGACTATAAGTGGTCATTGATTGGACAGATGAAGACTACAGATGGGAGTTTGAAGTATGACAATTTAGCTCAACTTATGCTAGGTATTTTATTCATTCCTCATAGTAACGCCGAGTGTGAGAGGATATTCGGCCAGGTAAAGAAGACAAAAACCCAATTCGGATCGTCATTGTCGGAAAAATCGCTTGAAACATTGCTAAAAGTAAAATCTGCACAAGAGGGCATGTGAAATTAGAAATTGAATGTGAATTTAAAAATTCATCGTCCAAGTTTTTTTACTGTTTATAAGAAAGTATTTTTTACAAATTAGAAATATCTATGTTTTTGTTTTTTATTATTGCGTATTTAAACTTTTGTTTTTATCTAAGAGAGATAATATAATAAAACTGTTCTAATGAGATTTAATTGTTTCTTGGATAACAAAAACTGTTAATTATCAAATATTGTTAATTGTTTATATTCTATTTATTATTATTTACGCGACGTCATACTGTACGCGTACGCAATACGACTCGATTCGTTGCTGCAACATAACATAGCATGTTATGCGGTATCAGAAGTAACGAGAAACCTAACGATACAATAATAACGAGTACTAATTGTTATAGTAACGAATACAAACGGGTACGCTTTTTTTCTTTACTTTTACACCTCTATCTTCAATAAAGAAAAATAAAATACACAACAGTTTATGTTAAGAACAATACCTATTCAATTATTTCACAAACACAATTATTACCATTTATTTTCCGAGATCCAAGCCATTTAAAGAGTATACCAAAAATTATCAAAATCCACAATTCGTTTTCAACTAATTTCCCTTGGTTAACCACCTTGGTCAAGTTCCATATGTATATGACCAAAATCAACAAAATACATACTGTAGGATTCCATGATGGTTTTACACTAAAAACCTCTAATTAAAAACATTAACCCAAGATAATAGACACACTTTTTTTAATTAAAAAAATCAGAAATGAATAAAAATATCTTAAATATGTAAAAAAAAAGTTCAAAAAATTGTTCAACCGGAAAATAATTTTGTTTTAAATAAACGTACTTAAAAAATGTACTAAATAGTTGCCGTCACCCGACCTATGTGAAAGGCCCGGGGGTACCTGACGGGCGCTACGGGCGTAGCTGTGCTCTTGTTGTCCGGAGGGGCGCCAGGCTAGCGGACTGCTAGGCCGTTGATGTTGGGTCGTGGGTACTCTGCCCCCGCGTGCCCCGCCAGGTACACGGCTTGAATCTACCCTGAATGGTTCTCTCTTGACTGTGAAGGCCGCTCGGCCGTGTGGAGGACGGGAGACTCCGGAAAATTAGTATACACGAGTTGGTGAGAATTACCTTTAATCTAGTCCCGCTACAAAACACTCTCACCAACACTTGGCGACGTCTAGCCGTTACACAATTAACACAGAAAAAACAACGCTACTCGACATTAATGGTTACCGCGGCAGTCTCGCGGGACGCGGGTCGATGCTCGCTGGAGACGGCCAGCGCCGAACATTAACGGGTGCAGGAGGTGCTCTATGAGCGGGCTCCTAAATTCGGCGAAACACTTACGTGTGTGCAGCCGGCAGGCATATGCACGGCGTCCTTAAGTAAAAACACTTTCACTGGAGTCGGCCAGTACCGTACGTTTTGTGCTACGATACGTATCGCGGTATCACAATGCCGTCGTCCGGGGTCTCGGGCTCGAGTCCCGGTGTGGCTCCTAGTGGGAAAAGGCGGTTCTTGATCTGTGTTGTCCGGGTGGGCGCCAGACTAGCTCGTTTCTAGTCGTGAATTTGGGGTCGTGGATGTATGTGCCCCTGCGTGGCCCACTAGGGCCGGCGGCGGTGTTGCGTGAGATGATTTTAAATAAGAGACGTGGAGTTGAGGTGGCGGTGTCGTACCTTTTATTCAGAGGAGCGAGTCGTACACAATACAACACTCTACAGAGGTCCCCGGGGGGTTTTACTTGTTATTCCGTGGCGCCGTATTGTTTGTGTTCCGCGTTACGTGGCCTCGGATGCTGTTATGTCTCAGACGTCTCACTGGGTACGCAGGTAACGTAATTTCGTAACACAAAGGCGGGACACAAAATACACTGAATTAAGGGGGCGCGTACAGGTTACGTGGCACTCGTTACTCGGGTAACGTAAGTTAGCAATACAAAACACGGGATACAAAAATACACTGGATTAAGGGGGCGCGCACAAGTTACGTGGCACTCGTTACTCGGGTAACGTAAGTTAGCAGTACAAAATACGGGATACAATAAAACACTGAATTAAGGGGCGGGCGATTGGAGACGGCCAATCCCGTATGCAAATGTCTCGGCGCGGGTGTTGTGCCCACTGTGGTGAAACACGCACCGCAATTAAGTTTGTCCAAGTTCCCTTGCGGGTTTGTGGTCAGCGCCGTGCGCGTGACCTTAAACAAAGTTCTGTACGTTGCGGGAGACGGCCCGTGCCGTATGCTGAAGAGCAGCCCCGCTGACCAAGTGTGGTGCGGGGTGTCCTTAAGTTGATGCGGCCGGATTAGGTCCGGGACCGAAAAAAGGGACCGGGTACTCACGGAGAGGTTAAGTAATAAAAGGGGTTTGGTTAATTAGTGACTATATTTACCGGACGTTACTTTCAATGTAGACAAAGGATGTTGCCTCTCCGTAGGACGTAGGTCCGCCCCGGTCCATGAGCTGCGCTGAACTGCCGAACTGGCATGGCGTCCGAGGGAGGCTCGGCCTCTCTCGCGCCAGGCGTGACCTCATTACGCTAGACTCCAAACGGGTGTGTCTGGAAGAGATTTTATTGTCGCTAAAATCCTCATTTAATGTTTCAGGGGCAATGGGTACGGTTCTTCTCTTGTCTACTCAGGTTTCCGCAGCTTTGTCTTTAATTGCTGTTCGGGTCGCCTGACTCGGGTGGGCCATGGCCAGGGGTGTGTTCCGTTAGCGGGAGCGTATACTGGCGGGTGCAGGTCGGGCTCTGGGGTGGTCGTCGGCCAGACGACGTCAACACTTAAGACGTACGGGATAGGCCCGGCTCCGCAAAATATGCGCCGAGTCGACGTGGGCAGCGGTGAATTAACAAAAGGTTTTAAATTTAAAGATTTAGTACAGAATAAAAAGTAATAAAATGAAAGAAACTTGGATGCTGCCCACGGACACACGTCTGTTCCCGGCGCGGAGTGGTTCGAGACTGCCGGACATGGCCGCCTCGCAAGGAAGAGAAACTTTCTCTTCTTTGTGAGTCGGCGTCAAAAAACTTATATTAATTTAATTTACTATATTACCAGTTAAAACATGTTCCAGGTGCCCAATTAAAATGTAGCACCTGGTAATTGGGTGCTTAAGGCTTAACAATAGTTTTAATGTATTTAATTATTTAAAATGTGACATCAAGTTGGCGACTGTAAATTTACTACCATGTTGTCCCACTGTGAATTGTTTTAGAGGGACTTCTCCTATGCCGACATTCACGGGCATTTTAATTAAGGCCAGTGGCCGCGGTGACTGTTAATTTGGTTTGTTGTCTATTGGGGTCACGCCCGAGGCGCTCGCCTGACTCAATCCGGCTGGGCAAGGGGCGCGCTCCGAAAACGGGATACGGTACTGGCGGTGCGGAGCACGGGCTTAAAGGCCATGGTCGGTACGACGACATAGTAACCTCACAAAAACAATAAGTATTTATTAATTCATAGGGATAAAAAAAAAGGATTTTCCGAAATTAAAAATAATTCCAGCGTTAACAAATTGTTTTATTTACAATAGGTAAAATCCATAATTTTTAGCTAGGCCTTAAGATCTTATACCCATACAGCACACTTGGTGTAAGAAACGTCGCATCGACGTGGTAATGTCGAAATGTGGTCACGTCACCAAAACCGACGTCGAATCGACGTGGTCTTTGAAACCATGAAGTAAGTGTACGTTGTCCACGTCGGAGCGACGTGTTTTTCAGTTTCCCTGAGGTTCGAGTCGCCTACAGGACGTCGCCATGACGTCTATCTTTCGACCATCATGTTCCGTTTTAGAAAATAATAACAGTATAATTAATTAATGTAAAATTATAATAATATTACATTAATAAATGTTCATTGTCCTTTTTACTAAATGTAATAAGTATTTTTTTAAATTAGATTTAAACGGATGTTTGAATTGTTTCTGCGCAGTTGGTCATTAACGGTTAATGGCGTGTTTTTGGAATATTATTGGCGTTCTGAATTCTGTGGTTCTGGACTAGTTTGGTAAGTTTAGATTTGTAACGCTATGTACTATTTAATGCAGTTTTGTTTGTTATGTTTAGAATGATGAAGAGTATTTTATTTTGTGGATTCGCGAATCCCATGTTCTATACATAACCTCCATAGACACACTTCACGTGCGGCCGTTTTCGAATATAAAATGTTTGACTTGTGTACACTAAAGTTCCCGTCACTTTTTGTGAATACTATACTGAGGACTTATTTTGTTAGTTTTTAAAAGCATTTGCAGGCGTATTGTAGAATACGATACCAAACAAACAAAGGTTAATTTAGGTTGGGTACGTTACGTTGCGTGTTGTTACGTAGGAAATCGGAATAATGCATGTTTTATGATTCCTGTTGCAGTGGTAAACGGTTACAGGTAAAATAGGGGCAGTAGCTCACTTTAACCTACTGAAATGATACTTTGAAGTTCTGATGTGCTACCATTAAAAAATCCCATTGCAGTATCAATACAAGAATTGTGGGTAATATTTGGGTAAATATGTAGATTAGCTGTATTTCCTTAAAAAAAACACAATGTTACTCTCCAGTTATACAAAAACGGCGATATCTCCTAATAATTTGGAATTTCTTATCTCCGCCGCCTTTAATGAAAAGAGGAAGTCAAGGAGCACAAAATGACACTATTTTGGGATTTTTAATATATATATTTTTTTTAACAGATATCGTTACTCTCCAGTTTTACCATATTTTAATGCACGTAGGTACTGTAAATTCATATAAACTATTATTCTTATGATGTCACACATTTATTTGTAATATTGGTAAAAGTTTCGTATTGCGTATCCGAGGAGATCACTTGATCCTGAGGACACGATCCTGTAAATATTGATGCTGTGGTGCATGATGCTTGCTGTTGTGATTTAGCATGGTTTGTTAGGTTAGTGCAGCTGCATTAAATATACTTGAAAAACATGCCATCATAATGAAGGTATCTCCTTGGATACGCAATACGAAACTTTTACTGTGATATTAATATTGTGATCATGACGTACAAAATGAATTGTACGGAATTACTTTTACATGCTGACTAAAAACGGCGTATTATCGCTGAAGGTAATTAGAGGAAATCACTTGCAAGGAAGTGTCGCAAATTTGTTCAAAAGAATGTTGACAAATCAACTGGCTGCAGAGTACAGTTGGTGGGGAGCAAAAGGGAAGAAAAATTTCAGAAAATTGGAACTTTCACATGTTGTTATGAGTGAGTAGCCAGTATTAATTTGGTTAGCCAAAAAAAATTTTCAATTAGTTAAAAAATTAATAATTGCAGTGTCTTAGTCAAGTATAAACAGATGTGTATTTGTGTACAGCTGAGGAACAATTTCATGTGTAGCTTGATTTTGCTGCCATGGGAATTATTGTTGTGCAGTAAATTATGAAGCAAGCGAGAGTTGGTATTAGCAGAAGATTTCAATTACAGTTATCACTCTATTTTTGCCACTCCTTTTGGATCTGTTCCTCCTCTGCAACGTCCAAGAATGGTAAATCTGTGACCTGATGTTTCCGAAGTTTTTAGATATGCTAAACCCCTTGTAATTTCAATTTTTTCTTTGGCCATTCACATACTGAGTAAATTCATCTGCATTTATAATTATTGTAATAGTGAGTTTAGAAAATTTGTCATAATGCAACCCCGTGTGATATCAGGCCTTAAAATATAACGTAAAAGCAACAAAATACCAAAATAAATGTTTGTAGTATAGGCACTGATTCCCTGTAACAAAACAATATTTATTTCATGTGGAACTCATTTACCTTCAAAAATTTGTTTCAGGGGTGGTTCGTTTCCATTATCCGTCTGCTACCGAGACTGAAGTGTCCATCATTATTTCTAATTGGTTAAAACATGCGAAGAAGAGATGTAGCTAGTGTTGTAAATGAAAAAAAGCATGTGTTTTTTTCTCTCAAAAATAAATGTTTTTTTTTTTTAGAAAAAAACTTTGTCCCTAGTTTTTTTTCCCCCACTTTTCAGGTTTTTTTTATTATTTTATATACTGTAGCTCATACTTTACAGTTAATCTTTATTGTGAAAAAAATACTTTTTTTTTGTTTTTTGTAAAATAAAACAGGTTTTTTTTATAGAAAAATGCTTAAAAAAGGCATTTTTTTTATAAACTCTACATGTAGCACTCTTAATAAGTAAGTATAATTTGTTTAGTGTTTATTTGTGATATGGGCCTCCAGTCATCATTATAAGTTCAGGGTACCTATTAACTGGGAAACCAGTCGGTCAAATCTTATTTAAAAATTATGGCTTGGGCTTGTACCCTCAATATACGTGTCGTTAGAAAAATTGTTAAGTGTCAACATGCTGCCAATTTTTGATATTTTGAATTATATTAATTTGTTTTCAACTGCTTTGAATACTATGTAAATAATATCCACTTTTTTTTATTTCATTCAATAGACCGTACATAATGGTATAGAATATGTCAAAATAAAATTACAAATAAACATAAATACAAACACACAAACAGGTACAAGAATAGTATTAAAAGCATTACAATATTAAAATAATATAATATAACAGCTGCACTTCCATGAATAAACACCTATTTAGATAATATGATATATAAAAGAAAAGTAATACATAAAAACAAAATTACGAAGCTACCTCCTGTTCATAATCATTTATATTATAAAAAGCCTTATGTGATAAATAAAGAAATAATTCCTTTTTAAATAAATTATATTGGTCCATATTTTTTAGAACTGATGGTAATTTATTGAATAACCTAATACCAACATTTCTAACTGACTGTAAAGTTTTTTTTCTTATGAACCCTTTGCAGATGAAAATCTGCATTAATTCGCGTGAAATGCTCATGAATATTAGTATTTTTTATATAAATTAATTTGTTTTTATGAATAAAACAATAATACTTTGTAAATATAAATACAGGGCACAGTAAGAAGACCTAAGGATTTATAAATATTACGACAACTGTCCAAACGTTTCATGTGGAGTATAATTCTGATTAATTTTTTTTGTATAATAAAAACTGATTGTAGATGATGTCTATTACTACCCTAAAACATAATTCCATAGCTTATTAAAGAATAAACATAGCCAAAGTAGGCAGACCATAGGCATTGTTTGGTAGTTATATGAGAAAGTACTTTAAACATATAACACATACTGTTTAATTTATTTAGCAAACCAAACGTATGTTTGTCCCATGATAAAAATTCATCAATCTCAAGTCCAAGGAATCGTGAAAGTGCCACAAAATTTAAGTTAGTATTTTTTAACAGAGTATTTGGTTTATTTGATTTTAATTTAGAGGGAAAAAAAATAAAATTTGTTTTACCATAATTCAGTAGCAGTTTATTATTTGTAAACCAAGAGTTTAATGTATGTAGTGTATTCATAACCAGAGCATCAAGTTTAGAAGCTGGATTGGCTTTAACCAGTACATAAGTATCATCTGCAAAAGAAATGATAGGAATATCGGTAAAATGATAACTTAGATCATTTACATGGACCAGAAAAAGAAGTGGCCCTAAAATGCTACCTTGAGGAACTCCTACATTCATAAGTTTAGGTAGGGAATTATAAGACTCTAATATATTGTTACTATTGACTCTAGTAACTTGAACTATCTGCATTCTGTTTGTGAGATAAGACTTCAACAATTTATTGACTACACATCTAATTCCCAAATTATATAATTTATCAATAAGTAATTTATGATCTACTGTGTCGAAAGCTTTGGACAGATCAAGAAAAATACCAACGACATCCTCTGATCTGTCCTTGCGTTACTTGTTTAAGTGATTTTGAGTTGTAATTTGTAAAAAAAATAAAAAAAAAAAATGAAAAAGTCATATTTGTGAAAATATTTAATTATCATGTTACATTCTCTTCACACTTTTTAAGGTTACTTAGCACCCAATGTTTTCAATTAATTTGTGTCATGGAGTGTAAGTACTAATACTTTAAGTTTCAGTGTGAAATTTTTTTTGACGTTTGCCAATTTAATTGAAATGGTATTTAATAAAAAAAAACCACGCATTTTGCAATTACTGATGCTTACAGCTGACTAAATTTGGAAAATGTAATTAAATGCAACTGTATTTGTTTGGGGGGGGTTGTTAAAATCAGTGTATAACTATTTTAAATGAGTATCAATTTTTGAGATGTCATTCTTAGGCACTGTAAGAACACTTACAATATGTGCTTTTTAAGCAATTTTCATGCCTCAATGTAGAGAATATCACTGGCAGGAAAAAAAAATATTTTTTTTTCCCTGAGACAATTGGTATGTTTGTACATAATCAACCTCCACCAACTGATATTGAATCCATGTTCCCATGGCCACGTAGATTCTACGACTTCCGATAGACATAGCATCAACGTCGCCTAGCCGACGTGGTATCCACGGCCTCAACCTAACGTACAATCAACCTCCACCAACTGACATTGAATTCACGTCCACATGGCCACGTAGATTCTACGACTTCCGATAGACGTTTCATCAACGTCGCCCAACCAACGTGGTATCCACGTCCTCCGATCGACGTAGAATTAACGTCCATCTGGCGACGTCGCCTGTCGCGGACATTTCGATGTTCTTTCTACGTTGATAAAACGTTGAATATACGTGTAATAGATGATGATTTAACGTCAGCAGGTTTCCTAAACAACGTATATTTCACGTTTTTTCTACGTCACTGTGCTGTATGGGTATACACACACACACACACACACACATATATATATATATATATATATATATATACTTTTACCAACAAAAAAGTGCGCCGAATGACTGAAGTAGCTGACGCAAAAATTAATAATTTTTTCTTCATTCTCAATCAAGAAAAAAAATGTTTTACAATAAGCATACAAAAGTGAAGTTCTACTCAGCAATAAACAAGAAAAAATTAATTTAAAAAAAAAGTACCTACTTAAAACAAAAAGACTAACTAAACATGGACAACTGTGGCCCGATTTTTATTATAAATTTTAATTCATAGGGATCAAAATAAGGATTGTCCACACATAACTTATTGTTCCAGCATTAGCCCAAGGCTTTCTTTACAATTTGTACCATCCACAATTTTAAGCTGGGCCGTGAGATCTTCTGTATATACTTTTACCAACAAAAAAGTGCGCCGAATGACTGAAGTAGCCTGCGCAAAATATGCTTGAATTTAATAATTTTTTTCCTTCATTGTCAGTCAAGAATTTTTTTTTTACGATAAGCATACAAATGTGAATTTTCTACTCAGCAATAAAAAAGAAAATATTTAAGTTTGAAAAAAAAGTACTTAAAAAAATACTAACTAAACATTAACCACTGCAGTCAGATTTTTATTATAAATTTTATTTTATAGGGATCAAACTAAGGCTTCTCCACACATTACTTATTATTCCAGCGTTAGGCCAAGGCTTTCTTTACAATATGTACCATCCACAATAATAAGCTGGGCCGTGAGATAATCTGTATATACTTTTACCAACAAAAAAGTTCACCGAATGACTGAAATAGCCTGGGCAAAATGTGCTTGAATATTGTAATTTTTTCCGTCATGCTCAATAGAAAAAAAACTTATTTACATTAAGCATACAAAAGTTAATGTTCTACTCAGCAATAAACCAGAAAATATTTAAGTTTGAAAAATAAGTACTTAAAAAAACACTAACTAAAAATTAACCACTGCCGCCAGATTTTTATTATAAATTTTAATTCATAGGGATCAAACTAAGGATTGTCCGAACATAACACATGATTCCAATGTTATCCCAAGGCTTTCTTTACAATTTGTACCATCCATAATTTTAAGCTGGGCCGTGAGATCTTCTGTACCTATATACTTACACCAACCAAAAAGTGTGCCGAATGACTAAAGTAGCCTGTGCAAAATATGCTTGAATTTGATAAATTTTTTTCTTCATTGTCAGTCAAGAAAAAAATTTATTTACATTAAGAATACAAAAGTGAATGTTCTACTCAGCATTAAACCAGAAAATATTTAAGTTTGAAAAATAAGTACTTAAAAAAATACTAACTAATCATGGCCCACTGCAGCCAGATTTTTATTACAAATTTTAATTCATAGGGATAAAACTAAGGATAGTCCACACATAACTTATTATTCCAGCGTTAACCCAAGGCTTTCTTTACAATATGTACCATCCACAATTTTTAGCTTGGCCGTGAGATCTTCTGTATATACTTTTACCAACAAAAATGTGCGCCGAATGACTGAAGTAGCCTGCCCAAAATATGCTTGAATATATTTTTTTTCTTCATTGTCAGTGAAGAAAAAAATTATTTACATTAAGCATACAAATGTGAAGGTTCTACTCAGCAATAAAAAAGAAAATATTTAAGTTTGAAAAATAAGTACTTAAAAAAATACTAACTAAACATTAACCACTGCAGTCAGATTTTTATTATAAATTTTATTTTGTAGGGATCAAACTAAGGATTGTCCACACATTACTTATTATTCCAGCGTTAGCGCAAGGCTTTCTTTACCATATGTACCATCCAGAATTTTAAGCTGGGCCGTGAGATCTTCTGTATATACTTTTACCAACAAAAATGTGCGCCGAATGACTGAAGTAGCCTGCGCAAAATATGCTTGAATTTAATAATTTTTTTTCTTCATTGTCAGTCAAGAAAACAATTTATTTACATTAAACATACAAAAGTGAAGGTTCTACTCAGCAATAAACCAGAGAATATTTAAGTTTGAAAAATAAGTTTTTAAAAAAAACTAAGTAAACATTAACCACAGCAGTCAGATTTTTATTATATATTTCTTTCATAGGGATCAAACTAAGGATTGTCCACACATTACTTATTATTACAGCGTTAGCGCAAGGCTTTATTTCCAATTTGTACCATCCACAATTTTAAGCTGGGCCGTGAGATCCTCTGTATATACTTTTACCAACAAAAAAGTGAGCCGAATGAATGAAGTTGCCTGCGCATTAATGCTTGAATTGAATAATTGTTTTTCTTCATTGTCAGTAAAGAAAAAAAATATTTACATTAAGCATACAAAAGTGAATGTTCTACTCAGCAATAAACCAGAAAATATTTAAGTTTAAAAATAATTCATTTAAATAAAACTAACAAAATCATTAACCACTGCAGTCAGATTTTTATTATAAATTTTATTTTATAGGGATCAAACTAAGGATTGTCCACACATTACTTATTATTACAGCGTTAGCGCAAGGCTTTCTTTCCAATTTGTACCATCCTCAATTTTAAGCTGGGCCGTGAGATCTTCTGTATATACTTTTACCAACAAAAAAGTGAGCCGAATGAATGAAGTTGCCTGCGCATTAATGCTTGAATTGAATAATTGTTTTTCTTCATTGTCAGTAAAGAAAAAAATTATTTTACAATAAGCATACAAAAGTGAAGGTATACTCAGCAATAAACAAGAAAATATTTATTTTTGCAAAATAAGTACTTAAAAAGAAAACTAACTAAACATTAACCACTGCAGTCAGATTTTTATTATAAATTTTATTTTATAGGGATCAAACTAAGGATTGTCCACACATTACTTATTATTCCAGCATTAGCGCAAGGCTTTCTTTACCATATGTACCATCCACAATTTTAAGCTGGGCCGTGAGATCTTCTGTATATACGTTTACCAACAAAAATGTGCGCCGAATGACTGAAGTAGCCTGCGCAAAATATGCTTGAATTTAAAATTTTTTTTGCCTTCATTGTCATTCAAGAAAAAAATTTATTTACATTAAGCATACAAAAGTGAAGGATCTACTCAGCAATAAACAAGAAAATATTTAAGTTTGAAAAATAAGTACTTAAAAAGAAAACTAACTAAACAACAAAAAACTTTATTCCTGTTAATATTATGACTAAACACAAATTTAAATTTTTTTGGTCATTAACAAAAAAAATAAACGCCATAAAAATTATTTGTGTTTTTCTATCTTGCTATTATTTAAGACAGATTTAAGTTTGTATTCAACTAGGGGCGTAGAGCCAGGGGGGGGGGGGGGGTGTTTAAGGGGTTCTAACCCCCCCTCCCCCCTTAGCCACAATTTTTTTTTTCTTAACTGAAAGCAGGTTAGCTAAAAGCCTGGGTGTCTTACTGCTATCACCGGCCACTGCACTGGTGGGGAAGAGTAAGCGAGCTCTACCGATTCTCCTTCCCTTCCCCTAACCCTGTCTCGAGCAGAAGCTATAAGGTTGTGACGCCGTGACGGGTCCCAAGCTTTCAAATATCTTACACCTAGTGTATTTAACCAGCGCGGTAATTATAAGCAGGTGTTGACTGGGCTTCCAAAAGTGTAAGGATCGCTGTGTGTGTATAGAATTGAGACAATGACATGGTGTCATGTAACTCTTCAAGCTAAAGCTAATTGTTTCCAGGAATAGATCAGTTCTCCCGAAACCCAATCCTTTTGACGTGACAACGTCTAATAAATCGATGAACGCCGGCTGCACGCACGAAAGTGTCCCGTTACACTGTGTCCCGTTACGCTCATTATACGCTTGAAGGCTTCCATGAGCTTCATGGGAAAGTGTAAACAGGTATAGTACATTCACGTGAACCTTCAACTGCGTGTAACACAATCCTTAAAAATACTGAATAAATTATGCTGAGTAAATAGTGTTCAAAAAGGGGTAATTTAACAATTATAGCCAAGAATGGATTCAAAGGTTAAATTAGCAAGAATGAATTTACATACATGTCGTTTAACCCTGGGCAAAAGCCTCACGTAAAACATTCTTTCACATACAAGAGTAATACTGGGTTTTTAATAATACTGATAGCAAGAAAAATTAGCGGTACAAATGCCACGGCAAAATACGTGAACACATATCCATGTTTTCTTTAGGATTAAATACTTAATACATAATAGAAACTTGATAGAACTTGATGGATAGAAATATTACAATTAAGTATTAACGCTTACACACAAGGATAATGACATGCCTCATTAGAGAATACAAAAAAACGTCAAATGAACATGCAGGCGACCGCGGCCTAACCTACACTAGGCGGTATAAGCTTACTGTAAAGCATGATAAAGCATGATATAAAAGGAAAATTCACAAATTAATACATTAAATACATTACGTAAAAACAAGTCCTAACGAAGACTGTAGACCAGACGGGGAGAGACGTCAAACAAACTATGCATGGTACTAATACAAAAAATGATCAAGGAAAACAATAAGTGCCAAATAGAATTTAGACGGTGACGGCCGAAATGGAATTTATAATACAGCTATTACCAAGTACCGTTTACATTACTGTAAGGGTCACCACCTTACAACACTTACGTGCATTCTCCCCGCTGTCACACTCTCTCTCTAAAGCAAGTATCTGACTACATGCTTAATACACGACCAGCACCGACTGTGTGCTAACGAACAAGAAGAGCCTTCAAGGCATTACACCTAGTTTTAATTAAGCAAGAGGGCGCCACGCACATGCGCGGACACCTCACGAGGGGAAGTCAGACACAGCACTGGACGCAGATGGGGGGGGAAAGTAGGAAGGGAAGGAGCGCCGAAGCCCGCCGCGCGGCGCGAAGTTCAAGTGACGCGCACCGACCACTTCACGCTTGCGCCGCATCTATCTCTCTTCCACTCGATTGGAACAACCATCGATTTGACTTTTTCGAGGCACATTTAACTTGAAACACACTCATTCGTTTCCTACTTTTCCTATCATCGTTCTATCATTAACAGAATAACACAGATTGGAAGAAGTTAAATAGCAAATATGTATAAAAATAGTTAAAATAATATCTTCGTTAAAGTAATAAACATATTTGAATTAATGAGTGCAAATAAAAGTACATTTATCAATTAAATTGTAGATTTCATTTCACTACTTCTTTGTATCCATACAAAATAGTGATAATTCAATAAAAATTATTCAATTTTATTCATAAAAGTATGCAATCATTTCATCAATGTTTTTTTATGACGTTGTCACGTTAATTTATCGTTCGTAAACCGACATTACAGACAACCAATTTTTTTATTCACTTTTTTTTGTATTGTCGAGCTTCGAGCACTATTTATGATTTTGAGTAGACGTAAACAAGACACTTAAATTGATAAAAAATATCTTTAATTAATTTCTTACTTCATCACTTAAAAATTTTTTATTAAAAAATTAATAATATTTTTACCATTTCAATATTTTAAGTTAAGTACCGAAAACTGCTAAAATAGCACTATTTTACACCTTAAAATCCAAATTTTTTCCGGGGGTGGGTGGACCCCCGGACTCCCTCGTTTTAATAGGGGGGGGGGACGACCATGCTTCTCAACCCCCCCCCCCCCCCAAACACAAATCCTGGCTACGCCACTGTACTCAACACATTTATGTTTATAGTATACACATAATTGATAGGTCAAGTTGCGATATCTGTACACGTGGTGGTGTCAGGTATTACATTTGTGTTTACATTTTTTTCCACTAAAATACTACAAAACGATTTGTTTGTGTGTGTGTCTGCGCGCGCGTGTGTGTGTGTGTATATATATATATATATATATATACATACACACACACACATACATACATACATACACACAGTACTATTGCTTTGAGGCGCAGGTTGGTTACGGGAACAGAAGGATGGTTCTGGAAGAAGAGTTGGAAAGAGTAGAAAAGCTCTACTAAGCAAAGGTGAGGAGCTTGGACTCTTCGGTCCGCATTTATTTTGGATGGCACTGATTTTTAGGGGGTGGTTTGCGCCGTTTCCCGCCATGCTGCTAGCCAGCACACATACTTAAACTAGAAATATCAGTAAGAATTGTAAATGTGTAGGAGATTATTCTTGGGCGCTTCGCCAATTAGGGTCTCGGGACCCCAAAAAGGGAAAAAAATCAGACCATAATTAGAGCCCCGCTGGGCCAAAGCACGACAGTATTTTTAGATGGCTGCGTCGGTGTTGGGCATTGTATGAGTCACTTTAAACTACGATTATACTTAATTGAACTTAATAGTATGAACTGCCAGCATAGAACTGCAAGGACTGTGTTTTTGCGCTCCGCGTGCACGCGCGCGACTAGGCGGCCGGTGGGCAAGGAACGATTTCGGTCGCTTGTGTTTTTGTCACTCTACCATTCGGGTAATAAAACATGCGGGGAAGGTCGCAACAGTGTTGTTGGAATGGTTGCCAGCAGGGGGCGGAGAAGGGACAAGCAAACCCGCTACTTCCGGGCAGCTGTCAAGGCAACTGACGTGCGGGTTAGATTTATTGCTCTAGGAGCAAAGAGGCTCTTGCCGTAAAATCACTGTAAATTAAGAACGGCCAGTTAACAATATTGAGCACCATAAACTTACTTCCCAAATCTTTCTCCCATTTATGAAAGAACAGTTTTTCTGCTGTTTTTGTCCTTGTAGCAGCCTGACGTGACGCCATGTCAAAAGCAGGCCAGTTTGTAAAGACATGTTTAAACGATAAGGTTTATTTTACCAATAGGCCATATCTGAAAAATTGCCGATGATTACGATAACCGATAACGGGCCATCATTAGTTAGTATTTGGTGGAAATTCTATCAGAGAGGTCCTTACCAAAGTAAAGTATTTGATGGCGATGTATTTTATTTTGTTTGTCGACTTTGTTGGTGGCGAATTTTCGGCGATGCGTCTTTTCTTACACATTAAACAACACTTAACCACATAGATGGCTACCAATAATAGCTCGTATCTATTAGGGTTCGAATCTTGTCAAACTGTTATTTTCTTTATTAATTAATGATTTATATTAATTCCAATACTACAATCAAGCTGATGTACATGTATATTTTAATACTTAATCAATTCATATTGATTACTCAATTAGTAATGTTAAAGTCTTGCTTCCATTTCTAAACGAACACATGAAAAAAAAACATGCTGTAAACAGAGAAACCCCAGGCTATATGAATTGGTTCCGCTTATATGATAAACAAAGGCTATCGCTTGAATGAGTTAAAATTAATTTCTCTACAGCGTTGAGAAAAACATTAAGTTCTGATAAAAACAGTTTTCACCTGGAAGGAGCAGATATTGAAAATTAGCATAATTACAGTTCTCCCTTTATGGAAATGCAGCCCGGATCACCTTATTGTGTGTCGACAATATAAATTACCTACACAGTTATCATAATAATTTCACACGAGCCACGAATAACTCTATGCTAGCAATCCCCGTGCATTCTTCCAAATGTTTATCAACATATTGCAGCGACGAGAATCAGGCTCTGGTCCAGACTTCAATGCATTCGGAAAACTTAGCTATTCGCCTTAAATATATATTGTATGTATTTGTCCCCGGAAATCATATTACAAGTGCCGTCCGAACATGAAATGAAATATGCAAAAAATGTATTATTATTTTGTGGGCTGCTTACAACGTGAATCTGTGTATGAATGTGCGTGTGATTGTTGAAATTTTAAGGAATGGACTGGGTTATCGCTTTGTATCACTTTATTTGTTCAGTAATCAACATTTCGTCACCTTACACCATTGATAGTTATTCTACCAGTGAGGAAGAAAGAAACGAAAACGAAAAAACAAAATAACAAAACAATTGCATAGTGAATAGTGTTGCCACAGGGCATAACATAAGGGTCAAACAATCGATATATAATAATAGTAATAATAATATAGAGTGCAAGAGTTCAATGTCTCAATACTCTCCCTCATTGAAGAGTGCACTTTAGTCGTCATCACTTTAGTCCAATTCCATCCATGTGGTTTGATAGCTTCGGTCTGTGAAGTGGTTTTGTTAACATGTCCGCTAATTGGTTGTCCGTTGATATAGGTTGAATGTCAATTAGTCCTTCCTGTACGACTTCTCTGACGAAAAAGTGCCGGATCCGTATGTGTTTTGTTCGTCGGTGCATTTCCGGGTTCTTGGCTAGTTTGATAGCGGATTCATTATCGACGTAGAGGCTCGGAGTCTCACGAAGGCTGCCGAGCTCTCTTAGAAGTCCTCCCAGCCAGACCAATTCCCTTGCGGCCTCACTGGCGGCCACGAGCTCTGCCTCAGTAGTGGATATTGCAACGCTGGTCTGTCTCTGACTGCACCATGAAATTGCTCCTCCAGCATACTTGGATATTATCCCTGATGTGGACCGTCCGGTGCTGGGGTCTCCACCAAGATCCGCATCACTGTAGCATTCGAGGAAACTTGGGTCCTTTCCTGATTGGTATACGATTCCAAGTTCCTCAGTTCCTTTCAGGTATCGGAATATTCTTTTGACACGAACTATGTCTTCAGCAGTTGGTTTTTCCAGTGCACGCGAGGCAACGCCTACAGCGAACGCGATGTCCGGTCTTGTTGCTACCATTAAGTACATCAGTGCGCCTACCGCTTGACGATATGGGTAGTTTTCGATTTCTCTCCCTGATTCAGAATTCCCTTGTGGATTACTTACAATGGGTGTCGACACGCTCCTACAGTTTTCCATGCCGAATCTCTTCAAAATCTTCCTAGTGTAGTTCCTTTGGTCTACTTTGATTGTACCATCGTCTTGATGGGTTACTTCCAGTCCGAGGAAGTAGGACAGCTTCTTATGGCTGACTTTGAACTCAGATTTCAGCGCTTCCAAAAAATTGTCCAACTCCCTTTTGCTGGTTGATGCAATTAGCCCATCGTCGACGTACAGTGCTAGGATGAGTTGATCTTCACCTATTTTTCTTGTAAATAGACAGGGGTCAGCGCTACAAGTAGTGAAATCTAGGGTTTTCAGAAAATCAACGAATCTCTTGTGCCAACATCGTGCTGCTTGTTTCAGTCCGTACAAGCTCTTTTTGAGTCTGCAGACTTGATTTGTGCCGTCATTGTATCCTTCGGGTTGCTGTATGTAAATTTCTTCGCTATCATAGAGCTCACCATAGAGAAAGGCAGTGGACACATCAAATTGGGCGAGTGACATCTTCTTGCTTGCTGCGATGCTTAGGATGGTTCTTATAGTACTCATCTTCGCAACAGGACTAAATGTTTCATTGTAATCTACCCCTTTCTCTTGTGAGAACCCTTTGACGACTAATCTGGCCTTGTATCTTTCAATGTTTCCATCTGGGTTTTCCTTGATCTTGTATGTCCACTTGCAAGCCAGTGCCTTCTTGTCTTTGGGTAAGCTCTGAAGCGTCCACGTTTCGTTTTCTGTCAATGCCTTCATTTCTGTGTTCATAGCTTGTCGCCAGCTCTCGGAGTTTTTCGAATTTATTGCTTCCTGGTAAGTACCTGGGGTGTCGGGATTTTCTGTCTTAATGAGTGAAACGTATTCTTCGTATCGCTGGGGGGGTCTTATTTTGTCCCTGTCTCTCAGTGCCATTTTCTGGTTTTTGACATTCTCTGGGTCGCTGAATTCTAGGAAATCTTCCAGATCACTTGATTCTTCTTGACATTTTTCGGAAGTATTGAACTGTTTTTCGTCCTCTGATTCGATTTCCTTTTCTTGACCCTCTTGTGACTGAGATTCCTCACACTTTTTGGGAAGGGAAATTGCCATTTTCATTGTCAATGGTTTTTCGTTGAAGACTACGTCTCTGGATCTTATAATCCGTCTTCCGTTGTTCCATATTCTGTATCCACAGAAGTCGTATCCAACTAGGATACCTTTGATGGCTTTTTTGTCCAGTTTACCCCTTCTTTGCTTTGGTATGTGAGCGTAGCATTCGCTTCCTATTATCTTAAGGTGCTTGAGGCTTTCTTTCTTCCCAAACCAAAGTTCAAATGGAGTCTTGTCTTCTATTGTGGTTGGACCAGTTCTATTTAGAATGTAGACAGCTGTATTGGTCAATTCAGCCCACAATGCTTGAGGTAGGTTGTCATGAGCGTGTAACATAGCTCGAGCAGCTTCCACGACCACTCGGTTGTCTCTTTCTATGTATCCGTTCATCTCGCTGCAGTAGGGCATCGTGAGAATCTGTTGGATACCTTGGTCATCTAATAATCTCTTCATTTTGGAGTTGTCAAATTCTCCGCCGTTATCACTCAGAAATGACTGTGCCTTGTGACCAGCACGTTCACATTCTTTCAGCACTAGGAGGAATTTTTCATAGACCTCAGATTTTTCCTTTATGAAATATATGAATCGAAATCTCGTGAAATCGTCTTTGAATAATACATAATAACGGGAACCTGAACATGATGGTTCGAATGGGCCGCATACATCGGCGTGGATGATTTCACCGGGTGCTGTGGCTCTTTTCCTTCTGCCAAACTTGAGTCTGTGTGCTTTGCCATAAACACAGCCTTCGCAAACTTCAGAATCTATCTTGACAGTTATGCCTAGTTCTCGTTCGATGAATGCCTTTACATGCTTCTTATTTTGATGTGCTAAGCGTTCATGATAGAGCTGCAGAAGATCTTCGTCGCTGGATACAGAGTTTACATGATTAGCACTGGATAGGTGCAGTTGATACAGTCCACCATTCCGCATTCGGGAGCCGGTCAAGATGTTCTTGTTATTGACTTGGAAACAGCATTTCTCGGCTGTAGAAACGAACTTGCTGCCAGGGTTTTTGTCCTGAGCAGACAAGACAGAAAATAGGTTTTTGCTCATTTCTGGCACGTACCAAACATTAGAAAAGGTTAATTCTCTCTGTGTACCGTCAATGTAGGTGTGCACAACAATATCGCCTGTACCGATGGCTGGCACACTAATGCCATTTGCTGTTGTCACCTTATGGGGAGAACTGAATTCTTTAACAGACATAAAAAGAGACTTGTTGTTGCAAACATGGTTTGTGGCGCCATTATCTACAAACCAATTTTCATTATCACAGTTGGCAGAAAATACATCATTGTTGGTAGCATATAACACCATGTTGCTGTCAGAAAGGTCTTGAGATTTATTTTTAGGTGGCCTACCATCCCTTTTCCATTGTATGCAATTCTTAATAATGTGACCTTCTTTATGGCAGTAGTAACAGGTTACTTTGGACTTGAAATTATGTTTGAATGCAACAAGTGCCTCTTGTGAGTCTAAACATTTGGCCTGAGAGCCTTTGATTGCTAATTCTCTTTCGTGGGTACAGAGCTGACTGGTTAAATTCTCAACCGTCCTTTCACTTTTAGGCATTAGAAGCCAGCTGGATTTGAAAGAGAAATACTCAGGGGGCAGAGTCTCCAGAACCTTACAAACGACTAACATATCTGGCAGAGTTTTAATTTCCATGCTTTCAGACAACTGTATGTTGAGGTTATTCCAAATATTTTTAATTTTTGACAGGTGACTAGCCATGTCGTCATTGGAATCTGACTTGTACGTGAAAAATTGCATACATAGACAGAAAGCTTTATCTTCAGTAACACCTTCATATAATCTATGTAACTCTTGCCAGACTTCCTTTGAAGTGTTGTACCTCATTACTTGTGTTAAAGTTTCTTCTGTCATGTTACTTGTCAGAATCAATAAAGCTTTCGTGTCCGAACTGAGGAACTTGGAATCGTATACCAATCAGGAAAGGACCCAAGTTTCCTCGAATGCTACAGTGATGCGGATCTTGGTGGAGACCCCAGCACCGGACGGTCCACATCAGGGATAATATCCAAGTATGCTGGAGGAGCAATTTCATGGTGCAGTCAGAGACAGACCAGCGTTGCAATATCCACTACTGAGGCAGAGCTCGTGGCCGCATTTTGGTAGAAGTCTAATTTGGTATCATGAGCTGTTACCTGTTGAGCAGAAGCCGTTGGATCGGGTGGGACAGGCTTGGTCAACTTGCCGATGACAACGTCCTCACCCCCGGGAATACTTCTGAGTAGGATAAGTACCTTGTACTTCCATGTAGCCCAGTTGTTCTTTCCTTCGAGATTGCCAATGTTTACCTTCAGATCCATTTCGAAAAACTTCGACCGACTAATGGATCAAGAACTTGAAACGGGTTAACACACGTGCAACGAAAAGATAAAGTCGATAAAAACAGTCCTGCGATCCTGGGCCCATAACCTGTTGAAATTTTAAGGAATGGACTGGGTTATCGCTTTGTATCACTTTATTTGTTCAGTAATCAACATTTCGTCACCTTACACCATTGATAGTTATTCTACCAGTGAGGAAGAAAGAAACGAAAACGAAAAAACAAAATAACAAAACAATTGCATAGTGAATAGTGTTGCCACAGGGCATAACATAAGGGTCAAACAATCGATATATAATAATAGTAATAATAATATAGAGTGCAAGAGTTCAATGTCTCAATAGTGATAACTAACTCTTATTAGCTTATTTAGGCAACGAGTGATTTCATACCCTTTGTTACATTTCAGTAGGTGTATGCACAACTATGATTTATTTTTTGATACATGTAAATTTTCTTCTTTAGTTAGATTTGTAGATTCATTGTCATCCATTCCATTTAAGACCGTATCCAAATTCAAGTGGGCAGTAGTGTAATTGTATCCTCGCGTACAAAATTTGCCCATATGGAGTACTTGAATAATACGGAAGGGATTAATTTTAAGCCTCTACACTACTAGCCAGCTACAAAGGAAATAAATTTCTATATTTTCAAAACTTAATTTTTTATGTTAGCACATATATGTGTGAAGATAGTAAAATTGTACACTCAATTGCAAACACATTAATGTATAAGAAACTTAAGTTTCTACAATCATTTCATAAATTACATTTTAGGCCATGCATAAAATAGTTTTCACTCAATAATATATATGATAAATTAATCATTAAGAACTTTATGCTTGTTGAAAAGAAAGATGCTAGTGATTAAACGTATATTATATTGCCTTAAATCTACAGTCAGATATCGTCGTCTGGGAGCGTATGACTGCGACACATGGAATATCAATATAAATTGAGACCGTGTCAGTCATTCGGCGTACATTATTGTTGGTAAAAGTATATACAGAAGATCTCACGGCCTAGCTCAAAATTAAGGATGGTACAAATTGTAAAGATAGCCTTGGGCTAGCGATCGAATAAAGAGGTATGTGTGGAAAATACTTAGTTTGTTCCATATAAATTAAAATTTAAAATAAAAATTTCGCTAAAGTGGTCCATGTTAAGATAGTGTTTATTTTTTGTAATTATATTTGAAAAACAAATATTTTCTGGTTTAATACTGAGTAGAACCTTCACTTTTGTATGCTTATTGAAAAACAATTTTTTTCATGATTGAGAATGAAGAAAAAATTATTCAATTGAAGCACTTTTCGCGTCAGCTAATGCAGTCATTCGGCGCACATTTTTGTTGGTAAAAGTATATACAGAAGATCTCACGGCCCAGCTCAAAATTGTGGATGGTACATATTGTAAAGAAAGCCTTGTGCTAACGCTGGAATAATAAGTAATGTGTGGACAATCCTTAGTTTGATCCCTATAAAATAAAATTTATAATAAAAATCTGACTGCAGTGGTTAATGATTTTGTTAGTTTTATTTAAATGAATTATTTTTAAACTTAAATATTTTCTGGTTTATTGCTGAGTAGAACATTTACTTTTGTATGCTTAATGTAAATTTTTTTTTTCTTTACTGACAATGAAGAAAAACAATTATTCAATTCAAGCATTAATGCGCAGGCAACTTCATTCATTCGGCTCACTTTTTTGTTGGTAAAAGTATATACAGAAGATCACACGGCCCAGCTTAAAATTGTGGATGGTACAAATTGTAAAGGATACCTTTAGCTTACATTGGAATCATGTGTTGATTTCGGACAATCCTTAGTTTGAACCCTATGAATTAATTTTATCATAGAAATTTGGAATGCAATGGTTCATGTTTAGCTAGAGTTTTTTTAAGTACTTATTTTTCAAGCTTAAATATTTTCTGGTTTATTGCTGAGTAGAACCTTAACTTTCGTATGCTTATTTGAAACATTTTTTTTTTAGATAGAGAATGAAGGAAAAAAATATTTAATTCGAGCACATTTCGCGCAGGCTACTTCAATCATTCGGCGCACTTTTTTGTTGGTAAAAGTATATACAGAAGATCTCACGGCCCAGCTTAAAATTGTGGATGGTACAAATTGTAAAGGATACCTTTAGCTAACATTGGAATCATGTGTTATGTTCTAACAATCCTTAGTTTGATCCCTATGAATTAAAATTAATCATAAATATTTGGCTGTCGTGGTCCATGTTTAGCTAGTGTTTTTTTAAGAACTTATTTTTCAAACATAAATATTTTCTGGTTTATTGCTGAGTAGAACTTTCAATTTTGTATACTTATTGTGAAACACTTCTTTCTCGATAGAGAATGAAGAAAAAAATTATTTTATTCAAGCCCATTTCGCGCAGGCTACTTCAGTCATTCGGCACACTTCTTTGTTGGTAAAAGTATATACAGAAGATCTCACGGCCTAGCTACAAATTGTGGTTGGTACAAATGGTAAAGAAAGCCTTTGGCTAACATTGGAATCATGTGTTATGTTCGGACAATCCTTAGTTTGATCCCTATGAATTAAAATGTATAATAAAAATCTCGCTGCAGTGGTCCATGTTCAAAAAGTGTTTTTTTTAAGTACTTATTTTTAAAACTAAAATATTATCTTGTTTATTGTTGAGTAGAACTTTCAAATTTGTATACGTTTTGTAAAACATTTCTTTCTCGGTTGAGAATGAAGAAAAAAATTATTTTATTCAAACACATTTCGCGCAGGCTACTTCAGTCATTCGGCACACTTTTTTGTTGGTAAAAGTATATACAGAAGATCTCACGGCCCAGCTTAAAATTGTGAATGGTACAAATTGTAAAGGATACCTTTAGCTTACATTGGAATCATGTGTTATGTTCGGACAATCCTTAGTTTGATCCCTATGAATAATTTTGTATCATAAAAATTTGGAATGCAATGGTCCATGTTTAGCTAGAGTTTTTTTAAGTACTTATTTTTCAAGCTTAAATATTTTCTGGTTTATTGCTGAGTAGAACCTTCTCTTTAGTATGCTTATTTGAAATATATATATATATATATCTATTTTTAGTTTGAGAATGAAGGAAAAAAGTATTTAATTCGAGCACATTTCGCGCAGGCTACTTCAGTCATTCGGCGCACTTTTTTTTTGTGAAAGTATATACAGAAGATCTCACGGCCCAGCTTAAAATTGTGTATGGTACAAATTGTAAAGGATACCTTTAGCTTACATTGGAATCATGTGTTATGTTCGGACAATCCTTAGTTTGATCCCTATGAATAATTTTTATCATAAAAATTTGGAATGCAATGGTCCATGTTTAGCTAGAGTTTTTTAAGTACTTATTTTTCAAGCTTAAATATTTTCTTGTTTATTGCTGAGTAGAACCTTCACTTTCGTATGCTTATTTGAAACATTTTTTTTTTAGATAGAGAATGAAGGAAAAAAAGATTTAATTCGAGCACATTTCGCGCAGGCTACTTCAGTCATTCGGCGCACTTTTTTGTTGGTAAAAGTATATACAGAAGATCTCACGGCCCAGCTTAAAATTGTGGATGGTACAAATTGTAAAGGATACCTTTAGCTAACATTGGAATCATGTGTTATGTTCGGACAATGCTTAGTTTGATCCCTATGTATTAAAATTAATCATAAATATTTGGCTGTCGTGGTCCATGTTTAGCTAGTGTTTTTTTAAGAACTTATTTTTCAAACATAAATATTTTCTGGTTTATTGCTGAGTATAACTTTCAATTTTGTATACTTATTGTGAAACACTTC
The DNA here is from genome assembly GCF_032445375.1 of Bacillus rossius redtenbacheri. NCBI lineage: Eukaryota > Metazoa > Arthropoda > Insecta > Phasmatodea > Bacillidae > Bacillus > Bacillus rossius. The sequence continues at coordinate 220,389,436 of NC_086330.1, read as the reverse complement.
TTTCTCGATTGAGAATGAAGAAAAAAATTATTTTATTCAAGCCCATTTCGCGCAGGCTACTTCAGTCATTCGGCACACTTCTTTGTTGGTAAAAGTATATACAGAAGATCTCACGGCCTAGCTACAAATTGTGGTTGGTACAAATGGTAAAGAAAGCCTTTGGCTAACATTGGAATCATGTGTTATGTTCGGACAATCCTTAGTTTGATCCCTATGAATTAAAATGTATAATAAAAATCTCGCTGCAGTGGTCCATGTTCAATAAGTGTTTTTTTTAAGTACTTATTTTTAAAACTAAAATATTATCTTGTTTATTGTTGAGTAGAACTTTCAAATTTGTATACGTATTGTAAAACATTTCTTTCTTGGTTGAGAATGAAGAAAAAAAATATTTTATTCAAACACATTTCGCGCAGGCTACTTCAGTCATTCGGCACACTTTTTTGTTGGTAAAAGTATATACAGAAGATCTCACGGCCCAGCTTAAAATTGTGAATGGTACAAATTGTAAAGGATACCTTTAGCTTACATTGGAATAATGTGTCATGTTCGGACAATCCTTAGTTTGATCCCTATGAATTAAAATTTATGATAAAAAATTTGAAGGGAATGGTCGATGTTTATCTAAAGTTTTTTTAATTACTTTTTTTTCAAACTTAAATATTTTCTAGTTTATTGCTGAGTATTAACCTTCTCTTTCGTATGCTTATTTGAAATATATATATATTTTTTTAGATAGAGAATGAAGGAAAAAAGTATTTAATTCGAGCACATTTCGCGCAGGCTACTTCAGTCATTCGGCGCACTTTTTTGTTGGTGAAAGTATATACAGAAGATCTCACGGCCCAGCTTAAAATTGTGGATGGTACAAATTGTAAAGGATACCTTTAGCTTACATTGGAATAATTTGTTATGTTCGGACAATCCTTAGTTTGATCTCTATGAATTAATTTTATCATAAAAATTTGGAATGCAATGGTCCATGTTTAGCTAGAGTTTTTTAAGTACTTATTTTTCAAGCTTAAATATTTTCTGGTTTATTGCTGAGTAGAACCTTCACTTTCGTATGCTTATTTGAAACAATTTTTTTTAGATAGAGAATGAAGGAAAAAAATATTTAATTCGAGCACATTTCGCGCAGGCTACTTCAGTCATTCGGCGCACTTTTTTGTTGGTAAAAGTATATACAGAAGATCTCAAGGCCCAGCTTAAAATTGTGGATGGTACAAATTGTAAAGGATACCTTTAGCTAACATTGGAATCATGTGTTATGTTCGGACAATGCTTAGTTTGATCCCTATGAATTAAAATTTATCATAAATATTTGGCTGTCGTGGTCCATGTTTAGCTTGTGTTTTTTTAAGAACTTATTTTTCAAACATAAATATTTTCTGGTTTAATTCTGAGTAGAACTTTCAATTTTGTATACTTATTGTAAAACATTTCTTTCTCGATTGAGAATGATGAAAAAAAATATTTTATTCAAGCCCATTTCGCGCAGGCTACTTCAGTTATTCGGCACACTTTTTTGTTGGTAAAAGTATATACAGAAGATCTCACGGCCCAGCTTAAAATTGTGGATGGTACAAATTGTAAAGGATACCATTAGCTAACATTGGAATCATTGTTATGTGCGGACAATCCTTAGTTTGATCCCTATGAATTAAAATGTATAATAAAAATCTCGCTGCAGTGGTCCATGTTAAATAAGTGTTTTTTTTTAAGTAATTATTTTTAAAACTAAAATATTATCTTGTTTATTGTTGAGTAGATCTTAAATTTGTATATGTATTGTAAAACATTTCTTTCTCGGTTGAGAATTAAGAAAAAAATTATTTTATTCAAACACATTTCGCGCAGGCAACTTCAGTCATTCGGCGCACTTTTTTGTTGGTAAAAGTATATACAGAAGATCTCACGGCCCAGCTTAAAATTGTGAATGGTACAAATTGTAAAGGATACCTTTAGCTTACATTGGAATAATGTGTCATGTTCGGACAATCCTTAGTTTGATCCCTATGAATTAAAATTTATCATAAAAATTTGGAAGGGAATTGTCGATGTTTAGCTAGAGTTTTTTTAAGTATTTTTTTTTCAAACTTAAATATTTTCTGGTTTATTGCTGAGTAGAACTTTCAATTTTGTATACTTATTGTGAAACATTTCTTTCTCGATTGAGAATGAAGAAAAAATTTTTTTTATTCAAGCCCATTTCGCGCAGGCTACTTCAGTCATTCGGCGCATTTTTTTGTTGGTAAAAGTATATACAGAAGATCTCACGGCCCAGCTTAAAATTGTGGATGGTACAAATTTAAAGGATACCTTTAGCTTACATTGGAATCATGTGTTATGTTCGGACAATCCTTAGTTTGATCCCTATGAATTAATTTTATCATAAAAATTTGGAATGCAATGGTTCATGTTTAGCTAGAGTTTTTTTAAGTACTTATATTTCAAGCTTAAATATTTTCTGGTTTATTGCTGAGTAGAACCTTTACTTTCGTATCCTTATTTGAAACATTTTTTTTTTAGATAGAGAATGAAGGGAAAAAATATTTAATTCGAGCACATTTCGCGCAGGCTACTTCAGTCATTCGGCGCACTTTTTTGTTGGTAAAAGTATATACAGAAGATCTCACGGCCCAGCTTAAAATTGTGGATGGTACAAATTGTAAAGGATACCTTTAGCTTACATTGGGATCATGTGTTATGTTCGGACAATCCTTAGTTTGATCCCTATGAAAACAGATCAATAATGCTGTGTACTTTTTTGCAAAAATCTGGCTTCTGGGAGCCCTAGTAGATCAAGCTGTCAAATCAACTGTCCAAAAGTTGGCAAAAACAGTTAACCATGATCACTCATGTTTGATATGAAACCTATTTCAATGAATGAATGAATGAATGTCTCATTTATGTGCCATACTTTCTGAAAAAAGGAAAGGGGAAATTGAATTTGCTGTAAATAAAAAATGTACCTTCATACATGTTATACCAATATATTTAAATTTCATTCAAGATAACAAATTAAAAGGTTCACTGTTCACAAGACACAAAACCTAAACCCATGTTTACTGAAGCGAAAATCGTACTCGATTAAAGGATGGTATGGTGTTCGGTATATTAAGGTTTCCCTCAAAGTAACGGTTTCAGAATGCTTTTAATATATTATTTACATCCCAACATTAGTTTAAAACATTTCTCTTAAGAGTGTGCTTCGTAGCATTAAAAAATGTGCCTTAATTATTATGCAAATTTATCATTGTTATGGTGTCGATGTCAGGGGTTTTCGTAATTTGTTTTTAGAAATATAGTACAGTATTAGCAACTACGTTAAGAACTGTTATTTTATTCACACAGAGAAAAGAAACACAAAATGCTAACATTTGGCATTTGTCTTTTTATATACTATATAGGTTTGTTATTATATGTGTGTTGTAACATGTATAAAAATGTTAAATATATTCAACAATATTTGGTAATTATATATATTAAAAACCTTTTATGTACGCGACTTGAAACTACGTGAAAGGTTTTCAGTCTATAAAGGCATATTCTATGATTTTTTTTAAATTATTAATTCTTATGCAAACAATTAATAAAATTGTAAGTTTCTTACATTGTCAGTATATGCATAGCATTACAGTTATTCCAAACAATTCTCTACCAGTGTTTACTTAAGGTTTGCATGTTACGTTGGTTCTTCTACTAATACACGTATATTACAAGAGGTTTGTAATAGATAAAGGCTAAGATCCTGAGTTTCTCCCGAGCGCGCAAAGAAAGAACACAACACACGTAGTTCCAAAATCCTCGATAGAGAGCACTAGCTGTACGGATGAGCTATGGTAGGATGAGGGGGGGTGGGGGTGGAGGAGTAGGAGGAAAGAGCGCGCTTTTCTTAGAATTCCTTATCGCCCAGCGGGGTGTCATGTTCTTCAACGGGCTGAGGGGGGTGGGGGAAGTCAGCCAACTGCCTGCCTCGGAGAGAAGTAAGATTTCCGCTCGGTTTTCTCTGTCAATTCTCCCCAGACTTCTTCGACCGCTCGACCCTCAGCGCGTAAGAGAATAAATATTACTATTTTCAGTACATTTGACATTTCAGTTATAAACCCGTAGGTAACCGTATGCAACCTTATGCAACACAGCAGAATTATAATAAATATTAATTTTGTGCATACATATGCAAACAAATATAAAGAACACTTCACTTATACGATAAACATATTGTACATTTTACCGCGGTGGGTTGGTGGCGAAACTCTCAGATTTGGTCTCTTCTGCAAGTTATGCACACAGCTGACCACTACAATCAGTGAGGTTGGCCAGTAATGCAGTTTTCCTTCCCGTAAAAAAAAGTATTGTTATATACTGTACGAAAAAGGGTTTGAGCTTTTATGGGTTTTCTTCCTTTACACATTTTGCCACAGATATATGATTGAACATCTAATTACGCGACTTTCTGTTGTAAAGTGATATTTTTGGGTATATGATTAAAATTTATAGTTTTCTGTACGACGATATAAAAATGACCTTTTTATACAATCAATTTATATTTGTAGATGAATATATGTCCACAAAATATTGCCGCTTATTGCACTAATTTTAGTTGTTTGAATGTATTATGCATGTAAGTATGTATAGACGAGGATAGAGCTGAAGCATTTTTTGGTTTGCTTTTAGCCTACCTGCAGCTTGTGGCTTTCGATGACCCCTTCATTTTTATTTATCATGTATGATGTTTGAAATCTATGTCATTAGTTGCTCAATGACCCTGGCATTCGTCAAAAAAAATTCTTTTAAAAATACGTAATTAAAATTTACAAAATATGGTATCGTGTAGTAATTTATAATTGCAACATAAATATTGGCGGTCGCGTCTGACGAAATGGAGAGCACCTTCATGCTATCCCTACGGGTGACGTCAACCATCACCGGTAGTTCTCCTTGTAGGTATTTATGTACTGCAGGTCGGACAAGCATGAAATAACATATGTTGTAATTAATAATTAATATTTCTATAATTAAAATTTAACTCTGAAAGGGTCACAGACCTTTACCACAAACCGCCTTCGCTACCCAGTCAGAAGTGTCTGAATGAACATATGTAGGGAGTAGGCTATTCGTCGTAGGTAACAAAATAATATTTCAGAGGTGGCTAGATAAAGTGATACGCGAAGAGTAGTAATTCTCCCCTTCCCAAACCGTTAAAAAAAAAAAAAAAAAAAAAAAAAAACAATTGACACGTTACCACATGCAAAACACTGCTTCAGATCTGGACCTGGATCAGGTAAGTAGAAAAAAGGCGTGCATAAATTACGACCACTGATGTAATACACGGAAATCAACCAGAGTCTAAGTGATTAGGAGCGAGGAATACTAGTACAATAAATATAAGTCATGGACGTAGTTTTATAGTAATTTATACTCACGTTTTAGAAATTGTAATTGCTGCATACCAAATTTACATTTTATAATTGCATAATAAAGAAAAATTGAGAAAAAGTAAAAATTAGTAAGCTTAGTATATAATTAAATGTCTTTGGACAAAAGAAAATAAAACAACTAGAGGACAAATTATTTATTAAATAGCAATGTATTAGACAAATTTTGAAGTAAAATAATTACACATCCATTGCAAATTAATGAGAAAAATTATATTTTTTCTTATATATACAAGTATCATTACATTACATTTTCCGCAACTGGTATACATAATTATGCTATGGGCCCTGTCATTATACATTGTCACTTTTTAATCAAGAATATATAAGGGCATAAACGTATGAGAGCGATTTCTCTGACGTCACGGCGGCCATTTTTAGTGTCAAAATTCCTCAAAAATGACTCAAAATTCCTTTTAAAAAAATTCCTAATTCGAGGGAAAAATTCCCGTTTGAGGAAAAATTTCCCGTTTTAGTCATCAAAAATGTCAACGGCTTGTAAATTCCTAAAAGCGGCTTAAATTCCTTAGCGTCAAGCCGCTCTAAACTGCCGAAGTCATGACCTTGTCAATTAGGATACCATCACCGCCATTGTGAATTATGTCGTAACTGTTGCAATTATCAGTACGCCTACTATTTTGAAAATACGTAATTTTTATGCTATAAAATCGGCCACAATTTAAAATTTATTAAATAATTTAATTAACAAAATTTAAATAAAAAATATTTAAACACACCGTTGCACATATCGTTACGGCCACCATCTTGGATTCCAGAACTGTTGCATGTTTCGTTATGCCCGCCATAATGGATGTGTATAACGCCATCATTTCACTTTTCTTTACGCCCGCCATCTTGAATTATAGATCTTTGCAATTTTTGTTACGGCCGCCATCTTGAAAAACAGTAATTATTGTCCAAAAAATGCATTAACGTTATTAAAATTTATAAAACATAAAAATTTAAATAATAATACTTCGCCATCTTGGATTATGAGATCACTACCACCATCTTGAGAATCCGTATTTATTTTCAGATTTTAATAAGAAAAGATTCAAAATTTATAAAAAATTTAATCAATATTTAATAAAGTATTATTTAAAAACGCACTTACAAAATGAAGTTCGGAGTCCTCGGTTCTAACCCGGTGAGTGCAAAAAATAAAAAAAATGGCGACCCATCCTTCCTCCATGTAAGCCGCCATCAGAATGACTTCCCACCACTAATGCTAAAGTGTATATATATGTATATATATATGTATATATATGTGTATATATATGTATATATATACACATATATATAGCTCGCTAGTATGACGTCACGCCCACCATCTTGGATTACGACATCACAGTCGTCATCTTGTTTACGTTTGCTAGAGTGCGCTACAGCCAGTTAGTTTAATTTTTATACACACGATAATTGCAACAGTTACGAGATTATTCAAAATTGCGGTGATGTCATCCTAATTGTCAAGGTCATGACCTCGACGGCTTAGAACGGCTTGACGCTAAGAATTTAAGCCACTTTTAGGAATTTTAAAGCCGTTGACAGTTTTGATAACTAAAACGAGAAATTTTCCCTCAAAACGGGAATTTTTCCCTCCAAATATGAATTCTTTTTGGGGAATTTTGACACCAAATATTGCCACCGTAACGCCAGATCAATAGGTCATTGACCCCATCCTCAATCCTCAGCCTGAAGCCAGGGCTCGGAGCAACCAAACTATAATACTACTACTAACATGTTTATTTAGGCCGATCCGAACTAAAGTTATGTAGTTATGAGCTTGCAACCTTGCGTACTTCACTTGCCCTTGACGAATCTGGACAGGTTCAATGTTTGGCCTCTTCACATGGTAATATCTAGCCAAAAAGGATGTTTACATTTTATTTTTGCACACAATTTTTATTGAGAAAAATGTGTTTAGCCGAAAATAGTCATATAACACTTAATTACTGTCCCGCGAATTTATGGCAATTTAATTTATTATTTTACCTACGTTTTGTAGTTACCAACGGTAGGCTGTGCATGTGCATGTAATTGTTTAAACTTATTTGTAAACGTGTATAAATAATGTTTTCATCAAATTTATAATAAAAATTATTAATGTTTTTTAAGAGTTCTTAAATTTTTAAAATCAAATATAACCTAAAATCGTTTTTCAAAATGGTGACGTTTTTTCAACTGGAAGTACGTGAGAAGTACACAGATTTATTTACTTGCGTACTTGAATTTACTTAACTTTCAGTTATGCAGCCCTTGTGATTTCACTTCCAGGGACAAGTACGTATAGTATTTATTATATACTTCAGGCGAATACGGACACGGCCTTACAAACTTCAATTTATCTAGAAGAATTAATTTAATTTAATAGAGTTTAAAATTGATTTTATGAAACACGAAAGCTATTATAAGTTTAAATCCACTGCGGAAACACTTGCTAAGGCAGTATTTTTTGTAGTTCTCTGCAAGTGTATTTTTTGGTTGTTTCTGGATCGATAATGAAGTTTTTTTTCCATGTTGTTTTGATATATAAAATGGATACAAAGATAAAAATATAAGGAACAGGATGAATCTTAACGATTTAAATAGTTTTCGGTAGTGACTGAAGTGGTTTATTCATTTAAATACTTACTGTTCATTTTTTTTTTGTTTAACTTGGGTTTGTTTATAACTCTAAAAATTAATGCCGCAACTAATAGAGTGATTATAAAAAATGCTGTTCGTATGCAAATGTATTGGCATGAATTTGCTAGCCTTTAAATCATTGAAATAAAAGTGATCTTTTTTTTATAGAGTTGGGTAGATTTCGGAGAAAGACTTCCTATTGTAGCAGTTACCACTGTGTGACTTCCGGAAAATTTCTACAAAGTTTTTCGTTACATAGTTTAGTGTCCCCAAAATCATCATCTCAAAACATTATATATGCATATATATATAACATACATAAAATTTTATGAACACGATAACTTCGTAATTTTGCACGAAACATTTCCAAATTAATGAAGAAAAAAACAATGAGAAATCTTGGTCGAGTTTGTTAATGGAAAATATCTGACCAATGGGGCAGAAATGGGGAAGGTTTATTTTTTTAAATAGGACAATTGCTATAACCCGCGCATCCGTATGAAGAGTTATTATATATCTCGTTTAATTTATACCAAAAACCTTTTGTCAAAATAACTGCAAGGTTAAATAAAAATGGCTCAGAGGACAAAATAATTTCTTAACTTCCTTAGCAGGCACGCCATCAAATCAGTTCAAATTGTTTGTAAACTTTAAATGTGTTCTAGAAAATGTTTATAAAACTATTTTTGATAAGTCTAAACATTGTTGCAGGGAGTTCAAACGATTAGAATTGAAAAACAAACAAAAATTATAACATTCTTGCCACATAAAATATAAAATACATTCTTATTTTCTGCAAACTTAATAAATAGTCTCTACAACTTTAGTCTGAAATAATACTTTATACAACCAACCAATACTGTAAGGGATTGTAAAAAAAAAAACAGTGGCTAAAGAATAGAACATTTCTTAACTACCATTCACTACCAAATATGATACAATTTATCGAAAATCTTCTAAATAGTATCTAAAACGTTTCTCTGAAACAAACATTCGTACATTTGAGAATATATATATATATATATATATATATATATATATATATATATATATATATTTTTTTTTTTTTAAGGAATTGTGTTGGCGTCATCCGCAAAGCTAATGAGATACACATTTTTACTGATTCTTCCGCAACATTCACGTATTCAATAATAGGTTTGGACAATGCTTTCTTGGGCAACCCCGATATTTGTTGTTTGGATATCAGAATTGACAATGTGGACCTAATCATTCAGGCTGAACAGAATGGGTACTATATGCTTCATGTCATTAAGATAAAACTGAAATAATTTGTGTGTTTTTAAACTATTCCCAGTTAAAATAATGTTTTTTATCCAACATTATATTTTGATTAATCGTGTCAAATCGTGTTAGATGCGTTACAAAAAATTCCTATCGATTCATCATCAATTGCCTTGTATCGGTATCTTTTATAACAAAAATCAGCAAAAGCTGTTTCAGTGCTTCTAGCTGTTGTAAATTTGATAGTATTTTGTAATTTTCATACATATAATTTCAACACATTGTTCAAATATTATTGCAAAACAAGACATAACTGCTATCAGACGTTAATTTTATATATTTGATTTATTACCTTTCTCATGCAGAGAAATAGTTATTGCAATTTGAAGATATTATGGAAAGATTCCAGTAGTAAAATATGACTTTATTATAGGAAATAAAGGAACGTATATACCATTAGAAAACCAACCAACTAAAAAAAAAAAAAAATTATAAAAATTAAAAAATACTTTACTACACATAAATCACAATTTTTAAATTGCCAAAATTACAATAACATTCAAAATATTGCGTGACCTGATACCTACAGAGCGGACCATGGGGCGAAAGAGGACGCGTGTTGTTGTAAAAAGTAAAATAAAGAAAAGACATTTAATAGGTCACGTTTGATCCACGCAATATGACTATAATCATAAAAACAATAAATCTTGTCTCAATAAAAGTTTACAATAAAAGTTCTACAGAGTTTCGTTAAATCATATCTGTGCAATATTAGGATATAGATGTTTCATTGCTCAATATAGTTCGAAGGAAATGGAAGAGTTTTCAATTGGCTTATTTCTATTTTCAAAACACAACGACTTACTGTCACCGAAACAAGTTTTGAAGTCGAAAGTTTAAAATAAATTTTATTCCCTACAGAAATCCTCTGCGATAGTTGGGACATCTAGCGGGCAAACTCTAAACTCATCGTGCCTGACGTCTAGCGGCGTAAAGCTGAACTAACACATCATTCGTCCATTTCACGAGCTACATGCGTCCGTTACATGACAAGTTTTAAACTAAAATTATTTAAATTCTGTACGTAATGTTTCAGTTTTGGGCTACAGGAATTGTAAAGGATACTCAATTTGATTTGTATGTAAAATAAAGACCGTGTACAGTTCTTATAAATATGAAATACGTCGTTTTAAAAATTTCTTAATTACAATTTAGTAACAAATAATTGTTTGATAAAATTTTTTCTACCACAATTGCAAAAATCAAAGCTTGATCTTATAATGCTGTAATTTACAATTTTTTTTACCGACAGTGCTATTCGTGGGATAAATAATTTCCGTCGTGCTTGCAAAACTATGGATCTCGGCCTTAAATGAGGTAAGTAAGAATTCGTGTTTATAAACATTGTGTATGAAATTAAAAATTTTGAGATGTATAATAACAAAAAGAAGTGCGTTCCGAAGACATATGTCGGTAGTGTTACCCACTGAAACATTATTCCCACTTCAACTCTCTGTAAAAATAAAAGTATGGGGTTGAATGCGTCAAAAGGGGTATATAAATAAAATTTGAGGCTTCTTCCTTATTTCATACGCTAGTGTCCCCCACTTACAATTGCAAACAAAAATTTTTCCTCGATGTTGTAATTTACTCTGCATAATCACAAAAAATTTTGGCAGTAAATAAGTATTTAATTTTTAAAAATGAAAGCATTCATGTTTCGAAAAAAATATTAAAGCGATGTGGGGAAAAATGTTTATAGATACTCCAGTAAAATTTTCAGTTTGATTGTTTTGATAGTTTCGGAGCTGTTGCGAGTTTAGTTTGGAGGATTCTTCGGCCGCGCGAGGCGTGTTTGGCTCTTTTTCATTTTCTTCCAGCGTAGGAAGCCGATACCCGGCTTCACCTCGCATCCTCTGCTGGTCTTCCCTTGTCCTCTCCAGATGTATTACTGTATATTAGCTCCATGAGCGCGACCTTGACAGACCGTTTCTTCAGTCTCCTCTCTCGTCATCCCTCTACACCCCATTCTTCCCCCTCCCCACCCGCAGGCTGCGGCCCACCGGCCGGAGCTCCGCCGGACTACCTGGTTGCGACAAGCGCCGCCCTCAGCGCCACGTCGCGGGGACATTCTTCCCGGCGGCGAGAGTTTTACATGCAGCACTAGAACTGTCACTCCAGAGGGCATGTTTTGAGTCGGATCGTATCAAAAACAAAAGGATATGAAAATATATACATAACTCAATAGTGTTCTGCCAATTATGTTTTCATTTTCATTTAAATTTATTCTTTAAATCGCTCCTGAAGTAGTCCAGCAGTGATCAATGGAAATTGTCAATATTAAACTGTAATTTTGACCATGAAAATTTTTTCTTCTTACTTTTATATGTGCAGAAACCTATTCGTACACTCGTTTCTTGAACTATACTTAAGTTTAACATAATTATGTGTTTTCTAAATAATTCTGGCTTGGAATAAAAATAAATGCATTTAAAATGACATAACTCAGTAAAAAAAAGTTTATTAAAAATATCCTAGGTATATTATGTCTTAAAAAGAAGCATCAAAAATAAATATGTACAGTTAAATTAGTTTTGTCGTAATATTTTCCATGCACCAATCGCCTTAATTTTAATTATTCTTTAGTTTTAAATTATTTTTAATGTAACTGACCTTACCTAACAAACCCGTAACAAAGGATGCACAGTAACAACTCACGTAAATTTTTTTTGTTACTTATTACTTGCGCAACAATATCAAAAACACAAATAAGACTTTAAAATTAGAAATGTTAAAAACTCACCTAAATTGGAGGCGGTAATTAAACACCATTTTAAACAATAAATTAACTAAATAATCACGTATTGGTTCGTTTGAATTCTGGCCTATCACGAACAACACGCGACATCATTATCCAATAAAAAAAGTAGATACTCGTACCTCGTACGTAAACAAGAAACAATGTTAACCGCCACCTCACGGCACTGGTATTGTGATGAAATTTAAAAATTCGATATCTCCTAAAGTATTTGGAATTTCTTATCTCCGCCGCTTTTAATGAAAAGAGGAAGTTGAAGAGCATATAATAAAGGTATTTTCGGATTTTTAACATTTTTTTTTTTCGCAAATACCGCTCAACTACATATGATGAAATTAAAAAATTCGATATCTCCTAAAGTATTTGGAATTTCTTACCTCCGCCACTTTTAATGAAAAGAGGATGTCGAAGAGCATAAAGTAAAGGTATTTTCGGATTTTTAAAAAAAATTTTCGCAAATACTTCCAAACTACATATTTACCAACCAATATATGAAGAAATGTTTACACTCTTTAGTGGCGAGAAGAAGAAAAGTTTTTATTTTATTTTTTTATTTTTTTAAATGTCTAAGTCGACTACAAAAATATACAATTATATTGTACATGTAGTATAGGACTCGTCAAGAATATTAAACATTATGAATACACATTTAAGTACAATCATTCACACATAAATGTAAATAATAGTTTAAAAAACAAATAATGTACATTATATAATAATAATAATACATTTTTAGCATAGTTTTGCTTCCATAATATCATTAATAGAATAAAAATTTAATTCCAACAGCAAATCTTTGTTTTTTTTTTTTAATACGCAAAGTTGGTTTTCTGATTTAAAATGTGGTGGAAGTTTATTATAAAAACATATAGCAGAGTATCTCGGACTATTTGCAAAACATTTTGTACGATGTTGTCATATATGAAAATTATTTTTTGTTCTAGTCAAATAATTATGTAAATTGAAATTCTGCAGTTCATTCAATTGTGAATGAGCAAATATAAGTACACCAATCCCTCACTTAGCACGAATAATTCGTTCCTAAAAATGTTCGTGTTAATCGAAATCGCGTATTCTGAAGCATTAGTCCCCATAAATATAAGGCTAAATTATTTAATGTGTTCCAAGATGTGTAGAAGTAATCTTTACATAATATAAATGCGTAGAATAATACTTGAAAATGCATATGTCATATCATTTATCTTTTTAAGCCTACCACCGAATACGTTAGATAAAGAAAACATGGCACAGTGTAACGGGAGATAAGTGGTAACATATTTACCGTCAGTCAGCAGGTTGGCTTGCCCGCCCAGGCGTGACCTTCAACACGCGCGTGCGTCTGTCTGCCTGCTGTTGCAAGCAGCTGGATCCTTTGTTATTACGTTTAAAACTTAACAAAATTAAAACACTTTTATGAAATTAAGAACCAGTTTTATATAACTTTAAAACACACAGCCATATGTAAACATTTAATTTGTTATGCACAACTCTTATAAAAGCGGCTATGTAAACAAATCAGTTAACAGATAAACAGATTTAGATTTTCCCTAGAGCACAAACATAACATTAAAATACGGGTACACTCCCTATTTAACGCGGTTGTCGGGGGACATAACTTTTACCCGCGTTGTTGCATAACCGCGATGTTTCGATGTGACCAAGGTCAAAAGGCATAAAACACCGCCTGTGTTCTAATAGGTCGGCAAGCACCCACAGTATAGACGGCCCGCCTTTGTGCGGACTTTGCATCCGCAGTTTCCACTAAACACGGGTGAAAAAATAAAAATAATAAATTTTAAAGATAAATATTAAATGTTGAATTGTTTTTTATTTTCCCGCGTGCCGCGCACAGTTTGTCGCACGGCCTACGAACGCGCCACACGCCGCCATACACACGTGCGGCACACAAGCTGCTGCTGCCAGTCTCGTGGTGTTAGCCACAGTATCTGCTTCGTCAGTGTCCGTAACAAAGTAAGTGCAGTGTGTGCGGTTACACACGATTCTGTGGTCAAAGTCTTCTAAAAAGAAAGGCCGTAGTGATACTTCAAACCGAATATGAATCGCAAAGTACCGAGTTTGATTGACAAAATAAAAATTCTAGATTTACTTACAGATAGCTTGTCTTTTGTAGAAGCAGGCCGCAGATACAGGAAAAAAACGATTCTAGCATTCGTACAATAAAAAATAAAGAATCGTCTATCGTGTCAAGTGGTTAAACTTTATTATCCATGCTTACAGTAAATTATAAATGGTCACATGTGGGAAACAAAAATTGCGCCAATTTAATTTTAGCGCAATCAGTGACGCCGTATTAAAAAACTGTGTTAAACTTTGTCTTTACTTATTTCACCAAACGCTGTGTCGAGTTGCTGAGTGTGTGTGGCTCGGATCGGCAAGTGTTATATTCCCCAGCCTCTGGTTAAAGGTCGGGTGACCGCTACACATAAACATTTCCGGGACTTGTTTACTACCTCACGGCAAAAGTGGTACAGTATGGTTCACGTAAATATTGGACCACTGGGAATTCCTGGGCAAAGATTAAAAATACGCTAGCCGATTTACTTTACTATTTAATGTTAAAACATTATACCAAAGTAAAAAGATGAACTTGTATAATACAATGAATTACCCAATAATATTACGTCTGTAGGTTTAAGTTGTAACAAAACATTTATATACAGATGTCCAGTAAAGTACCAATTAAGATTCTGTAGTGGAATTTTAAACACCGGACTACCTGATTTTGCCTTGTACGCAGCGACGCTGCTCAGTCAAGTGACTCATGCTCTGCCTGTGTGCTGCGTGAACACATTCCCTCCCCCACTCCCCCTCGGCGTGTTTCTGCCCGCTCTAATCTCTACCACTCTCCATGTTCTCGGCTTGCCTCTCCCTACCCAGCGCTTGCCGACAACCAAGCCTATCCAACATCAATCCCCAGCCGAGTCACGCTGGATAATGTCGCTGGACGGTGGGCTTTATCAGGTCCCCTGTCCGATGCTTCATTTGTGAGATAAAGCGACGTTAAGAACTAGTGTTTCAGAAAATATCACTGGGCTGGATTGGACCATAATTTGAAAACCCTACAAGATAGAGGAATAATGTACGGAGATATCTTGTTTATAATTTTACTGCGGACATTTTCTACGCCTAGGCTTTTTTCTGCCCGATGCTTAGTTTGTTAGTTACAACGCAAAATTATCCTAATCGGCTGTCAACCATTTATTCCATTATTATTATTCATTTCTGACTGGGGGACATGGTTTGACCCGCGATATACCCGATTCCGCGATCAATCGGGGCGCGATATACCGGGAGTTTACTGTATGTACAATATGTACATATACAAAACATAAAAGTTAGTTAAATATTTTCTGGGGTGAAATTAACACTATCATCTTGCTTTTTTTTAAAAAAAAAACGTGTCCAATTTCATCTGCTTTGGTTTCTGTACGGTACGGCCTGGTCTGCAGCCGGGCATCAACGGTGGTCTGCGGCCGGGCATCAACAGTACGGCCCGGTGTTTGTTTATCTGCGTGCGCATCTTTCCCCTCGCATTCCAAACCACTCTTCCCCCCTCGAATTCCATACCTGACGTCGCGTCGTTTCCGAGATTTTTTTAGCCTGTGGCGATTTCGTGCTAACTGAAATTTACAACGTGCTATTCGAGACTAGGGCAGTAAAATTTACATCGTGCTAACTGAATTCGCATTAATTGAAGACGTGATATGCGAGGGATTGGTGTAATTCATAAATGTATAATGATGGTAATGTTAAGACACCTCAGCTTTTGAAAAGTTGTCTGCATGAGGTACGATAATTTACATGCATTAATATACGTAATGCCGTCGTCCAGGGTCTCGGGCTCGAGTCCCGGTGCGGTTCCTAGCGGGAGTGGCTGTTGCAAATGTAATGAGTCCGGGTGGGCGCCAGACTAGTTCTGGTGCTAGTCGGTAGTTGGGTCGTGGGGTCGATTGCCCTGCGTGGCCCACTAGGACCGTCGGCGGTGTTGCGTGGGTTTGAGAGGTTCCCTACTCGACGGTGGTTGGGAATAGCAGGTTTAAAGAAGCGTACGCTGAAGTGAGTTAATAAATGACGTGTGTCATTTATTCAGTCGACAGTGGCTCTGGTGTAACGTTGTCGGTTACACGCCACATCGTACAATAGGTGACGTTACAAGATACAAATTACACAATTACACTCAACTGAGTCTGAGAGTTACTGAATTACCGTAGCACAAGTTTACAAAAGGAATGTTACACGAGGTTGCGTTATATAAGTTCACGAATGTTACGTGGAGAGGTGCGTCGCACAAGTTTACAAAAGAATGTTACACGAGGTTGCGTTGCACAAGTTTATAAAATAATGTTACAACGTCAGTGGTAGTTGTTCCGTATTATCGTGTCCCTAGGCGTTTCTGAGCCTGACTGCTCAACGAGGGGTGAGGGTGATTGGAGGCGGCCAATCCCGTAAATCTGCGTATTGAGGCGGTGCTCGCGTTTACGGCAGTGGAGCGCGGACCGCAGCTAAATTCGCTCAAGAGTTCCCTTACGGGGAGTGTCAGCGCCGGAGCGACTGAGATTAACAAAAGTTCTGTCCTCGGGAGTCGGCCCGTACCGGATAGTGCACCTACCCCGCGGACCAAGTGTGGTGCAGGGGGGGGTGTGATATTTATGCGGCCGGATTAGGTCCTGGACCGAAAAAGCTGGACCGGGTACACACGGAGAGATTATTAAAAAGGTTTTGAAGAATGACTATAGTTACCAGAAGTGAACTCGGTGTGGACAAAGGATGATGTCTCTCCGTGGGACGTGCGTCCGCCCCGGTCCACGAGTCGCGCTGTACTGGCGTCATGTCATGGCGTCCGGCCGAGGCTCGGTGGCCCTCGCGCCAGGGTTGACCTCATTACGTTAATTTCTGATCTGATAAGTTAATAAGAGAATTTAATGATGTTAAATTCTTATATAAATTATAAAGGCTGAATTAAGGTCATTTGCCCCTTCTATGAATTGAAAGTTATTATATTTAAGAATTATTGTGTTTGAATTTTTACGTCACACCAGCGACTGTTCGTTTCTTGTCAGATTGTTTTGGTGTGGTTAATGACGCAACACAAGGTTTGAATAATTATGTCATAAGGTCTGATTGATTGATTCAGGCAGAAGGCCGCCAGGGGAACACTCACACGCGTATTTATGTAGTTGCACACGTGAGTGCCCGGGCACTTCTACGTCGCACTTCTGTCAACCGACTTTAAATTACTACGTAATATAGTTTAATAATTAGTGTTTGTTTTTATACGTGGTTGATTGAAGTGACGGTCTGTTTATTTGGGGGAGGCCGGGTTCTACCTTAGTTGTTGGTGGCTCGCCTGACTCGGGTGGGTCATGGCTAGGGGCGCGTTCCATTAGCGGGGTGAATACTGGCGGTTGCAGGTCGGGCTTTAGGGTGGCCTTCGGTCGGACGACGTCAGTACAAATATTTTCTGTATTTGAAAAATTTTAGATGAGTCCGTGGAATTACCCCAAAATATTATTCCATATTGTGAGGTTCAACATAAAAGTAAATAATTTTTAAAGCATTTAGATTAGTCTGTTTTGAAAATGTTCTCATAGCAAATAACATTGAGCTCATTTTTTTTAGTTAAATGAGCAATATAAGATTTCCAATTAAGTTCTTCTCAATATATTTACCTAGTATTTTGGTTGAATTTTATTGAGATATATTATCACCATTTAACGATACAGTTGGGTCTTGCAAATTGTATAAGTTATTAAGTTTAAAATGCAGCCACGTTGTTTTTGTGTTAGTAAGAATTAATTCATTAGCCTTAAACCAATCTATGATGTCCCTAGTTAAAATTTTAATATTTGTAATTAAACTTAAAGGGTTATCTCCATGTATAGATATATTAGTGTCGTCAGCATATAATACAATTTTCCCACTCTTAACATTTTTAGCCAAATCGTTAACGTATATAAGAAAAAGCAAAGGTCCTAGTACAGAACCCGGAGGAACACCAACAGATATGTTTTGCCTATCTGAATGAACATTATATTTTATGTTGGTTAAGGGATCTATATGTTGTACTACGACTACTTGTGAACGCTGAGACAAGTAAGATGTTAACCAATTAAGCACTGTATCTCTTACACCATATGTGCTTAACTTTTTAATTAATATTTTATGGTTAACACTATCAAAAGCCTTACTTAGGTCACAAAATAGCCCAACAGGATGATTCCTTCTGTGTAGGTCCATAGTTATATTGCTGATAAATTCATAAAGTGCAGTTATCGTCGATTTACAACACCTGAATCCATGTTGACTGTCCACTAAAATTTTATTTTTCTCAAAAAATGACATTAATCTATTAAACATTAATAATTCTAATATTTTTGATAATGAGAACAGAAGAGATATTAGCCTATAATTCTGACAGGCGTCACGAGGACCTTTTTTATGCAAGGGAATAACTTTTGAAAACTTTCATAAGGTAGGAAAATAACCTTGCATAAAAGATTCATTATGAAGATATAACAATGGGTCAACTATATAATCAATACAAGTCTTTAATAATAAAATCAGGTACAGCATCTAAACCTGATGAACATTTACCTTTTGATTTATGAACTACTGACAATTTTAGTTATAGGAAATATGAAAATAGAAGACGATGTAAAGGTTGTGCCAGAAATGGAGGCTGTATTGTACACATTATTATTAATAATCTGATGAACACGGAGTTGGTTATGCAATATTTTATAAAAATATTCACTAAACTCATTAGAAAAAATCTTTGCTCTTCTGGTTTTGAACGACAGCATCTTACTGCACATTTTCGCTTATAGGCATATCGTCCAGAAATTTTTTTTTTATTTTTTTATTTTTTTTTTAGTTGTTTGTATGGTTAATGGCTTTCGCCCACAACCAGAACTAAATCATTCCAATCTTTATCATATCGTAGCAATCAAATCTCTTACTGTAAATTAACACCCATGCCTTACCCGGGACTCGAACCCAGAACCCCTCGCACCGTAAGCCGGTGTGCAACCGACTACGCTACGGAGGTCGGCCGTCCAGACATTTTTTATCTTTTCACGTTTTCTTGCTAACCAAATATTTTAAAATAATTTATAATCAGTGTTGCCAACCTTTTGAAACATATTTATGCTACAACTCAGAAAAAAAATATGCTATTTTGAGAAAAATTATGCTACATTTAACCAATTTTCTTTTAAGTTATTTATTAAGGTAGAAAAACATTGCTTTTACGATGCAAAATAATAAATCTGTAAAATTTTTGCCAAAAATTAATATTGCACATAAATTATGATATGCATTATTATAAATTAATATCCATTTGCTTTTTAGTCCAAGCTGTTTTTCTTTACACACACACATACCTATTAATAGCCAAATACAGCTAAGGAAAAGCTTCATCCTCTGTACAGCTGTCGTCAGCAGAATTTAGCACATTCGCAGAAGTCAATGTACTGGACTTGGGATACAAAGATGTCTTTGTCATGCGGCCAACCATGCTTTTGGTTGGAGTGAAGCCTGTACTACATCCAGACATCTTCACTGTTTTTCTTGCTAGAAGTGTTCCATTGATCGTGGAAGTAATCATTTCCCTACAAACGATACCGCTTTCAAAACGTCACTGAAAGATGTGTGGCTGTGTAATCAGCGATCCCAGTCCTTGCATGTAGCACCGAAACTGTTATCTACTGTATTTAGTTACATTTGTAGCTTTTGAACTCAATTCTTTACAGTTCATTTTTTCTTAAATAAAGAAATTATGCTACTTTTGCGTAGCATAACTGGCTTCATATGCTACATGCTACAGCAACAACAAATTCTGCTACATGTAGCATAATTATGCTACGGTTGGCAACACTGTTTATAATTTACCAGCTGCAAGTTGTTTACGGGGCGACTGAATTGTTTCGACCCGGCGTAGTGACTATTCCGGATTCCCTAAGTAGAAGAACGGATTTTCATCGAACGGAATAGTGACTATTCCGTCTACGAAATAAATTCTGAAAGGTGGCCCGGATTTGTACCGACACGGAATAGTATATATTCCGCACAATCGTAGGAATGACGGAATTGTGTCGAAACGGCGTAGTGACTATTCTGTTTGTTATTAGCATCTACAAATAGCACACGGAAAAGTGTCGAAATATTTTAGGTGAAATTCCAGTGACTAACCTGCACGCCAGAACCATACCGATCCGGAATTCTGTCGAATCTAATATTTTAAAACTAGTTCATATAAAATGACGGTAGATTGCAGGCTTATCCTGTTTGAGCAATGCTGCCACCTGGCAGTGAAGCTAAAAGCTATGAGTATGACCACGGTCTTAGAAACCAGGTCTGGACACAAGCGTATTTTCTTGACCCCCTTATTGACGGATTTAGTTCATAAAACTGCCGTTGGCGCCACAAGACAGTGGTCCGGTTTTAACATTGTGCTTTATGAACTTTTTTTAGTTAATTGCATTTAAATGATAATTACACATACTTGGCAGCGTTTTTTAAAAACTCAATGAGAGATGTAGGTATTATAAAACATTTTTCCAACGTTATAAAGAATTTATGTGCACAGTTCAAGAAAATGGCTAATGTTGATGTTTGATAGGTTATGTTTGTTATTGTTTTGAAAGATTATTTTCATAACTTTATAACATCGGTCAACTACGCGCTATTGAAAATCGTGATTCGTAATGCTAATATTTTAATGCTTTTTTTCCGGGAGTTATATATGTAGTGTTTAATTAGACACAGTAGTCTAATAACTCTCCTATATACAAAATTTCCGCTACGAAAATAAAGTAACAGTTTGTGTAAAAGTAGGTACCAATTTCTGTGAAACTAATTATAACAAGAGCTTAAACTATGTCGCAAAATAAAATTGCAGTGAAAAGTTTGCCTAGTAAAAAATTGTTTAACAGTGGCTACAGGCCATTTCATTCCTCCATTCTTCTTATTTGTAGTACTTTGGATGATCAGCAAATGAATGCCGGTGAGTGTTCCAGGCTGTGGATGATTATTATTATTATTATTATAATAGCTGCAATTGGGTACAGAAGTGCCCGGTGGCAAGCATTCGCCCTACTTTTCCCGCACTCTTCTTCTGAACTTGTAATTTTTATACCAAATATTTATTACGTTTTTATCTAAGCTGCCACCCAAAGTACTTTTTGTCCAAATTAGGTCCCCAAAAATGTTTAGCTCCAGACCACCACCACCTAGAATGCCTGGTTGATCAGAAAAAGTAGAATTATTAAACTTACCAAGTAATGTGATAAAGAATGTAAAAATAATATTAATAATCAACATTGATGTTTGTTTTTAAAACACTTATAAGTAAGAATGCAGCTGTAAAAAAAGTATTAAGATTTCTTCAAAATTTGTAGGTGCAAGCATGTGGGTGCAAGGTTTAAAAATTTTGTTCATTGACTCAGTGTGACCCTTTGGGAAGCAGAGTGACACAAATAAATTGTTCTTACAATCCGCCAGCTATTTTCCTGGACTTAACAGTTTCCCTTACTGTTTTAGATTTGGCATTCACTGCAACCTTTTAACATCGTACTTCATTTCATTATATTTAGATTGTATTTTGCATATATTGAGATAACACATTTCCTCCCATTTCATAACCTTTTCACTTTTGAAAATCAAGACATAATAAAGGAACTTCAGTATAGTTTCAATAACACAGATGCAGTTTGCTTGTTTCAACGATAACTAGGTATGTTGTTACCTAGGATTTCTTTTTTCCAAGCAGTCACAATATCTTCATGAAAAACAAACATACTACTTTCATAATAAAAATAAGACAGACACACAAGTACTCACAGATTGGTACTTGTAGAAAGCAAAAACACATAGTTTGTACAACACATTTAGGTACTCAACAGATGAAGCTCGCTTAAGCTAGCAAAACCATTGCGACCGCGCTTCCGCACAAAAATGTCAACCAAACTGTGTGCGTGTGTTTAGTTTCTACAAGTACCGATCTGTATATGTATGTCTGTCTTATTTTTAATACGTAATTAGTTTCCTAGTGGCCTTTGTCACGCATTTATACATACTACTTGGTTAATATATAATTTATGATCTACAGAAAATATTAAACATCTTAATGGTCTTTAACCGAAATTACAAAGGAAACTGTAAAAATTTTACAAAATGGAAGGGGAAAGGTGGAAATACACCTAGGAAGTGCAGTTATTTTGCAGTACTAACTGGTAATAAAAAACCATATCTGGAGCAAAAAAATATTCTGATGCACCTAACACTATTTTCCCCCTCTACAATTAATGCAGGGCAAAATTGTTACTAACTTATTTGTTCATGTCAGAGTGGTATTTAAAGCTGAAAGGAAAAGTTACTTAAAGTGTTTTAAAATAATTTCTGAACCATAATTACATCAACTCATCACTAGTCCACAGTCACCACACATAGGTACAAAATATTGTCTGTAAAACAAATTTATAACAAATTAACAAACAATGCTAAATCATTTGCGACTATTGTTTGAATAATGAGAAAGGTTGAAATTATGACCATGCCCATAATACTATACTAAGTTATGCACTTTAGCATTACCACCAAATCAGGAACACCACCACCGAATTTCAGAAAAATAGACCAGTTCTATAGCATGTAACGGTAACTGCTCTTTTGAACAATAAATTTTAACTGAACTGAAAAAGTTTTCCCCGCTGAACATTGGTACAAAAACACAGCGTATTGCATTACTCACAAGTCAATGTTCAGTATGTAATGTCCAGTAACTCTAATTTGCAATGTAGGGATTTTAATATAACTAATGGAATTACGTAACTTAATAGCAAGTAAGTACAAATAAATATTTTAAAATCCATATATGTAAACTTCTTGAAAAATTGTGTAGATATCATCCTTCATGGCATGCTATTACACAGTCTGTCAAATGTATCATTTGTGGAATGAATATGTGTTGTGTATTCTTCTAAATAATTTTTTTATGCATTCAATGAGAGTGAGCTGTAATCATGCACGAGACATAATGTGTGTAATTAAACACGTGCTTGAACAGTCTTAGGAGCAGGAAATGAGGGCTAATTCAGTTAGGTTTTGGTTTGCTATTTTGTTTATTTGCATCAAATCCAGATTATTCCTGTATAGTGAAATATACACAATGGTATTGGAGAAGCCACGTTTTACAATTAAACATACATCAAATAATACATGTTATCAATTAAAATAATATTTTACATAATCTTAAGATACTTACATAAGTATATTATAATATAAATAAAATGATGACATGTTTACATGGTGTGAAACATTTTGAGCAGAGTACAAAGATCAGCAGAACATAACATCAAAATTTTATAAACTATTGCCATGTGCCCTAACTTGCTATTAGCATAAAAAAAACTTATGAGTTTAGGTACTTATTTAAAAACATGTTATGAAATGAAAATTTTATTACAAATCATATTATATATTTACAGAAAATAAATTATGTTAAGACTATTTAGGGAGATGTACTACATAATTACAAAGATAAATGCACGAGTACAAAAATCACACAAAAAAAAACATTTTTTAGTCCTACGACTGGGAGATATACTCTTATATTTCTAGAACTCTCAATTATTTTCAATAACACAAATGCAGTACCTACCATCTTGCTTGGTTAAAATATAACTGAACAGCATTGTTACTAAGCTTTTTATTCTTCAAGCTGTTACAATATCTTTATGAAAAACATGCACACTTACTTTGTTAATATATAATTTATGATCTATAGAAAATACTTAACAACTTAATAGTCTTCAGGCCAAAATACAAACGAAACTGTAATAAAAATTTGATAATGGAAGGGGAGGTGGAAATACATGTTAAGTCCCAGTACCAACTGTCTATAAAAAAAACTGTATCTGGTATAACAAAATAACTATTTTTATGTGTCCAACATTATTTTTCCCCTTCAATTATTATTGTTATTAATGCTGGGAAATTAGTCACTTTCTTATTTGTTCCTGATGGCACAATGGTATTTAAGAATGAAAGGAAAAGTTCCTTAAGTGATAGCAAATTATTTCCAACCCAAAATTGCATCAACCAATCACCAGTCTGCTGTCCCTGAACATTGGTACAAAAATATTGTTTGTTTAATAAAATTTATGTAAAAAAATGTTCGATCATTTGTTGAGAACACCATCACCAATCTTCAGAACAATATTGACGAGTTCCATAGCATGTAAGTGATTTTAGAACAATAATTTGAAATGAACTAAACCAATTTTCCCTGCCGAACTTAAGTACAAAAACACAGTCTGTTTTAAAAATTATTATAAAAATATTATGCTCAATCGTTTGTGTGCAGTTTAAAATAAAGAGAAAGCAGATTAACTATTTACAGGAAGAATAAACCCTTCAATACCCATGAACCCTACTCAGGTTTATGAATTTTTAAAACATTTTTTTATTCAACTACATCACTACCTACTTCCTAAAGGTTTAAAAATTCGGATAGTTTAATAACTATTATTATTGATAACAGATTTTTAATTTCATAAAAAAAACTTCTTTTGAACTGATATTTTAGTGCATCAGTTCATAATTTGCAAATATACAACTAAAACAGCCTTAAATGTATATTTGCACATGACATATTTTCTGTGCGAAAACATCAATTAATTCTAACAAACATCCACAACAAAAAAAAACCTATAACAGTGCATTACTATTAAATTGCTGAGTATTCTCATTTAATAATGAACAAAGGGTCATCCCAACATCTTTCTACGTATCTAAGCACCACAGACCTGATCCAGGAGATTGCAGATGATAGACAATCCCTCTATTGAGTTCTTTATACATAGTAACTTTTCTACGAAAAAACATAATAAACCTATACGTATAGCTTACTTGCCACTATTTTGACAGCCCTGAAGGTATTATGCAACTGTGGAAACAGTCGACTTATCACTAAATAACTGTTAGTACTTTGGTTGCAAATAATAGGGTTATTTGAGCTACTATGTTATTTTGAATAAAAAGTAAAGTTTAGCTAGTGTACTGATTATCAATTTTTAAAGTGTTCATTTTTATGATAATCATGAGACAACATTTTCAAGTACATTTTTCAAGTTGTTTGATAAATATACCAAACAAAATATTGCGAAGGAAAAACTGAACTAATAGATAAAATAACTCGTTTACAGAAACTATAGACAAATAAACTCACTAGAATTTAATTTTCATACCCCTACATGGTAAATATGTATAGATATATAAACATATTACATGTACACAAATCAGCAAGAAATAATTACAAAATACTTATGTAGCAATGCAGCTTCAATGAAATGTTTCTCGCCTACGAAATTACTACTTTTTAATATAAAGTCCTTCCTCGGAATTGCTGCCTGCCACAACAATCGGCGTTGTTCATGTTTGGGTGCACTGAACACGACACTTGTCAAATGAACGGTCGCAATTTGTTTTACAACCTGGAGCAAAAACGCGATTTGGCATTGTACAGCACGATGAATTATTTGAACTTGGTTAAAAAAATTAGAAGGTTCACATTACTTCAAAAACTGCCTCCAATAACCTCTCCACCATCCCGCCCCAAACAGAAAAATCAACATTACTCAAAACTTGCACACTTCAATGTTCAGTTTGGTGCGCATACATAACTTTTTTAATATAAATAATAAACATCAAAAATATAAAACAACTACCCTTCTTGACAAACGAGTATTTCTGATTTATATAAAACAATTCCTATTGTCAACACGCTAAAACCGGACCACTGTCTTGTGGCGCCAGCGGCCGTTTCATGAACTAAATCAGTCAATAAGGGGGTCAAGTTGAATGCATGGCAAGATAGACAAGTGTCCAGACCTGTAGTTCTAAGGCCGTGAGTATGACTGAAGTTGAAATACTATCCACGGAGTTTCGCAAGGGTCGCAGAGTTCATCAAAATCAACGTTTTCATAATAGGATTATAAATGCCATTAACAGAATCTTAGTATCAGATTTATTTCCACTTAATTTAAATACAAAAAAGTCACATACCTATAGATGAAATAATAATTGGTTCATAAATAATAAATTGACAGTTAATGTTAAAAAAAACCTGCTATACATGATAATATTAAAATATAATTATACATCAGCAAATCTGGATATAAGTTTGAACTATTATTAAATCCAAAAAGTACGCTTACAGCAAAGAAATTGGGCTTAAATATTGACTGTACTTTATTTAAATCATGGTTCTGTACATGTTGTATACAAAAATCTAAAATAGTCCCTGTACCCGTACTTATATTTTAAAACATATATTTTTTTTTTTTAGTTAAATTCATATTTTTTTAATTTTGAAATGCACTTTCATTGGTTGCCATTTGTAACGTTTCCGTGCATTGTGGAAGCAGCAGATGCGACAATGAAATGTCAGGGAGATCCTTCTCCGTTTACGTTTTCGATGTCTGGGATGTCTCCGTTTCCGTGCCATTGTAGAACGGGCCTGAGAGTGCATTTCAAGATTAATAAATAATAATAAAAACAAATTATTATTTTTTAAAATCTAATTACGGGCAGAATTTGCAAATATATAAAATTAACGACAAATTAATAAATAACACTAAAAATGTTAGTATTTCAAACAAATGTTAACGTATTTAGAACATAAACAAACATGACTACCACCAAATCCAAATACTCTGCGTCTATTGGTCGCACGGAGCAACGTAAACGGAAGAGCTCAGCATTGCCGAGCTAATCCGTGCGGGTCTGTCTCCATCTGCGTGCCATTGTGGAAACTCTGTTCCGTGAGATCCGTCTCCGTTTACGTGATCCGTCTCCGTTTCCGTGCCATTGTAGAACGGGCCTTAAAAAGAACCGTATCATTATGTTTTTTACAACTGACTTTCTGAATTATGAACATGACTTTTGTAGCCTTATTTTGGATGTCAAGTGCCACAGGAATGAAATTTATTAGGAAATGAGAATTGCAATCGTTAGAGTTAATACATTTTTCGCAGTTGGAGCTTTGTTTGCATTAACATTATTTCTTAAATCACGCCTTATTTGAGCCGTGAGCCGGCTGGTGTAAGCAATTTAGCCTTGCGTACATCTTGGATACAACTGTTTCTTAGAACATGCTAGGATTCAAAAACTGTATTTGACACTTCATCGTCGCGTTTAATAGCTCCCTTATATTTTCTGAAAGCAAGTATCCCCTCGAGCCATCAATAACAAGATGCCGGTGTCATCTGTGCAGACTGAGGACGCACCACACGCCGGGTTTATAAGAATAACTAGACCACTTTGTTAAGCAAATCAGTTTGAAAAAAATTTGATATTTCTGTAGCTAAAAACTTAGGTGCGCGAATGGAAAAGCATGGTAAATAAATTGTGGCGTGATAGACCCGGTGCAGGGAGATACCCATGACACACAACTTTGTTAGAATTAGAGGTGATGATTAGGTCAAGCCACTAACTACCCAGATAGTAAAATAGACTTGAATCGAGCTTGAATCAAGCTTGCCATGAGTCATGACAAGCCTACAAGCTTGAATCAAGTTTGCCATGACAAGTGAGTTAGCTTGAATCAAGCTTGATTCAAGCTAACTAGTTTACATTTGACAAGCTTGCAGCAGCAAGCCTGCCATGATAAGCTTGCAGCAAGCTTGCCATAATGTGATTGAATCAAGCTTGCAGCAGGCTTGCCGCGACAAGCTTGCAGCTGGTTGCCATGACAAGCTTGCAGCAGGCTTGCCTTGACAAAATTGCAGCTGGCTTATCGTGAAAAGCTTGCAGCAAGCTTGCCGCGACAAGCTTGTAGCTGGTTTGCCATTACATTTTTGGTGCTGGTTTGCCATGACAAGCTTGCAGCTGGTTTACCGTGACAAGCTTGCATTAGGTTTGCCATGACAAGCTTGCAGCTGGCTTGCCGCGACAAGCTTGCAGCAGGCTTGCCGCGACAAGCTTGCAGCTGGTTTGCCATGACATGTTTGCTGCTGGTTTGCCATGAAAAGCTTGCAGCTGGTTTGCCGTGACAAGCTTGCAGCTGGTTTGCCGTGACAAGCTTGCAGCAGGCTTGCCTTGACAAGCTTGCAGCTGGTTTGCCATGACAAGCTTGCAGCAGGCTTATTGCCTTGACATGCTCGCAGCTGGTTTGCCATGACCAGCTTGCAGCAAACTTACCATGCCAAGCTGTCAGTGGCTTGCCACTAGATGTCATGAGATGCTTGCTATGCAGGAAGCTAGTAGTGAAGTGCTTGCAACAAGCTTATAACAAGTGTGCTTTCATATGCTTGTAGTAAGTCTGATTGAAATTAATATACTATCAAATTGGTTTTGCAGCAAATTTGCAGAAAATTTCAAGACTGCCATTAGTTGTCTGAAGAGTAAAATAAATTTTGTACAATCAGTGCAACACTGCTGCGGTGCGACTGTGTTTCCGTACCATGTGCGTCTCTGCCTGAGGACGGGAGCAGATAGCAGTTCCCGAAACGTCGCTTGTTTCTGTTTAGGTAAAACTATTGTATTTGTTTGTTTTTTCGTTTTGTCATGTTTTTTGTCTCGCTTCAACTGTTGTGCTGAATTATTTTGGGTTTCAATATTTTTGTGTTGTCATCATTTGTGGGGATTTTTTCGTTCTCTTAGTACATTTTTCTTTGTTTTTTCTTTGTTTGCTGACCATATTCCTGTTTCGGAATATTTTGTGGTGTTCATATCCTTGTTGACAACAGCAATTGTTTGCTTAATTTTGTGTTTTTTTTTTTTTGAGTATTTTTATTTATTTATTTTATTTATTAGTTTTTCTTCAACAGAAAAAGTTCTTAGCAATGGCGTATGTCCAAAAACTTACATCAAGAACATATTACAACTTTTAAAAATTATCTACACAACAATTCTTACGCAAACTTCACTGTACGTAGTCACATACAATTTTACCTGTAACTATTTTTAAATGGAGTTTAAATATAATATAATTAATGTCCATATGGTTTATATATAATACTAGCTGCAGTACCCAATGTTTGCCAGGCTGAACCCAGGGTGATATATTGTCCGCGAGTAAGGCCGGGCTTCAACCAAATTCACTCCGGCCGCGGGATAGGCATTTACATGCAAAACAAATTATTGCGCGATTTCCACAATTTTTGTGATAATAGCGTCAAACAAAAACATTGTTGTAGATTTTGAAGACCTTTAACAGTGCTATGGCTTCAAAAGTTTTAATTTTTTATTTCAAGATGGTGATATCATGTGATATAATATTCAAAGTATCATAGTTTTCAGGCTATTAATTAAATCGCTTAAACAGCTGTACTGCACCCTTGACTGAGTTGAATTCTTAAAAAAAAAAAGTCAGCGGGACTGATACTCTATCTCTAAAAACAAAGACACAGCATGCAGGGGCGCAACAACTAAATTTCCAAAGGGTGGGAAATATACCTTTTTATAAAGAATCATCTATCCCCCTATTGAAGCAAGGGGGGGGGGGGGGGGTCCGGGGGTCCTCCCCCGGGAAAATTTTTATTTGAAGGTGGAAAATGGTGCTATTTAAGCAGTTTTATTATCTAAAAATTGATTACACAGCACTTTCTTTGCCCCCATTTGCCCCCACTTCAAGATTTCAGAGGGGGGGGGAGGCAAAATACCCTTCCCCCCCTGTTGTTGCGCCCCTGACAGCATGGCAAGGGCGCCCATACCCGGGGGCAGGGGGGGGCCGTGGCCCCCCCCTAGCTTTCAGGGAAGGAAAAAATATATAGTGTAGTCAGGTGTTTTACTTTAAAGAAAATTATTTAAATTCGGTATTATGTAGAAGTGGTTCAACACGAATCTATTATTTTATATCTTTTTTACATGTCTACTTCATTTTTTATGTTAGTTCAAGCATTAGTTCTGCTGCTGCGATATAAGGTGTTGTGTACAGGAAGAAAATGTGGGCAAGCTCAACGCCCGTGGCGAGTCATTCCCCTTCGTAATCCTGCCCAAGCTCACGTGATAACACAACACAACAGATTTAGACCAGTCAGAGTTAGACGACGCGACAATTGACATGTGCTTGCAGACGGCGAAATGTTTTGCTACTTTTTCGTCATAATAATGTGTATGTTCACAAATAACATCTCAAAACAGAGATTTTTCAATAGTCTTTAGGTCTACAGTTTTATGCATCTGGTCTAGATTTAGTTTAGTGTATTCAGTCAGTATAAATAACTTAAGTGTAAATAAATCAGTGAAAAGTGTAAAGATAAAAACCATTATTATGTAGTGCTTCTTAGTTTTCCTCATTCATCATATCCGCTCAGAATATTCACAATAATTTTTAAGGTAAGCTTACACCATTAAAGTTACTCAAATAAGAATTATTGTTCAGAAAAGTCTACAACGTAAAATTTATGTTGGAATTTTGAACTTAGAGGAAAACTTTATTTTTTCCTTCAAAAGTGTTTAAAAGGATAAGGATTCCGCTACTTTCAGTAGACTCGGAAGCAATTCACACTGGAATCCCGATTTTACGTACGCTCACGGTCGCTTGGATTGCATTCGTAAAAACGTTATCTTCATAAAATTTTAAATACCCCACCCCCTGAAGATACATGTTATAATTTATTGAACGGAATATATATAATATTAAATAGTAAAAACAATGACTGCCGTCTGCCCTCTGCCCTCCCCTGCGTTCCCCTTATTTATTATTTTTTTAACATTCCATAACTTGCCTCATTGCACGAGTGATATAAAGTGACCTCACAGCGACTAACCACAGCTGCACCACGCACTGCATCATGTTAACTTTTGTGTGGTGACAGATACATCAATACTGACCTGCTAGAAAAATTTCAAAAGCAGAGAGAAAGCAATGACGAATTCAAAACCATTTTCGAGGCAGTAAAAGAAGACTGTAATGAGCTTGACATAGATATAAAAATCCAAATATTGGCTGGAAGGCAGACCCACAGATGTAACGTGAATGTCCAGTGCTCATCACCTGAAGACTATTTCAAAGTTGCAATTTACAATCCGTACATGGATTCTATAATTATGCCACTTACTACAAGATTTGAAAGAGATAAAGGCATACCTTTCAAAGGTGGAATTCTTCAACCACATTTGATGAAAAAGGAGACGAAAGATTTCATGAGAGACATAAAAAGTTTGCAAAAGTTTTATCAAATCGACAACTTGGAAGCAGAAGCCAGAGTATGGTATGACGTCTGGACGAATACGGAATGTTTGGAAAAAACAAAGCTCCATGATATACTTTCAGAAAAAATGTTTTACCCATCAGTACCTAAGGAGACTGCTTATATTCTACCAAACCATACCCCCACAACTTGCACAATAGAGCGTTCTTTCAGCACACTGCGTAAAGTGAAGACGTGGCTGAGAAGTACTTCTGGCGAGGACCGTCTGTCCAGCTTGTGACTTCTAAGTGTCCACAGGAAAAGAGTGAAATACCCTGGTTTCGAGGACAAAGTGCTTGACTTGTTCGGCAAGAAGAAAATAAATTTACAGTTTGCTTTTTCAGATAAATATTATAGTCAAATCCGTAATCAAACTTATGCATATTAATTTATCTTAAAATTTGCTTTTTATGTCAATACTAGTGAAAAATTGTGTGATGTGTGCATTTTTAATTTGTTTTCTGTATTAAATTATGAAGGTAGAGAAGCGTAAGATACTGAAATTTAAATTCTTATACTTTATTCATACTTAACAATTCTGTTAACTTAAATTAGGTTAATCATCTATGATTGTGTTTAGACACTGATATGAAATTCCTCTTTTTTATCTTTGCTTGTTTCATAAAATGTTCGTATTTTATAAATAACCCATTGAAATTCATGTGTTGAACAGTAAATTTAATTATTATAAGAAGATGAACTTGTAAGAAAGTTAATGATTGGCTAGCATATCCAGCGAATAGCGATAGCTAGGACATTCAGCTTATTTTTTGTGTTTTGACATCTGAAAGTCGTTTAAATAGCAAAGGAAAAGTACATTCTTTAGAACAAAGGAGTATTCGTTCTACCACGGTTTTGAAGAGACATCGTTATTACCTACTTTTGATTATCCACGAGATATCAATTTTGCACGATTTTATTATAGTTTCGACTGACATTCAAGTTTTTACTAATAAAGCTATGTGGCAGAAGTAGTATTAATGAATTAGATTATTGTGACATCAAATTTGAATCATCGTAGGCGATAAACTGCAACCACGATAGGGTTACTTCACGATCTATTGCTTGCTTTGAAACGAACTATCAAATTTTCACGACGGAAACAAATGAAACCAGTCAACTAAGTTTACAGCCTGCAAGACTGATTCCTGACGCTGTTCAACGTGCTGTAATGCCAGCGATCAACATTTTTGGCTGAAGAGAATCGAGCTGAGGAGAATAATTTCTGCAAGTTCATATCAAAACCGCTCCAGCCGGAAGGAAGGAAGGCCAACGATTGACCGGCAGTGGCGATATAGAAGCAGTTGAGGGCGCTGTGTTTCACACAGAACTTCGAAATCGACCATTGGTGCGTACCGAACAAGACCTTTCCCACTGCGAGGAAGGAAGCAGCGGCAGTGAGCAGCCATATTTCCCGGACCACGCACAGCTCTGTTTCAGAGGGTCATCTGTGTCGTCATACTTTCGCATGTACTGACGGAGGTTGGTTGCCGTCGTATTGAATAGCATTTGAACAATTTTCGGGAGTCCCTTGAACTATCGATTATCAAGTACCTAAATCAATTTATTTTCATATAATCTTAGATCACACTAATTTTCCAGAAGTTCATCTTCAATTTAATTTTATTGTGAATAATTTTTGGTATGAACTAAATTTTAATTTGTTCTAACTATAATGTTGATTTTGTGTCTGATCAGATGGAATTAGAAGTTGCTGTTTGATTAATAACTTAACTTTGCAATTTACTTTTGAGAATTTACCTTGTCCCTTAAGTGTAGTTCATATCCAGTGGTCCAATTTGCTGACACCATTGAGCAAAAATAGCCGTAAGCACTGTTTACTTTAAAGGCACTCATTGATAACATGATCTGAGCTGATAATATTAAATTAAGTTTGAAGTTACATGATTTGAAACAATTCCTTTTTTAGTAACTTATATCTTATTTGAATATTGTAAACAGATTTCACATTTGTAATTTGAAGCTTTACTATCACTAAATAAACTTATATTCCTCGACTACTGAATCCATCTGTGCTAATTCTAAATGATAAGCAATTATGATTTATATCGAAACATACTAATATTCATTTAACTGTGAACGAGGGAATATTTTGTGTGATACAATATCGCCGTGGTAAAGGTAAACAACAGTTGAAAAAAAATTGACTATAATTATAAGCATAGTTCAGGCGTTACATTTAAAAACAACTATTTTCTTACTGTGATAACATATTTAAATCGTTTCTCTCCCAAAGTTAAATCTTTTGACCAACACGTTTAATCTTTATAATTATTTTAATTTAATTTGTACGCGACATTTATTTAGGGGTAAAGAGAGCAATGAGTTGAAGGACTGTATTCTTGATATTCGTGTTCCCGAGACGCTGCAAAAATATAAGGACTGTATTCCTGCATTTGTGTTGCTAAAAATTCACTTGTTACAATAAAATAGTTATTATTTAATTAATAAAGTAGCCAATAAAGTTTTTTTTATGCGAATGAGTACTGTGGTCTAGAATTTTATAACAGGACACAAATTTTTAACAGGGTCAGAACTGGAACTATTTTATGGCTAGTAACAGGCCGCAGTTAGTCTTCCAAAATATTAAAAATACTTCATACCCCTAAGTCTGGCCCCCCCCCCCCCCCCTACAAATTATCATATGGGCGCCCTTGCAGCATGGTTATTTGTAATGGAAACATTGAGGCCGAGAGGCCCAGCCAACACCCTCTGGACACAAGGCCTGCTTTCAAGCGCGTGACGTCATCAAGAGTGGTCCCTCACTCCGCTCTACGGCGCGCCTGTTTCACAGCGTTTTAGCTGCTTTTCGCTGTTATTTTATTACTTTTAAATCCTTATAATTCTGTCTCACTGTATGGACATCACATATAACATTAATTAAAAGTAATTGTGGATTAAAATTTAACTAGTTAAGTCATGCGATTTAAATCCGGAGTACAAAATCAGTAATTTCTCGAAGAGGAAATCTTCAACACACATAATCTTAGCTTGTCTAATATAGTATTAGACACATTTCATTAAAGCGTATTCGTCAATCATTTAAAATTTAAACGTATAATGTTATTAAAACTGATATTTTTAAGAATGAAAATGTGTGGCTAAGATAACCATTACAAAAACGTATCAGAGTGTTATAATACGGTTTTAAGAAATTGACTAAAGTTTATAGACATAGTCATTTTTTTATTTATTACATTTTCTAACGCGCTTTTAAAATATACTTTGGATGTTTTGTAAAAACGTTTCTACTCACAGCAGTGCTAGTTTCGTTAATAAACACAGTTATAGACTGTTTTATCACGACTGTTGTGTTTGTTTTC
Source organism: Bacillus rossius redtenbacheri (assembly GCF_032445375.1). Classification (NCBI taxonomy): domain Eukaryota; kingdom Metazoa; phylum Arthropoda; class Insecta; order Phasmatodea; family Bacillidae; genus Bacillus; species Bacillus rossius. Next base: position 220,354,746 of record NC_086330.1, on the reverse strand, counting down.
GTCTCGTTTTGACTGTTGTGCTGAATTTTTTGGGTTCAATATTTTTTGTGCTGTCATCATTTGTGGGGGTTTATTCGTTTCTCTTTTTTTTTTTTTTTTAAACTATTGTGTTTGTTTCGTCTTTTCGTGTTGCTGTGTTTTTTTGTCTCGTTTCAACTGTTGTGTTAAATTTTTTTTGTTCGGAATTTTTGTGCTGTCATCATTTGTGGTTTTTTTTTTTTCGTTCTGTTAGTCCATTTTTCTTTTTTTTCCTTGTTTGTTGACCATATTCCTGTTGTGGAATATTGTGTGGCGTTAAATCCTGACAACAGCAATTTTTGCTTAATTTGTGTTTTTTGTCATTTGTGTTTTTTGTAGTTTTCTTCTGCAGACATACATGTGCTAAGCAATGGCGTATGTCCAAAAGCCTACATCAAGTCAGTATTTTTAAAGAATTCATAATTTAACATTCATGCATAACACATTTAAATATTACCTTCTCCAATATATATGGTAGTTTAAATATCAATAGCATTATAAATTTGAAAGTGGATGTATATGTATGTATGTAAGTATACATGTTTATATATAGCGTGAGTATTAGTGACTTGTAAATTTAATGCTTCTTGCAGGAAATTTCAAATATAATTCTAATAGGCCTTTGCTTTACTGTATTTATTTTTTCTCTTTGGTTAAAAATGCTTTTGTTTTATAGTTCGTTACATTCGGTAACACAACAGCGATACGGCATGTTAACTGATCTCTCAGTTCCAAATCACATAAGAAACCCACATCCCGACACAACGACTATACGGAATGTTAAGTGATAGCTCGGTTCGAATTGCAGCAAAATCCGACATCGAGTAACAAAGCAGTGAACCAGCATGTGAACTGACCGCTCAGCACGAAATCTGTACAAAAACTGACCTCTGGCAAGCTACAGAAGGGAAGGAACACGTGCGCGCGCTAGGCTCGACCCTTGCCGGCCGGGGCAGGCTAGGACCACTCCTGCTGACGTCACACGCCTCCCTCCGTTTAGAAAGCAGGCCTTGTATCCAGAGGGTGTTGGCCCAGCACATGGTTGTCGACGAGGGGTGGCAGGGGGGAGAGGTTGACGCGCGAGGTGGCGGAGACAGGCTGCCGTGTTGCCAGCTCCTTCCTGGAAGGTCACCCACCCCTCGCGACTGTGAGCCAAGGAGACGGACACGCCTTGCGCGCGGGGTAGTGACAGTTCTGCATTTACAACTTCAGTGGTTCGTGTTCAACTCTTTACAGGACAGCAAATAAAAACAAAAACTGATAGCATGATGGTCATGCATTAAAAATAATAAAAATTGTACTTACGCAGTTCGTCTTCACAAATTAAATTTGTACATTACTTTGAATAGTTTTTTTCTGTGGTCGTTTTTTCATATATAATTTAGGAGGATTTTATGTCACACTGTTATGCACACCGAGGCTTCTTCGAAACAATCCTGTCTAAACCAAGTGCTTATTAATTTTTTTAACTTCACATTTATTATGACAAGAGATCTCAAATTCCTATCTGAATATCTACACACACTTGATAAAATTTTATTTTAATAGCGAGTTTTAAAAATAACACAGAATAGTTTTTGCTATCTTTAGATTTAGGCTGCTCCTGAAAATTCAAATGTTTCTGAAGACGCACAAACGATTACATTTGTTTCAAACTTTGATATTTTTGGTAGAGCCGTGTAGATAAAAAAAATCTAGCGACACTCACATTCTGTCAATTAGACTTTTTTTAAGAAAAAGATTTGATGTCGTCGAGGTCCGTGGCTAGCTGCGCCCTCGGCTACCGATCATGATGGGAAGGGATGGGGAAAGGTGTGTGACGCCAGCGTCTCACCGAGGTCACTCATTCTCTCTTGTGTAGTATTAGTGTTCGGAACACTCGACTACGTGTGACTTATTGAACGAAGTTTTATCAAGTCTTGGTACGCAGTGTGCGATTATGGGCAGCACAAAATTCCTCAAGAAACGGCCACAATAAATTGTCAAAGCGAAAGAAATCCGCAAAAAAGAAAATGCTTCTGGCACGTATGCTAAAATTAAAAAATGTACCTATGTACATTGAGTGTTATATTTATTATTATGCATACACGGATATGAGACATTTATGTGTGACCTACTGTAAAACTTTTAAAATAAGGTTGAAAACTGACTGTCCTGGAAATTCATTTTTAACATTATTAACAGTTGAAAAAAAAATATTTGTTCTAAACACATTTCAAACGGATTTAAGGTTTTCTTTTATGCTTAAAAATAATTTCTATATGCCTATATATTGAAAATTTATTAATGATACATTACACTTGTGTGCTAGTGACAATGCTAGCCGTAAAAGTGCGGATGCATACGGGACAATTTTGATTTTTATATGCAGCTATAAATACCATTTTTATTAGGATGCAATTTTATGTCTATAAATTTTTTTGTAATCTTTACTGTCAATTTCACGTGCTGGCACTTATTTGCCAGCGACAATAGATTATAAAACAGAAACTGAGAAAACAATCCAGAAATATTTCTGCAAAATATTCTTTATGTTATTCCATTTTAAAATTTTACCATGTGTATATATTTTTTTAGACGTATACGTAAAACAAACTTTTTATTAAAAATTCACTTAATGTAAGAATCTATTTACATTAAAAGTAGTACTAAATTAGATTTTCTGAGTTTTGGTGACGACTTTGCCCACTCACCGATGGACTGCCATTGTGATTATACACACGTCTTATATTTGCTACAATGTGACTGAAAAACGTCATATAATTAACGTTTATATAGTTTTATTTAACAGTAATGAATAGTATCAAAATGTATATTATTAATGTCATGTTATAATTGCATGTCTAATATCTAACAGGTGCACAATGTTATTATATTTAGGAGTATCATTTCTGTGACAAAACAACTTATGTAATTAATGTTGATTGCATCCCATCACTGCAAGTCACTTTGGAAGAAAGAAATAATATCGTAGAACGAACAAAAATGCAAGCTGATTGTGAGCTATGGCACAAAATGAGACGTGTGCGGTTAAAAGCCAGTCATTTTGGCATTGTTTGTCGCCGGAAAGAATCTACGTGCTGTTCAAATCTTGTTAAACAGTTACCTACTTAACAAGCCCCCGTTTTCGACACTGGCAATGGAATACGGTCGTCACAATGAGCATATTGCCATTCAGAGGTTTCAAGCACAAACCGGATTAGTTGTACAGAAATGTGATTTATTTTTGGATCTATAATAGGGATATTTGAGTGCTAGCCCCGACGGACTTGTGGTCGAAGAAAATGCGATTGTTGAAATCAAGTGTGTGCCTTTTGTAGTTGACCAAGGGCTCCAAGAATCTGCAATAAGAAAAAGAAAGTTTTTTCTACGTGTGAATGACGATGGAAGTTTAATTCTTAAACGTTCACACCTTTATTTTTATCAGCTGTGTGCCGTTAATTAGTAAATTCGACACGATATATTTTAAATTTTTATTATGATTTTAAATTTTTTGTGTGGAAATTTTATTTGCTCTACTATAGTGTGATTTTACTTTGTTAGTCTGGTGTACTCCTCTGAGTTAAACTTTGTCTCAGTGCTCTGAAGCCCCTTTCCCATCGGCGTATCGGATATTTTGCTGGCCTAATCCCTGACTGGCAGACAGTTTACCGTGTCCCCCGCCTTCAGTCACGCCTCAAGCCTGTAATATCATTTCTCTTCGTGACCCTAACTGCATAGACAAGCCTGTAGCTTGCAGGCGACCAGTTCTCAGAGACGAGCTGAGATTGGCCTTTCTCATCACGTATTAGTGTTATGTTCGCTCCTCTGCAGCCACGACGGGACGTAGTTTCCCAGCAGCGTTGCATTTTACCCTCCCCCCCCCTTTCTCAGTTCCAAGTAAGACCAATGACCGGTCGTAACCCCCTGGACAACAGTGACCGTCCCCAAGGTCTACTCGCAAAAACGAGTGCGCCAGAACTGATAGCAAGCGCTACCTAGCGACCAAGTCGCGAACTTCTCCACTAGCCTACCCTCTAGGGCGCCAGAGAGCAGCACCTGCTTTCCCTTGAGTTATATGGACGCCGTGGGCGAGTCGATTGTTTTCAACTCAGACCCCTCCGGCAGAGTTCTCTACTGTCGCCCAGTGATGCCAACTTCAAAACTCCGGCCATAGTTTTTTTTTTTTTTTTCGCCCGCATTCGGGCAAGTTCGGAATCTTTCGGCGGCCCAGACCCCCCTCCACCTGTAAGAACCGGCGGCCACTTTTAATTACGAGACGCGGTTTGCCGCGACACAGATCAACTCGCTTCGCGTCTGCAGACAGATCTCCAGCGAGTATCGGCGAATCGGCAGACTCTGCAAGACTTCATCCGCCCGCTAATGACTATGTAGTCGCTTTGCATAAGGGATGCTATCCCTCAAGTCAATCCTAGTAGATTAGTCTGTCTGCATAGTTTAATTATTTGCCTTCGAAATTTTTCTCTTTTAAATGTTATCATGAAGAAATCATCCGCGTCCTGCCGCGCAATTCGCGAGCTCCAGACCCTGGCTGACTCCACGACTGCAGCATGCTGGGCAACTCCCCTGTTTTGGTGAGTGATAATTCGCAACCCCCCCCTTTTTTTTTCCCTTAAATTTTTTTTGGGCATTTTCTGCCCCATAGACTGCCTGTATACAAGTTCTAATCAGTTTTGATTTGGACTTTTGCAGACAGGGTCGATGACAGGGAGAGACTGATTGCTCCCATCTCGTGCCCCCCCCCCCCCCCCCCTCCTGTTCCGTGGGTCACATTAGAAGAAACGTTTCTACTACCCGACGTGATCGTTTGAAGACCCCGGGTGGTAATGTAAATTCAACATTTCCCCCTTACCTAGCTACGAACTATCTTAAGCGGATGACCAACCCACCAGCGACCAGTGTTTTCCTCAAGAACATGTAGAACGAATAGAACTAATTATCAATGTAATCATCGGATCCATCCAATTTTGGGTGTGAAACTCATAATGCAAATGTTTATATTTCAAACTAAGAATGTAAATTGTTTTAAATAATCGCGGGCCGGCCCCTTTTTTTTTTTTTTTGTTTTTTTTTAAATCTTTGAAACTTGTTAAAACCTTTTGTCTGTAAAGTAATGGAAACAAGATAATTCATCAGGGCAAATAAAACAGGGAAACTATAGATCAAGTTAATCGTGTAGTTTTTATTTATTGATTTTAACGTTCCACCAACTTCCTCCTTGCTTGTTACAGGAAGCTCCTAAATTTTGTTTGTTCCCCACCTCGTGCCGCCTCTGGTAAATCAATTTATTTTTAACTTATTTTTCTTACCCAGCAGTTTCCAAGGCTCCTTTTAATTAATTTAAAATATTTCAATTTTGAGGCACGAGGGGTGTTACAGCTGCAAAGGACTTTAACAAAGCGCGAATATTGTTACTTCATAGTAATGTCTGGCGTTCGTCAGAATTTACACGTAGAAAGAGCAGAAAGAGATAAGCTCATGTGGAAAACAGAAATGTTGCCGAAACTGACTAGATTTTATCGTAGGTGTTTACTGCCTGAGGTAGTGGTGCCAAATCAAAGCATAGGCAGAGCCATTAGAGAACCAGACTACATTTTGGAAGCTGAAAAAGCTTGGTAGAGAAACAGCAATCAAGACGTTAAAAACTGAGCTGGAAACAGCAAGGGATAAATGAATGTAAATATAATTGAAGTAAGATATTTTTGTTCTTTGAAACTCTGGACGATTAGCCATAAAATGTTCTGTTGTGTTCAAATCTGTTCTAACATCGAAAACATTAAGTTAAACGAGAGAAAAAATTATTTTTGGAAGTAACTTCATGAGTTTTATATAAGGTTCTAATTTTATTTGAAGTTTATATTTTATGTTCTGTGGAGACATACCTTTTAAAATATTGTTTACAGTGAATTTCGAAGAACTGTTATATGTAGTTGTTTATTTTGTGTATACTATGATGTAAAAAAAAACGAAAATTGATTTATTTATTGAAATGGATGTTCTAGTAATATAGGTACATGTATTTTGGTCTCTATGTTGATGTAAACTGCGTTTATACTATCAGTGATATGGTTTTTCTTTTCAATATTAGTATGTTTCTTATTTTTCAGCTTTTTGTCTATAGAGCTTTATAGAGTCTAGATTATATACAGACTACCAATTTTTAGATATATACAGGTAAATAACTATGCACTGGCAAAACGTCTGTCGGGATCTGAAAGTGATATAAATTATTTTGCACACTTGATATTCAAATTAAGAAGACAATTACTATCTACATCTTATTTCGAAAAAGGTCCCATTCACCCTGTGTTCAGCCCGGGAAACGCCGGGTACTGCAGCTTGTCTATATATATATATATATATATATATATATATATATATATATATATATATATATATATATATATATATATATATATATATATATATAATATAAAATTATTTTTCATGCATTAAGCACAATTTTTACTGAATTGAAAATCTCTGTATTTATAAATAAATGCTGATATATCATTATTTCCTTGTTAATAGGAAACAAAAAGGAAATATATATATATATATATATATAGGTTATATATATATACATATATATTACTTCAGTTTATAAGTTTGCAAGTTAAGAACAAATATCCATGAACGATACGGGGCTCTTGGTTTGCTTATTGTACTTGCACTTGGCAATTGTTTTATAAACTTAAGTTTTAATACGTCAATGTATTAGGTCCTCATTTTTTACATTTCGTTAAATTGTCAATGTGTAGCAAGTATATGTATGTACATGGTGTTTTATTTCTTACGAAATATTTGTGTCTTGACTATCTCGACTACTGTTAAATTATTCAGTATTTTACAAATTGTTTAATATTTCAAAAATAGTCCTGCCCTATAACTCGAATCTATATATATATATATATATATATATATATATATATATATATATATATATATATATATATATATAACATAATTCAAACATTTGGTCACAAGCGTAATATTCGCATACATTATGTGGAGAAGTTAAAATATTCTAAATAAAAAAAAGGTTTGCTCATAAAATTAAATGTGTGTTTCTAGGAAAACCCACCAGAGTGTCGGGGCTTATGTTACGGTGTTACGGGACGTGTAAGTGCACGTAATCCTTGAACATGACATGTGATAGAGTCCAGTTTAACTGACCATTGGTTGTAGAATTATAACTAAAAAAATATATTAAAAATACGTTATTAATTTAGTATCTGAATTCATCTCCAAAAAACCCTGCTCTATACGATGCCCAATGAAGATTCCTGCTGTCCCGGGCTTCTAGTGCTGAAACACTGCTGAGTGAGTGTGCCTCGCCGAAAGTCCGCCCCTAGCTAGGCACGCGGCTGTTCTCCTCAGTGGGACACAGAACTGGCAACACCGGATGAACACGTGATCCCGCCAGCGCACTCCTTCCACCCTTCAGCCTACTCGCTGCCACAGTCATATCTCTGTCTGCGATCTCTCGCTCTCATCTCCACCCCAGCACTACCTGGTGACCATGATTCACAACCGCGACCTTGAAGCTTGCCCTTAAAACGAAATGTATAGCACTATATGAGAGTGTGGTGGTCATAGAGAAATAACACACAATTGCTGTTTGTATGTCTATGAGCCTTTGTCCTATAAAAAAACTTTTCATTTGAAAAAACAAATATTTAGGTCATTAATTGAGATAAAAACTATCCTACCCCTCAAGTTGGACTAAGTTACGTATATGTGCAAAATTTCATTAAAATCGGTTAAGTAGTTTCGGAGATTAGCGTGGACGAACATCGTGACACGGGATTTTTATGTATAAAGATATATCAATAAAATTATACAGCATTTCAGCTAAGTTACCTATATATTTATATTCAAAATCATAACGACTAAAATTATGTTATTTAAAAAATTCTGCTGTCTGAATATGCTTACTCATATCAGCCTCAAGGGCAATAAAATATTTTATAGTTATTAAAAATCAAAATAACTATATAATTATGTAACTAAAGACCAGAATTTTCAAACAGCTTTCAATCGATCTTAAAAGTTATATTTTAAATGTAGTGCAATAAAATGTCTCACAGAAAACTCATTTATTAAATTAACAAGTTATTGTCATCTTATTTTTCTGAGACATTTGCCCAAAATTTACTTACGTTCGCATGTGGAGCCATAAATATAATTTAATTAAGTACTACAACCATTTTCTTATTGCTTACATGAAATAACCTTTGGCAGACCACGGCCATCGCTGTTTTCAAACCACGTTATTGCGCACTGCTTCACAAGAAAAAGTCGGCTAAAACTCTGCCACATTAACAAAGGCAGCGCGCTGGAAGTGTGACCCCACCCAATCAATAGTTACAAGAACAACATAATATTCAGAAATAAACTCTTAAGTAAGTTTTTTTTTACGAATGTGAACTGATTTATTTTTATTTATGGAAGGGCCACGGGGTGTTGCGCTTCGTCCCGGAAGCCATAGCCTGGCTTTAGCAGATGTTTAAGGTGAATTTTTGAATTCGTAGGCATCGTCTGCAGTTTGAAGTGCATTTCGGTTTGGAATCGCTGTAGACAGATAATTTTAAATAAAAATTTTTATTCTTGGTAAAATATATATGCACCTATTTGAGATACCAGACGTTTGGGATAAGTTACAATTGAACCTTAAATGTGCAACATTGCAGCTCGTAACCTATAATTCGTACTCAAATCAGAAACGAAGATATTTAACTTAAATATAAAATATAAACTAGTTTTGAAATAATATCATCTAATCCAGGCCATCATAAAATGGCTTTACAGTTAAAATTATATATAATTATATTTATGAAAGCATGAAAGACAAGCGAACTTAATCAGAAACACATAAGAATAATCAATATCCAAAATTCAAAACAAAATATTTTTCCAAAAAATTGGTTGTCTGTAAAGTCGGTTTACGGACGATAGTTTAACGTGACAACGTCATAACAAAACATTGATGAAATGATTGCATACTTTTATGAATAAAATTGAATCATTTTTATTGAATTATCGCTATTTTGTATGGATACAAAGAAGGAGTGAAATGAAATCTACAATTTAATTGATAAATTTACTTTTATTTGCACTCATTAATTCAAATATGTTTATTACTTTAACGAAGAGATTATTTTAACTATAACTTTTATACATGTTTGCTATTTAACTTCTTCCAATCTGTCCGTGCAGCCGGCGTTCATCGATTTATTAGATGTTGTCACGTCAAAAGTGTCCCGTAACGCACGTTGTCCCGTTACACTGTGTCCCGTTACGCTCATTGTACGCTTCCACTCGATTGGAACAACCATCGATTTGACTTTTTCGAGGCACATTAAACTTGAAACACTCCCATTCGTTTCCTACTTTTCCTATCACCGTCGTATCCTTAACAGAATAACACAGTTTGGAAGAAGTTAAATAGCAAACATGTATAAAAGTTATAGTTAAAATAATCTCTTCGCTAAAGTAATAAACATATTTGAATTAATGAGTGCAAATAAAAGTAACTTTATCAATTAAATTGTAGATTTCATTTCACTCCTTCTTTGTATCCATACAAAATAGTGATAATTCAATAAAAATGATTCAATTTTATTTATAAAAGTATGCAATTATTTCATCAATGTTTTGTTATGACGTTGCCACGTTAAACTATCGTAGGTAAACCGACCTTACAGACAACCAATTTTTTTTCCTGAGATGGTGTATTTGTATTTGTTGTAGCTTAAGAATTTACGAAATTATTAGAGTTTTTTAAGAATTTTTTTTTGCAAATAACTTTAGATAAAGGCAGTTAACACACATTGAGCCTACCCCACACAAAACCATCAGGAGAAACCTGAATGTTAGACACTGCAACTGAAACAAATGTTTTCATCATATTAACATAGTAGGCTATTTGTTTGTACTATTTTCGAGTCCCCCAAAATTGAGAAAATCTTCTCTTCCAACGATGGTCTTTGTAAAAAAAAAAAAAAAAAAAAAACCTCGCTTTATATATTAGACAGAAAATAAATAACTATAAACACACATATACCTAACTATAATTTTATCGTGTTGCAAAAATAATGTTTTGAATTGATAGTAATTAAGTAAGCATCAAACAAATAACAATAAAAATTTCTCCTAAAAACTGACTTTCCGCCTTATTTTCAACTCATTAAAACATCAAGAAACGAACGAAAAAGATTAACAAAACTTGCTGCCTACTCTTGCAAATTAGTTTTAAAATCTGCGTTTTTCAACCAAAAAGTGTAGGTATATTGGCAACTTCAAAATTACACAATTATTTTAAAATCGCACTTAAAAAATTAATTAAATAAATGTGTGGCAACATCAAAATTGCATGCATTTAAATATCTTTCTTAAAATTGTTTAAAAGGAAGTTGAATTATAAAATATTTATGCTATATAAGATGCAAGAGAATCGGCAAATTAATTTAAATTTTAAATATAAATCTATCAACATAAATTTCACATAAGTTAGCTAACTTTTGAATTCGTTAAAATTTCAGTAATGATGTGGTAACATGTTTTATAATTATTTTTGCAGAATTCAAAAAAGCTGAACCTGCAATCGGCTTAATGTTACAATAATAGCATTACTGTATGAATTCTACTCAACTTGTTAGTAAATATAATACAATATATTTAATGAAACAGGGCTCGCGCGTCTACCACTAAGTCAGTTTTACAATTATCACATCACCATGTGCGGGACACTACAAATATGTACAACATATTGTTATACAACATAATACCCCATACAGCACAGTGACGTAGAAAAAACGTGAAATATACGTTGTATAGGAAACCTGCTGACGTTAAATCATCATCTATTACACGTATATTCAACGTTTTATCAACGTAGAAAGAACATCGAAATGTCCGCGACAGGCGACGTCGCCAGATGGACGTTAATTCTACGTCGATCGGAGGACGTGGATACCACGTTGGTTGGGCGACGTTGATGAAACGTCTATCGGAAGTCGTAGAATCTACGTGGCCATGTGGACGTGAATTCAATGTCAGTTGGTGGAGGTTGATTGTACGTTTGGTTGAGGCCGTGGATACCACGTCGGCTAGGCGACGTTGATGCTATGTCTATCGGAAGTCGTAGAATCTACGTGGCCATGGGAACATGGATTCAATATCAGTTGGTGGAGGTTGATTATGTACAACAAACATACCAATTTTCTCAGGGAAAAAATATTTTTTTTCCTGCCAGTGATATTCTCTACATTGAGGCATGAAAATTGCTTAAAAAGCACATATTGTAAGTGTTCTTACAGTGCCTAAGAATGACATCTCAAAAATTGATACTCATTTAAAATAGTTATACACTGATTTTAACAACCCCCGCCCCCCCCCCCCAAAACCAATACAGTTGCATTTAATTACATTTTCCATATTTAGTCAGCTGTAAGCATCAGTAATTGCAAAATGCATGGTTTTTTTAAAATTAAATACCATTTCAATTAAATTGGCAAACGTCAAAAAAAAATTTCACACTGAAACTTAAAGTATTAGTACACTCCATGACACAAATTAATTGAAAACATTGGGTGCTAAGTAACCTTAAAAAGTGTGAAGGTAACATGATAATTAAATATTTTCACAAATATAACTTTTTCATTATTTTTTTTTACAAATTACAACTCAAAATCACTTAAACAAGTAACGCAAGGACAGATCAGAGGATGTCGTCGGTATTTTTCTTGATCTGTCCAAAGATTTTGACACAGTAGATCATAAATTACTTATTGATAAATTATATAATTTGGGAATTAGAGGTGTAGTCAATAAATTGTTGAAGTCTTATCTCACAAACAGAATGCAGATAGTTCAAGTTACTAGAGTCAATAGTAACAATATATTAGAGTCTTATAATTCCCTACCTAAACTTATGAATGTAGAGTTCCTCAAGGTAGCATTTTAGGGCCACTTCTTCTTCTGGTCTATGTAAATGATCTAAGTTATAATTTTACTGATATTCCTATCATTTCTTTTGCAGATGATACTAATGTACTGGTTAAAGCCAATCCAGCTTCTAAACTTGATGCTCTGGTTATGAATACACTACATACATTAAACTCTTGGTTTACAAATAATAAACTGCTACTGAATTATGGTAAAACAAATTTTATTTTTTTTCCCCTCTAAATTAAATCAAATAAACCAAATACTCTGTTAAAAAATACTAACTTGAGATTGATGAATTTTTCTCATGGAACAAACATACGTTTGGTTTGCTAAATAAATTAAACAGTACCTATGTGTTATATGTTTATTGTACTTTCTCATATAACTACCAAACAATGCCTATGGTCTGCCTACTTTGGCTATGTTTATTCTTTAAACAGCTATGGAATTATGTATTGGGGGAGTAATAGACATCATCTACAATCAGTTTTTATTATACAAAAAAAAATTAATCAGAATTATACTCCACATGAAACGTTTGGACAGTTGTCGTAATATTTATAAATCCTTAGGTCTTCTTACTGTGCCCTGTATTTATATTTACAAAGTATTATTGTTTATTCATAAAAACAAATTAATTTATATAAAAAATACTAATATTCATGAGCATTTCACGCGAATTAATGCAGATTTTCATCTGCAAAGGGTTCATAAGAAAAAAAACTTTACAGTCAGTTAGAAATGTTGGTATTAGATTATTCAATATATTACCATCAGTTCTAAAAAATATGGACCAATATAATTTATCTAAAAAGGAATTATTTATTTATTTATCTATCACATAAGGCTTTTTATAATATAGATGATTATGAACAGGGGGTAGCTTTTGTTTTTATTTATTACTTTTTATATATAATATTATCTAAATAGTAGGTGCTTATTCATGGAATTGCAGCTGTTATATTATATTATTTTAATATTGTAATGCTTTTAATACTGTTCTTGTACCTGTTTATGTGTTTGTATTTATGTTTATTTGTAATTTAATTTTGACATATTCTATACCATTATGTACGGTCTATTGAATGAAATTAAAAAAAGTGGATATTATTTACATAGTATTCAAAGCAGTTGAAAACAAATTAATATAATTCAAAATATCAAAAATTGGCAGCATGTTGACATTTCACAATTTTTCTAACGACACGTATTTGAGGGTACAAGCCCAAGCCATAATTTAACTTATAATGATGACTGGAGGCCCATATCACAAATAAACACTAAACAAAATATATTACTTATTAGAGTGCTATATGTAGAGTTTATAAAAAAAAAATGCTTTTTTTAAGCATTTTTTCTATAAAAAAACCTGTTTTATTTCACAAAAAACAAAAAAAAAGTATTTTTTTCACAATAAAGATTAACTGTAAAGTATGAGCTACAGTATATAAAATAATAAACAAACCTGAAAAGTGGGGGAGAAAAACTAGGGACAAAGTTTTTTTCTAAAAAAAAAAAAAAAAAAAAAAAAAAAAAAAAAAAAAAAAAAAAAAAAAAACATTTATTTGAGAGAAAAAAACACATGCTTTTTTTTATTTACAACACTAGCTACATCTCTTCTTCGCATGTTTTAACCAATTAGAAATAATGATGAACACTTCAGTCTCGGTAGCAGACGGATAATGGAAACGAACCACCCCTGAAACAAATTTTTGAAGGTAAATGAGTTCCACATGAAGTAAATATTGTTTTGTTACAGGGAATCAGTGCCTATACTACAAACATTTATTTTGGTATTTTGTTGCTTTTACGTTATATTTTAAGGCCTGATATCACATGGGATGCATTATGACAAATTTTCTAAACTCACTATTACAATAATTATAAATGCAGATGAATTTACTCAGTATGTGAATGGCCAAAGAAAAAATTGAAATTACAAGGGGTTTAGCATATCTAAAAACTTCGGAAACATCAGGTCAGAGATTTACCATTCTTGGACGTGGCAGAGGAGGAACAGATCCAAAAGGAGTGGCAAAAATAGAGTGATAACTGTAATTGAAATCTTCTGCTAATACCAACTCTCGCTTGCTTCATAATTTACTGCACAACAATAATTCCCATGGCAGCAAAATCAAGCTACACATGAAATTGTTCCTCAGCTGTACACAAATACACATCTGTTTATACTTGACTAAGACACTGCAATTATTAATTTTTTAACTAATTGAAAAATTTTTTTGGCTAACCAAATTAATACTGGCTACTCACTCATAACATGTGAAAGTTCCAATTTTCTGAAATTTTTCTTCCCTTTTGCTCCCCACCAACTGTACTCTGCAGCCAGTTGATTTGTCAACATTCTTTTGAACAAATTTGCGACACTTCCTTGTAAGTGATTTCCTCTAATTACCTTCAGCGATAATACGCCGTTTTTAGTCAGCATGTAAAAGTAATTCCGTACAATTCATTTTGTACGTCATGATCACAATATTAATATCACGGTAAAAGTTTCGTATTGCGTATCCAAGGAGATACCTTCATTATGATGGCATGTTATTCAAGTATACTTAATGCAGCTGTACTAACCTAACAAAACGTGCTAAATCACAACAGCAAGCATCATGTACCACAGCATAAATATTTACAGGATCGTGTCCTCAGGATCAAGTGATCTCCTTGGATACGCAATACGAAACTTTTACCAATATTACAAATAAATGTGTGACATCATAAGAATAATAGTTTATATGAATTTACAGTACCTACGTGCATTAAAATATGGTAAAACTGGAGAGTAACGACATCTGTTAAAAAAAAATATATTAAAAATCCCAAATTAGTGTCATTTTGAGTTCCTTGACTTCCTCTTTTCATTAAAGGCGGCGGAGATAAGAAATTCCAAATATTTAGGAGATATCGCCGTTTTTGTAAAACTGGAGAGTAACATTGTGTTTTTTTTAAGGAAATACAGCTAATCTACATATTTACCCAAATATTACCCACAATTCTTGTATTGATACTGCAATGGGATTTTTTAATGGTAGCACATCAGAACTTCAAAGTATAATTTCAGTAGGTTAAAGTGAGCTACTGCCCCTATTTTACCTGTAACCGTTTACCACTGCAACAGGAATCATAAACATGCATTATTCCGATTTCCTACGTAACAACACGCAACGTAACGTACCCAACCTAACTTAACCTTTGTTTGTTTGTTTGTTTGGTATCGTATTCTACAATACGCCTGCAAATGCTTTTAAAAACTAACAAAATAAGTCCTCAATATATTATTCACAAAAAGTGACGGGAACTTTTGTGTACACAAGTCCAACATTTTATATTCGAAAACGGCCGCACGTGAAGTGTGTCTATGGAGGTTATGTATAGAACATGGGATTCGCGAAACCACAATATAAAATACACTTCATCATTCTAAACATAACAAACAAAACTGCATTAAATAGTACATAGCGTTACAAATCTAAACTTACCAAACTAGTCCAGAACCACAGAATTCAGAACAACGCCAATAATATTCCAAAAACACGCCATTAACCGTTAATGACCAACTGCGCAGAAACAATTCAAACATCCGTTTAAATCTAATTTTAAAAAATACTTATTACATTTAGTAAAAAGGTCAATGAACATTTATTAATGTTATATTATTATAATTTTACATTAATTAATTATACAGTTATTACTTTCTAAAACGGAACATGATGGTCGAAAGATAGACGTCATGCCGACGTCTTGTAGGCGACTCGAACCTCAGGGAAACTGAAAAACACGTCGCTCCGACGTGGACAACGTACACTTACTTCATGGTTTCTTACACCAAGTGTGCTGTATGGGACATGCCGTACGTGATCTAGAACTCCTGTCGAGCTGTGTCAACCGATTATAATTCAAGTTTTTGGTCTGGTATTGTGAAACAGGAGATTGGCAGTTTTGATGTTTCAGAGACATTTATTTTTTATATTTAAAAGTAAAAAATTTATTCTGTATTGCACAGAAAATAAAGAAACATTGTCAGTGTATGAATTGACAACTTATGCACTTAAAAAGTACAGGCATAAAATAAATCATGTGTGCAAATAGAAACCGAGATACACAATAAATTATAAAATTATAAATGGAAAAGGGTATACTGGCGCACCCTGCTCAGTGATAATTCGCAATGAGCTTCAACAATTAGTTATGAGTAACTTGACAGATAGCGTTGCTAAACCACGCGAACACTGCACTCTAACGTCGTTATGTAGGTACTACTTGAAAAATTCATAATCGAATAAAATCCGGATCGGACCATGTTTGACCAAACTAAGGTTAATTCTACTACAGGTTGGGAAGATCAATGTTATAAGTTTGGCACACTATTTGGTTTCTCCGCCAGGTAGCAGTAGTGTTCCATGAGGGGGTCATTTTCATCTGTTTCAATGCATTTAAATGGGCCGTTTTCAATTTTCAAAGTGAAATAACAATATGTGTAAAACTTATCAGTTCGGTTTGAATTTAAAATTAGGATAGCATAACTTTCATCTATAAGTAGTATTTAATTTAGTTTTTTAATATGCCTAAGTGTTGTTTTGTGCCCGGTTGCAAAACTGGATGTAGTAGAAAGTACGACGCAAGCATTAAAGTATTTAAGGCTCCTGCAGACGAAAAAATAAGAGAATTATGGAACAGAAAGATCCCAAGGAGTGATAGAGACTTGAGGAAAAATGATTATGTTTGTGAAATTCATTTCGAGGTTCGTGAAAATAAATTGTATATCCTAACCAATTCCATCCCGACTTCCAGCTTGATAGTCACGTTAGGCTCTGTAGTAGGATGAGTTTGTTGATATCAAACCAGATATAAAAATGGTATTACAACATACATTATGATCTTTGTTTGTTTATGTTAAGGTTCGTGTTCGTTTCTGTATCATCATTAAAAAAACTTAAGGTTACATTTTTTGTATGCCAATAACCCCAAAATTAAAAAAAAAAATTGGCAATCATATTGTCAGTACGTTTTGGGCTGTTGATAATTGTAATAGGTACTTTAAATATCAACATTTATTCACCCATTAATTCAAATTTGCTCTTGGCAAATTTAAATAAAATTATATATATTTAATCAAAATTCATGTAAGTAGGGTAATTTTTTCAAATAGCCTCCTAGTTTGCCATAATACTACATGCCACTAAGATAACCAATTAGATCAAAATATTCTAATTGAAAATGTTTTCACCAGAACTACATGTGTGCTAATTTAAATTTAAATGCAATTGTGCTTACTAGAGAAAGTTAACAGCACTTTGAAACTTTGTTGGCATTAATAACAATTCAGTCTAAATTGTTGCTCAATCTTCCAGTAGACACAACACACAGAACACACACTGTATATTAAGGAACGTAAAAAAACATTGTGGAAGCCAGATGTCCCAAGATGATATATTTATAGACTTGTACAATTTCAAGATGATATATTTATAGACTTGTACAATTTCAAGATGATATATTTATAGACTTGTACAATTTCCTTTCACAACTAGGAAAATCTAAACGCACGTGACTTAGTACACAAGATCCTCAGTTTAATATAAAGTAGGAAAAATATATTTAATGAGTTAGGTTATATAAAGTAATTGAAGGGTAGAGGGGCTGGGGAAATCTGGGAGATAGGCTGACCCCAGGGGTGTACAGAGGGAGGAGGGATTACCAGTGGAAGATCCAGAGGGAGTGGAGACGAACTGAACCAGGAAAGCAGGTGTTTCTGGTGAGGACAGGGCGAGAGTGGAATGGGCTTGAGGGAAGGGTACTGAATGGGTGAGGAGGGACGGACTTCAGAAGGCGGCTTCAGAAATGGGTAGAGTGAGCTAGAGGGGAGCTCCTTGCCAACAGGTGAAAGCCCAACCACACGTGTATAAAGATAATAATTTACTTTCCAACAGCCCTGAGTTTGCTCCAACCAACTGAAAAATATATCAATGTGTGCTGTAGGTACATTATTTAATATTTAAATTCAAATGAAGTCAATGACTATTTGAAGCTCATTCAAAATCCCTTTATTACCTTAATTGCATTTTGATTTTAAATATTATTTTGGTTTAAATAAATTCATGCAAAAAATATTGATGAACAAAAAGCACAATTGATTTTAAAAAACATATATATATATATGTATATATATACATATATAAATATATATATATGTATATATATACATATATAAATATATATATATATATATATATATATATGAATGAATAAAGTGATTTGAATAGTTCCAAACTTACAATACAAAATGAGATAACTATTTAATTTTTGTTAGGGTTGACTGTAATGTTACTCAACATTTATATTTTTACTTATTTTTGAATACAACAAATGAGGGCTTATTATTGTGGATTCTGTCAAAAACGAGAAAATCCATTAAAAACCACTTAGCTCGAACAATAATGTGCTCAAATTCAAAGATGCTCAGTTTTTAAAGAGCACAAAGTGTTATAGGACATGAAGTGGCATGTGGCATACATGTTTAACACAGCATCTATCAAGTAATTAGCAACTATGTATACACATTTCAGGAACAAATTGACGTCAGCCGGGGCTACGCCCCATGAGCCTAGTCAGTCTCCGTTTCCTCAACATTCCTCTCCCCTTCCCCGGCATTTGTACCGCCATGTACGTAGTCGTGTGTTTGAATTGCGCGCCACGAACTACCACAAGAGGGCGCTTAGAAGCAGTGCGGCGATCCCTAAAATTGCTATGTTAATATTAATTGTAAGCCTTTTTGTTGTTTTCATCCATCTTCGCCCCAGTGCTGTGTAGTTTACTTGTGTTTCTTTAATTTAAATAAGTTACCTTAAATAACTATAGACGTTGCCCGGGCGGACCCGAACAGGCACGGACTTGGACGAGGATAGGAATGCTTTTATATGAATTATCATTAAATAAGTAAATAGTAACAAACTTTCCATTGTCAGTAATTTTTATATATTTTTAATGTTTATCTGTAATTTACTCAACTTTCGCCGGGGCACGGAGTCGTAGAATACAGTAACGGTAATTGTGTTGGCGCGAAGGGCGCCATGTTGCCACCTGCGAGCGATGAGCTCAGCCGAGTCCATCTTCATCACTGACCGAGAGCAGACGCGCCAGCACCCCGGGGACCTCAACCTTTGTTCATCACTGACCAAGTAATTTCTGTATCGTTAATTCTTTTTAAATCGCTTTCGTTCGTCATCCTCGGGGCAGCTCTCGGTCAGCGGGCTGTTTAATTGATTAATTGTCTCAGTCGAGTTTTTTTCATCACCGTGTAATAAGTATACTTTGCAGCATGGCCACGTGTGTGGACCATGCCCTCACCTAAACCGATTCGTGCCTCAGGCTTTTTAACCGTGTAATGTGTAACGTGTAACGGGCGTGTAGAGAGACGTGTTAGTGAAATTAAATCTGGAGAATAAATATAAAGTGAGTACTTATTTAATCACGTGGTGAGTGAGTCTAGGAGTGTGGCGTGCCCGACGCCTAGAGCGGGCCAGGTCTGGGTAGCTAGGATAGAAAGGGCTGGTAACTCGTCCCCACTTGGGCTACGTCACGCCCTGAGTGAGAGACTCCGCCGGGTCCACGTGCCCTTCCACGTGGTGGCGCCCATAGTTAACATCTCGAAATCACCGGCAATGCGCGATCAGCCCTCAAATGGCGCCCAAGAGCGTGGGGCGAGTTACATCTTCCGCGAAAACCAGACCTGTACGAGCGTGTGAGATAGGCGGTTGTTACGCGGAGCGCGCGGAACTAAAGTTCGCGCTGGAACTATTGTTCGCGCGGAGCGCATAGCGGGACTCTGGCGCGCCGGCCACGTGACCAGCCGGGCGCGCGCTTCCAGGAATTCGCTGCGAGCAGCCAGGTGGCCGCATTCCTCGCGACAACAGCAGCCGGGCCAGGTCAGTGTGTGTGTGTACCGCCATCCGCGTCGCGTCGCGTAGCGAAGGGAAGAGGGGCAATCGACCGGCCTCACCACCACACGACCATGTCGGACAACCACGGACTTGACAAAAATCCGGGCGCGATTAAGGCAAGTGAGTTGTTTCAAAAGAATAGCTTATATTGTGTTATGTGCGCGCGACCGCGCCAGGTGAGCGGGACGGCGATTTCTTCGTGGACGGACACGTGCGTGTGCGTAGGACAGTATGAAGCGCAGCCGAACCACGAGCAGGCAGAACGGGCGGATCAGTTTGAGGCGGGACACGGGAAGTGCACGGATGCGGAGTGTGAGGGCAAGACGCGGGAGGGAGGCTGGTGCCGGAACTGTCGCGCGTTCAAGCACACGGCGTGTTTCGCGAAGTCCGAAATAATCTCCTTTCAAGACGGGTGGTACACGTGCCAGTGGTGCCACCACGTGAGAATAGCGGGCCCGTCAGGCCGCAGCCCGGTGAGAGACGCCGCCGACACACCACGGAGCAGGGTACCTCTCATAGGACACGTGGAGCTACCGGAATTTGCGGGCAGAACCAGCGACGATCCGCGGAGATTTGTACACGCGTGTCGGGAACGCCTGAATCGCTACGGAGTGCCGGAGTGTGAGTGGGCGAACAGGGTGAGCACCGCGCTCAAAGGCGACGCCAAGACGTGGTGGCAGATCGTCCAGGAGTATGACATGCCGTGGACCGAGTTCGCGAGATTGTTCGAGGCCAGATTCGCGGACGTGAAGACAGAGATGAGAGTGCGGACGGAGCTGTATTGTCTCGAGCAAGGCGCGACGGAGGCGGCGGAGGCGTTTATCATGAAAAAAATACGTCTGTACAAGCGGCTGTTTCCCGGAGAAGAACCTACCGGAGTGCTGGAGCGGGTAGTTGAGCTGATGCGCCCGGAATTTCGCCCGTATTTACGCCCGATGACGCGGCGTCCGGCAGAGGAGTTCGTCCAACAGGCGCGCGTCTTAGAGCAGGACCTACGAGCTGTCAGACCGACCAGGATCCACGCCACCCTGAGCACCAAGCAGGAAGACACGACGCCCGCCGACACCAAGGCGCTGGTGCCCTACACGGCGCCCACCCGAGACCAAGCTAGGCGCGACGAACCCGGACCGAGCGGCCACGCGCAGCTGACATGGCGGAGACGGACTACCGGCGGCAGCCCACCACCTCAGTGCCACACGTGTCCACCAGGCACGTTCCATTGGCACGAGAACTGCCCGGTGAGGAACAAGTTCCGGCCTGACTTCGCGGCGCAGCAGCCGTCGGGAAACGGACGGCAGGGGGCGGCGCGCTAAGACAGCCCACCTCCCCCGCCTCACCTAACAACAACAGACCTACGGCGGCGGGGCCTCTCCTGGGTCACGTGGGAGCGGCGGAGGCCGACCTGTTGCGCATTCCGGTGGTTGTCAACGGGCGCGCAGTCCACGCGCTTGTTGACACCGCCGCCAGCCACAACTGTGTGGCGGCACGCGTGATTGGCCGTGACAACTTCGAGTACCACCCGGGCCAACTCCAGCTGGCTACCACGGGGGACGCCTGCTACACCCAGGGCGTCGCGACGCTGGAGGTGGACGTGCGGGACCAACGGTCCGTCACGACGGCGCTGGTGGTGGAGCAGTTACGTGATGACGTCATTCTGGGGCTACCCTGGCTCTACGAGCAGCACGCAGCCATCGACATCCGGGCCGGCTGCGTCCACGTCGGCACCCAGGGGCGGCGGACCATCCACGGGCTGGGTAAGCCTACTCCACCAGCAGTAAACCAGGTCAGTCTCGACGAGTTCCAGCACGGAGTTCCCCCCGAGTTTCGTGCTACCATCCAGCAGGTCCTCGATCATCAGTGTAATGTGTTTGCGTCCGCGGACCCGCTGAAACGTACCACCATAGCTGAGCATGCCATCCCGACCCATCCTCACGAGCCAATGTTTATCCCACCCGGTAGCTACGGCCACGTTGGTAAACAGACCATCCTAGACCAGGTTCAGGACATGTTGCATGACGGGATAATTGAGCCTAGCGAAAGTCCGTATAATTTCCAGGTCGTGTTGGCAGAAAAAAAAGACGGGAAACTACGCTTCTGTGTCAATTTCAAACCTATCAATAGAGTGACAATTAATGCCCCACCCCCCCTGCTGAACATGGCCGACACACTTTCAGGCCTGGGTAACGCCAAGATATTTTCTTCCCTCGACCTAAAATCTGGGTATTGGCAGGTGCCGATACGTCCGGCGGACCGACCCAAGACGGCGTTCACAGCCCCAGACGGGCGGAGATTTCAGTTTTGCGCGATGCCATTCGGCCTACAGGACGCCCCCGCTACCTTCCAAGGGATGATGACACGGGTCTTAGACAACTACTCGGGCAAGTTTGCGGCCGCGTATCTGGACGACATAATTGTTTGGTCTCAGACGTGGGAAGAACATGCGCATCATTTAGCATTAGTCTTGGAACGCCTGGCGAGCCATGGTCTGACATGCAATCGCGAAAAATGCCACCTGGGGACCACAGAACTAGATTTCCTGGGCTTAGTGGTTAACGCGGACGGAAACCGACCCACGGAAAAACAGCTGAGTGTAATTATCAACAAGGAGCCCCCACGCACGCGCAAGCAACTGCAAAAGTTCTTGGGGCTAGCTAACTGGCTGCGAGCCTTCGTCCCAGAGTTCTCGGTAGTAGCGGCGCCGATGACAGAACAGCTGTCACCCAAACGTCCGTTCAGGTGGACCGTGGAAGCCCAGAACGCTTTTGACGAGCTAAAACGCAGATTTCAACAGTGCCACTTACTCGCGCGGCTGGACCCAGGCAGACCCCTGATCGTACAAACAGACGCGAGCAAGAAGGGCATCGGGGCCATCCTGTTACAACTCGGCGACGACGGCGAGCCTCGGGTGATTGAATATGCAAGCGCCAAGTTCGGCGACGTCGAGCAGCGGTATAGCGTGAACGAGCGTGAGTGTCTAGGCGTAGTTTGGGCCCTCAGACGCTACCGCCCACACCTGGAGGGGCAGAAATTCGTACTGAGAACTGACAGCCAATGTCTCAAATGGCTGGCCACGATGCAGGGGCGACGTTCGAAGCTGACGCGTTGGGCCATGCTTCTACAGGCCTTAGATTTCGAAGTCGAGCATGTACCGGGAAAACAGAACGAACTAGCGGACGAGCTGTCGCGAGATCCGGACGTCACCGTCACAGCCTGTGACGATGCGGAGTGGGAGGAGCTTTTGCCACCACCCAGCGGGCGCATACCCAGGACCCCGCGCACCCCGACAACCCAAGCCGCATTGTGTGCCCTAAACCTTAACGTCACACCGACATTACCGCCAGGCGCGGAGCTTGATGACTTAGACGCCTACGTGCGAGCGGCCCAACTCACGGACACAGACACACAGGAGATCGTGCGCCGTTGCGGGAGCGGAGAATGTGAAGGCTACCGTGTATTGGACGGGACACTGCAGGCGCGACCTAAGGGGACAGCTGGCCAATGGCGGACGTTCGCGCCAGCCGCCACCCGCCGGGAGGTGTTTGACATGTATCACGTGAACAGGCTAGCCGGACACCCCGGCGCAGACCAGACGCGACGCGATCTGCGGGAACAGTTCTACTGGCCAGGGGTAAACAAGTTTGTACGGGACTGCGTGAGGAGATGTAAACATTGCCAGAGGCACAAGGCGCGCCGCACCGACGGGACAGCCCAGCAGGTACCCAGGCAGCCCACCGAGCCATTCCATACAGTCGCCATAGACCTAATGGGACCATATCCCCGCACGCCCCGAGGGAAAAGATTTTTGTTGGTGGTGACAGACTGCTACACGCGTTGGGTGGAGGCCTACCCCCTGGCGAACATCCGCGCCGGCACCATTGCACGCAGCCTGGAAACGGAGTTTTTTCCTAGGTGGGGGTACCCCCGGGTCCTGTTGTCGGACAATGCCACCCAATTTGTCGGGCGCCGGTGGGCGCAGCTGGGGAGAAAATGGCGGGTAATCCTACACACCACCCCCGTGTACCACCCCCGCGCGAACCCCACGGAACGACGCAACCAAGAGGTGAAGGTTCAACTGCGGTTGAGGCTCGCGGATGACCACGCCCAATGGGACACGCACATCCCGGACGTTCTGTACTGCATCCGGCGACGGGTGAACGCGGCAACCGGCGAAACACCAGCCACCATGGTCCAGGGGCGGAACCTCACCCTCCCCGGGGAATATCACGTGCGGCAACAACAAACGGACCCGGACGTAGAGAGCCCCGAAGGACGCCTGAGGCGATTGGCCGAGACGCACGATAGGGCGCGACGTAACCAGGCAGCTTACCAAGCACAACGCACACCCGAGACGACCCGCCCGCCCCCTGAACTGAAACCAGGCCAGCTGGTTTACGCGAGGCTCCACCCCCTCTCCTCCGGCCGACGCAACTTCTGCGCCGGCCTGGCGCCAAAGTGGTTTGGCCCGGTGGCGGTGGTCAAGGCGGGGCCCACGGCGGTCGTGATAAAGTTACCCTCAGGCCGGGCCGCGAAATATCACCGGGACGATGTGCGCTTGGCACAGGAAGAGACGGAGGCGGCGGACGAGGCGGAGACGGGGCAGGAAGAGACGGAGGCGGCGGACGAGGCGGAGACGGGGCAGGAAGAGACGGAGGCGGCGGACGGGGCGGAAGAGACGGAAACGAGACGTGACGGAGCAGGGACGCGGCAGGAAGAGACGGAGGCGGCGGACGAGGCGGAGACGGGGCAGGAAGAGACGGAGGCGGCGGGCGGGGCGGAAGAGACGGGAACGAGACGTGACGGAGCAGGGACGCGGCAGAGAGAGACGGAGGCGGCGGACGAGACAGACGGGAGGGCGGCCGCACAGCTGGTCACGTCCACCCCAACAGACGGGGACGGGTTCAGAGGCTTCCCGGACCTGGGGGCGGGACAGGCGACGCCCCTCGCAGTCACAGATGTCCGGCCGAGGCGGCTGTTCGAAGACTCGGGGAGTGACGTCTCGCCTTTCAGGGGATTTCTCAGGGACACGCCCGGAGTGACGGAGGGCCAGTCGACATCCCAACCACTGATAAGGTGGCCGGAGGAAGTAGAGAGTAGGCCGGGTTCGCCGGACGAGCCATTATGGCCGCTGCATTACTCGTTGGCAGACTCCACGTTCAGGGTACAAGAACCGAACCGCAGGAAGATGAAACACCGCGGGAAGAGAGGGGAGACCGGGCGTCACAAGACCCAGTTCCGGCTCCGCGATACACGCTACGACCCCGAGGGATCGCGAGGAAGCACAGCTGTTGTTGATAAGGGGGCGACCACGCCCACAGGCGACCCAGCGGAAACGTCGACATGACCGGCTATTCGAGGGGGGGGCAATTGACGTCAGCCGGGGCTACGCCCCATGAGCCTAGTCAGTCTCCGTTTCCTCAACATTCCTCTCCCCTTCCCCGGCATTTGTACCGCCATGTACGTAGTCGTGTGTTTGAATTGCGCGCCACGAACTACCACAAGAGGGCGCTTAGAAGCAGTGCGGCGATCCCTAAAATTGCTATGTTAATATTAATTGTAAGCCTTTTTGTTGTTTTCATCCATCTTCGCCCCAGTGCTGTGTAGTTTACTTGTGTTTCTTTAATTTAAATAAGTTACCTTAAATAACTATAGACGTTGCCCGGGCGGACCCGAACAGGCACGGACTTGGACGAGGATAGGAATGCTTTTATATGAATTATCATTAAATAAGTAAATAGTAACAAACTTTCCATTGTCAGTAATTTTTATATATTTTTAATGTTTATCTGTAATTTACTCAACTTTCGCCGGGGCACGGAGTCGTAGAATACAGTAACGGTAATTGTGTTGGCGCGAAGGGCGCCATGTTGCCACCTGCGAGCGATGAGCTCAGCCGAGTCCATCTTCATCACTGACCGAGAGCAGACGCGCCAGCACCCCGGGGACCTCAACCTTTGTTCATCACTGACCAAGTAATTTCTGTATCGTTAATTCTTTTTAAATCGCTTTCGTTCGTCATCCTCGGGGCAGCTCTCGGTCAGCGGGCTGTTTAATTGATTAATTGTCTCAGTCGAGTTTTTTTCATCACCGTGTAATAAGTATACTTTGCAGCATGGCCACGTGTGTGGACCATGCCCTCACCTAAACCGATTCGTGCCTCAGGCTTTTTAACCGTGTAATGTGTAACGTGTAACGGGCGTGTAGAGAGACGTGTTAGTGAAATTAAATCTGGAGAATAAATATAAAGTGAGTACTTATTTAATCACGTGGTGAGTGAGTCTAGGAGTGTGGCGTGCCCGACGCCTAGAGCGGGCCAGGTCTGGGTAGCTAGGATAGAAAGGGCTGGTAACTCGTCCCCACTTGGGCTACGTCACGCCCTGAGTGAGAGACTCCGCCGGGTCCACGTGCCCTTCCACGTGGTGGCGCCCATAGTTAACATCTCGAAATCACCGGCAATGCGCGATCAGCCCTCAAAATGATTTTAAGAAATTATGTTCATGAAGTTCAAGGTGAAACCATCAAGATACCAAGAGGTAAAGTAACTTTAACAAAATCTGCAGTGCCAACTATTTTTCCAAACTTGCCATCATACTTGACACAGCGCAAGCCATACAGAAGAAAACTAGAGATGAGTGTAAGTTCATTTTTGAATCAAACACAATACTTGCTGCAGTTACGACCATTTAAATTTAAAATTTCAAAGTAACCAAAATCTCACTTTAAACCATTTACAGTTGCTGGTGGCATTTTTACTTTTAATGAAAAATTTTTACCACACAGTACTCAAGTGGTTTTTAAGATAATTACTTGATTTTATGCTACAGCATAGCATAGCATAGCTGTGAATTTTGTGTGTGCATTATGATTGTTTTTTTGCATTAAGTCCAACAAAATATTTTTTTTCTTCATGGCAGGGGAAATTAACTTACCTTTTTTTTTTCTCCACAATTTTTTGGCTGTTCAGGAACATTGGATCTGCTGTAAAACAATTATGGCAGCAAAGTGCTCTATTTGCAGGGCAGGCATCACATGATATTTTATGTTATTTCATACCTTTTAAGTAAAACATAAAATTGAAAGAAATACATTTAAGTTTTATTAAAGGTATATAATTGAGAATCGTAACATGAAATTCAGTTAATCTATATTCACTTAAAGACTTGACTATAATTGTCTGTTTAAAATTACCTTATTCCAGTATAATTTGCAATGTTTATTAAAACTTGGGCACCAGCACAATTCAGAAGAAAAAATTAAAAAAAAAAAAAAAAAAAAAAAATGAAATCTAACACATTACAGATGAAATTCTTTTAAATATTTTGAGTGCATTACAATAGGAATAATAATAATTTTCAAAGTATTTGCTTTTCTATAAAACAAAACCTATGTGAGTTAATTTAATCACTGTTAAGTAAAGCTTTAAGGGAATTTTAATTTCAATCTGAAAATTCATTTACACTGGGCTTAGAAAATCCTATTTTATCACATAACAGTTTACACATACACACATCTTTAAAGAATACACAAATGTAAATAAAGTCAAAACAATCTTCATTGGAATCTGTAACAGATCCAGTAGTTCATAAAAGAAGGGATCATATTAAAAACTGTTTGTGAGATTAAAAAGAAAAATTCTTGTGTTATTAACTACTCAATTACCACCTCAGATTTGTTACTAATTGAAACACATTAGTTTTTGGCAATAATTTAAGTTATATCAGAAGCATAAAATAAATGTATGAAACTAGGTAAACAGTGTACTTTTACTGAATAGTTATTGTTAGAAATATATAGCAAAATAATAATCATGTTTGAACATTCTTGTTTTCAGAACATTGATAACAAAAATTCTGTCAAGATAGCTCGCTTAGAGCCACAAAGTGCCAGCTCCCCAAGCACCACAAAAAACGAAAATGTGTGGCAGTGGCTAATATCAAGGTCTCTTGATAATAGTTGGGGCAGAAAAATAGAAAACAATGCTTCACTGACATATTTCTACTACCGAAAATCTGAGCAGAACAATGCAGATTTGTTAATTAAAGTTGTTTGGGAACGTGACAGTGCTCAGCCAAGTTTGTACATTTGCAATCGTAAAATAAATATGAGGAGGTTAAATTTTAACTATGTCCATACTACAGACAGCATTTTGTTACTTCTCAGAAAGTTGGAAATAATAGAGTTTTGCAAAGGGGTAAATATCAAAGAAATAACCAGCATGAACTCACCTCAAGTGTCATTAAAAATATTAAGTAATGCAACAATATGCAATGGAATTTTGTTTAGTCCAAAATGTTGCTTTGTTTCAAATGAAGTTTGCCTACACTGCAAATGCTTCAAAACACGATTAATAAGTAAATCTAAAGTTCCACGAAGATGCTTTCTAACTAGAAATGTGAAGCGTTCGGTACTAAAAGAAAGATCTGCCATTACAATGATAAAACACTTACAAGGAAAAAACAAACAGCTTTCTACTACTGCTTTACAAGAGGCCATAAACAATTTGCCAGAAAAACAGCAAGAAGCTGTAAAACAGTGCTTTCATTCATGTACGTTGCAGAAAAATTCTTTTAGTAAGAAATGGATACTGGAATGTATTCTTATGCGATGTAAGAGCCCTTCTTTGTACAAGCATATTCAAGAACAAAAAATTCTTCATGTTCCCACAGTACGCACTATGAACACATACATCCGAGGTATAAAGGCAGAATGTGGCATTTCAGATGATATTCTGCAGTGCATTCAATGTAAACTGAAATCCTTGCCTATAAGAAAAGACACAATTGAACGTCATGGTGTACTGCTGTTTGACGAAATAAGTTTAACACAACATTTGGATTTAAATTCAGTGTCTGGTACAATCACAGGGTTAGTGGACATAGGTTCTAATACAACATACACACAAATCTCTCAGTATGCTGACCATGGTTTGGTCCTATTCTTTCGGCCATTTATTGGTAACTGGGGCCAGGTTGTTGGTGTGTATCTCACCAAAAATGCAGCCCCTGGCAATGTCCTTACAAATTTGGTTCTGGATGCTATTGTGAAACTAGATGCAGCTGGTCTGTTTGTAGACTGCGTAGTGTGTGATGGAGCAACAACAAACCGTTCAATGTGGAAAAAGTTTGGTATTGGCATAAAAGATGAGAAGAAAGTTTGTAATTCAGTTACCCACCCATGTAGTGAAACAGGCGACAGAAAGTTATATTTCATTTCTGATGGTCCACACTTGTTTAAGTGCATAAGAAACAGATGGCTTAAATCACGTGTATTTAAGGTTAGTTTTCATATGTAAAAAAAAATTGCTGACATTTCAATATGATTATTTGATTGTTAAAATCTGTTACGGAATTTGTTTTATTTAAGATCGGGATGGAAGAAGCATGCATGAACCACTTGGAACTTCTACTGAAGTATGACAGTAAAGCGGCAGGCCTAAGAATGGCCCCAAATTTAACATATAAACATGTGCAGCCAAATAATTTCCAGAAAATGAGTGTTACTCTCATGAAGCAGGTAACTACAAATTGCTGTACAAATTATGTAATTTCCATAATGCAGTTATTCATAATAAAAGTTCTACACATCAAAATTTAAGCGATGATGGTACTTGTCATTGTTTTCTTTACCGACTAACTACCAGTGGCACTAATGAATTTATGAACACAATTTTCTTTTACTTCCAAGAGCATTTTTGGGAATGAAATGGGAAATATGGGCTCGGCCAATTTATTCACATCCTGTGCACAAAACACATAAAAATTATTTTGTAAATTAAATATATATACTTGTTTTATTAAATAAGTACACAAAAATAATTTTATAGACAGTTTATTTTTTACCAATAATTATTTTTAACATGGGGAGACAACAAAAGTTTTACTAAATTATTTTGATACCACTCAAAATTAAAATTAAACTTACTAGGCTACACTAGATGTTAAATTATTAAGTTACTTGTATTGGGCATTGCATGAACTGAAATAATCCAATAATCACTGATGAAAACATTATATTTAAGAACTAAAAAAATTAATAAATTGTATGTCACCAGTATAGTTTTATATTTAACATTTTTTTTACAAACAACCTAGCTTAATAATTTAATTTACATTATCACACAAACACAATACATTTGAGGGTAATTACATGATTAAAACTGGTTAGAAACTTACACGAAACTCACATTAAAAAAATAATTTCTTATTGCTGTAAAAATTATAATGAAATTTTTATGCTTTTAGCTTTTCAGCATGGAAACAGCTGCAGCTTTGAAGTTTTACAGTAACAAGCCTGGTCTAGAAAATATTTCTGGCACTGTAAATTACATAGAAAAAGTTGCACAAGTTTATTCCATACTAGACAACAACAAACCATGGAAAGGCCTGACTGTTGGATCAGATGATGAAAAGGTAAAACTCTAAATTTTGAAATATTTCAATATTATGTCTGTACATAACAAATAGGCTACTCAGAATTATTCGTTTAGTTATTTTTTATAATAACTGATATAAAAAAATACAGTAATAATTTAACATTAAAAGAAATATTTGCTTCTATTCATAAACTGCACTTAACAAAAATAAAGATTTTCCTGTATTGAAACATGAAAAATACTTAATGAATAATGATTCTTTGTTTCTTATGTAGACACTTCGTGGTTTCTTGGAGTATATTGACATGTGGGAATTATCCACCAAATATCAGCCAGAATTGTTTCTTTCACCATCAACAGCCTGTGGAATAAGAGTAACGATAACATCAATCATTGAGTTGTCACATACACTTAATTCTATTGGCTTTCGTTACCTTCTCACATCAAAGGTAAACCAAAACATATTGGAGGTATGTATTATTTAAAAAACATTCATAGCTGATTTTTTAAAGCAAATAATAGCTAATTAACTAATCCTTATTTGATGTCTATAGGAAAAGTTCAATATTGCAAATGGAATTTAATTTTTTTGCCTTATAAAATTTTTAATAATTATATTTGGGAAAGCAGAAAAAATGTTATGAAATGCAGGAAAGTAATCAGTGTTGAAAATGAAAAATAGGGACAAATTTATGGACATATCAATTGTGGCATTCCCTGCCTCTGAGCACCTGGTGACGCCAGAGAGGGCAGGAGCAAGAGACACTACATGCCAAGGGACAAATTAATTCTAGTGCAGGCTTAGTAATACAAATTCACATATTATTTCACTGATTTTTCCAGCACAATTTAATATATTTAAAAACAATCAGCTAGTAATTTTATAACGTGATAGTTACAATTTCTTATATTACTTCTCTAAAACATGTGTTTTGATTTCAGTGAAATTCCATTGAAACATAAGAAATACAGCTTTGGAGCTTCATTATAAAAGTTCACAATTTTAAAACATATTACATGGGTATAGAATTATATGTTTCAATTAAGTGTGGTACTTTGCAATGAGATTTCAATTTAAATAACAAATAATTAAATTGAGTCCATCACTTACAGCATAATAAATAAGTAAATTAAATATAACAAATCCAACTTAAAACCTTTACACATATCTACCTACATGTTTTATTCTCCACTCTTATGAAGGCAGCCATGTCGTTGAAAATCTGAATTGTATTGTTTTGTCCAGTTTCCATTTTAATACCTAATAGATAATTCTTATAGTTCTGCAACTTACACATAAAACTTGTGTGTCTTAAGTAACACATCACAAAATATTAATGCTGATAACCTGTTTTTGTCACTTTTTGCAGCACTTCTTTGGTTTGATACGGCAGTGCAATGGTGTTAATATCCATCCCAGCCCCAGAGAATTTCTATTTTCAACAAGACTGTTATCAGTATACAATTTGGCAAAACCATCCAAACATGGAAATTGTCCAACTGACACTGAGACTCAGTTACAAGTATTGACGACACTGGAAGACATTGCTAAAGTTGAGATAAATAAACCAAATGTAATTGATGAAGAGCTGGACAAATGGCTACAATCCAGTGAGTCACATGTCACTTTCGGAGTACACAACTCATGCCTAATTGACCATGACTACGTAGCATCACATATAGATGATATTGTTTTCTACATTGCTGGCTATGTTGTACGTAAGATTAAAAGCAGATATCAGTGCTCTTCTTGCAATGATTCTCTAATTGGAAAATCTGACGATCAGTATTTTTCAAAATATGGTTTGGTAATTGATCTTCGTAACCAAGGTAATTTAATTGTTCCATCACAGCAACTGCACAATTTCCTTTGTGAAATAGAAACAACTGTGCAAAGCACATTAAAACCTGACAAACTTAGTGCCGACCATTTATTACATATTATCAGAGAGGTCACAGCCAAAATAAGTACACAAAGTTTGGGCTGTGTTTATCACGAAGAGGAATTGCTAAAGTTTATTATAAAATTCTACTGTACAACACGACTTCATTTCTACCTCAGACAAGTAAACAGGAATTCTAAGCAGCAAGTAAAGTCTTTCACAATGCGTAAACTATCCAAAGTGTAAAACCGCTACATAATTCACATTAATCATGAGCATGTGAATCCCAGTGTAATGTTGCATTTATGAAGCTCTATCTTAGCTTTATGTATTCATATTAACACAGTGCTGCCAAGTATTAAGTATTTTAAGTAGTTTATGGACCTAGAGCACATGTTTATTTGAATTAGTGTGTTTTAGAGATGAAGGATTTTTTTTAATGTCACCTACAACTTTGCTAGGCACAAGTACTCTACCTACTACAGAAAAACTTTAAGGCATGAACAATAATAATGTTTGGAAGCCAAAATATTCTTAATTGTAATACTTTCTGATAAAACAGCACAAGAGGAATGGAATACACCAAGACATATGAAGAAAAAAGCATAAACCTTGTTCAGTATGAAGTTGTGTATTCATAGAAACATGGAAGACCATGTTAATCAAGTAATGTCATCAGTATAAACACTTGCAGATATCAGTGCTCCTGAAGATGATTAATTTGTTTGCATCATCATGTTCAGCATCTTTACAGAAAAATATGACACCATGGTTATGGTACTAGAGAGCTCCAATACAATTATCAAATCAGACATTGTAAAAAAAATTAGTAAACAATGTAGCAAAGAATGTTGGTTCTAATCTTTCTGAAACCTCATTATTTGCAGTACTAAAGACAAACATGAGTACAAAAACTGGAATGTCTATTCTGGCACAAGTACCCAGATAACTAGAAGGAAAGACTGGTTAGAATATTATATGAACACTAGCTGCCCGACCCGGCTTCGCACGGTTGTATTAATGGGGAAAAAATGAGACCAAATCTCCTATTTACAGTTATAATAAATGAAATAAAATGAAAATTAATTAATTTTGACAAAAACTTAATACAATGCTTTGTAATGTACCGAAGAAAAAACGAATAGCACCGATGGTTTCCCGACTCTCAAGCACGCAACGTTGTCATGGAAACGAAGTACCCACTGTTTCCCGGGCTTAAACACCAATCAACATTGATAATCAGTTTATTATTAATTATAAATTATTAAGACTATTAATCGAAATAAAAACTACCCTATCTCTCAAGTTGGAAACAATTACACATAAATGCCAATTTTCATCAAAATCGGTTGACTTGGTAAAGAGTTCACTGGACCTTTTTAGAAATCAGATGTAGTTAGTAATTGTCTTCTTAATTTGAATAATTTATATCACTTTCAAATCCCGACCGACTTTGTTCTACCAGTGTATAGTTATTTACCTGTATATATCTAAAAATTGGTGGTCTGTATTTAATGAGTGATGAGGACTACACTAACAATGAAATAGCCGTTGCCATGGAGACGAATGAAGCATCAACAAAGCAACAGCCGTTGCCATGGTGATTTCCTACCAAAAACTGGAAATAAAAAAAAAAATTTAGGGGTGGACTACCCCTAACATTTAGGGGGATGAAAAATAGATGTTGGCCGATTCTCATAGATACCGGATAAGCACAAAAAATTTCATCAAAATCGGTCAAGCCGTTTCGGAGGAGTATGGCAACGAAAACTGTGACACGAGAATTTTATATATAAGATTGCTCAAAAAAAGTTACGATTGCAAACAATGACATTCTCTTAGGTGTAGGTTAAGGATAATTTGTAGCAAAGCAGAATGAAAGTAATGGTGCTATAAAAATAAGCATAGTGGTATATGTGCAACAGAGTTCGTCAAACATTCTGTCTACAGAATGGTAGAAAGAGGTGTTATCATGTTTTCTGAGTTATAGTGTACAAGTATGACTTTAGTGTACAAGAAGAGTTTGAGGCCACAGCAACAAATATTAGTGGATTATATAGGCTGAATGAAATAGCTTTGAATGTGGCCATCATAAAAGTAATGATCGCTGGTACCACTAATGTGGTGTCGCCTCTTAAGCACAAAGTTCTGGACTGCTGCACAGTCTTATCGTTGTGCATAAGGCAACACTGAGATTTGAGTGGTAACCATAACATTATATGGTGGAGAAATGAAGCTAAAGGTGTTCAAGTCTCTTGAGAGCTTTCATTCAAGAATCTGTACCAAATATTTCATGGCTAAAATGATTCTGAAACTATTTATTTAAGCCATTTTCACTCGTCTGAAGATGGAGTCCAAAAACAAAATTTGGAAACAGAATTACTCATCCTTTCTCACAGTATATTCTCAAATTATTTTTGTAAACAGATACCACTCTGATATCTGGAGCGGTTGTTAAACGTGTGGTATTTCCTGAAGCTCTGTGCATCATATGTGGTGCCCTGGCCTACACAAAGTATAATGCTAGGTTAGTGGCAAGAGGGCTCAGTCAAGAGTATGGTGTGATTACTTAGAGACAGTGGCTCCTCTAGTGAGCCATTCAACAATTAGGACTTTTTGATAGAGGTGTTAGAACGGGATATAAATTGATAAAAGCTTTTCTTTATGGTGATTTGGAGGAGCAGATATTCACGAAACCACAAAAGGATTGCAAAGGCAAGGTTTGTAAGTTAAATGAGGCAATCCAAGGGTTTGGAATTAAAAAAAACAAACCAATAAAACAAAATATTTGAACTTGGACTTACAAGATTGAAACAATAATCCTGCATTTATAAGAAAAGAAATGTTGTCATTGATTTTTACATTGTTTGTTAATGATTGTTTTGTTCACTAAAGATGAAGCTGAATATTAAAGAAATGATGGAAAAGCTTAGTAAGTGATTCAGGATTAAATATATCAGTGATACACAGGAATGTTTTGGAACAAGATATGTTAACGAAAAAAAAAACAATAAATATAAAACAATACATGATAACCAAAGAAGATACACAGAACAAATCTTGGAATGCTTCATTATACGCCAGATACCATCAACAATAATGTACACAAGCCTATGAGAGAAGAGGCAATTATAAAACCAAACCAATTAACATTTGGTTGGATCAATTTTGTATTGAGCCATCTTTACTAGACCACACATTTCTCATGCAACAAATGTTTCGAGACAGTTAAATTTCATTTTCAGCATGGGCCAAAAGAGTGTTAAAAAGTACCATGGAGTATGCCCTAGTGTTCCAGAGCTAGATTTGAAATTTTTACAACATGCGTGAATGCTGATTTTATCAGCCAGTACATTAAGGGTACATTTTAGAGATAAATAGCCTATTTCTCATGTTGGTATAGTCAAAAAATGTTACTACTACTACTTGTTAGTTGAGTTGTAGTTAATTAGGTTTCTATGTTCCTTTTCGTTTATGACTTCTGCCAGCATGATGACTACAGAAAGAAAAAGAATGTATTATGTTTCTATATGTATTGGGTTATAATGACTTATTACAAGAACAGTCAATATTGAAGAACATGTGCATTACAAAATAATGTATTTTACATTAAAACAATTCTTTTAGTTTTGCCCTTATTAGTGCAAGAGTTAAGTGCTGACTCATTCTAGCTGCCACTGAGGTGAAGAAAGGGTGCTGATTGTTAACAAAACATAAACAACCAGCTTGCTGCACATTTCTATTTTCATTTCTTGCACAATGTCTACACCAGTTAAGTTGTTTCAGTGACAGTTCTGTCAGATTCTATCATGTGCTGCTAAGAGAAAAAGAGCACAAAGAAGAGTTAGAAGTTACAAAAATGAACAGTCAAGAACTTAGTACGTATATTTGTGATATTATTTATTAAAATGTTATCAATATTGTTTACATTTACTGCATTATTATCTTTCAAATGATATAGGGCTGGCTTTATATCAGCCTCCTATATACAACAAATGTAGTGCAAAATGTGGAGCCAGTAAACATAGCTTTCTTTTACTTATTTAACAAATAATGACAAATGGTTATGGACACTAATTAACTTTTTATTCACAACTATAAGAACACATCCATGCATTGATTATTAAAAAGTTATAAAAAAATGCAATTTCTTATACACTACAATGTATCGCCCATACCAATCACAAAATTTAGCTCTACCGTTCAGGCCTCTGACACTTGCTGCTTTGTAATATTATTTAAGCTAATTTTAATGTGATAGTGAATTTTATGTAATTGTCTTTGTGGTTCCTTATTATTTTTTCTTTCAACTTTTGCAACATTGCAAAGTACCTGTTGCACTAACAGAAAACTTAGTGGACCTATGTACATATTTAATTAATATTTGGTTCTATAAGCCTAAGTTTCAAATTATGATAATAACTAACATTAGTGTTTGTAGCATTTGTAAATAATATTCATTATTGATAACTTAATTGTAGTGTCAATTAACTTATTTGACAAAATGTAATAATATATGGATGTATTTATCGAAAGACGTAGGTACATATTTTTAAACAGAAAATGTTTAAGCCTAGGAATAATGTTTATTTGTAAGTAAACAATTATTTAAAATCTTTTGATTAAAGCCATTAAGCCATTATAGAGGAAATTTTTTAGAGAATGCTAAAAATAGTAATTGTTTTACTCATAAGTAACAGTTACAAGAAGTTATGCCCAGATTATGAAGTGGTGCATTATTGACTCACTGACATAGACTACATATAAGTATTTGCAAAATGTCAAATTTGGAATCCTACATCATATTCTATTTCTCTGTATCACAGACAAATAATACCAAAAACCGTTTTCTTGTCATTAAAAATGAGATATAAATCTTTCACTTGACGTCGTACCGACCATGGCCGTTAAGCCCGTGCTCCGCACCGCCAGTACCGTATCCCGTTTTCGGAGCGCGCCCCTCGCCCAGCCGGATTGAGTCAAGCGAGCGCCCCGGGCGTGACCTCAATTAACTGAATTAAACATCAGGACACGAAACCCCGGGGGCTCGACTACGGAAAACAATTCCCAAACGAAGCTTTAGAATGAAATTAAGTAATCACAAGCAATGAGCAAGTGAATCGTAGAGACTCCGTGCGTGCGCGGCTCGCACAGAACAGAAAACAATCCTCGTTACTAGCCACAGCGGCTACTGGCCTTGATTAATTGGCCTATGATAGTGGTCTAGCCAAACTAAGGGAATTCAAACCCAAACAGTGCACATTGAAACAATTTGTATTTAAATTTACAGTCGCCAACTTGGTGCCACTTTTTAAATTAATAAATCAATTAAAACAATTGTTAAGCCTTAGGCAAATATTTACC
This sequence comes from Bacillus rossius redtenbacheri, assembly GCF_032445375.1. Taxonomy (NCBI): domain Eukaryota; kingdom Metazoa; phylum Arthropoda; class Insecta; order Phasmatodea; family Bacillidae; genus Bacillus; species Bacillus rossius. The sequence continues at coordinate 220,317,205 of NC_086330.1, read as the reverse complement.
AGGTGCAAAGTTTTAATCAAGCACCTGGAGCATGTTTTTTACTCATCATATAACAAATTAAATTATTATAAGTTTTCGGTGCCGACTCACAAAGAAGAGAAAGTTTCTCTTCCTTGCGAGGCGGCCATGTTCGGCAGTCTCCAACCACTCCGCGCCGGGAACAGACGTGTGTCCGTGGGCAGCATTCAAGTTTGTTTCATTGATTATTTTTATTCTGTACTACACCTTCAAATTTAAATCCTTTTATTAATTCATCGCTGCCCACGTCGACTCTGCGCGTATTTTGCGGAACTGGGCCTATCCCGACCGTCGTCATTGTGATACCACGCTATGCATCGTATCACGGAACTTACGGTACTGGCAGACTCCAGCGAAAGTATTTTTAATTAAGGACGCCGTGCATATGCCTGCCGGCTGCACTAACGTAAGTGTTTCTCCGAACTTAGGAGCCCGCTCATAGAGCCCCCCCCTGCACCCGTTAACTTACGGCGCTGGCCGTCTCCAGCGAGCATCGACCCGCGTCCCGCGAGACTGCCGCGGTAACAATTTTAGTGTCGCGTAGTGTTGTGTTTTTTGTTAATTGTGTAACCGCTAGACGTCGCCAAGTGTTGGCGAGAGGTTTTGTAGCGGGACTAAATTAAAGGTAATTCTCACCAACTCGTATACAATCATTTTTCGTAGTCTCCCGTCCTCCACACGGCCGAGCGGCCTGCACAGCCAAGGGAGAACCATTCAGGTTAGATTCAAGCCGTGTACCTGGCGGAGCACGCGGGGGCAGAGTACCCACGACCCAACATCAACAGCCTAGCAGCCCGCTAGCGTGGCGCCCCTCTGGACAACAACAGCATCGCGACGCCCGTAGCGCCCGTCAGGTACCCCCCGGGCCTTTGAGGTCGGGTGACGGCACACTGTATTTACAAACAGAATATAACTTTAGTCAGTAAATAGGTCCAAAATATTTAATGTACAATGAAATTGTATTACAGTAACCCAGTTCATATGGCATGAAGCCCATAACAAATTAACTGCATTAAAAAAATGAAAGTTGTTTCAACCTTAAATGTAAGATATCACTACAGTGTACCCACCAAAACTTAACTTTAAAAATTTCTTCCTTTAAGCTAGAGCCTAAGAGACTCTTCCTAAATAAAGCAAGGATGTAATAATTTAAACTGCTAAAATTATAGACCCCATATAATAAATCACACAAAAATTTTTTTTTTTTTTATAAATGTTGAACAAAATGTTTCGGCATTGAACCCTTCAAAAAGTAAACCCAACATTCTAACCTAACCAATCATTCACTCCATTTCACAGTAATTTTAATGTAGCTAACCTAACATTTCTACTTGTTAAAACAGTATACTACAATAACATAATGATTTCTTAAATAATTTTTAAAAAATATGTCAAGAATTGTGATACTGTGAAAATGGTTGGTTAGGTTATATTTAGTAAGCTACATTTAAAATACTTAAATAGTGGGTAAGGACAGTTGGTTATGTTAGTTATATTACAACGATTGAGAAATTAAAATGGTCAGTTGAGTTAGGCTAGCTACAAAAAAAAATTGTAAAATCGTTTAGTTAAGAACCACCCCTTTAAACTACACATCCAATGGCACTGATTTAATTATTTAATTTTTTTTATTGAATATATTTGCCATCCTGCTTCACATAGTGCTAGCAGATTAAGCACAAAAGGAACATCCATTTACCTACCACATTTTATCCCTATTTCAAATTTTTAAACAAGCACAAATGCTGCAAGTAGATGGGTGCACAAGCTCACTACACTCATAGTTTTGAAAACAAAATTTCAGTGAAGCAATGAAAAGTTGGGAAAAAAAAATTATTTTTCTCTTAAATATCTTAGTAAATCACTAATGTTTTGTGTCCATAAATGTTAAATTCGGACTTGCTGTAACTGATAATGGAATATGGGATGTAAATTGTATTAGTGGCACGAATAAAAATTACGTTGTTAAGCTTGGAAAGACTGTCGCATATCCCGAGAAATCAGTCGAATAATAACCAAGTGAAAGGTTATTTATATTACGCTTGCTATATTAATAACAAGTAAATCTGTAATTTATCTGTAATTGAAGTACAAAGCTGACCTCAACTTCACTTTAGTTATTATTCGCCTAATTTCCATTAATCCGCGAATCAGCAACGTTAACAAACTAAAAAGTCGTTCATCACAATAGTATAGTTACTGTGATATCAAACCGATAAAAACACAAACAAACACATCTATTTTCATCCAGTCATAACTTATCTCAAATATTTGCTTACCTTCATATGCAGGTTCGATTGCTCGCGGCGAAACAAAAACGCAGTAGTTGTTATTTACGTATCCAAAAGCCATAAAGTTGTGAAATTCACACATTCTTTACGGAAGACTTGTTCAATATAATTCTTGCAAAAAAAAGCACATAACCAAATACCATACCGACTATTTTAATTGACTTCAATGCGGTTTTCTCACGTTCACCCTCATAAAATGGCAGTGTTGTGTTACCCTTTAGCTACGCCAGCGCACCTAGCGGCAGAAATTTTCCCTGTGCCAAACTCGCCCATAAGAAAAGCCGTTTTCTTCCTAACCTGTAGTAGAATTAACCTTAACCAAACTAAGGTTAATTCTACTACAGGTTAGGAAGAAAACGGGGTTTCTTATGGGCGAGTTTGGCACAGGGAAAAGTTCTGCCGCTAGGTGCGCTGGCGTAGCGAAAGGGTAACACAACACTGCTATTTTATGAGGGTGAACGTGAGAAAACCGCGTTGAAGTCAAATAAAATAGTCGGTATGGTATTTGGTTATGTGCTTTTTGTTTGCAAGAATTATATTGAACAAGTCTTCCGTAAAGAATGTGTGAATTTCACAACTTTATGGCTTTTGGATACGTAAATAAAAACTATACTACGCTTTTGTTTCGCCGCGAGCAATCTGCAATCTGCATATGAAGGTAAGCAAATATTTGAGGTAAGTTATGACTGGATGAAAAGAGATGTATTTGTTTGTCTTTTTATCGATTTGATATCACAGTAACTATACTATTGTGATGAACTTTTTTAGTTTGTGAACGTTGTTGATTCGCGGATTAATGGAAATTAGGCGAATAATAACTAAAGTGAAGTTGAGGTTAGGTAAGCCTAGTACTTCAATTACAGATAATTTACAGATTTACTTGTTATTAATATAGCAAGCGTAACATAAACAACCTTTCACTTGGTTATTATTGGACTGATTTTTCGGGTTATGCGACAGTCTTTCCAAGGTTAACATAATTTTTATTCATGCCACTAATACAATTTACATCCCATATTCCATTATCGGTTATAGCAAGTCCGAATTTAAAATTTACGGACACAAAACATTGGTGATTTACTAAGATATTTAAGAGAAAAATAAATTTTTCTTTCAACTTTTCATTTCTTCACTGTGAAATTTTGTTTTCTAAACTATGAATGTAGTGAGCTTGTATGGTGTACCTACCCATATACTTGCAGCATTTGTGCTTGTTTAGAAATTTGAAATAGGGATAAAATGTGGTAGGTAAATGGTTGTTCCTTTTGTGCTTAATCTTGTGCTGTTTTAGCAGAAAGTATTACAATTAAGAATATTTTGGCTTCCAAACATTATTATTGTTCATGCCTTAAAGTTTTTCTGTAGTAGGTAGAGTATACTTGTGCCTAGCAAAGTTGTAGGTGACATTAAAAAAAATTCTTCATCTCTAAAACACACTAATTCAAATAAACATGTGCTCTAGGTCCATAAACTACTTAAAATACTTAATACTTGGCAGCACTGTGTTAATATGAATACATAAAGCTAAGATAGAGCTTCATAAATGCAACATTACACTGGGATTCACATGCTCATGATTAATGTGAATTATGTAGTGGTTTTACACTTTGGATAGCTTACGCATTGTGAAAGACTTTACTTGCTGCTTAGAATTCCTGTTTACTTGTCTGAGGTAGAAATGAAGTTGTGTTGTGCAGTAGAATTTTATAATAAACTTTAAAAATTCCTCTTCGTGATAAACACAGCCCAAACTTTGTGTACTTATTTTGGCTGTGACCTCTCTGATAATATGTAATAAATGGTCGGCACTAAGTTTGTCAGGTTTTAATGTGCTTTGCACAGTTGTTTCTATTTCACAAAGGAAATTGTGCAGTTGCTGTGATGGAACAATTAAATTACCTTGGTTACGAAGATCAATTACCAAACCATATTTTGAAAAATACCTGATCGTCAGATTTTCCAATTAGAGAATCATTGCAAGCAGAGCACTGATATCTGTTTTTAATCTTACATACAACATAGCCAGCAATTTAGAAAACAATATCATCTATATGTGATGCTACGTAGTCATGTTCAATTAGGCATGAGTTGTGTACTCCGAAAGTGACATGTGACTCACTGGATTGTAGCCATATGTCCAGCTCTTCATCAATTACATTTGGTTTATTTATCTCAACGTTAGTAATGTCTTCCAGTGTCGTCAATACCTGTAACTGAGTCTCAGTGTCAGTTGGATAATTTCCATGTTTGGATGGTTTTGCCAAATTGTATACTGATAACAGTCTTGTTGAAAATAGAAATTCTCTGGGGCTGGGATGGATATTAACACCATTGCACTGCCGTATCAAACCAAAGAAGTGCTGCAAAAAGTGACAAAAACAGGTTATCAGCATTAATATTTTGTGATGTGTTACTTAAGACACACAAGTTTTATGTGTATGTTGCAGAACTATAAGAATTAGGGGAGAGGCGGCTAGTATGGCCCACTTAAGTAAAAATGACAATAACATAATAAATTACAGAAATAATTGTGCAACACTCTGTAACAAGAATACGTGACACATTTACTTTACAACTATAATGAAACATAAACTCAAATTCATAAAATATTACATATTTTGTATCATTTCATGAATGTATGCATTCACCATTAAGCGGTTGATGTAGGGTAGTATGGCCCATAACATAAAGCTATACCATATTAATGGAATAAAACACATTTTAAGGTACAGAAGTGCTAAAACACTGTACATTGTTTACAAATGAAGCCATTACTTAAGCAATTAAGTGTTACGTTTACAATAGTCGCAGTAGTAATACAAAGTATTATCAATATCTGCACAAAGTTCATGTGCCCACCCTTCACATGTACGACACTGAATCCAATTTTCATCTAAATATTCACCACAAACAATACAGTCAACATTTTCACCATTCGCTAAGTCCAACGAACCCTCAAAATGAGAGTTTTGCTGTTTACTTTTCGTCTTTACCATCATTAACACATTTGATTTAGTTTTTGCTCCTTTTGAATGTCCTGGCTGATCTCTCTGTTCTTTTTCCATTTTAATTGGTTTTTTTTTCCTGAGCTTCTTCTTTTCTGATTTCTGCGTTTTTTCTTTTCTATAAGTGCATCTTTTATTGGAGTTGAGGTCATAATCTCACTTCTTTCTGCCTTCCTCTTACGACTTGTCAGTCTTTTATCACTACACGATGGTAGAGGAGACAATTTTTAGAGGTTTTTACAAACTCGGAACAGCTAACACTAAGATGTGAATGTGTGTGTAGTTTCAAAGAAGTCTCAACAATTAGTAGAACAGCTGATACTTCAGACACCCTCGATGTATCAGGAGAAAGCACAGCAGACATCGGAACAGCAGCTGCAGCAGAAGTTCCAGCAAGCGATGGTACTGCAGCTGGGTCGCCAGGCACCCTTGATGGATCAGGAAAAGACACTGCAGATGTTTGAACTACAACAGTTGCAGAAGTTCCAGTAGTTGATAGAACAGCTAATAGGCCTACGTCAGTCGTCCTCGATGGCTGAGGAGATGTCATGGTAGAGGTTTGGACAGCAACTGCGGCTGAAGTTTCAGGTGTGATTGATTTCGAGTGGCTGAGTGATATGTTGGTTAACTCACTGCCTATGAAGTCCAAATAAGTGAATATTTGTGAATTCCAGGGATATATTCCTGTGCATCTGAAGCCATTTTCTGCTATTTCCAAACGGCTGGCTTGCCTGTATGCATCTGCGACCAATTTTGCGATGTCATATTCGTTTATCCTGAGTCCAAGATTGGCCCTCATCCACAAACTGCAAGCGACTTGGTAGGCACTCTGGGATACTTAGCATATGAACATGGTTTTCACGTGCATACATTATGACATCTTGTTCCTTGTGGCTGCTGTGGCCATCCAGGTTAAGTAAAACTGGATAATTTACAGTAGGCTTTGTAAATGAAACAAAATGTTTCAGCCATGACAAAAATGCTGGACCATTCATCCATCCGGTGGGGGTTGGGAAATGGCTACTTTCTGTAGGAGCACCAATCATTAGTCGATCATTTATTATCTTCCGGGGGAATATAAAAAGAGGTAGTATGAAATGACCTGTTGCACTCATACAAACATGAGTGTTACTGTGCAACCTTTCTCCCCCAAAGTCATTTTCCCAACTTGGCACTTTCCTTTAACTGAAATCACCATCTAATTTTCGTGAACGCATGTAACCCCTGTTTCATCTGCGTTATACATTTTAGATGGATGAAAAGAATAGTCTTCTTGAAGCTTCGTAAGTTGATCGAAAAATCTTTCAACTTGGGGTTTGTTAAAACCTACTGATCGCATTAAGCTAGTTGATTGTAGTTTTCGATGACTTAGCTCGGGTTGTCGTTTCATGAAACCCATATAAAAATCTTTCCCCGAATTTACTTTCCCTGTTGAATCTATGAGGCAACTTCAAACTTTCTGCTAGTTCGTATGCAAGCTTTAGGAATTCATGTCTCGATAATGGCATAAGTCGTGCATCCAAATATTTCATATGCCTTAAAAGCTCGTTTTCATACATCTCATCAAAAATTACTTTGAAGCTTCCAAGCTGAGGTTTCATTTCCACTTGCGATTTTGTTCTTACAGCCAAAATTTTTCTTCGTAAAGTGGTTCTGGGAACATTATGACGTTCTGCTGCTGCCCGAACCGCTATTTTGTTTTCCAAAACATCTTGCACAGCTGATTTCATCGCATCTTCAGACCATTCTCCTCGCCCTTCTCCAGCGGACTTCTTCTTAAATTTAGGCATCGTCCCTGTAATGAATTAGGCCTAAATGAAATCAGCATGGGCTATGAATAAACACTGCCCGATAATAAAAGTTTAAATTTTCTAACTTTTTCTAACTGCAATTTACCGAAAATTAATGTCTTACAAAATTTGTCCCTGAAATAACTTACTGAATCATTCTGCATATTATTTTCAGACTTAATAAACATTCTTAACAAAAAAACTGTTAGGGACAAAAGAAAAACATAGTCTGAAGTAAACCAAAAGCAAGGTAAAGATTTTCTTAATTCGGAACAGCCTTAATTTTGAAATAAAATACAAACTGCGCTCATTTAATGGGGTCAAGAATTTGATATTAACTATTTTTGGTATAACTTGCGACTCTAAAATATGTTTTATGTCCACTAACTTTGGATATGCACTGATATTTTAATGGCCCATACTACCCGCACATAGCATGGTCCATACTACCCGATCGACATTACTGGAAGAAAAATAGCGCTTAACTTAAAGGAACGAAAATATATCTTTAAAAGTCTGGGGATATTCCCTACACATAGTGCACTACAATCACAAGTTAAAGCGATAGTTAAAATCCTTACCTATTTCCACTCAGTTAATCTCAAAAGTTATTCGAAACAGCAGCCGAAACGAGTAAAACACACAAAAAAAAGTTTCTTCTGACGCACAGCAATGACAACTACCAACAGTTCGCAAACAGTACACAGGCGTGGGCTCTGCATACACACCTCTGTACCGTGCTGTTATCTAGCGGCAAGTGTGTGAACTAATGACTGGGCCATACTACCCGACGTGCCGTACTACCCGCCACTCCCCTACCTATTAGGTATTAAAATGGAAACGGAACAAAACAAAAAAATTCAAATTTTCAACCATATGGCTGCCTTTATAAGAGTGGAGAATACACCATGTAGATATGTGTAAAGGTTTTAAGTTGGCTTTGTTATATTTAATTTACTTATTTATTATGCTGTAAGTGATTGCCTCAATTTAATTATTTGTTGTTTAAATTGAAATCTCATTGAAAAGTACCACACTTAATTGAAACATATAATTCTATATCCATGTAATAAGTAATGTTTTAAAATTGTGAACTTTTATAATGAAGTACCAAAGCTGTATTTTTTATGTTTGAATAGAATTTCACTGAAGTCAAAACACATGTTTTAGAGAAGTAATATAAGCAATTGTAACTATCACATTCTAAATTACTAGCTGATTGTTTTTAAATATATTAAATTGTGCTGGAAAAATCAGTGAAATAATATGTGTATTTGTATTTACTAAGCCTGCACTAGAATTAATTTGTCCCTTGGCATGTAGTGTCTCTTGCTCCTGCCCTCTCTGTCGTCGCCAGGTGCTCAGAGGCAGGAATGCCACAATTGATATGTCCATAAATTTGTCCCTATTTTTCATTTTCAACACTGATTACTTTCCTGCATTTCATAACATTTTTTCTGAGGTCCCAAATATAGTTATTGAAAATTTTATAAGGCAAAAAATTAAATTCCAATTGCAATATTGAACTTTTCCTATAGACATCACATAGGGATTAGTTAATTAGCTATTATTTGCTTTAAAAAAATCAGCAATGAATGTTTTTTAAATATACATACCTCCAATATGTTTTGGTGACCTTTGATGTGAGAAGATAATGAAAGCCAATAGAATTAAGTGTATGTGACAACTCAATGATTGATGTTATCATTACTCTTATTCCACAGGCGGTTGATGGTGAAAGAAACAATTCTGGCTGATATTTGGTGGATAATTCCCACGTGTCAATATACTCCAAGAAACCAAGAAGTGTCTACATAAGAAATAAATAATCATTAAGTATTTTTCATGTTTCAATACAGGAAAATCTTTATTTTTGTTAAGTGCAGTTTATGAATAGAAGCTGTCTATAAAATTATTTTTGTGTACTTATTGAATAAAACAAGTATATATATTTAATTTACAAAATAATTTTTAATGTGTTGTGTGCACAGGATGTGAATAAATTGGCCGAGCTCATATTTCCCATTTCATTCCCAAAAAAGCTCTTGGAAGCAAAAGAAAATTGTGTTCATAAATTCATTAGTGCCACTGGTAGTTAGTCGGTAAAGAAAACAATGACAAGTACCATCATCGCTTAAATTTTGATGTGTGGAAATTTTATTATGAATAACTGCATTATGGAAATTACATAATTTGTACAGCAATTTTTAGTTACCTGCTTCATGAGAGAGACACTCATTTTCTGGAAATTTTTTGGCTGCACTTGTTTATATGTTAAATTTGGGGCCATTATTAGGCCTGCCGCTTTACTGTCATACTTCAATAGAAGTTCCAAGTGGTTCATGCATGCTGCTTCCATCCCAATTTTAAATGAAACAAATTCCGTATCAGATTTTAAACAATCAAATAATCACATTGAAATGTCAGCAATTTTTTTTTTTTACATTTGAAAACTAACCTTAAATACACGTGATTTAAGCCATCTGTTTCTTATGCACTTAAACAAGTGTGGACCATCAGAAATGAAATATAACTTTCTGTCGCCTGTGTCACTACATGGGTGGGTAACTGAATTACAAACGTTCTTCTCATATTTTATGCCAATACCAAACTTTTTCCACATTGAACGGTTTGTTGTTGCTCCATCACACACTACGCATTCTACAAACAGACCAGCTGCATCTAGTTTCGCAATAGCATCCAGAACCAAATTTGTAAGGACATTGCCAGGGGCTGCATTTTTGGTGAGATACAGACCAACAACCTGGCCCCAGTTACAAATAAATGGCCGAAAGAATAGGACCAAACCATGGTCAGCATACTGAGAGAACTGTGAGTCTGTTGTATTAGAACCTACTTCCACTAACCCTGTGATTGTACCAGACACTGAATTTAAATCCAAATGTTGTGTTAAACTTATTTCGTCAAACAGCAGTACACCATGATGTTCAATAGTGTCTTTTCTTATAAGCAAGGATTTCAGTTTACATTTAATGCACTGCAGAATATAATCTGAAATGCCACATTCTGCCTTTATACCTCGGATGTGTGTGTTGATAGTGCGAACTGTGGGAACATGAAGAATTTTTTGTTCTTGAATATGCTTGTACAAAGAAGGGCTCTTATATCGCATAAGAATACATTCCAGTATCCATTTCTTACTAAAAGAATTTTTCTGCAACGTACAGGAATGAAAGCACTGTTTTACAGCTTCTTGCTGTTTTTCTGGCAAATTGTTTATGGCCTCTTGTAAAGCAGTAGTAGAAAGCTGTTTGTTTTTTCCTTGTAAGTGTTTTATCATTGTAATGGCAGATCTTTCTTTTAGTACCGAACGCTTCACATTTCTAGTTAGAAAGCATCTTCGAGGAACTTTAGATTTACTTATTAGTCGTGTTTTGAAGCATTTGCAGTGTAGGAAAACTTCATTTGAAACAAAGCAACATTTTGGACTAATCAAAATTCCATTGCATATTGTTGCATTACTTAATATTTTTAATGACACTTGAGGTGAGTTCATGCTGGTTATTTCTTTGATATGTACCCCTTTGCAAAACTCTATTATTTCCAACTTTCTGAGAAGTAACAAAATGCTGTCTGTAGTATGGACATAGTTAAAATTTAACCTCCTCATATTTATTTTACAATTGCAAATGTACAAACTTGGCTGAGCACTGTCACATTCCCAAACAACTTTAATTAACAAATCTGCATTGTTCTGCTCAGATTTTCGGTAGTAGAAATATGTCAGTGAAGCATCGTTTTCTGTTTTTCTGCCCCAACCATTATCAAGAGACCTTGATATTAGCCACTGCCACACATTTTCGTTTTTTGTGATGCTTGGGGAGCTGGCACTTTGTGGCTCTAAGCGAGCAATATTGACAGAATTTTTGTTATCAATGTTCTGTAAACAAGAATGTTCAAACATGATTATTATTTTGCTATATATTTCTAACAATAAATATTCTGAAATTTTTTTATCACTATTTGTTTTACTTCAAAGTTATATGTATGTAAAACTAAGTATGTATGTATTTAAAACTGTGTACATGTAAAACTGTATGTATATGTATAACTGTAAATATGTAAATGACATGTTCCATAGCCTTATGGTTTCTACCAAAAAGAAGGCTCAATGGAATACAAATAAATAAAAAATAAAAGTAAACTGTTTACCTAGTTTCATACATTGTTTTATGCTTCTGATATAATTGAAATTATTGCCAAAAACTAATGTATTCCAATTAGTAACAAATCAGAGGTGGTAACTGAGTAGTTAATAAAAACACAAGATGATTTTTTTTTTTTTAAATCTCACAGTTTTTAATATGATCCCTTCTTTTACGAACTACTGGATCTGTTACAGATTCCAATGAAGATTGTTTTGACTTTATTTACATTTGCGTATTCTTTAAAGATGTGTGTATGTGTAAACCATTGTGTGATAAAATAGGATTTTCTAAGCCCAGTGTAAATTAATTTTTCAGATTGAAATTAAAATCCCCTTAAAGCTTTACTTAACAGTGATTAAATTAAGTTAAATAGGTTTTGTTTAATAGAAAAGCAAATACTTTGAAAATTATTATTATTCCTATTATAATGCACTCAAAATCTTTAAAGAATTTCATCTGTAATGTATTAGATTTCATCTTAATTTTTTTTTTCCTTCTGAATTGTGCTGGTGCCCAAGTTTTAATAAACATTGCAAATTATACTGCAATAAGGTAATTTTAAACAGACAATTATAGTCAAGTCTTTAAGTGAACAACTGAATTTCATGTTACGATTCTCAATTCTATACCTTTAATAATAAAACTTAAATGTATTTCTTTCAATTTTATGTTTTACTTAAAAGATATGAAAGAGCACTTTGCTGCCATAATTGTTTTACAGCAGATCCAATGTTCCTGAAGAGCCAAAAAATTGTGGAGAAATAAAAAAAGGTAAGTTAATTTCCCCTGCCATGAAGAGAAAAACATTTTGTAGGACTTAATGCAATAAAACTATCATAACACACACACACACAAAATTCACAGCTATGCTATGCTATGCTATGCTGTAGCATAAAATAAAGTAATTATCTTGAAAACCACTGAGTACTGTGTGGTAAAAATTTTTCATTAAAAGTAAAAATGCCATCAGCAACTGTAAATGGTTTTAAATGAGATTTTGGTTACTTTGAAATTTTAAATTTAAATGGTCATAACTGCAGCAAGTATTGTGTTTGATTAAAAAATGAACTTGCACTAATCTCTAGTTTTCTTCTGTATGGCTTGTGCTATGTCAAGTATGAAGGCAAGTTTGGAAAAATAGTTGGCACTGCAGATTATGTTAAAGTTATTTTACCTCTTGGTATCTTGATGGTTTCACCTTTAACTTCGTGAACATAATTTCTTAATATCATTTGTTCCTGAAATGTGTATACATAGTTGCTAATTACTTGACATAACAGCTGTGTTCAACATTTATGCCACATGCCACTTCATGTCCTGTAACACTTTGTGCTCTTTAAAAACTGTGCATCTTTGAATTCGAGCACATTATTGTTCGAGCTAAGTGGTTTTTAATGGATTTTCTCGTTTTCAACACAATCCACAATAATAAGCCCTCATTTGTTGTGTTCAAATATAAGTAAAAATAAAAATGTTGAGTAACATTACAGTCACCCTAACAAAAATTAAACAGTTATCTCATTTTGTATTGTAAGTTTGGAACTATTCAAATCACTTCATTCATATATATATATATATATATATGTTTGTGTTTTCTGTAAATCAATTGTGCTTTTTGTTCATCAATATTTTTTGCATGAATTTATTTAAACCAAAATAATATTTAAAATCAAAATGCAATTAAGGTAATAAGAAAGGGATTTTGAATGAACTTCAAATAGTCATTGGCTTCATTAGAATTTAAATATTAAATAATGTACTTACAGCACACATTGATATATTTTTCAGTTGGTTGGAGCAAACTCAGGGCAGTTGGATATTAAATTATTATCTTTATACACTTGTGGTTGGGCTTTCACCCGTTGGCAAGGAGCTCCCCTCTAGCTCACTCTACCAATTTCTGAAGTCAGTCCCTCCTCTCCCATTCAGTACCCTTCCCTCAAGCCCATTCCACTCTCACCCTGTCCTCACCAGAAACACCTGCTTTCCTGGTTCAGTTCGTCTCCACTCCCTCTGGATCTTGCACTGGTGATCCCTCGGGTCAGCCTATCTCCCGGATTTCCCCAGCCCCTCTACCCAATAACTATTTTATATGACCTCACTCGTTAAATCTATTTTTCCTACTTTATTTTAAACTGAGGATCTTGTGTACTAAGTCACGTGCATTTAGATTTTCCTAGTTGTGAAATGAAATTGTACAGGTCTATAAATATATCATCTTGGGACATCTGGCTTACACAATGTTTTTTTTTTACGTTCCTTAATACACAGTGTATGTTCTCTGTGTTGTGTCTATTGGAAGATTGAGCAACAATTTAGACTGAATTGTTATTAATGCCAACAAAGTTTCAAAGTGCTGTTAACTTTCTCTAGTAAGTGCAATTGCATTTAAATTTAAATCAACACACATGCAGTTCTGGTGAAAATTTTCAATTAGAATATTTTGATCTAATTGGTTATCTAAAAAAATGTGTTAAATATAGTCAACAGATTGGAATCCTTGAGCAAAATGATAACCTGAATGAAAATTGAAACGAAAGAAATATTACTAGTGGTAAGTAGTATTATAGCAAACTAGAAGGCTATTTGAAATTTTTTTTAATTAATTACTGGGTGAATAAATGTTGATATTTAAAGTACCTATTACAATTATCAACAGCCCAAAACGTACTGAAAATATGAATGCTTTTTTTTTTTTTTTTTAATTTTGGGGTTATTGGCATACAAAAGATATAACCTGAAGTTTTTGTTTAATAATGATACAGAAACGAACACGAACCTTAACATAAACAAAAAGATCATAATGCATGTTGTAATACCATTTTTATATCTGGTTTGATACCAACGAACTCATCCTACTACAGAGCCTAACGTGACTATCAAGGTGGAAGTCGGGATGGAATTGGTTAGGATATACTATTTATTTTCACGAACCTCGAAATGAATTTCACAAACATAATCAGTTTTCCTCAAGTCTCTATCACTCCTTGGGATCTTTCTATTCCATAATTCTCTTATTTTTTCGTCTGCAGGAGCCTTAAATACTTTTTAATGCTTGCGTCGTACTTTCTACTACATCCAGTTTTGCAACCGGGCACAAAACAACACTTAGGCATATTGAAAAACTAAATTAAAAACTACTAATAGATGAACGTTAAGCTATCCTAATTTTAAATTCAAAACGAACTGACAAGTTTTACACATATTGTTATTTCACTTTGAAAAATGCAAACGGCCCCTTTAAATGCATTGAAACTGATGAAAGTGACCACCTCATGGAACACTACTGCTACCTGGCGGAGAAACCAAATAGTGTGCCAAACTTATAACATTGATCTTCCCAACCTGTAGTAGAATTAACCTTAACCAAACTAAATGAATTCCATCGAAAAAAATTCGAAACTTTTCCGCATACAACTAACCCGACTTCCATCATACCCGGAATCTTCTAGTGATGGGTCGTTCGTTAACGATTCGTTCAAAAAGAACGAATCTTTGAGAGAACGAAATCTTGCGATTCGTTCGCGATGTAAAGAACCGGCTCTTTGAGAGCCGAGCCGGTACCTTGAAAGATTCGGAAGAACGAAAACGCGGAGAGAACGAGAGAACGAGAGAACGAGATGAGAGAACCGGCCACGCGCCCGGTCCGATTCGTTCGTGAAATGATTCATGACGTCAGGAGTCTGAAGAATTAGTAATCACAGCGTGTGCATGTTCACAAGAGCAAACGATAACTGATCAAATAAAATAGGGTAACATGAAAAGTATCTATACCTGAAAATGTCAACTGTTAAGTAGTGGTTTAAAATTGCTTTTTCACATTCACATACACAAATTTGGATATAAAAAACTAAAAAAAAAAAAAACCAGTATGAATTAAAAAATAACAGGGAAAGTAACTACAAATGTTCACATTTACCATTTTTGGGTTAATTAATGTACTTCATTTGTTTCTCTTCATACTGAATCGCAGTAGTAGTATTAAATTTTTGTCTTTTTTCTCTAAATGTGTTGGTCTACATGTAAACACTTTACTGTCACTAGTGTGTAAATAGCCTATATATTAATATTTGTAACTTAAAAAGTAATAAAATATAAATAATCTTGTTTCATATACGCAACTGTGATTCACTGGTTACGGAAAGCAATGTTCAAATTCAAATACAAAAACACGTACGTAATACTCTAAAGGATGAACGAGTTACGACACCTGATAAAAGAGCCAGATCCTATACACAGAAAAGAACGAATTGACCGAGATGAACGAATCGTTCTGAACGAATCATTTCACGGCACTGATCCAAAAGAACCGATTCGGTCAAAAGATCCGTTCTGCCCATCACTAGAATCTTCACTACACGGAAATGTGTCGAACCGGAATAGTCACTATTCCGGGTCGGCACAAGTCCGTGCCAACTTGTGAGATTTAAATCTTGTATGGAATAGTGACTATTCCGATTCGACACAAATCCGTTTTTTGCCATTGCTTAGGCGGAATAGTCACTATTCTTTTCGACACAAATCCGCGTCCCCGTTGTTTACCACTAAAAACAACATGGCGCCAGCAAGTCAACCCTTGCGAGTCAAATAAATATCCTACTTATTTTAGCGGAGTATTTTCAAAGCAAATTATGTTTATTATAATACTGAATAATTTTCAAAAATTTATGTAGAAACTTCGTTACAAGTACAAGTAGCTATGCTATACTTGTTGAAGTCTTTAGTGTGATTGTGTGATATTGCTTTTAGCGCGGTCACCTGTATCATGGCGAATGACGAACTAACAAAAAAAAGGGTCCATAAAAAAAAAAGCCTGTGCAACAATTTCCTATTCCAGTTTCCTCCCCATGTCTAAGACTGTAACTTTGCCTAATCTCTGGAAATTTGTGGTTCAATAATATTTATTTATATTCTGTAAAGCAAAAATAAATGGTAATGAATGTTTGTTATTCTATGTGTACCTTTTAAAACGGAACCAGGAAACAGTAAATATCACGATTGTTCAACCCACATGACGCTTGACTCCAGGGGTCACGTGGGCTGATCAGCGATCAGTGTCCGTCAGACACTGGTTAGGTCATTGAAATTCAGGGATGTTAGACAGTGGCTCAACGAACCTGGTACAGATGTCACTAAAAGCTGGTATCTGAAGAAAAAAAACTGGTACACTCCAAGATCTTACACTGACAAAGATCCTGTAGATTTTGTTTCATAGATTTTATATATATATAATGATATATATATAAATATATATATAATGATATTTATATAAACTGCTTTAATACGATATATACTATGGAAACATAAAAGGTTTCACAATTGTCAACAAATAAAGTATGATAAGGTTGGTAACCTATTTTTTATTCAATCCGCACGCCATGACGGCAATACGGCATGGCGCTGTGATCAATTTCTACAGAACTAGCTTCTGAAATTATAAGATGGCCATAAAAACTTTAGCACCTAGTATGAATGGTTTCAATTAAATTATCACTTAAAAATTTCTCTTAAAATGCAGTTTTATTAAACGTATACAGATGGAATTATTAAAACGTAACTATTCGAATCATTCGTCCACGCCTAATGTTAATTGGTAATGCATGGTGCATCGCGTATGGTCGATGTTCAAAGTTGGTATTTCTGCATACCAGCACAATTTATACTTGGTACATGGTACAAGACCCTGAAAAATGGTATGTGTACCAACAAGTTGGTACGTCTAACATCCCTGTTGAAATTGTAGGTTGGAATGGAGTTGATACCCAAGGCATTCTTATCGTAGTTCGTTAACGGACATGGGAATCATGGGGTTCAGAGCTGAGTCTGTCACTTTTGAGCAGCTGTGGCAAAGTGCACGTAAGTGTGATACGACATTAGAGGATACGAGTTACGTCAATTTTTGTGCCGTAATAACAAACATGTGCGTAAAGAAATACGTTGGAGATTTAGGTCTGCCTTAACCCAGAAGGATAATTTATGGAAATGCCTACTGTTTGGCTATGGTTCCCATTGTGTGAATTAATGGAAGTTGAAATCAAAATTAATACCAAGTTACCATTGCAGTCGGTAGAAAACTTGCTGCAGCGAGCTGTGAGTTAAGTAAAGGCTATTCCGTTACTATTATGATAACTGCAGTGTTAAGAGAGCTGGTAAAAATTACCTGAAACAGGATAGTGACTCAGGTTTTCAAGGAGAGGAGAGCTGATCTGACACTACACCGCAACACATGCAAGGAAGTCAGATTATTTGTTTTGGTTGCGGTGAACCTGGGCATATTAGGGTTAATTGTCCTAAGAAGGTGAAGCATAGAGTGCGTTAACATAAACATTTGGGGAAGTGTGTCAACAGGCCTGGTCAACACCAGGGCTACACGTACCCTGACAGGTCAGGAGTGTTGTAATCATCTGTTACGGTTGTGCCCAAAAGGTAACCTCAGAGTATCGCGTGTAAAGATAGTGTGCCATATAGCAGGGTGTGGTAACAGCTAGAGCACAAGTAGTCACGTTGATAATTTCCGGTGTAAATTTAATTTCATAACAAATTCTGAACTAGCTATTGGCATTAATCTAAGTGTTTATTATTTGCCTCATGCATGTTGATGTGCTTCTGGTGGTGTTAATTTTTCTGCTGAGTACGGACTTAGTAAATCATGACCTCCAGAGGAAGCATACAGTGATAGGAGAATATGTCAAGTGTAAGAATGGTTTGAGTTGACATCAAAACTGTCGGCTGCGGGGAGTGTTAATATTGATTTTTATGGGTTTGTTCAAATCAACATTATTAGATCATCATATAATAATGAGGTACCTACCTTGCTTTCAGTTGTGGCGGTATATTAACTACCAATGGACATGTGTTTGAGTGCTCCATCATAACTCATGGTATCAAAGTAAGCTTAACTGGTGCTTTTTTTTTTGGTGTTATTATCTGTCATTAGTGAATGTCTGACAACATTGATTCATTGTGTTCATGAGGGTCCTCGTGTGCAGTGATGATGATTTCACAATAGATACAGTTCAGGTTGGTTCAAGAACCATGTTCAATAATAAAACAATAATTACGTATGAAAAAGATAAGAAAACCTACAGTCAAATAACTAACCAAATGGTTGGTAACAAGTACAGGGTAATTATAAAGTCCGTGAAACATTTCATAAAATCGGTACAGCGAAATGGAAAAGAATAACGTAACATATTATATAGGTACCGCGTGAAAGAACAACTCTCAAAGTTTTTTGAATGTAGTGCCAAAAAGCTATTTTAAAAAACAACCGACAGGGGCGCTAGTGCATGTAGTTGCTGAAAATGGCTGCGAACCAGGCAGAGAAAGCCTTTTGTGTGCTTGAATACGCCCGTAGCGAATCGGTAGTGAGTGTCCAAAAAGCTTTACGTGGCAAGTTTAACAAAACACCACCAGTTTACAATAGCATAATGAAGTGGTACAAGAAATTCGAGGAAGACGGCTGTTTGTGCGACGCAAAACAGTCGGGTCGGCCAGGCGTGTCACAATAGACAGTGGATTGTGTATGGGACGTGATGGTGCGGAGTCCCAAGAAGTCAACTTATCGGGCTAGTGCAGAATTGATCATCCCTCAGCCAACAGTGTGGAAAATTCTTCGTAAGCGATTAAGAGTGAAGCCGTACAAATTGCAGCTTCTGCAAGCCATCAGCCACGATGACAAATTGCTCCGACTGCAGTTCTGCATTGCCATGCAGAACCGTCTTGAAGACGATAACTTTGCAAGCAAATTAATCTTCAGTGATGAAGCCACTTTTCATCTCTCGGGAAGAATCAACCGACACAACACACGCATATGGGAGACAGAGAATCCACATGTAACTCTCGAACACGTCCGAGATTTGCCAAAAGTTAACGTGTTCTGTGCCATGTCAAACAAGACAGTTTATGGCCCCTTCTTCTTCACTGAGAGAACTGTCACTGGTATCACCTACCTCGACATGCTGCAATTGTGGCTTATGCCACAACTTGAAGCTGATATGAGACGTTGCCGCATCGCTGGATGGGCAGTGGGGCGGCCACTGACCAAGTGCTACTCCCGTGGCCACCACGATCACCGGACTTGACACCTTGCGATTTTTTCTTGTGGGGATACATCAAGGATAGTGTTATGTTCCACCTCTACCACAGAACCTTGACGAATTGAGACACCGCATCGTAGCAGCTGCTCTTACCATCACTCCTGATATTCTGGGTCGGGTATGGGCAATATTGGACTATCGATTAGATGTGTGTCGTGTGACGCAAGGTGGACACACAGAACATTTATAACTAGTGAAAAAAAACTGAGAATTTCTTTCACGTAGTATATGATTTGTTACATAATTCTTAGCCATTTCACTGTACTGATTTTTTTAAATGTTTCACGGACTTTATAATTACCCTGTACTTAACATGCGACAATATCAGGTAACAGTGGCTCGACTGGTGATCTACTTACGACACAGCAGGAATCTCGAGTGGTCAGCAACAGTCCAAAAAGTGTGTCGACAAACAAGGATTTACCTCTGTTCAATGCAAGCACAGACTGAAAACTGTCAATGGGGCAAACCAAATCAATTCCTAAAGAAGGGGAAGAAAAAAAACCTATGCAAGTGGGCATTATGAATATATCTTCTCTAAAAATAGTAGTTGTATCAATATTTAGAAAAACAAAAGCACTTTTTATTACTTCTTTCGAACCATTCCTCCAAGAACAATAGATTGTTGACTGCATTAATATTAAATTGAATCCCTCATAAGTGAAAGTAGCTGAACTCCGTACAAAATTTAATATCTATGCCTGGTTTCACATGTCAGTATTGGAAGAAGATTAAAGAATCAACAACACTGGTTTTTTGGCTTAATGGGTGCCGCATCTGCCGTTTCTATGGGAAACTACCTACTGATTACATCGACGAGCCACGGCTGACCACAGTGCTGGGAGGAGCATTGTGCGTGCCTAATACAGTTCAGTGGGATATAGTTTACCAAAACATTAGAAGTTTCAAAACTAAATCTACTGAATTTTCTAAAACTTTAGCTCTTTGTGTTAGAGAAGCATGGTTCAATCTTTCTAATATTACTTCACATTATTTTACTGACCAATATCTACTAAAATGGTAATGTGTTAATTGCTGTTAATAAACTTCAATTTTCTGTCTGTTCAACCAACCCAACATTATGATCACTTTTAAATTGAAGCAGTCTGGATCAAAATTAAAACCTGTTCAAACAAATTTCTAACACTTGGTAATAATCTATATCCCACCTCAAACATCCTCAAATACTTATGTCAAGTAACTTGAAGACTTAAAAGATAAATTCACAAACATTCAAGATGATCTGTTAATACTTGGAGACATTAATGTGCTTGGTGTTGGCTGTATCAGTAAACATACACTCCATCATCACAAGCCTATACTAAATCTAAGGAACTGTCTACTTAATTTTACCTTTAGTCTGGGTCTGTCTCAGTGTAGCTATACCCTATTTTCCAATCCCCTTTTAGATCTTTGCTTCACTATTCTTGCACACGATGCTTTTGTCAAAGTAGATTTATTTATCCTACTCTAGATATTAAAATCATCATTGATATATGTATATTCTACTACTACTAATAATCATAATAATAATAATACTATGTGTATACTACTTATAATTTCTCTTCTTCCTACAGAAATTACAAAAAGGGTAATTATTTAGGTCTATATAATGCTAGAATGAATCTAGACTGAATTTTTTTTAAGACAACTGATGTGAATATCTTGGTTTATCCATTGACTTCTTTAGTCAAATATCTTGTTAAACATTATAGAATGTATTGGACACAAAGCTAAGTGCACATCTCTGTCAACACGTCAAAATTCTAAAGTGTAACAAATCATTGAAGTAATAACTTAAAAACTATAAACTTGAAGCATAATGTAATTTACATAATAGAAAAGTAATTTAATCATCTATTTCCTATTTGGCTTAGGCTTCATAAGTCATGAAATTGTAACAAAGTAACTTTTGTAACCAAGTAACCTAAAAATTCTCATGTTTGTTTTTAATACTCACTCATATTTGTTGTAAGTTGAAGTAAATGTAATAAAGATGTAATGTCCTGACTCCCGAAATTATGTAGTGTTTATTATTTTTTTTTAAAACTTAAATTCTGTTTACAAATTTTTATTAATTTTAACTTCTTTTTTATTGGCGATTTTATGGTCCAGTCAGCGCAATTTTTATTCTTATCATTCATACCTTGCACTGCAAGATGAGATACCATTGCTCCTAGGTCTCGTTAGCTTCCCTGACACATCTGTTTGTGTGGTTATCTTAACCTAACCGAAGGGTATGGCAGAATCCCAAGAAACAATCACTTTATAAAATTATAAATATTGACGTTGACCAGTGCTACGCCTTCCCTAAGTCCGATGTGCCTCGCCCCACTTCAGGGCCCCTCTCCTCCCACCAGCACCATCAATGGCCCAGTGTTTGAATCTCCTGCCATGCGTGTACGTATGATATCCGTTCCCGAGGCTTATCTGGAGTCTGTGCTATATATAGCTCCTTAATTAACCTAATTAACACAATTAACCCACATAGGACACATTGCCTTATTTTTTCACAATAAATCTGTATAACAGAAAAATTTTATTTAACACTTTACTTAGAACTGTAGTCAAAAAGATATTTAGTTTTAATATATTCTCCCTCTGTTTAGAGCGAACTTTAATTTATAATTTATTTCGAGACACCAGTTCATTAATGGTGTTATAGCCAGCCAACTCTGCTACTGTCACCTGTATTTTCAGCCAGTAACTTGATAGCAAAAATATTACATAAATTAACATTTTGAGGGGTTAGTACAGTACAGTTACAATGTACGTGTAAGTTGTGTGTTTTCTAAATTTATATAAACCTGAAAATTCAGTTTCTAGTAGTATTAAAGAGTCTTCAGTATAATGTGTGTATTATGTAGGCCTATTTGAGTTCCCAGCAACCCCAAGGCCTTGCTACATGCATTGCTCTGTGTCACTGTTGTTACATTACTCTTTAGTAAAATTAAATAATGTATTAATTAATCATTTAATACAAAAGTTTGGATGCGTACTGGAAAAATTCTTACTATTATCATAAAATCAGAGTTTGAGAGGGCATTTACAATGCTTCCTTAAAATTAGTTTCATGTTGAAATTACTAAGTATTTAATTTTTATAATCAGGTTTAAAAAATAACAAACTATAAATTGAGTTTTTTTTTTCTTTTGCTGGTCAACACATTTTAAGGGTACACATTGTTTGCCCTACAGGCGTTTGCCCTAAACGTAGGGAAAATGCCTGTAGGGCAAACGACTTTAGGGCCAATGCCGTTTAGTGCAAACGACTGTAGGGCAAACGCCGGCAAGCACTTATGTTTTGGATTAACGAAACCACACCATCTTTTAGGGCAGACGCCTGTAGGGCAAATGCCTGTAGGGCAAACGACTGCCGAAAAACTTATTTTAGAGCAAACGCCTTTAGGGCAAATGCCGGAGCTTGGTCTGAATGTGATTATCAAACATTTTGTGCAAACCCCTTTAGGGCAAACGCCTGTAGGGCAAACGCCTGTAGGGCAAACGCCTGTACGGCAAACGACTTTAGGACAAACGCCTTTAGGGCAAACGCTTTTAGGGCAAACGCCTGTTTGGAATGAGGAATGCAAGAATATGCTTCGAAAATGTGTTTAGGGCAAACTACGCACTCCCCATTTTAATACTCAAGAAGTTATAATACTACAGAAAATATATGGAATAAAATAAATTAATAAATTGGGCCCCTTAAAGATTAATTTAAGTTTAATTAGCATTTTAAAATGTATATAGTTGCTTCAAAATATATAAATAATAAAAAAAATATCTCTCAGTGCTCATAGTTAATGTGATACAGAAGATAGGTTATTTTTATTTTAGCTGTAGAGCATCATGGGACCTTGGAAAACAGCATAGATGACATGGTGGCTTATTCCAGGCTTAATAAAAGTTAATGAGGGTTGAACATCATCTGGAGAGGTACATGGGAAATTACAGATGGTATTCTCGAACTGGTATTCACCAAATGGTATTCACGAACTGGTACAAACCCACTGCATCAGTGGTTAGATAGACACAACACAAATCAGACACGTAATATTCAATACGGTATTGAACTTAAGGGTGTTGAATTGAAATAAAATTAAGAATTCCACTGACCAATTATGTGGGCTCGGATAATGATCTCAATACGTAATTATCAGATGTAGATGATGCACAAAACACAATGTTGCTATGTTTATTACACATCACACACACACACGAGGCGATGAAAATTCCAATGCCGACCAGTAAAACTAATTATGCAAATGATGAAAGGTGTCTGTTGGGAATAGAATCCCTCCGGAGTTGAATACATATTATTTTAAACAAATTTTCAATGAACCGCTGAAAACACGAGAGGCCGACATGCACAGTGAAGTCGACTGGTTGTGGCGGAGGAAGAAATGGTTGTCTTGGTTTCTGGGTGTGAGCCAGAGGACGCCGACCACAGACAAGTCTTTCTGCTGGAGGACGAAAGTCCAGAACACAGTGCAGTTAAAAATCTGCAGAGGGAAGATGTCAGTAGAAAGAAAAGAAATGAAAACTTGAGCAGAGCAATGAATGCTGCAGAATTGCGGAAGAGTGTAAACTGCGTTTGGAACAAGTTGGTGGGAAAGTGGTGTGTGCTGTGCCCAAGAGGATGACAAAGTGCGAAAGCAGCGCAGTGACATAGAAATAAAGCTGCTGACAACTAGCGAGGGTGCTCCAGTGAAGAATGCAACTTTCAGGCCGAAAGGCTTGAATTAATAGAAGTTAAAAACATCAAAATTAAAATTCCCATTAAAAATTTTACAAATTAAACAATGTTAAACTCCATGAAAAATTAAAAATTAAAAGTGGCATAAAAATTACCTAAAAGTGGCATACTATAGAAGTGCAAGTAAAACAAATCATAATTAATTTTATGTAAATACCTATCATATTGTTAGGAATGTAGTTAATAAAAGGAAAAAAAAAAATTTTACAAATTATTTGTAATTAATATTTTAACTTGGAATTGAGCCGTAACTCATTGGCAAAATTTATATTCTACTTTAATTAATATTTATTTTTGGCTGTCAGAACACATTTATAATTCTTTTAATGTAAATTTAGTGTTATAAATTTACAAAACACTTCTTGATTGTTACAATTTTCGTAATGCTCTAAACATGACTTTTTTTAGGTAAAACTACTTAACAGCTGATAGGGCATGCGAAAAGTAACATAACAAAACGTAATCCATAAACTAACCAACCCACAGTATTTGTGAATAACAACTTCCACTGACCATCAAGGGGTTAAAATCATTTAAATTTAATAATTATTATCTAACAAATTTATGATGTGATAACACTTCATACTATAAAACCTTATCTCCCATGCCACTGATTCAAGAATAGAAACAATTTTTAGGAAACTTATCCTTAGGAAGATAGTCAAAAATAATTGTTTTTAATGTCATTGTAGGAGAATGTTTAAAAAAAAATTGCCAAGTGACCCCTCCCCCTACCTTCACACAAAGACACACACACATTTTATTAATGTCTCTACTCTTATTCCCATATTTTTTTTACAAACTTAATTGCTACATTTAAAAAACAAACATATCCATGTCTTATCTTGATTTGAATGTTTTAATAGAATCCCTTGCTTTAAACTGAAGTGAGGGCTTCAACCAACTGCACCGCGGACATCGGCAGTACAACAGTAATCCCGACCTAGGGACCTTTTGAGACTTTAATTCATTGGTGCAAAAACTTTTTTTTTTTAATAGACTGGAGTGGATTCCAAATATTCAAGATCATGCCACTCTCAACGCAAGGGCAGCAGTTAGGTAAAAATTATGATTATTTAAAACTTAACAAAATTTTTTAAAATTTTTGTGATTAATTATTAATACAAATTGGTGTGGTTTTATTTAGATATCTTTAGTTGGATTGGTGGAGGCAGTTTGCTAGCCCACTAAGGCCAGCCATAAATTATGGCACGTCTTGTATAATAATTTTATTAATATTTTAGTTAAACAACTCATATCTTACATATTTTATGTACTAAGGGCTAATTTCACCACGTTCAATTAGTATTGTAAGCTGAACCTAAGAACACTTTTAGTTTAAGTTACATTCCAAAAGCTTAACTTTAAACACCCAATTTTGGGTTTTTAACTTCTTACCTGGTGGTTATCGGACAGCAAAATGGCCACACATTTATTTAGCTGCTATTTGACTATGAATACAAAACACATAAATAACCTTCAAATTTTAAGAAAAATAAAATTATGTAAATAACACTGAGATCATAAAAATTCTGATTCTTGTTTTTTACTGTATAAAAAAATGTGCTTTAGGTAATAAAACTTCTGCTTGTGTTTCATTGAAACAAATTTCAAATATATTATTTTCTATTATTATATATTTTTATACATACTTTTATGTATTGTTATCAAATAAGTTCACATCCTAATTTGTATTTAAATACTTAATTTTTTGTTGTGACAAAATATATATACACACATATATACATATATAAAACCATTAACACCTGTTAATGTTGCTGTATTTACTCCCTTTTCATTGAATTGAAACAAACCAGAACCATTATAGACTTTTTTTTAATAATTACAATCACTTTAAATTTTTGACTTAACACACAATACACAATATATTTGATAGGTAACTAAACTAATCATGTTAATAATTTATCAGTATTACAATGATCCTTCTTATTTTTTCCAAAAAGATCAACCCAATGCTTGGACATAATCATGAGCGGTAAATTTTGTTTATCGCTAACATTTTTTATTACTGTGAATTAAGAGCTACAATTTATCCTATGCAAGAAAGCTTGAACTGAAGCTTAGTTAATTGATATAATTATATTTCACATATAACTGGATCAATTGCAACTACATTTTACACACAAATTCATCCCATCATAAAGACATTTTCATAATTGTCTTGCATGTGGGTCTACGATTTTGTTTAGTAAAATACCCTACCTAAATATGACATTTGAGGTACTTTAAACATTTTTTTTGTAAAATTAAAGATTTACCAATTAATTAAAATAAAACTAATTGCAATTCTTAGAGCAAAAATTGAATGGGTTTGCATTTTTTATTTTGGGAAATTAATTAAAAAAAAATGCTAAATGAAGTACTCAAACATATTTCTAAAGCTCCTCATTTCACTCATTAAAAAAATAAAAAAAGTAATGTATGTGAAAACTTTAATTTTTAATAATATAAAATTATTACAAATCCTGTAAGAAAGTTTAAGATATCAAAATTTTTCTATGGTTTCTGAACTGTATTTTTTTACAAACAAACTTTATATGTCCCTAAAACTAACAAAAAAGATCGCCACTGCCTTATTATTGTGTTTCTAACAAACTTCAATAGAGATAAATTATATGTAACTACACGAGATAAGTGGCATACAAGAAATGGCTTGTGAAATGGAAAACTTGAAATAAGCATAGCTGAAAATATTGGGCTAAATATTAGTACCTAAAGTTCTACCTAGCTGTGGCGTAATTGACCCTAAGATCCTTCTATGTACGAGTTAACATATACAATGTACATGTTGTGTACATTGATGTCATAAATATCTTACCCTTGCAAGGAGGTTCATAAATGTTTGTGCTTACGTACTGCACCTAGAATGTGTTCAGGTATGGAAGTAAGACCCGGGACTGCGCAGGGTGATTGGTGGGATGGCAGAAGAGAGTGCAGAGTGTGAGCTGCAACAGCTAGTGAGCACAGACGACGACCAGCCTCTCGACAACCGTCCCGGCGAGATCACTCCGCCCATCACCTCCACCTCCACCAAGGTCACCCAGACGTCCCCCACCTCTCCCGTCAGCAACAAGGTACGAGTGTTCTAACCACTGTGTCTTTGTTTCCATTCTAGCAACTCAGTCCACCTTGACACAAAAACCTTTTTAATAATTTCTATTATTTTTTCTTTTCGTAAAAAATATTTCACGGTTGTTCAATTAAAAAAAACATGCAAAATCATTTGTGGCAGATTGGCATATAATGTACTCACATTTATTTAGGTAACTCTGTTTCACTACTGTTGTTGCACTACTGTATGCATAAATGAGGGTGACTGTGACTATTTTATTATGGTTGCATGTTTTGTGTGCTTATCTATGTGGCTGAATCAGACTGTAAGATAGTGAGCTGGTAGCTGCTGATTGAGAGCACATGTGCAGATGTCATCCAGCACGGGAAGTCTGCGTGGAGTGGGTGTCCAGGGGTCGGTAGCTCGCTCCATCAACAGAGTGACCACCGTTCCAGCGATTGTAAGCACGTCTGCCATCACGTCACCTACTGCAGGTCAGTTTTTTTATAAAGTAATGTATTAATGTTTTCATTCTATTAATTTTGTATTTTTTTAATATTAAATTTGAAAATTATCTGTACAGAAATATTAGTAGTAATGGATTTATGTCTTAAACTCTTTAAAATTGAATTATGTTTGTTCATTTTAATATTATTGGTAGCTATATTGAAATTTACCGTAAAAATGAATATTTTAATAATTTTTTGTCTCAAAATTTGAGTACCTGATAAAATCAAAATTTTTGTTACTGAGACGATTTAAATTACAATATTATTGATTATTTTATATAATATCATGTTATGTATTCTTTTATTTTAAATGAGGGTAATGAATTCATTGTTTTTTCTTGGTTTTTAGTTAATTTTTTTAAGGTATGTATTTTTTTATTTACAATTTATATATTTTTCTATTTTGTCAATACAGTGGGAACTTTATTTTCATTATTTGGGTTGGTACATTCTTTAATCTAGTTTCGATCTAGCTGCTCTGGACCTATTTTCATATGGCATGCAGGCATTTTAAATTCCATCAAAAATGGAATAAATAATTTGAATGAAAATAACTTGAACATTTTTTTGCTAGCTTACAACAATCAGTTGTAGATGTGGTATTGTCACCGCCTTTAATTTGTATGTCGCAGTACTTAAATTGAATTCAAAATTTAATGAATTTAAAAATGGCAGTTGGTGTGGTTTGGAATGACTGGTTTCACTTTTTGTGCCCCCAGCACTGCCTGTCTAGTTAGGCAACATGGCGAAACAATGACTTCTTTGTTTTACACTTGCCGCTGTCTTCCCCTTACTGGTGGAGATCACATGACTGTTGGCACTTTTTTACTGGCTTATATTTCTTTTCCCACATATAAGATTACTTGAGTTGCAGATAACTACACGAGGCACGCAAAAATTATGCTTGTATTTTTCACCTAACAATATCTTTATTTTGCTTCTTTGGGGTATGAGTTTGTTCCTAAGATGTTTATTTACTTAAACAAATTTTTTGTCACTGTATATTTTTTTCAGCTTTATTGTAAAAGCCCTGGAAAATAAATTTTGCGCACACGTCTCTAACTTAGACTTTTCTCTGCGACAGATCACTAGATGAATCTTCAGCTGCTAAAAAGAGTTTACGCTTCAATGCAGAGTTTATCTTTTTTACTTTCTCTGTAGAATAATGCTAAGAGTGAATTTTCTTAACGTTAATAGGAGAGATTTCTAATTCAACTATTGAAGTATTCAATTGTTCAATTACAATTTTTGGATCTAAAAAAAAGGATGGGTCATGTGGCTGAGAACTGTATTCCTCATTAGTTTTGACTGGAGAACAAGACAGGCCAGAGGGGTCAGGTTGATTAGTATAGTCTACCTTTAAATTTCCAATTTCTTTCCTACAATAATCACAAATTTTGGCTTCTTTAGGTATTTCAGGATATAAACTAAACATCCAAGATGTTCCATTCCTCAGTCTCTTTTTATCCCTAATTGTGTGATTAGTTTTGTTTAGCAGGTTAAAACATTGTAATTTAATGAATTTGTTTTTGCTTTCAATTGTCTGTTTTAAACCATTTTTTAAACTTTAGAAAAAGACCATCACACTAACATTGTATTTTTCAAAGAGCTTCAATAAAGGTTTATCATGTAGTACTTACAAAATAATATTATTGTAAACACTCACTAAAAATAAAAATACTTTTAAGGAATTAATAGAACTTATATTTTAACTTATTTGAGCTCAAGAGATTGTTCACTTTTAAACACCTACGTTATGTACTGACACCCTACTCATACCAACTGCAGATGCAGACTACAATATACACAGACAGAAGAGAGAACTGAGAGTGAGCCTGTCTCAACTTGACTGTGAGGCTCTTGTCAGCTCATGAAACAATCAACAGGCTACCCACTATTAGACACCTTTCATGTCACAACTTGAAGAATCATTTACAACAGAAACTGCTTGTTGTTATTTATTAGTGTCTCCTATCATTTTCAAATAAAATGCATTATAAAGTAAGTTATAAAAACTATTTCCAACTCAACTAAAATAAAAATTTTATTTTGTAAATAATCTTAATTGTTGTATTAGAAGCAACCCTCCTAAGTACATTATTAATTATGGTAATAATCACCATTGTAAATAAATTAAGTAAAGTTAGGGTACATAGTATTAAACTGAAGCAAAAACTAATAGAACACCCTTTTTTAAAATTATTACTTAACTATAAACCCATTAGCCTTCCACTTTGAAATTTTGAGAATCACTTACTGTTGGAAACAATAAAATCATTAGGTAACTTTGGTGTTGGTTTGAATAAGTTATGTTGGTACGACTGTAATAGAGTAAGTAAGAAAAGAAATATGGCTAGTGTGTGAGAAATGTGTGTAATAGAAAGAGGAAATTACACAATATTAAGAAAGATGCCGAGTTTTAATATAACCTATTAACAGGTTATGGGCCCAGGCCGTATGAAAGTACACTGGTGTTATTGAATAAGTATCACAGTTTTATTGCGATAGTGATGTGTTGAGAAAAGAAGAAGAAAATACGCAGTGCGGGCATCCATTATGGAATCCAACTACAACTACATTAGATTGGCAAATGGATCAAACTGGAGTGTTTGGAAATTTCAAATTACGGTCGTGTTAAAATCAAAAGGTTTATATAGTGTGGTGTCTGGAGAGGAGTTTAAACCTACTGTGGTGGATGATGATTCACAAACCGAGACGGAAAAGAAGAAATTAAAGGAATGGGTGACACGAGACAGCAAAGCTCAAGAAATAATTGTCACAAGATTAGAAGAAGGACCAATGATGCACATTTTGGCTTGCGAGTCAGCACAAGAGATGTGGAATAAATTGTTATCAATTTTCGAACAGCAGTCAGAAGTAAGCTTGCATCAACTTCAGCACAAGTTCTTTTCTTTAAAATACGAAGGGGAAGGAGTCGCGGCTTTCCTGTCAAAACTGCAAGAGTTGGTGGTCCGGCTGAAGCAGCATGGGGAGAAGCTGTCCGATCAAATGCTAATGACGAAGATTTTAGTATCACTACCGGAAGAATATAAACACTTTGTGTCGGCTTGGGAGTCTGTGTCAACAAAGGACCAAAAACTGTCAGAGTTAAGTGCACGTCTGTTGATTGAAGAGGAGCGTATCTCTGTAAAGGGCAGTCAGGATAACGCCCTGTTGTCTAAAAATCAAGGTAGGCCGAATCCATTAAAGTGTTTTAAGTGTGGGAAGGCAGGACACATTCAGAAAAACTGCTATTCTAATAAATCGAAAACTAATAATCCAGGTGGGAGACGTATGTGCTATTACTGTGAAAAGATGGGACATATCAGTAAAGATTGTAGATGGAGGTTAAAAGCTGAAAAAAGCTCTGAACCTGCTCATCGTACACTAAAGGGGGGCAATCTGAATGCTTTTATCAGTGCTGCAATGGTAAGTGAAAGCCTGGATGACAAAAGCTGGTATGTGGACAGTGGAGCATCTGAACACATGTGTGCTCAAAGACATTTTTTTTATGACATGTGCAAGCTGGATAGTGAAAAACATATTGTAATTGGTGATGGGTCAACTCTTGTAGCAAACGAGGTAGGGACTGTGAGAGTAGAGGTGTATGATGGTAATTCTTGGCAAATATCGGAGATAAAAGATGTGTTATATGTTCCTGATATCAAATTCAATTTATTCTCTGTTGGTGCAGTGTTGAGAAGAGGTTATCAAATTGAATGGAGAGAGTCTAAATGTGAACTTAGTAAATCTGGAAAAGTGTATGCTGTTGGAACTCTGGAGGGGAAGCTGTACAAGATGATGTTTAGGTGTGAACCAATCCCAGCTGTGGTGAGTGTTGTGAAGAAGCCTTCCATTAAAATATGGCATGAAAAGTTGGTGCACCAAAATACAGAGCAGGTCAAAAATATTCTGAAGAGCCACAACATAGAAGTGCAAGGTACTGAGGACTTCTTTTGTGAAGCTTGCATGAAGGGGAAACAACAGAGACTGCCTTTTTCATCAAGTGAACACAAAACGACGGACACTTGTGAGATCGTTCATGCAGACATTTGTGGCCCGATGGAAACAGCATCAATTGGAGGTTCAAGATATTTCCTATTGATAAAAGATGATTTTTCAAGGTATAAATTTGTTTACTTCTTGAAGTTCAAATCTGAAGCTAAAGAAAAGATTAAGAACTTTCTAAGTATAGCTAAGAACGACACCGGAAATCCAGTAAAAATTCTGAGAACGGGAAACGACACTGAACTGTGCAGTCAAGAAATGCGGAATATCACTGATGAAATGGGAATACGGCACCAGAAGTCTGCACCTTACTGCCCAGAGCAAAATGGGAAAGTTGAAAGAGAAATAAGAACAGTTGTGGAGGCAGCCAGGACTATGCTGGCAGCCAAAAACCTGAACAAAACCTTATGGGCGGAAGCAGTTAATACTGCAGTATACACCATCAACCGGACAGGCACGAGTTCTGTTAAAGGAAAAAGCCCATATGAACTATGGTTCAAGTCAGTTCCTGAAATCAAACATTTTGAAGTCTTTGGAACAGAGACTTACATGCAGGTGCCTAAAGAGAAAAGAAAGAAATGGGACCCTAAGAGCACAAAAGGACTATTCGTAGGGTATCAGGAAAATGCTAAGGCCTACAGGGTATATGTACTGAACCGAGGAAAAATTGAAATATCAAGAAATGTAGTGTTCCAGCCAGATGGTGTAACAACAACAATGGGAATCGAAGTTACCAAACCTATCCAAACTGAAGAGCACTACAGGGATGAAGCGGAAGGCATACAACTGGAAAATGTAGAGGGAAGCAATACGATTGAACATAGATCCTTAAATAATGAATCTGCAGATGAAGAGGAATTCAGAGGCTTTGAAACAGATAACTGTGGAAAGATATGTGAAAAGGTGGGAACATGTAATTTGAGGGATAGAACAAAACTAAAGGAACCAAGGTATCTGAGCCAATATGAGACAAGTTTTCTTTGTGCAGATGAGCCGCAAACATACGGAGAAGCAATGATGAGCAATGAAAGGCAAAAGTGGAAAGAAGCTATCAATATTGAATTGAACTCTATAAAGGAAAATGACACCTGGTCAGAAGTTATACCTCCAAAAGATGCCTGCGTCATAGGCAGCAAATGGGTATTTAAGATTAAACGAAATGAAAAAGGAGAACCAGTGCAGTACAAAGCGAGACTAGTTGCAAGAGGTTTTGAGCAGCTCAGCGTTTTTGATGCAAGTGAAGTGTATGCACCAGTGGCTAAGATGGCGACGCTTAGAATTCTGTTGGCGACTGCAAATGACCTAGGCATGCCAATATATCAAATGGATGTTCAAAGTGCTTTTCTTTATGGTGATATAGATGACGAAGTTTTCATAGCAAAACCAGATGGAATGGAGGGGGATGAAAAGACAGTTTACAAACTAAAAAAATCTCTCTATGGACTTAAAAAATCACCAAAATGCTGGAACGAAAAGTTCAATGAAGCTATAGAAAGGGAAGGATTGAAAAGATCAAAACATGATTACTGCTTGTATGTCAAGAACACAGACAAAACGAAGCTATATGTCCTGCTGTATGTGGATGACCTGCTAATAGTAGGCAATGATGAGAACCAAATTCAGGCATTGAAAGAAAGTCTGAAGAACAATTTCAAGATGAAAGACCTAGGACCGGTGTCAAACTACTTAGGAATTTGTATCTCTCAAGATTTAAAGTCTGGAACTCTAAAATTGAATCAAACTCATTTTTTGAAATCATTGTTAGTGAAATATGGAATGGCGGACTGTAGACCCGTGTCCACACCAATGGACCCACTGTGTAAAATAAACTTCCAGGACACTGAAGAAGACAAAGAGCTGGAAACAAAATGTCGACAGATTATTGGAAGCCTGTTGTATGTCGCCCTAGGCACAAGACCAGATCTTAGTGCTACTCTTGGCATTCTGAGTAGATATCAAAACCGGGCAAGTGAAGCACTATGGGTTGCCCTAAAACGCGTTTTGAGATATATAAAAGGGACCTTACACTTGACACTTGTCTACCGACGACAAGAACCCGCAGCTCAGCTGAGTGGATACGCTGATGCAGACTGGGGAGGAGATGTGGAAGAAAGAAAATCTACATCAGGTTTTGTATTCCAACTCCAAGGTAATACCATCACCTGGACCTCCAAGAAACAGTCAACTGTTGCCCTGTCATCTACCGAGGCGGAATACATGGCTCTGAGTGGTGCAGCGGCTGAAGCGTGTTGGATCAGAGGGGTACTGCAGGATCTGGGAGTGTTAAAAAATGAACCTGTGATCCTATACGAAGACAATCAAGGTGCAATAAGAGTGTCAAAATCCCATAGAATCACAAACGGTTGAAACACATTGACATTCGCCATCATTTTGTCCGAGAAAAAATCAGTGAGGGTCTTATCAGTGTAAAATATGTTTGTACTCAGGATCAAATAGCTGACATGTTCACTAAAGCAGTGAATAAGATCACACTCTTGAAATGTATAAGAAGTATAGGGCTAGAATAATGCAAATTATTGGTTAAGTTTTGTTTTAGCTGTTCACTTGTATTGTTTACTTAGTTGTTTCGCAAAGTCTACCTAATAACGTTTATTGAGGGGGGCTGTTGGAAACAATAAAATCATTAGGTAACTTTGGTGTTGGTTTGAATAAGTTATGTTGCTACGACTGTAATAGAGTAAGTAAGAAAAGAAATATGGCTAGTGTATGAGAAATGTGTGTAATAGAAAGAGGAAATTACACAATATTAAGAAAGATGCCGAGTTTTAATATAACCTATTAACACTTACCAAAAGTATAAACTATTTATAGGAATTTTTAACAAATTTAAAAAAATTCAATTTTTCGAGAAAATATTCTTTTTGATGATATTGAAAATATTATATTTGGTATTAATCTTGTTATATAGATAGCTAATACTATTATTCCTCCAATTAATTGTGAGGGTAACACACTTATATGACGACAGGCACACGTTATACTGGACTGATGTGACCCAAACATAAACAAACACCTCGTTTGTTTACAAACACAGGACTGCATGAATGGCAGATGATATTTGTCAATACATGAGTGCAAAAGGAAATCCTTTGGTTCCTAACATTATTTAGCTCTGTTTGCCATACCTTTAAAATATAATTAAGGAGACTAACCTGTAGTACAAATAAACAATATGAGATTTTCCAAGAAATTTTAATAATATTAAGGAAATGGAGGCAAAACAATAACATAACATTAGAATTATATTTATACTTGATAATGGCTAAAGTTCTCTGAGGCACAATGTGACTAGCAAAAGAAAAAAATGTTACTGAAACTACAGGACGTTACGTAGGGCACCCGGCTCGACAACAGTCCAATTCAAGTTCAGTCTCTATTGTTGGTATCCAACACAACACGTAGATGCCGTCTACACATTAAATAAGGGTGGGGGTTACTCCGGGCTAAAACTCTGTCGGTAGGCTATTTATACCCCCAGGACCTCTGGGGGGACCACGGACAGTTACTATTAGATGGCACAGTCTCTGCGATAACGTCTCGTAGCGGGAATCACTGTGTAAGATGAGGGGAGTTTGCAGTCCAACAATGCGCTGGCGCCGACTCAAGGCGACCGCGCCTTACCTTGCGAATGCTGCGCTGGCTCCGCAGTCTCCAGTCCGCGTGACGGCTGTCCCAGGGAGTGCGTTGAGGTGCACCAGTAGGCGCCACACACTTTAGGTCACCAGAGCACTCACACAAGGCGAAGTTCCGGCGCGCGCGTAGTTGTTTCCCGGACCGCGGACGCGTTGATGAAATCGATAAATACAGTCTCAAATATTGATAATACCGAAAGTTCAACTTCAGGTCGCGATTCCGCAGCCCGGAATCGCGGGTAGCGAAAACTTCTCACGCGAAGCGACACGAGCTCCGACTCAGTGCAGCGGACCGACTCCCCGAGAAAACGCCGGGCGGCTCTTTTATACCTCCGCCGAGCGTCACCAGCGGCATCTCCTATTGGCCCGTTTTTAAGTTCAGGTGGTTGCCGATTGCCGCTAATTCTCCTGGCGCTGTCACACTATCACTTCAAAAGTCGAATATTTACCAACACCGCGGACCATTGTTGACTAGGCCCCCTCAAACACTGTTTATATATCCTTAAATACGCCCTACTGACCATATATATATGTGGGCCGTGTATCGGTACACATTTGCCGCTTCCTGTTGCAATTTAAACTTACGGTCCACTGTCGCACCAAGGAAGTTTTAAGTGTCAACAGTATCATACCCAGTTCCACACAACACTTATCTGAGAGAAGGTGGTGAAATTGCCGAAAACCAGTAGCCCAGGAAGAACACGACGAACAAGAGCAAGGGATGGCAGCGACCTCCATCGGGGTTTGGAGTGACGGTATGAACAGCCAGCCAACAGCTGGTGTCGGGGCCTCCAGATGACAGCTGCTACGCCCGGTACAGGATCCAGGGCGTTATGCGTCACGTGGCGGCGACAGCTCCCACTGGACACCGAAGCCGGGGAAGGACTGCCCCTTGACACACTACCAGTCCAGTAGCAGGACATGTTGACCAACGTTCACCGAATTCATGGATAAATTCACTCAAAGTTCATGACGAAGGTGCCATTTAATATTCACTCGCTCACTCTTCTGTTCTTAATGTCCTAGTCACATTAAGCCTTTTTCTAATTTGCCAGTAAGAAGAAGAAAAAAATTGCCTTCCTCTGAACATGGTCTCTGTATACATCAAGATTAACCACAATCATACCAATTATTAATGAAACTGAGTACAGAACCTACAGCTATTACAAGAAAACATTGCTAGGTATGAATTTACCTGCCTACAGTCTCCATCTCAAATCATAACTTTACTGTACTAAACTCTCATCACTAATTTAACCCTTATCAAAAGTTTACAATATAAAATAAACACATAATACTTGGGTAATAAATACAAAATATTTACATGGCCTGTCTGGCGAAACAAATTAACATTTACCCAACATGAAACATAAAATCATCACCAAAGTTTACCCATGTTTACACATAATACAATCCACAACAAAAAACTGACTGCTATCCTAGACTTTAAATACAAACACAAAAATCCTCGTGTATTGACTTCAAGTGAATGAAATGTCAAGGGGAGTCACGTGGCCATGAAGCAAAATTCGCTCTCCCACGAACGTAAACAAAGGAGGGGAACGGGAAGGAGAGGAGAAAACTCCTCCGTCCTGCTTCACCCAGGCGAAAGCCAATGAGCGCGCGGAAGGGGGGGGGAACACGTCCCACTTCCCCTCGCGCGGCGACCAGCTGAGGCTAATCGCCTCCCAGACATGCCGGCCACAGCTCGGCACGTAATCCACCAACGGGAAAAACGGAGGTCACTACACTCCGACACAACTCTGTTCTACAACAGAAATGACCGCTCACGGGTCATAGAAAAACAAATCTCTCGGAACATACCTCACACTACACAGAGAGAAACACAAGGAAAAGCAAACACAAACGAAGCCGGGCTGGAACAAAAAAAAAAAACAACGTAGGCACCCAACTAGACGTACAGCACAACAGACGAAGAAAAAAAAAACAACGTTAGAAGGGGTAACACATGCTAGCTACACATAGCACTTACACAGAGACTAAAATCAGGTAGACACAACACTTTATTACACACGGTGTTAAAACTTACTGGCGTTGAAAGTGCACTCTTTTTCCTCACTTTTATCACAAAAAAAAACTCACGCAGCCATTCTATCGCCTTTTTATTTTCTTTCTTTCACTTTCTCACGCGTCAATGCACTCGTGACTTGCAGGGGTTAGACACTAACACACTACTCACAGGCGGCTAATCAGCTCCTGCGCTGTAAATAGACACGCAGCGGGAGTGGAATTACACGTCACTCAACTCGCTACAGTACGACGGGCACACACGCCACGGTCGTTCAACGTGTCATAAACCCATCTACACGATATTAAAAGGCGGGAACACATAGCCTTCGCACTTAACACACACACACACACTAAGGAAATGCACTAACACCATGAACACCGTTCACAAATGGTCATCACAGTTAAGCTAATCCAGCAACTGGCTTCTTGTAAGCTCTCAGTTGTGTTAAGTTGTATCTCCCGACGACTTCTCCGGTGTCGATGCTGGATAGAGTGTGGCAATTCTCGTTGGTCACATTCGTGACACGAAACGGTCCAGCGTAAGGAAGGCAGAGCTTCTTGGTAATAAATTCCCACTTTTTACTCACTGGTGCTGTTTTCCGTAGTACCTACAAGGTCGCCTACCTGGAAGCCTGCGGGATGTGATGCCGGCTTCCGGCGCTGACTCGCGGCCTCTTCAGACGTCAGCTTCGCTCGTACAAATTCATGCACTTCCTCGCAGCTCGGTAAATCGTTCTGTTTCGGTAAACTGTCGACGTTCGGGAGGTAGGTAGGGTCAATTACCTCGGACCGTGCCCGGCAGAGGATTTCATAGGAGGTTAGGCCTGTCGATGAGTGCGCTGTATGGTTCAGGACGCATTCTGCGTACGGTAGCATATTGCACCAGGATTGTTGCTTGTTGTGGCAGTAGGTGCGCAGAAGGTTACCCAGCGAGCGCATCTGTCTCTCAACCGGATTGCTCTGCGGGTGGCGGACAGATATCATTGTAGGGGTAACACCCAAATCTCGAACGCCCTGTTGCCAGATCGGGCTGACGAACATCGTAGCGCGATCGGTGAGCACACGCTCTGCCTTGCCCATCTCCTTAACGTAACTTTTAAAGTGTCGTAGCACCGTCTTCGCACTGGCGTTCCGTATAGCATACAGTTTGGTATGTTTGCTGAAAACGTCGATTAAAACGAAAACGTGTTTGGCGCTGCCCGTGGACACGGGCAAGGGACCAAACAAGTCCGCTGAGATGCACTGGAGAGCTCGTTCTGGAATGATGGCTTGCAACACCCTGTGTAACTTCACTTGCGGGTGTTTGGCCTTCTGGCAAAGATCCCATGATGACGTCACCCGCGCCACCTGGCACGGCATCCCCAGCCAGTAGAGCTGATGGAATAGGGCGTGCTACAACTTGTTGCTACCGACGTGGCCTAGGGACCGATGAACCTCCCAGATGACTTCCGTCCGGATCTTGACGGGAATAACAGGTTTCCATTCCGCGTCAAAATTACCTGGTTTTTTCGAGTGGTAGAATAGTATGTCGTCAGCGGACATACAAAACCGATGATGAATCAGATGCTCCGGCGGCCGCTCCAACAGGAGACCACGGATCTTGTCACAATACTCGTCCTCGCGTTGCTGGTTACCCAGATCTCGCAGTAGCTCCTTCAGGCGTGGATTGTTATGCAACCGCTGCGCGCCGGCAGGCGCCACAAGGAACTGGCGTGCGCACTTCGCACACGTGGCGTCTGACACATGAATTTCTTCGCGCCAGCTCAGATAGTCAGCGGCATCGTTGTCTGAACCTTTAATATACTGGTACTCGATGTCAAACTCCTGGAGTACCAGGTACCATCTCGTCAAGCGACTGCCGAAAATCTTGCTGGCTTTAAGGCAGGTTAGAGCCTGGTGATCGGTGAGTAGTTTTATTCTTTTGCCGAGCAACAGGTCACGGAATTTTTGGAGGGCCCACACAATGGCGAGTGCTTCGCGCTCCGTCACCGTATAGTTCCGCTCCGCGGCACTCAGAGTCCGGCTGGACATCGCAACAGTCTTCTCACAGCCGTCCTCGTCACACTGCGCCAGCTTGCAGCCCAGGGCAGACTCCGACGCATCCGTGTACAACCGGAACTCCCTGTTCAGCACAAGGTGGTAAAAGACTCGCTCTTCCATGAACAGCCGCTTCAATTCCTCGAAGGTGGTCTCGCACTCCGGCGTCCATGCCCAGACTTGGTTTTTCTTGAGCAGTTGAAAAAGTGGTACTGCCAGGCTCGGCTAGCTCAGTCGGTAGAGCACGAGACTCTTAATCTCGGGGTCGTGGGTTCGAGCCCCACGTTGGGTGCCAGAATGTGTGAGGGTAACACACTTATATGACGACAGGCACACGTTATGCTGGACTGATGTGACCCAAACATAAACAAACACCTCGTTTGTTTACAAACACAGGACTGCATGAATGGCAGATGATATTTGTCAATACATGAGTGCAAAAGGAAATCCTTTGGTTCCTAACATTATTTAGCTCTATTTGCCATACCTTTAAAATATAATTAAGGAGACTAACCTGTAGTACAAATAAACAATATGAGATTTTCCAAGAAATTTTAATAATATTAAGGAAATGGAGGCAAAACAATAACATAACATTAGAATTATATTTATACTTGATAATGGCTAAAGTTCTCTGAGGCACAATGTGACTAGCAAAAGAAAAAAAATGTTACTGAAACTGCAGGACGTTACGAAGGACACCCGGCTCGACAACAGTCCAATTCAAGTTCAGTCTCTATTGTTGGTATCCAACACAACACGTAGATGCCGTCTACACATTAAATAAGGGTGGGGGTTGCTCCGGGCTAAAACTCTGTCGGTAGGCTATTTATACCCCCAGGACCTCTGGGGGGACCGCGAACAGTTACTATTAGATGGCACAGTCTCTGCGATAACGTCTCGTAGCTGGAATCACTGTGTAAGATGAGGGGAGTTTGTAGTCCAACAATGCGCTGGCGCCGACTCAAGGCGACCGCGCCTTACCTTGCGAATGCTGCGCTGGCTCCGCAGTCTCCAGTCCGCGTGACGGCTGTCCCAGGGAGTGCGTTGAGGTGCACCAGTAGGCGCCACACACTTTAGGTCACCAGAGCACTCACACAAGGCGAAGTTCCGGCGCGCGCGTAGTTGTTTCCCGGACCGCGGACGCGTTGATGAAATCGATAAACACAGTCTCAAATATTGATAATACCGAAAGTTCAACTTCAGGTCGCGATTCCGCAGCCCGGAATCGCGGGTAGCGAAAACTTCTCACGCGAAGCGACACGAGCTCCGACTCAGTGCAGCGGACCGACTCCCCGAGAAAACGCCGGGCGGCTCTTTTATACCTCCGCCGAGCGTCACCAGCGGCATCTCCTATTGGCCCGTTTTTAAGTTCAGGCGATTGCCGATTCCTGCTAATTCTCCTGGCGCTGGCGCGCATGCGCTGTCACACTATCACTTCAAAAGTCGAATATTTACCAACACTGCGGACCATTGTTGACTAGGCCCCCTTAAACACTGTTTATATATCCTTAAATACGCCCTACTGACCATATATATATATATATATATATATGTGGGCCGTGTATCGGTACAGAATATTAAAAATAGAATATATGAAACTCAGAATGATTTATGTAATATTCCTGTTATTATAGAAATTATTATTGTTTGTAAAATGATAATTATTCATCTCAAAAACACTTTTTATAACGAAGTATGTTTTGTTGTATATCAAAAGAAAGAGCATTTAAAACTGAGTAAAATGACACCACTCCAACTCTCTAGCTCAATTGGGAGAAAAGCTATGATGATCTCAAAATATGTCGGTTACTTTTTTTTGGTGGATTTGGGGAAACTTTACATAGCAGTAATTTTGAAACCGTTTTGAGATTTTGGAAAAAAAAAATTGGCTTTTTTTCCCATACCAAATTTCATCAATTTCTGAGATGGTCAGGTTTATATCCTGTGTTGATTTGATATGGAATGACCCAGTTGTCTAATGTGTAAATTTTCTTTTAAAGACGTTTTCAAACGTTATAAGCTTTATCTTTTCATCTTCGTCGTTGCTGTGTATGCTTATAAAAATGTAGCCAGCTCTAGTTGGCATCATTTATGTTTGTTAATGTAGATTCCCGTACAGAGCGTGCGCACGTAGTCAAATATTGATACAGATAGCTCACCGATTGCATGCAACGCGCACGCTCTGTCTAGTGCCAGGTTAACTACATTTGATAGCCTGCACTTTCTGGTGGTGTGTACTTTGACAATGCGTTCCGAGTTTCATTCGCGTCACAGTTTTGGTTTTTCTATTTAAATTTAAACAAAATGTTTCTGTTGCATGACTTATTAATTTAAATTGTCTTGTGTGCTTTTGTATACTCTACTTTTTAAATGAATGTACTTTCCAAGAATAGGTTTTTTTTATAAATAACTTTACCTAACAAAAATTGCTTTTTTCACATAAACGATGCACACCTACTTTTCAAAATTTTATTTTAGTATAAAATGTCCGACGATTATGCGATAAAACACTTTATTTTGCAATTACACACGTTTACAATATATACACACTTTTTTTTTTTTTTCGAGAGCGAGGGAGAGTAGGGACAGGGCGGGAGAGTGGACACAAAAATACTTTATTCACTTAAAGACCGTAATGGCTCTTCCAACACACCGCCTCCAGAGCCCGAGATAGCCAGCTGTGTCGTCGTGATGAAGAGAGAGAGACGATTCCCTGCGGAACACCACTCGCCTCCCACCACTCCTGCCTGAATACAGTCATTTTTGCTATTTTCAATCTAAATAATTTACAGGATCAATATGTGTTCGGTGCATTGAATGCACATTGGGACCTCTTTTTTTTTTTACATGATTTTCTTTAACTTACATTTTTTCATGACTTTTTAGTATTTTTTTTAAACACATTGCTTGCTCAGTAGCTCTAATGTGCAGGCTCTTGTTTTGCGGCTATTTTTTTATTTCTAGTAGATTGGAAAGTTATTAAAGATGGGTGATCTCTACACCACAGGATGGAAATTACTAATCAAAAATAATATTATCTATTAGCGTTTACTTTCCTCTGTAATTTAATGGTTGGTGTGGCACATTTTTAGTAGTCTGTGTGAGTTTCTAAGCCAACTCTTTGTGAATATGGTCTAGATAAGAGGTATTCAGCCTGCTGTCTGCAGGCCATTGTGTCTCTGTGGGAATTATTTTTATTTTTGTTTTTTCTCTCGGATTGTTTACTTTTTTTTTCATTTAATATTATTTTCCTTACATCATTCACACTCAGAATCACACTATCTTTTAGATGTGCTTTATAACTGATGCAAGAAAACTCCTCAAGTTTAGTTTTATTTCTCAAAAGGGCAACTGATGCATGTTGAAATCTCCTATTTAAATTTTCTTTTCAAAATAATAAAATTGAATAAATAATTAATCAATCTTTTCTTTCCACATTACATTAATATTCTAAAAAAAATATTGCAATATCAATGTAAACATAAACATTTTTTAAAAATTTTTTTGTATTTTCAGTTCTTTAGTTTTATTAACATGAACTTTTATAATTAAAAAAAAAATTGTAAACTGATCTAAAGAAAAATGTAAAATATGTTTTATTTACAAGATACAGTAGAACCTCGTTAATTCGTGATGGTCGGGTCCTAGATAATCACGGATTACAGAATTTCACGGACTAGCGATTATAAGCCCGGAAGGTCTTGTCAAGCTTCTCACACACCGGCGTGCAGCTGGGTTGAAGGCCAAGGTCGTGTGACGTAACATCTCCCTAGGCTTACTGCGCCTTGGCGCAGTTATAAAACAAATGCAGCAGATGGATAAAAAATATGTATTTACAAATGTTTGTGATTATAACATTAGCCAAACTTAACGCATTATTAACGTTATTGCATTCATATGCAATTGTCCCTAGAAAACAGGCGCATGCTCTATATTTGTATGTACATACAACTTTGTTCTTGCACTGCTGTCGCGCTTGCTGATGTGTGGCAATGA
Source organism: Bacillus rossius redtenbacheri (assembly GCF_032445375.1). Lineage (NCBI taxonomy): Eukaryota > Metazoa > Arthropoda > Insecta > Phasmatodea > Bacillidae > Bacillus > Bacillus rossius. The sequence continues at coordinate 220,273,768 of NC_086330.1, read as the reverse complement.
TGTACGCCACAGCTGTACGCCACAACCTGGCGACATTCTTATCTACATGACTCATCAGCAAGCATCCACGGCCACCCACAGCTGTCTTGTGGTTCCTTATCTCTGCGTCACATCTATCCTCGTGCACGATCTCTCTCCAATACATAGTAGGTAAACGCACTCGCACACAGACGTTTCTGTTTCAGTCCGCAGCTCGTTTCGCTTGGCTTGTTGTCTTGCACTAAACGCAAAAGCATGGCATCTTGAAAAACAAGGTTGGATGTTACATATTTACAAGTCATTGCGCAAAGTATATGTACTGACATTAAATGCAATAAAATGTTATTAAATGTTACTTGTGCTTTCACCAGGTTTCACTGTTGAATTTTCACTGCGAGCAGGTTCACACACTGTCAGCTTTCCAGAACATGACGGCACATTCATCGCTGCAAACATGTCTGTGATACACCTCTGCTTCAAGTGTTTTGGTTTCTCTTGAATAAGATGGCTTTGCAACACATACAAATTCATTATTTGTTGTGGCATGATAAAGCTTTGTCTTTCAAGGCTGGAAATAAGAAGTCCTGTGAGTGTGATACAGTCGTCGATGGAAAGAATTTCATCTGCCGGATCATCAACTGCTTCTTCATTTTCATCACTTTCACAGGGAACGTCTTTGTTCATCACCATGTCAAAGATTTCTCAATCAGTTAGATGGTTAACGACAGGTGCATCCTTATCAACCTCAAGCCATTCTTCAATATCTTCTTCCGTAAATTCGTAAACTGCTGGGTTTACAACACTTTTGGCATAACCATTTTTTTTCTTGCGAGATTTTAAATCGTTTAAATTCTGTCTGTTCACTACAGTCATTCTCATGAAATACAATGGATGGCCAAATTTTGTGCCAAGCATTGTTTAAAGTTGAGAGTGGTATGCTGTTCCATGCTCGTGCCAATGCCCAAATAACATGTTTCAGGTTGTATGACTTCATGATTTCAAGAACAGATTTCCCAGAATTTACACTGTTTAAGAAATTTCGCAGAAACTCTGTACGATATTTGCATTTCAGTGATCTCAGAATGCCCTGATCTTGAGGTTGGATAAGAGACGTGCAGTTCGGCGGAAGGTACAACACTGACACATTATCTTTCTCTAAGGTCTGAGCACACGAATGGGCAGAGCAGTTGTCCAAGAGGAGAAGAATTGTACAGTTTTTTTCCAGCCCTATGCCTGCCTTACAAAGCTGTCAAAACATTCTGTGGTTAAAGTTGTTGTAACCCAAGCTTTATTACTTGCTCTGTAATCAACTGGAAACACCTTCATTCCTTTAAATGCTCTCGGCTTATTACTTTTGCCAACAACAAACAACTTCAGTTTGTGTGTTCCTGCAGCGTTTGAACATGCGAGTACAGTAACACCATCTTTAGATTCTTTAATTCCTGAACAGGCGTCTTCAGCAGTAGCCAGTGTATTCTTAGGCATACACCTCCAGTACAATGCTGTTCATCAGCGTTGTACACCTGTTCAGGTGTCAGTTTTGATTCTGTAATTAATTTATTGAAGTCTATTACAAACTTATCAGCTGCTTCCTGGTCAGCCCAAAGTTTTTCCCCGCATACACTGAATTGTGAAATGCCATGCCTGGTTAAATCTTTGAAGCCAGCCTTGGGAAAAGTCACAGTCAGTAGGCGTATCAAGTTCACTATTAAAATTTTTGGCTTGTTCAATAAGCATTTGACCTGTAATTCTGACGCCCTCACTCCTCTGTAGCCGAAACCACTGCATAAGAGCTGTTTCTAAATCTGTCACTTTGCCTGTTTTCATTGTTTTTCGAACATTCATGCTGTCCTTTAAATCGACTTCCGAAAAAAATTTACAAAGGCTTTGTTTGTTTTTATGGATGTTATAAATCGTCTGTGTACCAACATCGTACATTTCACTCAACTGTTTGGCAGTTGATCCTGCATCTAGTTTTTTTTAGCATCTCAATATTTTCTTGGATAGATAAAGTTTTATGCCGCCGTTTTGTGCTAGGGCCTGCACTATCATTAACAAGACTTTTCTACCGCTCATTGTTGAAAAAAATACACTTTACTACTGAACACTATTTCTTTTTGAACACGGTGAACAACTGCGAAAACATATCCGGCTATAGACAAAACACAAATTAGCCGACTATGCACACAATCGGCTCAGCAAACTGATCCCTCTCCCCTTCTTATTATCATTCTGCCCGGGTGGTGGGCGACCTTCCGAGGAAAAATCCCTTCTCCCACAAAGTCTGATTGGCTGCGGCCCTACCTGTCCTTCACACATCCACTACCTTCCCCACCCATCCCGGCCGCACTTCTACCGTCTCCACCTCCCCGGACGCTCTTCTTCCATCTCCTCCCACCTCGGCCGCCCTTGATTTTTCCTTAAGGGGCCCGCCTCGTCAGGGGTGTATGTGTGTTAGGCGGGATGATAAGCGCGACGCTCGCTGGTGCTTCCAGCACGGTATAGCCTCTAAGCGCAAGTCTCTGAACTGGCGCGCATTCGTCTCGTCGTCACAGGATAACTGTGAAATTTGAGCGGTGACCGTAACATTATATGGTGGAGAAATGAAGATAAAGGTGTTATGCAAGCCCCTTAAGTGCTTTCAAGAATCTGTACTGATTGTTTTATGCCTAAAAATTACTCTGAAAACGCGCGTTTTAGGCATTTTAACGCTTCTAAAAATACAGTTTATAAACTTAATCCGAAATTAAAAGTACTTTTCGGTCCTCAGCGAACTCTTAAATGCTATTCGTAAATAGGCACCACGCGGATATCTTGAGTAGTTTTGAAATCGCGTTGTTTTTCCTGAAGCACTGCACACCGTATGTGTGCCCAGGTAGGCGGGCCCCTTAATCTCTCATGCCATTACTTCGACGCACTGTCCATTATTCTTTGTTCCATACTTCCAACTACCGGTACAAGTGCCGTCCTGCAGAGTTAGGCGGCCCACGGGATGGCTTGCAGGGTGCCGGCCCGCATGACATTAATTTCAAGTGCTGACAATTTATATTTCTCTATACTTTTTTTCTGCACTTTTAAATCGTCCCGGATTATCCAATTCCCGAATTAGTGCGTCACGGATTAACGAGGTTCTACTGTAGTAATAATATTACTTTTGTTGTGTTGCAAGATAGCGAAAAATCATTATCATTATAATGTTTAATATTTATATTATGTGTTTGTAATAGTATGACCCACAACACTATCTAAGAAAAGTAGTGGCCATCCCTAGTTTATAGTTCAGCTTGGAAATATTTCTATGTCTTTTAGGTTTGTTGTGAAACTTAAAATAAATTACTGAAGAATAGTATCACTTTCAGTAGTTGTTTGTTATAAAATTGCTCTCGCTGGCTTGTTTCATAGGTGTCCCAGTAGTGACATTATTTAGGTTTCACTTTCATCTAGTGACAACAGTACAGAGTTTTGGGAGTGTAGACAGCGACTTAGTGTGGGTTTTTTTCTTATTCTCCAGTATTGCACCTCTTGTCATGCTATTTCAGTTTTATTTTATGTTTCTATTGTGCATACTTGTCTAAATTGCACTTTGTCGAAAATGTAACCTTGGTTTGTGTTGTGTACTGCTGTTTCCGTTCCAATTTAGTTCTAAACAGATATTTGTTGTTCACAGATTCATGTAGCTTCTTATTTTTTTTTAATGATCAGTGATACCTTTACGATACACTGCTTCGATTGAATTAACCTCCTCATATTGGAACTGGTTAATTTTTCACGCAGATTCTGTAAGCAAGTCTCTGGACAGTCAAAGTATAAATGTTTAGCACAGGATAGCCTGCAATAATTTTTCTCATATTAAGGGTTTGTCTTTAAACTTTTCAGAATTTTAATGGTGTTTTCTAGAGTATCTTTATGTTCTGGAAAAGCCGGGGTTTGTATCCTGAAGCACACAGTGTTATATGTGGGTTATTTACAAAACATTTTATCTTGTAACTACAAGGGAATGAGCTTTATTATGTGTCACGTCAGGAGCGTAGCCAGGTGGGGGGGGTTTAGGGGTTCAAACACCCCCCCCCCCTCCCTTAGCCCCAAATCTTTAATTAATTTCTTATTCATCACTCAAACAAATTTCATATTAAAATTAATAAAATTTTTACCATTACAATATTTAAATTTAAGTACAGATAACTGCTAAAATAGCACTATTTTACACCTTAAAATCTAAATTTTCCCGGGGGAGGACTCCCGGACCCCCCGCTTTAATACGAGGAGGGGCCATGCTTCTTAACACCAGTGGCGTCTCGTCAGGGCAAGCAAGGCAAGCAGTGCTTGCCCAGGCAGTTTCCAGACATTGTATTTTTTAAATAAATATTTTATTCAGAATAGTATTTTACTTTGGCTCGTGCAGTTAGGTGTATGTATTTTTTACACTATCTTCTTGGGACCCAATACTGTGCGCTGTGCGCTATAAAAAAAGAACTCGTTGACACAAAAACATGCTGTTTTAGAAGCGTTGCTAGGTTTAGAAGCGCTGGTAGGATCGCTTTCAGCAGGAAGGCTGCCGCAGTAGTTTCCTTTCGGAAGGGGGGTGGCATGGTACAAAGGTTCAGGGAGGGGATTGGCTGGAAAAATACGCGGTAGAAGCTACGAAGGTAACGCTTTCTTGCCGAACTGGAGCGAACATGGCCGAAGCAGACGGTGGAATTTTTCCGCCGACTGCTTCGGCTATGTCCGGTACAGTTCGGCACGGCAGGTGGCGATGTCGCGTTTCAGTCGGCGGTCGTCTCTCGGGGCGCGCGCATCTCTCCCGCGGGCTGTTGGCTGGCAGTGCATGGGGGATTTGTGGGCGTACGATGATACTACACTCCCACTTAGTATATAAGTAATGTAGAGTAGGTATTTTACTATCAGAATAATGTAAGTCAATCATTATTTTTCAAAAATAATGTATTTAAAAAAAATGTCAATTTTTCTACCTGTGGAATAGTCAATGTTCAGTTAAGAAAACTACTTAAATAGCACCATTTTGTACCTTGAAATCCATATTTTCCCGGCGGAGGGCCCCCAGATCCCCCCCCCCCCCAACCTCATCATGTTTTGGTGTGAACGGAGTTATTGCTTCCCCTCATGTAAACCTCACGCCTCGCCACTGCTTAACACCCCCAATACACAAATCCTGGCTACGCCACTGTGTCACGTTAAAGTTTTTTCTATACTGATCTACTTGTGTCTTTCCCTATCTGTGTTTGTAATTGTGTGGGATGTTTTTTTCTGGGGATTATGCCATAGAAACTGTAATTTTGTTTTATTTTATGATTCTAAATAACCTAGCTCGTTGTTAGCAGGGGAGACATTGAACTTTTGCTTTCACTAACTGTTCGAGAACATTGAATGTGACGAACCCACCAGATATGCCCAGTACACAGAGGGAAAAAGTGTCTGAGGTAGCTGTTCTTATTGGCATAGTACAGCATTTTTAATTGTATATGGTGTCATCTGAGTGTGGTTTTAGAGTATTTTAGTAGAAGTGTCTGAGTTCACATCCTGGGTCGAGCACCTTGCGATTATTTCAATGTTCTTTTCATGTTCTGTGTTGTGTGCTGCTGTGTATTTTCAGGCTGTAGAAATATTTGTTTTTAATATTATTACCTATATACGATTTTATATCCCTCCTTAGGTCAACTGTAAATGGTAGTAGTATATTTAAGTTAGCAAAAATATCCCTGTGGAAATAAAAAATAAAAAAATACAGTTCTTAGACATCTAAATAATATTGTTACGAATGTGAGCAGGGCTGCGGCGCGCACAGGTTCGGAGCTGGCTGGCGGCCCCACACGGCCACCGACGTCACGGGGCCGCCGCAACGTGAGACGTGCCGCGTGTGCCTTGTGGATTACATGGGTTGCCGCTTCCCCTCCCTCCTGCCCTCCACTCACAGTGCGGTGCTCTGTCTCGGTGCCGTTATCTGACACCTGACAGCTGGGGAGTTCCGCGGGCCGCCACGCGAGTCGCCGACGCGTGTCTCGAGATTTCTCTGGCGTCGGGTCGGCGCGGAATGACGCGACTGGTCCCAGCCGCGATCGCAACTTCTAGAAGTGGCGCCTGGGCCTATATAAGCCCAGGACGCCGGCCTCCGAAGCTGTTGATCCGGGCGATAGTGTCGCGGGTGCATCGGGAGTTCCTCGGCGAGTTCAGTGGAGTTCAGTTCCGGGGCGATAGTCTGGGCGATAGTGCCACGGGTGCAGCGGAGTTCCTGGGCGAGGAGTTCCTCGGCGAGTGAGTTTTTTCGGCGATAGTTGGGTGGCGAGAGTGCCGCGGGTGCGGCGAGAGTCCCGAGCGAAGTTCTGAGCGAAGCGTCGGTGAAGGGAAGTGCGACGGCGGAATCTGGCGACGGAAGTCCACGAGGGGTGCTGCGGCGAGAGTTGCGCCTGAGGTGCGGCCCAGCGAGGTGTGTTAAAACCGAGTGACTGGGGAATAAATATTTTTAAGTATAATTGATTATTAGGAATTTTTGTAGATTATTTGTTAGTGATGTAAATACAGTAAACCCTCGATAAGTCAGACTAAAAGGGGGGAGAAGTTGTCCGAATTATGATTTGTCCAAGTTATTGAGTGGATAATTTTAGGTTACACCCAAAGATAACTACATACCAGTGTTACGAAATAAAAGTATACAAAGTGGTATCAGTTGAAAGACAGTTGAAATGTAATACATAATTTATTATTCAGCTCTTTTAAGTAAAGCACGGCAAACATTCTGCAGCGAAACACAAGTCCGTAGCTGCGTATGGCTGCTAGCAAGGTCAACTGTGGGCAGCGAGCACGAGACGGCCAGCAAGGTCGCAATAGTCTGCCGGCGCGCTGTGCGTATCTATCAACTCAGCTGTTGCTGCGTTGCCGCCGCACGTACCTCGTACACAACACAGGGCATAAAAAATTTAAAGTTTTTCCAATTTTGAAGGCTCAAAATATCGGCGCTGCTTATAATACCAATATACAGTATAAAAACTGAGAATTTTAGGCTACCACAAACTTTCGGACCTTCATTTAATACGAGTAGCAATTTAATCATTGTCGGAATCAGTAACACTTTTCGGGATCGGGAACACTACACTTACCTTAGGCCTACTGTATGAACATGATGGAAACTCCAGACTCAAGTTTTTTTTATCAATTTTAATTTTTCAGCAACAGTCAAAGTCACGCACTTTCTTTTAGGCCCCATTGTGAAATGTGAATGTTCATAACACGAAAAAATCACGGTGTGCGGAACTGGGGAAGTGTAAGGAGTGTTATCAATAAGCTAGCGGCATACTGACATGTACACCTGCTGTTTAACAGCACGTGACGCACAGAAGTCCGTGCACCTGCCGCCAAGAGGGGAAGAGAAGGTGTTCTAGCTAGCGGCCGGCCGGCCGGCTATGACGCCACGTCTCCGCCGGCAAGGCGGCGTTGTCAAGTCTCTGACATCCGAATTGCCACTTTTTTCCCCTTCAAAGAATCGGCCCATACCACGCTGTGCATACTTTGTTTTTTTGCACATTATTGAACACCGCCATTGCTATTGTGGTGTGTTATACGTTTAAAAAATTAATATTGTATGTTGCAAATTTTTGAAATTTATTTATTTATTTTTAATGGTTGTCCGACTTATCTGCCAGAACATCGAGGTCCGACTAATCGAGGGTTAACTGTATTAGCAATCAATAAAACTGTATAGTAAAATCTTTAATTGGGCTATCCATTTGCGAACCCAGTATTTTTCCCACGACAATTTATTATTTCATTTTAATAAATCGTAACAAAATTTTAATATATTTTTTATTAAGGAGGATCCATTTACATAACTTTTTATTTAAGGTTCTACCACTGTAAGTTTCTTACTTTTTATGCCAAAACATTTTATGTACCATTATAATTTTTTTTTTCATATAAGAAAGAGTAGGCATATAGCTTATGTTGTGGGTGTGGCCTAGAGGTTTAAACAAACACAATTTTCCCCTTTGTTCGCACACAAGTAATTTCATTAGTTTTTTACTGACTTTCTTCGAAGGGCCGTGAAAGGTCGCCTGTCAGTTTAAGAATAAACTTAATCATTAAGTTAGTTGTGTTTCCAACATGGCTTTAAATGTCACGTACAGTTACACAGTTACGTAAAAATAAAAGTGAGCGGACTATGAGTTGTTTAATTTTTAATGTGCGAAACTTTCAACTTTTATGATTCTAAACTTGTAGATAAATTATCTCTAATCTGAATTCATGCAAGCTTTTAGAAGCAACAAAACCACATTCATAGATATGTGCATGTTAAACTTGTAAGATAGGCCTATGCCACACACTGCACAAAACGTACAGCTTCAATGAATTATGACGCCATTTTTTAACATCTTTTCACAGCAATCAATATATCACTCACAGAAGAGAGATCTTTTTATAGTTTTTACTTGTTTTTGTTGTGTATGGCCATGATTTAAAATAAAGAAACATTGGCCCATCCTGAAAATAAGCGTGAAAAAATGACTGCATCATGAAAATTTGCTAGATAGTAATATCATAGCTTTTTTTCACCAATAAAAGTGTTTATAGCGTTTATGTTTTGTAAACAATTTTCCGTTATCTCTAATAATGACATGCCATAAATATGTGTCTATTAGCATAATGTACTAAAAAATCCGGCTTGTGTAGCTAGTTGGCTGTTGACAGCATGTATCGCAGATGGAGATGACTTTGGTATTCTCTGCACTCGGCACCATAAATTTAGGTTATTTATAGGTATTGTTTAAGCAACAGTGGAAAGGGTTGCAATGATGGAAACTGTAAATAATCAAAAAGGTATTGTTGTGTTGCCCTTTACATCACCATTATAATATAATATATTTTTTTTTAATATCTACCCATTTTTTACATTACTAGTAAATTTGATGCCATTGTGGTTATTTTTGCACTGCAGCATTGATGGTAGGGTCACAGATGTGGTTTTAAATTTAATCATTCACTCAATTTATACATAAAGGGGAAAAAAAAGTCTCCATAGGGGAAGGCAAGCTACAGTAAGGAATTATGATAAACTTTTATTTTAATTATTGTGCTATAATAATAATAATTAGATTAGTATACATTCGTGATTGGGTCATAAAACTGACGAATGATAAAATCATAATCTTGTAATGGTTTGTTAACATTGTAATGTCAGTAATACTTTGAAAAACCTCTCGCTCTTATGTAATGCAATGGAAGCATAGGATGGAAGGACGTGAAAGAAGTGATAGTGCTGCAGCTGTCAGGCTGTACTGGAGAGTGTGTTTTGGCAAGTCCGCAGCTGTCAGGCTGTACTGGAGAGTGTGTTGTGGCAAGTCTGCAACTGTCATGCTTTACTGGAGAGTGTGTTGTGGCAAGTCTGCAGCTGTCAGGCTGTACTGGAGAGTGTGTTGTGGCAAGTCTGCAGCTGTCAGGCTGTACTGGAGAGTGTGTTTTGGCAAGTCCGCAGCTGTCAGGCTGTACTGGAGAGTGTGTTGTGGCAAGTCTGCAACTGTCATGCTTTACTGGAGAGTGTGTTGTGGCAAGTCTGCAGCTGTCAGGCTGTACTGGAGAGTGTGTTGTGGCAAGTCTGCAGCTGTCTTGTTATACTGGAGAGTGTGTTGTGGCAAGTCTGCAGCTGTCAGGCTGTACTGGAGAGTGTGTTGTGGCAAGTCTGCAGCTGTCAGGCTGTACTGGAGAGTGTGTTGTGGCAAGTATGCAGCTGTCTTGTTATACTGGAGAGTGTGTTGTGGCAAGTCTGCAGCTGTCAGGCTGTACTGGAGAGTGTGTTGTGGCAAGTCTGCAGCTGTCAGGCTGTACTGGAGAGTGTGTTGTGGCAAGTCTGCAGCTGTCAGGCTGTACTGGAGAGTGTGTTGTGGCAAGTCTGCAACTGTCATGCTTTACTGGAGAGTGTGTTGTGGCAAGTCTGCAGCTGTCAGGCTGTACTGGAGAGTGTGTTGTGGCAAGTCTGCAGCTGTCTTGTTATACTGGAGAGTGTGTTGTGGCAAGTCTGCAGCTGTCAGGCTGTACTGGAGAGTGTGTTGTGGCAAGTCTGCAGCTGTCAGGCTGTACTGGAGAGTGTGTTGTGGCAAGTCTGCAGCTGTCTTGTTATACTGGAGAGTGTGTTGTGGCAAGTCTGCAGCTGTCAGGCTGTACTGGAGAGTGTGTTGTGGCAAGTCTGCAGCTGTCAGGCTGTACTGGAGAGTGTGTTGTGGCAAGTCTGCAGCTGTCAGGCTTTACTGGAGAGTGTGTTGTGGCAAGTCTGCAGCTGTCAGGCTTTACTGGAGAGTGTGTTGTGGCAAGTCTGCAGCTGTCAGGCTGTACTGGAGAGTGTGTTGTGGCAAGTCTGCAGCTGTCAGGCTGTACTGGAGAGTGTATTGTGGCAAGTCTGCAGCTGTCTTTTTATACTGGAGAGTGTGTTGTGGCAAGTCTGCAGCTGTCTTTTTATACTGGAGAGTGTGTTGTGGCAAGTCTGCAGCTGTCTTTTTATACTGGAGAGTGTGTTGTGGCAAGTCTGCAGCTGTCAGGCTGTACTGGAGAGTGTGTTGTGGTAAGTCTGCAGCTGTCAGGCTGTACTGGAGAGTGTGTTGTGGCAAGTCTGCAGCTGTCTTGTTATACTGGATAGTGTGTAGTGGCAAGTCTGCAGCTGTCAGGCTGTACTAGAGAGTGTGTTGTGGCAAGTCTGCAGCTGTCAGGCTGTACTGGAGAGTGTGTTGTGGCAAGTCGGCAGCTGTCTTGTTATACTGGAGAGTGTGTTGTGGCAAGTCTGCAGCTGTCAGGCTGTACTGGAGAGTGTGTTGTGGCAAGTCTGCAGCTGTCAGGCTGTACTGGAGAGTGTGTTGTGGCAAGTATGCAGCTGTCTTGTTATACTGGATAGTGTGTAGTGGCAAGTCTGCAGCTGTCAGGCTGTACTGGAGAGTGTGTTGTGGCAAGTCTGCAGCTGTCAGGCTGTACTGGAGAGTGTGTTGTGGCAAGTCTGCAGCTGTCAGGCTGTACTGGAGAGTGTGTTGTGGCAAGTCTGCAGCTGTCAGGCTGTACTGGAGAGTGTGTTGTGGCAAGTCTGCAGCTGTCAGGCTGTACTGGAGAGTGTGTTGTGGCAAATCTGCAACTGTCATGCTTTACTGGAGAGTGTGTTGTGGCAAGTCTGCAGCTGTCAGGCTGTACTGGAGAGTGTGTTGTGGCAAGTCTGCAGCTGTCAGGCTGTACTGGAGAGTGTATTGTGGCAAGTCTGCAGCTGTCTTTTTATACTGGAGAGTGTGTTGTGGCAAGTCTGCAGCTGTCTTTTTATACTGGAGAGTGTGTTGTGGCAAGTCTGCAGCTGTCAGGCTGTACTGGAGAGTGTGTTGTGGTAAGTCTGAAGCTGTCAGGCTGTACTGGAGAGTGTGTTGTGGCAAGTCTGCAGCTGTCTTTTTATACTGGAGAGTGTGTTGTGGCAAGTCTGCAGCTGTCAGGCTGTACTGGAGAGTGTGTTGTGGTAAGTCTGCAGCTGTCAGGCTGTACTGGAGAGTGTGTTGTGGCAAGTCTGCAGCTGTCTTGTTATACTGGATAGTGTGTAGTGGCAAGTCTGCAGCTGTCAGGCTGTACTAGAGAGTGTGTTGTGGCAAGTCTGCAGCTGTCAGGCTGTACTGGAGAGTGTGTTGCAGGGTCTGCATCTGGGAGCCAGCAGACAAAGTTCCTGTACGTGAATGAGAAACTGTCGCGAGGGCCGTCACTCATGTCCGACAGCAGTGTCCGGCCAGCGCAAGCAGCCCGTCTTAACCCTGTTGCAGCCCGACTGCACAACACTAAGCGAGGTACTGTCTCAGTGCTTTGTGGCTCTAAAAATTATAATTCTATTAGAATATTAATTTCTCATTCCGGCATAATTAATTTGTTTTGTTACGTTTTTGTTTTAAGGCTTGTCTACATTGCAGGATACGATCATATGTGTTGATACTAGTGATGGGATTTTCGATAGTTCAATACCTCGATACCTTCGATACTTGATGGTATCTCAAAGTATTGAGTATCGAAACTGTAAATTCGATACATTTGTTCGATACCGGAATGCTTGTTCATTTGTATTGAATTATGTTTTGAGTCGCCATCGTACAAAATACAACTACAGTAGAACCTCGAAGATACATTCCCGTTTGATACATTTTCCCGTGTCATATGCCGACTAATTTTGGTCCCGCCGAAAGTACTATATTTACTGTAGAATCTCGTTATAAAGTACATCAATAAAGCCTCAACTTTTATACTTAGTAATGAAAATACTTAATTCTGAAAGTTACCTTTAAAATGTAGTATTTTTTAATTTTTAAAAATAATGTAGTAGGGGATCAAATGTTCATTAGCTTGGAAGCACATATTTGTAAAACAAAAAGAATTTTAAAAAAATTACTTAACTTAATACAGTAGCCTAAATTCTAGGCCTACATATACAAAATTTATATATGTCGAACACAAACTGACAAATGGGTTACACTATTTTGCAGATATGTACATTTATTGGGATAGAATTCCCTCGTCATCTCCTAGGCGAAGTCTCTTGCGACCAGCAGATAAAGATGACTGTTCATACACTTTAATAATTTTTTCACGTACTTTTATTATTGTTGACAGTGTAGTGGGAACCAAACCAAACGACCGTGCCACATCTGCATTTTTCCTGCCTTAGTCAACTTCTTTTAAAATTTCCACATTTTCCTTCAAAGTAAACTGCTTGCGTTTCTTTTTATCTTTTTGGCCATCCATCCTGATTAAAATATTCAATCAACAATATTGTTTTCCTCGTGCCACGTCAAACATAAACAAACCTCTCATCACTTGATGTAAGTTTTAGGACATACGCTATTGCTAAGATTTTTTTCTGTTGAAGAAAAACTAAAAACTAAAAAATAAAAAAATAAAAAAATAAAAAAATAAAAATACCCAAAAAAGACAATAAAACCAAATTAAGCAAAAAATTGCTGTTGTCAACAATGATATAAACACCACAAAATATTCCGTAACAGGAATATGGTCAACAAACAAAGAAAAACAAAGAAAAATGTACTAAGAGAACGAAAAAAAAAAAAACACAAATGATGACGACACAGAAATATTGAACCCAAAAAAATTCAGCACAGCGGTTGAAACGAAACAAAAACAAAACAGAACGAAAAGACGAAACAAACACAATAGTTTTCCAAAACAGAATAGAACGATAAAAACCCCCACAAATGATGACAGCACAAAAATATTGAACCCAAAATAATTCAGCACAACAGTTGAAACGAAACAAAAACACAACAAAACGAAAAGACGAAACGAACACAATATTTTTACAAAAAAAAAAAAAGGGACGTTTTGGGAACTGCTATCTGCTCCCGTCCTCAGGCAGAGACGCACATGGTACGGAAACACAGGTGAGACTGAATAGGGGCTGCCGCCGATCCATCATTTTGCCATTCGGGGCAGTTAGTGTGTGCGAGACCAGAAACCAAAGTTTCTATAACTCGCTTAGTGCATTGTAAATCAGGTGCACCCCACACTTTTGTAAAATCACTTGGATCAACGGGCGGGGCGCATGTCTTGTTGGATAAGTTTGGCACACGGGCCTGTGTGTGCGCTGGTAGGTTGTGTAATGCTTTATAAATTACGTGTACCTAATTCGGCGGGGGAGAGAAGCTCCCCACCAACTAGATCGGCTAGCTGGCGTGATGTAGTGTCATGTTGGTGTGCATTAGAGGATTGATAGTGTGCTGTATTTGCAAGTGAACTAATGAAACTCGGGTGTGGCGTGTACTGTAAAGCTGTGCGAGCCGCTCCTCCGAACTCCTAGGAACACAGAACATGCATGGGTAGTTAGCCCATATGTGCATGTAATAGGTAGTCCTGGCCGACACTCGCAGAGGCATATCATCGTGTGGTCGTGTTGGTGAACGAAAAAAGATAATACATAGGTTAGTACTCTACTGGCCGCCTTAGGGACCGAACTATTGCGTTCCAAGAATAGTTCAGACAAAGACAGGCTAAGCCAGATGCTGCGGTGGCTAGCCCCCAGGCTGTTGTCGTTTAAACCTGAAACACAGGATGTAAAGTTAGTAAGTGGAGTGGTCGTGCTGTTCAGGCATAAGCCCTCGTCACAATTTTTGTTATTATTATTATTATTATTATTATTATTATTATTATTATTATTATTATTTTGTAAAATTTTTAATATTTCAATATTTTTTGTTGATTTTTATTATGTATCCTTTTTTTTTTAATTGAATATCTTTTATATCTTATAAATATACTTAAAACTACTGTACATGCCCCCAGAGCCCTGCCCTGACAGGCATGCACGCCTCTCGGCCCGGATCCCCAGCGAGGGCTGGGACAGCTCCCTCTGCCAGTTCACCTGCATGATTCTGCCTTGACAAGGTGCTACGACGTGTGTGTGGATTGTCGCGCGTGTTATAGTGGTGCGGCTGTAAAATTTTACGTACCCCGGGGAAGGGTAAAATATTTATAAGGTGATGATTAGTTTACGGAACTAGCTTTGGTAATTAGTAGTATAGGAGAGTATGTCCGGAAACTGGGTCCTAGGTGTGGTGCCTGTGGTGCCGACCGCCATATTGGATTGTGACGTCACGGCGGCCATCTTGGATTGATGTGACCTTGATCTTTGACCTTGACGTTTGACCTTCAAAATGTGTCAAAATTGTCCAAAATTGGGCAAAATTTGCCCAAAATTCCTCAAATTTTGTCAAAATGTCCATTTTTTTGGAAAAAAATTCTGCCAAAAATTCTCAAAAAATTCCGCAATTCAAAAATTAGGATTTCGAAAAACCACAAAAGTCGTTTTGCCTTAGAAAGTACTCAAAATCCTAAAAGCGGCTTAAGCATCCTTAGAGCTGGCCGCTCTAAGCCGTCGAGGTCATGACCTTGAAAATTAGGATGCCATTGCAGCCATTTTGAATTATGACGTCATAGTTGCAATTTATGTTACGGTCGCCATCTTTAAAATCTTTATTTATTATCCTATTTTAAAGAAAGCAAATTTTAAAATTTAAAAAATCAACTAATGAAATTTTAATAAAAAATATTTAAAAAACAAACATTAACGACATGGAGTTCGGAGTCCTAGGTTCAAACCCGGCGAGGGCAAAAAAAATAAAAATGGCGACCGATCCAACCCTTACAGTGGCTGCTGGCATACTGACCCCCACCACTTATGTCAAAGTATATATATAGTCACCTAGTATGACGTCATGTCCGCCATCTTGAAAATCCGTAATTTTTATGTTAGAAAAACGGGAAAAAATTTAAAAATTATTAAAAAAATTAATCAATCGAATTAAATAATAAAAATCTTTAGAAATACCGTTGCACTTTTCGTTACAACCACCATCTTGAAAATCCGTAATTTTAATGCTAGAGATTCGAGAAAAATTCCAAAATTCATCAAATAAATTTGTAAGTAATATACTGATTGATTCGATCGTTTCCTGTCCTAGGTTCTATCTTTGTTTAATGCAAAACATATTAATATTATTTAAAAAATAATAACTTCAATAAATCATGATCAAAATTCTTAAAGAGGCTAAAAATCCTCTACTACCATCATCCTAAAAGTCATCATGTCCGCCATCTTGGAAATTCGTAATTATTTAGCTATAACTCGGGAAAATGTTCAAAATTCATTAAATAAATTTGCAACCAATAAAATGATTAATTAGATCGACTTAGGTTCTTGGTACGATTCGGAATGAAGATAAAAAAAAATTAAACATAACAACAATTCAACATAATAGTGACAGGTTCGAAAATAAAACATTGTAAGTTCTTTCACTAACATAATATTTATTACATAATTTCTATTCTACTACACGAACACTTGCGAAAGCCAGCAATCTTATAAACATTTAGGTCCGCATAGGCGTGAAATGACTAATTCTTAGCTCCAATCGACTTATACTAGACAGTCCAACCAGAACCTTTACAGACATAGTCCTCCTCTTCTTGACAGAGTTTCTGGATACCGTTTTTAACAGTTTGCTTCACATCGTCAGAATTGTAAATTACTGCAGCCGATGTCTTGAATGCACACTTCTTCACTTCGTCTTCGAATGGATACGGCTTTCCATATATACAGTCCAACCACAAGTTATATTTTAATGGACCGTTTGTTGCTACGTCATCAGTAAGCTGATTGATTATGTCCTCTCTGATATCATCAAGAAAATTACAAATGTCTTTCGACTCTCCTAACGTATTTAGATAATAGTAGTCTTTCAATGTTCCACTAAATGCAGACTGCGCCAAGTAGAACCCATTATCATTCACTTGTAATGCGCCGAACACAGTCTTAGGTTTATTTTCATGTTCAGACGCCATACCAATCGGTTGCTGCACATCGGTTTTCTTTCTTGTTCTCTTACGAGTCTCCAATCTAAAGCGAGGAGTCGAAATTTCTACAGGTAGTTCTTCAGTAGACACACGGACTTTACCGTTGCATTTTTTCACATGTCGTCGCAAACTATCAATACGTGTAAACCATTTATGACACCCATCACAGCGAAACTTTATACGAGAAGGATTCTTCTTGCATTTACTCCGTTCATGTCTTCGTGCTACATGAGCAAATGTGAACGACATATCACAGTAGCTGCAAGGATACCGGTGATGAAGACGAGCCTTTCAGACCCGATCTAGATACTAACGTTGCCGCAGTTGCGCCATCTCCAGGCATACTCTTATGAACATCAATGCATCGTTGTTGCACCGAAACCTTTACTTTCTGCCGTGCAGCAGGACCTTTGCATGTCTTCATGTGCGTTTTCATATTATCTTGTCTTGCAAATTGCTTGTGACATTTCTCACAAACAAACATTTTACGATAAAGGTTCTTGACATATTCTCTCTTCTCATGCCGTCGAGCATTGCTGTTGTTTGTGAAAATCTTGTCACAGTAACAGCACCGATGTCCGTTAGTCGTTGTTGAATCACCAGTCATTGAAGTCTCCATCGAGGGTGAAACAAAGTTCGTCGAGTTTTCCTGTGTAGCCAGCACCACCGGCATTAAATTCTCTTTTGCTGGTGGTACCGCGACTTTTGAAGTCTCCTCCATGTTGACATCTATGTTGCCGTCGGGATCTGCTCCTTCTTAGTCACCGCTGACGTCAGGGTTCCCGTAGACGATGGTACTACATCCATAAAGTTCGTCGTTTTAGACGGTAAAGATACCATCGAGTTCAGAAGAACAGGCAATTACACGACTAATGCACCAGTAGAATCAAACTAGATGATCCTTACACCGTCGACGTCAGTAACAAACTGAGCGACCTGCTGTCTAGGACTCGCTTATATATGGTAGTTCCGGGAGAGATGGACCACCGGGAGAGACGGACCACTGCTAATAGTTCATAAACCAGTCGCTAGAATGCAGTTGTACCCAGTTGGTTCGATGATGGTGGACGCGTAACTGTTGTGATTAAGTTTTTGGAATGTTATGTAACCCAGTTTACAAGTAAAACGTGCCTATAGTAACGAGGTAGGTGAAAAACTTTTTAATGCAGTCAGTTATTTTAATGTGTTGACTATTTTACTGCATTCTTTTATTATATTCACATTGTAAAGGGTATATTTTAACTTTTTGCTTTACTGTAAACTTACGTGGAGCTTTGTTTTCCAAAGAATATCGTAGATTTTGACTGGTCCATCTCTCCCATAGTTTTGGGATAGATAGACCAGACACATTTAGGGATAGACGGACCACTTATTTTAGTGGTGTACATGGTATACACGTATATGTGTAGTGTGAAGAGGGTATTTGAAGGAAGAGTAGCCTAAATAAAATAATCGGTAGATAAAGATTTTAAAATTATTGTTGAAGCCGGTTGTGGCAGAAGATTTTTGTCTATAAAATAACTGGCCTATATACATAAAATAAAAATAACAATTAAATATATGCAATTTTAGTAATTGATAACTTATTTGGAAAAAAACACTTTTGATTCTCCGTAAAACATTTTACTCTTTTAATTATAATAACAATGAATACAGTAATTTAACACGTTTGTCAGAACATTATACTCACAGATATAGATACTTGTGATACTTAGGGCACCGTGGTTTGCTTCACTTAATATTGTTACAGCAGCTAGGTGCATTGCTTCGGAAATTGTACACTAATAACACCTTGTGTGATAATTTAAATAATGTATTTTTTTAAACTATGTGTTCTTAAAACCATGAAACATGCTGTTTTTACTAATTTGATTGATCAGTATACTATTGTAGTTAATTCATTGGGTTCTTCCCCCCCCCCCCCCCCCCCCAGGAAAATGCCAACATTTTATCAGCGTAAAGGCATTTCCACTCAAGACCTATGGACAGAGGATTGTCTACATAGAGCGGTTGATGCTGTTGGTAAAAAGCTGATGGGTGTAAATGAGGCTGCCAGAAATTTTGGTACACCCAAAGCAACTTGATGTAGGCTTTTGGACATACGCCATTGCTTAGCACATGTATGTCTGCAGAAGAAAACTACAAAAAAACACAAATGACAAAAAAAACAAATTAATTTGTGTTTTTTGTCATTTGTGTTTTTTGGTAGTTTTCTTCTGCAGACATACATGTGCTAAGCAATGGCATATGTCCAAAAGCCTACATCAAGTCATGCACTCCCATTGCACAAATCTTTCAAAGATAATACCCAAAGCAATGCTAAAACGAAGACTGCGATCCAATAATGTCACGAAGAGAAGTCTTGGTCCCTCATCTATATTAGGTAAAGAAAATGAAAGAAAAATGGCTGAGCACATTAAAAAAATTCAAAAGCATGGATTTGCACCAACAAGAAACAGTGTTCGATCGATGGCCTTTCACATGGCAGAACGCTTGAATCTTAGCCACAAATTTGACAGAGAAAAACAAATGGCAGGAAACGACCGGCTAAAATCATTTTTATCTCAGCATTCAGATCTCACTGTCAGAAAAGCTGAAGGAGTGTCAGTAGCTCAAGCTTTGGGAATGAATAAAGTTTCTGTGACGGAGTATTTTGATTTGCTTCAAGAGTTAATGTCTGAATACCACTTGATTGGTAAGCCCGGGTATATATTCAATATGGACGAAACGGGTCTGCCACTAAACAATAAGCGTGGAGAAGTTATCGCAGAAAAAGGTTCTCGAAATGTATCTTTGATCACATCGGGTGAAAAGGGTGAAACCATATCAATTCTGGCATGTGTGAATGGAGAAGTTTCATTTATTCCTCCATATTGTATTTTCAAGGGCAAGAACTCTAAAGACGGAAATACAGATGGAATGCCTCCGGGATCTGTGGTTAAGATGTCACAAAAATCAGCCTACGTAAATTTTGAATTTTTTTTTATTGGCTTCGAAACCATTTCACCCCAAGAAAACCACAAGGATATATTCTACTAATAGTGGATGGCCATACATCACACACTAGCAACACAGAAATGCTTGAATTTGCAGAGAGCAACGGAATAATTTTGTTGAGTCTCCCAAGCCACACAACACATTGGCTCCAACCATTAAACCGGGTATTTTTTAAGTCTCTGAAGTCATACTACTTTAAGGCATGCAACAACTTCATGGCAATCAACCCTTCAAGAAAACTAACAAGGCTACAGTTCGGAGAAATGCTGAGTGCTGCCTGAACAAGTCAGCATCAGTTGAAAATGGCATCTCTGCATTTAGAGCTACTGGAATTATACCTTTCAACCCTAATGTAATCCCAGAATATGATTTTCTTACAAACACCAATGGGCAGAACCTAACTTCAGATGGGACCCAGCCAGAAACTGAACATGTTGATACGCCGACTGAACAAAGTGTCATCAGTTCTAGAACATGTTTTGTAGTTAATTCAGGAGAGAATATTTCATCTTTCCAAGGGACTTCTCAAAGTTCTCTTCCAGGATCTTTGACAGAGAACCTCTCCTATTTGTCAGTGACTTCTCAAACTTCTCTTCCAGGGACTCAACAGAGAACATTTCACCGTCCCTTGGGATTTCCGATAGTGAGACAGCTTACGTAGAAAGATGCAATGTTGCTACACCTGAAAAGATACCGCAAAACATTTCATCGAAAGAGTTAACACCCAGTAAAATGTTGTGTGATATTTCTCCAGTGCCATTGGTAAAGAAAGCTAAATTAGTACGACGAAGAGGTAAACCAGCACATCTAGCCAAAATTCTCAACTCTCCTGAAAAGGTAGCAGAGTTAAAGGAGAAGAAAAAAACACGAAAAGAAGAGCAAGAAAAGTAATTGAACAAAAGAGCGGAACGAGAAAAATGCAAACAAGTAAGAGAACAAAAACAAAAAGAGAAAAAAAAAAACAGGCCAAATTTAAAATCAAGAGGACACATCATGCAAAAGAAGAGGAAAATCAATTTTTCTACGAGAAGAGGAAGAATAAATAAAAGAAATTCAAGTCTGCCTCATTCATCGGAAAGGGAAGAGACTCCAGTTCTAAATGATGAAAGTGACGATGGTCTACCAGAAGAGAGGAATGAAAATGAATGTGTTGGTTGCGGAGAAGATTATAACAAAACACAAAAGTGCGACGAGCGGTTTCAGTGTGTAATGTGTCATTATTGGCTTCATGAAGGCTGCAGTCAATATGAAAATGTGTGTCACGAATGTGGAAAAAAATTACTAAAAGGAAGGCGTAGGGCAGAGTGAATATTTCGTTTGGAAACACAATATTTTAATATTTAGATTTTAGTTAGATTGATAGTTAACTGTAATTTGTAATGCCGTTTTCCTTTTCAGCTGAAATTAGTTACTAAAATAATATTTTTACTATTGTTTTAAAATCATATTTAATATTTTGTTACTGTCCCTAGCAATGCCTTTATTGTATCAAAAATTGTTGTATTTAGCAAACAATGATTTTCTAATAAAATTTTATAATTCCTGGTCCATCTATCCCATACCATGTGGACCATCTCACCCATAGGACTGTGGGATAGATGGACCATGCAACCTTTTTTTTAAAAGGGTTAAAGTTATACAAAATATTCAGATTCAACATATGTATGTCCCAAAACGTTAAGGAAACATCACTGCGCTTCATTTGGACTAATAATATATGTCGTTGAACACAAATATTCAGAATAATATATAAAACAAAAAACATGGTCCATCTCTCCCGGAACTATCCTACATGCACCGGTTGGAATAATATGCTAGTCAAATCAAGAACAATTTACTGTAATACTCGAGTCAAAACATCATTTAAAAAAGAAGCACACCAAAATAAGGTAACACATTTGGAAGCAAATTCGACAAATGAAATGGACACGCAATGCACGCACTTGCAGCTTTCATCACAAAGTTAACATTCAACTTTCATTCAAGCGAAGTATCAGGCCAATGTCACATCATATTAACATCCTATTGATCATACTATCCTTAAAATTTCACAGTGTTATAAATCACACCAGTTATAGAAGGACTTATAGTTTATAACACTCATCATTTCAGTCATTGATCGTTAACAAATTCGAATTTAAAAATGTAAAATATACATGCTAAACGATGAACCAGGTACGTAAATATTTTATATACTTTATGGACACTGTAAACGCCAAGAGCACGAAAGTACATATGTAAGAATTATATATAATAAAACTAATATTAAAATGTATATTTATTTCCAATAATATACATCTGATCAAAAAAAGTAGGTTTTATTCTATAAACCCTGCATTTAGTAGTTCATGTTTCTTTGAGGATGTATAAATTTTCAACATTTTGCGAACCAAGTAGAAGTTTTAGCCTATTCTCCAATCATTTGGATTGACTCTCGATGATCAATTATGTCTCGCGTGTTATTGCTTCCACCTTCTTTACATATATGTTATTATTAGTCTTAAAATCCCCAAGCCCATGTACTATCACAGACGTAAAGGCATCATCACCGTAGCTACCAGTTATAATACCAGGAGCTGCAACAATATCACTCATTTTATGATATCGTTTCCACATTTAAGTTGTCAGAGATTTACCACAATCTGTGATCTTGTGAGCTTCACAATATTCTCTATTGTTTTCTAGACATGGTTAGTTACATTCTCATTTTCTTTAAAAGCCTATGTGTCCAGTTTTATTATTTAATCCTTCAACCCATCATCCCAAACTTAATTAAATCATCTTAGTATATTGAAAAAAAATCAACAAAGTTCCTTTCATTTAATCTTAGGAACCGCATCATCCTTTCCACCTATAGTTTAGTTTCTTAAACCCAAGAGTCTTTCATTATATACCATGCAGTGTTCTTCAAGAGATGTGGCATACCACCATTTCTACATACAAATCCATCCTATCAATGATTTGTTTACACATAAAAAAAACCTTCACGTTATTTTTACATGTTTTATTAAATTATCACTTCGACTAAAATAATTAACACTCATAGTAATTTCTACAAAGAACTCTTCTCCCAAGACATTTTAACCATCATCTCTGAAAACAACCATGCCCTGTCTATATCACAAAGTAAAAGAGGGTAGAGGAGATAGGTCAAACAAGTGCCAGGCACTCATAGGGTAAGGAACAGGTGTTCGATACCTATCTCAGACATTGTAGCATCTATGTATTTTTCTTACCTCATGTAGAAAAATATATTCCAATGCATACAAATTTAAACTTATCCACGTGCGTCTAATCAAAAGTACCTAAATTCAAGCACGTTAACCTCAAAGAAAATTTAAAAAATTCTCAAGGATAGAGGCAGAGACTACACGATCGAGACACGCCTACCATCACCTGCAAATGAACATTGACCCCTCGCGCAGGAGTTGCATGCTTGCAGAATGTTGCAGCAGTCATATGTTTGCACGAGACATGCATACATCACGTCGCTAGCCTTCCAACTCATTACACGTAAAACTCCAGTGAAATCGTAATCCAGCATACGTAAAGTACATGCTGGAACCATTTCAAAGTATACATCGCTGAACCAGAGCAGAAAATCAGCCTACGAATGTATAACTTGCTACCAACAAAAATAAATTTGTAGCACATATACGAGAGGAGTCGAACCCCACATACCATACTGTAAAAGTCAATATTCTGATAATTATAAGCGGCAAAATATTTTAAATCAAGACCTCGGCCAGTATACATTCTTTTTTCCATGTTGTAAAAATTAATGTTGGGTATCAGCAACGAAGGAGTGAGTAACCTGGACGAAGAACCGCTTACCAAGTATCCAGAATCTTACTGATACAGCCCATCCAGTGCACCAGCTTACTCCGAAGTGTGGTCAATTGATTAACATTCTTTATTTTTTTAATATCACCACCGTAGTGTACACCAATATATAGCAGGTTACGATTTAAAACCATAAATTTCCCACAAGTATGTTATGTCTATTTCGGGGAGTAATAAATTATTTCTCAGAAATAATAAATCAAGTGCCTATCAGATTTGCTCTAATGTTACGGTATTACCTGTACCAACACATTACCAAAACATCACCCATAAAAAAAATCTTAAGAATGCGGATGGCATACTCGACAAAAATATTTTTACCAAAAAAAAATGTCTTCAGCATTATTGGTAAAAAAAATAATACACACAAACAAGACAAAACGCTCATTACAAATTCGACCAAAATTACATGTCACATTTAGTTTATTACATTTAGATAAACGATATAGGTTAGGAAAAATAAATAAAAAATTATTTAATTCTATAATTTATTTAAAATTTTACATTTATATACAAAGAAATCTGACACAGTATATATCGTATACATTTCTCAGTCCACGAGACATTCAATTTTATTAAAATAAAGTATTATAGTTCGTATTAAGAGTGAGAAAATACAACTAATTCATACAGATCACGATACATCAGTTCAGGAGTGTAACAACTTAGAGGACCAGAAATGTTGATGCTAGAATCTTCCTTTACAAAATTTATAATTTTTTTCAAGTAAAATCTTCGTGTAACCTGTACACCGCACTTCTCACACAGAAATTTTACACGGTCAAGATTTCTTCTGCAGCTATGCCTTTCATGGATACGTGTACTTCGTACTCGTTCAAAACGTTTACCACAGTAGCGGCACTGATACAGATA
This sequence comes from Bacillus rossius redtenbacheri, assembly GCF_032445375.1. Taxonomy (NCBI): domain Eukaryota; kingdom Metazoa; phylum Arthropoda; class Insecta; order Phasmatodea; family Bacillidae; genus Bacillus; species Bacillus rossius. Next base: position 220,249,705 of record NC_086330.1, on the reverse strand, counting down.
TTCATCGCAATTACCATCGCTTCCCCGATGTACAACTTGCAAATGAACTTTGCTTTTACAATGCCTAATCAAATTACTTTTGTTTGTAAAATGTACACCACATGGCTCACACGGAAATGTCACACGATTATCGTTTCTTCTACAGACATGATTTTCATGTCTTCTTGCATGTTGTCGGTATTTAAAACTTTTGTCACAGTACGTACACAGATGTCTCGTCGTTACACCTTGAGTCACCAACGGCTCGGAAAGTATATTACTTTCAATGTACACTGCTGTCAGTGTTGTTAAAAGTATACGGAAAAAGTAATTGGGCTCAATTACAATTACTGTGGTGATAATGTAACTAATTACAAGTAAAAATTACTTTACATAGAAGTAATCGGTAAAATTACATTTACAATTACAATTACTTTCCGCTACCATTTTAAAACTGACCTAGGATTCAATTTTTTACACTTTGTTACATTAATAAACATACATACATATATGTTTTGTTAAAAAAATGTTTTCATGTAATTATTAAATTTATTATCTTTAATTAAATGAATAATATTTTAGGACAAACTTGCTTGAATAACATCAAAAGACTTCATACAAGTAGTGGAATTGACCTTACAAAACAATTGCATTTTAAATTTCTCATCAGATAGATTCCCTCTCTTGATGGCAAAAACATCTTTACCAACACTAAAAAGACGCACAACGGGAGCACTTGACGGCAGCGATGTGTTAAATTTTTTATATCAGATTTTAGGATAGGGTAATGTTGGAGACACTGCAAGTCACTATGGCTCTTCATTTTTGATCATAGATATTGTGCATACGATCGTAGCACTACAAGCGTAAAATTATAAACTTAACTAATACAAAATTGTATGATCTTCTTGTTCTTAATTGTATTCATTATACGTTCCGAGAATAAAAGTAACGGCAAGTAAATATAAAGTATCGATTACCTAATGTATTGATTACAATTAATGTTATGTATTCCGATCACAAGTACGAATTACATTTTTTAAATGTAATTCGTTACAAGTATAAATTACTTGAAAAGTAATCATTACAAGTAATCCGATTACTTGTAATTCGTTACTTAACAACGCTGACTGCTGTTGTAGGCGACGAAGTTCCGTATGTTGCATGAGCTGGAGATTACCCAGTCGACATTGACAGATCATCTGTACTGGATGTCAAAGAATCTGAAGTATACACGACTGATGCAGAAGCTGGGAATTGCTGACAAAATGTTTTATTTACCAAATGCGATGTAGTTGCAGGTATCGGAGTCTCCTCTGCGTTCGATAATGCACACATTGAAGTCTCTTGGAGTGAAGAGACAGTAGATACAACCATCATCGGGATCTCTGGAGATGGTAGCCTCGTTACCATCGGAACCTCTGGAGCTGCCCTCATCGTTGTCATAGGGATCTGCTTCGTCATCATCGCCTCCGTCGTCAGGGACCCCGGTGAAGACGCGAGACCCTCCGCCAAGATCTCTGCAGCCGTTGACCCCGCCACCATTGGGATTTGTACCGATGTCGACGTTTCTACCATTGAGTTCGAATACATATGAACATGCAGACAAGGCAATTCATCAGATCTGCACTGTACCACTTCAAGAGGTGGACTGAGGGACCTGCTGTCTAAGACTCGCTTAAATAACAGTGTCCGCTTGCATAATACGCAAGTCAATAAATCATCCACTGTTATTACTTAAAAAAAATTAGGAATTTCAAGGAATAAAAGTTTAAATTATATATTCAAACAACTAATCACACATCGTACATGCAAGGTTCATTTGGACTTACTAGAGGAGCAAGAGTCTGTAAACAATGGAACTTTCAGAATCCAAACAAAATTTAAACTACTCAAATGTAAATTTTATTATGTGCAGCTACACATAACCTCCAACTGACTCCAAATGTCTACAACACATGACTAAATTATTTTATCCGATACCAGGCTAGCTCCAAAGTCAATTATTTTTTGTACCTCACATCTACAGTTCAGGGGTGCTTCAGTGTTGATATAGCTACAGCCAAGACATGCTCAGTACCACGCACCTTCAAAATCCTAACCCTTCAGGGTCGATCCTTGTTCAGCCTTACGTCAAAAGTCTCCGAAACAAGAGACCTACTCTATAAGTTTACTAGATATTTTTAAGCTTGTCATAGCACACATCGATAAATATCTTCGTAAATAACCCAAAATATTATCAGACCACTAGCATTTGATTTTTGCACATACAGTACCTAGGTCACCAACATATTCATCAACACAAGTCCATTCTACATTAAGCTCCTCACTTACTTCCATCAGTCTACTCGGCTACACTCAGAACACAAAAACTACAAGAAGTCAATTATCAAAGAATTATTTATTTAACAGCATACCGTCGGCTAGTTAAATAAGCCTGACAGTGAACATGTTAGCAAAGTTTAATTTTATATAGGACCAGGAATCCATTGAACCTTCAGAACCTAGCTACACATACACAGTGCTGGATGCAAGTTAATTCTACACTCATTTGCCATCACTGACACTCATATTAGATCATAGACACTCGAGTCAACACTCATTGTCCATCATTAACATGCAATCAAATGCCAATTAACCATCATCGACACTCAATTCGACACTCACTTTCCATAATTGACATTCAATTCGACACTCATTTTCCATAATCCACATTCAATTCGACACTCATTTTCCATCATCGACACTCAATTCGACACTCATTTCGACACTCAATTCAGTCATCGACACTCAATTCGACACTCATTTTCAATCATCGACACTCAATTCGACACTCATTTTCCATCATCGACGCTCAATTCGAAACCCATTTTCCATCAACACACTATTCAAAAGTATTTTACCATCATCGACACTCAATTCGACACTCATTTTCAATCACCGACATTCAATTCGACACTCAACTTCCATTACCGACACTCAATTCGACACTCATTTTCCATCACCGACACTCAATTCGACAATCAGTTTCCATCATCGACACACAATTCAAAAGTAATTTACCATCATCGACACTCAATTCAAAAGTAATTTTACCATCATCGACACTCAATTCAACACTCATTTTCCATCATCAACACTCATTCCACATCATCGACACTTAATTCAACACTTATTTTCCATCGACACTCAAATCAACACTCATTTTCCGTCATCGACACTTAACTATACATACTCTTTCCAACTTCGACACTCATTTTCCATCATCTACATAAAATAAAATGGAAACTTTCCATCATACACACATACACACACACACACACACACACACACAGATATATATTAAAATATTCATACTCAACTCAATTCTTTAAAGTAGCAAACACATAAACTTTATTAGGGTATGAATAACGTCAAATTTTTAATATCAATTTTTTAAAATTATATTTATATCAAAACTACAAAAGTATAAAAATTCGTCAGTCAATGCACAGTAATAACTTATTCTATATACCCTAAAATTCTTAGTTCATCAAGAATTGTCCACGTTTCTTTGATAACTGATAAAATTTCGTCATCTTGCGAAACAAGTAAAAGTCGCAACCTGTTCACCAACACGTTTGGGTCATTCCACGATATACAATCAATTTCACTTGATGACACCATCTTCTTCGAGTGTTTGCTGAACATATTCTAAAAATCGTTGTAATAATGTTTATGATAATTTAAATCATCGTCATCGGTGCTATCCACATCTTTATCAAACACACTGACATCCTCCTCGTGCTTATCCCAGGATTTCTAATTTTTTGACATTGGAGTACCATCATTTCCATCAAGTTTACTTGATAATTGACCAAAAAAATATTCCAATGTCCGTAGAAGTCTACCATATGTCAAATTATCACTTTTACTGGAGATGTTACTTTCATTATCTTCTACCTTACTTATATATCCAATACCATTTAATCTATTTCCTTTCTCAAGACATGGATAGATTTTAACACAATCGCTTTTAAGACTATGTCAAACAATTTCATTGTAAGACATACTGTCCCCGAGCATATGGTCTCCATTTATGTACTTTATCTCCTGCGCGAGCCTGGCTTTACAAGTTTTATTGTGTCTTTTTAAATTCTCTCTTCGTGTCATCCGCGTACCACACTTGCCACAACTTAGTATTTGACGGAATGGACTTTTAACACAATCGTTCTTTTCATGTCTACGAGCATTATAGCTTTTATCAAAGTATTTGCTACAGTATGTACAATGTCCTTCAGATCGAGATTGATATTTGAGTATCGTACCTTCACTAGACTGTACGTACTCCATAATGGTTAAATAACGACTAAAGTATTTTTTAGGTACTTCGTATTTTTATGTATGATCATTCGTCAATTATTTACGACAAAAGATTTTTTTTCTCATTAAAAAAAATCATGTCCCAAGTAGTTTTTACTACCCACTTTCATATTTCCTCATACGATGTGTTGTAACAGCAACCGAAGTTGGTTTTAGGTTGCGGAATGCTCTCTCACGATCTGTTGAAAAAGGTGTGCTTCCCTAGATCTCAAGAGGAAGAACATCGACCTTATTTAAAAATTAGTGAATAGCATCATGGCCTAGCGAGAATCACAAGATAACCTATTCACATATTAGCAACCATCATGTATCAGTTGTCTGTATAAGCAGTCTCTGTTGTCTGTATAAGCAGTCATTGTTTTGTGTGGGATGCGGGATGCTCCCTAACGATCGCAACAGAAGGAGGGCTTCGCTAGAACTCAAGGGTAAGGGAAATCTTTATGTGTAATAGCGTTTCCCAGTTGTTTCATGACGTAGTAATCGTCTGATTAATGAACTTTTGTTTTTGTCTGATTTCCACCTGATAAAAAAAATTGAGTGATGATTTGATAATATGAATTCGGAAATTTATACGAAACTCTGAATAAAATTACCTGTCTTAGACATCAAGGACAATGCAGCTTGTCTTACATGTAAATGCTTCTCAGCTGTCTCAAAGCATATTATTTGTCTGAGTGAGGTTATTTTTCTAATCCACCTGATAAAAATATTGTGTCAATTTATTAGCAGAATTTCACTAATTAAATGTAACCTTAAATAAAATGACATGACTCATTATGTAAAAGATCCTTCATGCAGAGACCGATTTCTCACAAATAATCAGGAGCACTCGGAGAAATCCATCAGATGTCTAGCCAGGAATAATCAGAAGCATTTAGAGAAAACCATCAAAATACTAACAAGAATAATCGGGAGCACACAGAGAAAACCACCATAATATTGACAAGGATAATCAGGAGGACGCGGAGAAAACCACCATAATATTAACAAGAATAATCGGGAGCACACAGAGAAAACCATCATAATATTGACTAGGATAATCAGAAGCACACGTAGAAAACCATCAGATGTCTAGCCAGGAATAATCAGAAGCATTTGGATAAAACCATCAAAATATTAACAAGAATAATCGGGAGTACACGGAGAAAAGAACCATAATATTGACAAGAATAATCAGGAGCACGCGGAGAAATCCACCATAATTTTGACAAGAATAATCGGGAGCACACGGATAAAACCACCATAATATTGACAAGGATAATCAGGAGCACGCGGAGAAAACCACCATAATATTGACAAGAATAATCAGAAGCACACGGAGAAAACCACCACAAGTTTTCTTTGATATCATAAAAATACAGGGAAAAAAAAAAATTAAATAAAAATAATAATAAAAAAATAAATATATTCTGCTAGCTTGTGAACTTCTCATTGTTGAGCAAAGATAGAGTTCTAGTACAAGCCAGAATTTTATGTATTTTTTTATTATTATTTTTATTAAAAAAAATTTTCCCTGTATTTTTATGATATCAAAGAAAACTTGTGGTGGTTTTCTCCAAATGCTTCTGATTATTCCTGGCTAGACATCTGATGGTTTTCTACGTGTGCTTCTGATTATCCTAGTCAATATTATGATGGTTTTCTCTGTGTGCTCCCAATTATTCTTGTAAATATTATGGTGGTTTTCTCCGCGTCCTCCTGATTATCCTTGTCAATATTATGGTGGTTTTCTCCGTGTGCTCCCGATTATTCTTGTTAGTATTTTGATGGTTTTCTCTAAATGCTTCTGATTATTCCTGGCTAGACATCTGATGGATTTCTCCGAGTGCTCCTGATTATTTGTGAGAAATCGGTCTCTGCATGAAGGATCTTTTACATAATGAGTCATGTCATTTTATTTAAGGTTACATTTAATTAGTGAAATTCTGCTAATAAATTGACACAATATTTTTATCAGGTGGATTAGAAAAATAACCTCACTCAGACAAATAATATGCTTTGAGACAGCTGAGAAGCATTTACATGTAAGACAAGCTGCATTGTCCTTGATGTCTAAGACAGGTAATTTTATTCAGAGTTTCGTATAAATTTCCGAATTCATATTATCAAATCATCACTCAATTTTTTTTATCAGGTGGAAATCAGACAAAAACAAAAGTTCATTAATCAGACGATTACTACGTCATGAAACAACTGGGAAACGCTATTACACATAAAGATTTCCCTTACCCTTGAGTTCTAGCGAAGCCCTCCTTCTGTTGCGATCGTTAGGGAGCATCCCGCATCCCACACAAAACAATGACTGCTTATACAGACAACAGAGACTGCTTATACAGACAACTGATACATGATGGTTGCTAATATGTGAATAGGTTATCTTGTGATTCTCGCTAGGCCATGATGCTATTCACTAATTTTTAAATAAGGTCGATGTTCTTCCTCTTGAGATCTAGGGAAGCACACCTTTTTCAACAGATCGTGAGAGAGCATTCCGCAACCTAAAACCAACTTCGGTTGCTGTTACAACACATCGTATGAGGAAATATGAAAGTGGGTAGTAAAAACTACTTGGGACATGATTTTTTTTAATGAGAAAAAAAATCTTTTGTCGTAAATAATTGACGAATGATCATACATAAAAATACGAAGTACCTAAAAAATACTTTAGTCGTTATTCAACCATTATGGAGTACGTACAGTCTAGTGAAGGTAACGATACTCAAATATCGATCTCGATCTTTAGGACATTGTACATACTGTAGCAAATACTTTGATAAAAGCTATAATGCTCGTAGACATGAAAAGAACGATTGTGTTAAAAGTCCATTCCGTCAAATACTAAGTTGTGGCAAGTGTGGTACGCGGATGACACGAAGAGAGAATTTAAAAAGACACAATAAAACTTGTAAAGCCAGGCTCGCGCAGGAGATAAAGTACATAAATGGAGACCATATGCTCGGGGACAGTATGTCTTACAATGAAATTGTTTGACATAGTCTTAAAAGCGATTGTGTTTAAAATCTCTCCATGTCTTGAGAAAGGAAATAGCTTAAATGGTATTGGATATATAAGTAAGGTAGAAGATAATGAAAGTAACATCTCCAGTAAAAGTGATAATTTGACATATGGTAGACTTCTACGGACATTGGAATATTTTTTTGGTCAATTATCAAGTAAACTTGATGGAAATGATGGTACTCCAATGTCAAAAAATTAGAAATCCTGGGATAAGCACGAGGAGGATGTCAGTGTGTTTGATAAAGATGTGGATAGCACCGATGACGATGATTTAAATTATCATAAACATTATTACAACCATTTTAGAATATGTTCAGCAAACACTTGAAGAAGATGGTGTCATCAATTGAAATTGATTGTATATCATGGATTGACCCGAACGTGTTGGTGAACAGGTTGCGACTTTTACTTGTTTCGCAAGATGACGAAATTTATCAGTTATCAAAGAAACGTGGACAATTCTTGATGAACTAAGAATTTTAGGGTATATAGAATAAGTTATTACTGTGCATTGACTGACGAATTTTTATACTTTTGTAGTTTTGATATAAATATAATTTTAAAAATTGATATTAAAAATGTGTCGTTATTCATATCCTAATAAAGTTTATGTGTTTGCTAATTTAAAGAATTGAGTTGAGGTTGAATATTTTAATATATATCTGTGTGTGTATGTGTGTATGATGGAAAGTTTCCATTTTATAGTATGTAGATGATGGAAAATGAGTGTCGAAGTTGGAAAGAGTATGTATAGTTGAGTGTCAATGATGGAAAATATGTGTTGAATTAAGTGTCGATGATGTGGAATGAGTGTTGATGATGGAAAATGAGTGTTGAATTGAGTGTCAATGATGGAAAATGAGTGTTGAATTGAGTGTCGATGATGGTAAATTACTTTTGAATAGTGTGTTGATGATGGAAAATGGGTGTCGATTTGAGTGTCGATGATGGAAACTGAGTGTAGAATTGAGTGTCGGTGATGGAAAATGAGTGTCGGTGATTGAAAATGAGTGTCGAATTGAGTGTCAATGACTGAATTGAGTGTCGAAATGAGTGTCGAATTGAGTGTCGATGATGGAAAATGAGTGTCGAATTGAGTGTCGATGACTGAATTGAGTGTCGAAATGAGTGTCGATGATGGAAAATGAGTGTCGAATTGAATGTGGATTATGGAAAATGAGTGTCGAATTGAATGTCAATTATGGAAAGTGAGTGTCGATGATGGTTAATTGGCATTTGATTGCATGTTAATAATGGACAATGATTGTTGACTCGAGTGTCTATGATCTAATATGAGAGTCAGTGATGGCAAATGAGTTTAGAATTAACTTGCATCCAGCACTGTGTATGTGTAGATAGGTTCTGAAGGTTCAATGGATTCCTGGTCCTATATAAAATTAAACTTTGCTAACATGTTCACTGTCAGGCTTATTTAATTAGCCGACGGTATGCTGTTAAATAAATAATAGGTAGATAATTGACTTCTTGTAGTTTTTGTGTGCTGAGTGTAGCCGAGTAGACTGATGGAAGTAAGTGAGGAGCTTAATGTAGAATGGACTTGTGTTGATGAATATGTTGGTGACCTAGGTACTGTATGTGCAAAAATCAAATGCTAGTGGTCTGATAATATTTTGGGTTATTTACGAAGATATTTATCGATGTGTGCTATGACAAGCTTAAAAATATCTAGTAAACTTATAGAGTAGGTCTCTTGTTTCGGAGACTTTTGACGTAAGGCTGAACAAGGATCGACCCTGAAGGGTTAGGATTTTGAAGATGCGTGGTACTGAGCATGTCTTGGCTGTAGCTATATCAACACTGAAGCTCCCCTGAACTGTAGATGTGAGGTACAAAAAATAATTGACTTTGGAGCTAGCCTGGTATCGGATAAAATAATTTAGTCATGTGTTGTAGACATTTGGAGTCAGTTGGAGGTTATGTGTAGCTGCACATAATAAAATTTACATTTGAGTAGTTTAAATTTTGTTTGGATTCTGAAAGTTCCATTGTTTACAGACTCTTGCTCCTCTAGTAAGTCCAAATGAAACTTGCATGTACGATGTGTGATTAGTTGTTTGAATATATAATTTAAACTTTTATTCCTTGAAATTCCTAATTTTTTTTAAGTAATAACAGTGGATGATTTATTGACTTGCGTATTATGCAAGCGGACACTGTTATTTAAGCGAGTCTTAGACAGCAGGTCCCTCAGTCCACCTCTTGAAGTGGTACAGTGCAGATCTGATGAATTGCCTTGTCTGCATGTTCATATGTATTCGAACTCAATGGTAGCAACGTCGACATCGGTACAAATCCCAATGGTGGCGGGGTCAACGGCTGCAGAGATCTTGGCGGAGGGTCTCGCGTCTTCACCGGGGTCCCTGACGACGGAGGCGATGATGACGAAGCAGATCCCTATGACAACGATGAGGGCAGCTCCAGAGGTTCCGATGGTAACGAGGCTACCATCTCCAGAGATCCCGATGATGGTTGTATCTACTGTCTCTTCACTCCAAGAGACTTCAATGTGTGCATTATCGAAGGCAGAGGAGACTCCGATACCTGCAACTACATCGCATTTGGTAAATAAAACATTTCGTGAGCAATTCCCAGCTTCTGCATCAGTCGTGTATACTTCAGATACTTTGACATCCAGTACAGATGATCTGTCAATGTCGACTGGGAAATCTCCAGCTCATGCAACATACGGGACTTCGTCGCCTACAACAGCAGTGTACATTGAAAGTAATATACTTTCCGAGCCGTTGGTGACTCAAGGTGTAACGACGAGACATCTGTGTACATACTGTGACAAAAGTTTTAAATACCGACAACATGCAAGAAGACATGAAAATCATGTCTGTAGAAGAAACGATAATCGTGTGACATTTCCGTGTGAGCCATGTGGTGTACATTTCACAAACAAAAGTAATTTGATTAGGCATTGTAAAAGCAAAGTTTATTTGCAAGTTGTACATCGGGGAAGCGATGGTAATTGCGATGAATATCTGTATCAGTGCCGCTACTGTGGTAAACGTTTTGAACGAGTACGAAGTACACTTATCCATGAAAGCCATGGCTGCAGAAGAAATCTTGACCGTGTAAAATTTCTGTGTGAGAAGTGCGGTGTACAGGTTACTCGAAGATTTTACTTGAAAAAAATTATAAATTTTGTAAAGAAAGGTTTCTAGCATCAACATTTTTTGCCCTCTAAGGTGTTACACTCCTGAACTGATGTATCGTGATCTGTATGAATTAGTTGTATTTTCTCACTCTTAATACGAACTATAATACTTAATTTTAATAAAATTGAATGTCTCGTAGTCTGAGAAATGTATACGATATATACCGTGTCAGATTTCTTTGTATATAAATGTAAAATTTTAAATAAATTATAGAATTAAATAATTTTTTATTTTTTTTTCCTAACCTATATTGTTTATCTAAATGTAATAAACTAAATGTGACATGTAATTTTGGTCGAATTTGTAATGAGCGTTTTGTCTTGTTTGTGTGTATTATTTTTTTTACCAATAATGCTGAAGACCGTTTTTTTTGGTAAAAATATTTTTGTCTGAGTATGCCATCCGCATTCTTAAGATTTTTTTTTATGGGTGATGTTTTGGTAATGTGTTGGTACAGGTAATACCGTAACATTAGAGAAAATCTGATAGGCATTTGATTTATTATATCTGAGAAATAATTTATTACTCCCCGAAATAGACATAACATACTTGTGGGAAATTTATGGTTTTAAATCGTAACCTGCTATATATTGGTGTACACTACGGTGGTGATATTAAAAAATTAAAGAATGTTAATCATTTGACCACACTTCGGAGTAAGCTGGTGCACTGGATAAAATGCAACGGTAAAGTCCGTGTGTCTACTGAAGAACTACCTGTAGAAATTTCGACTCCTCGCTTTAGATTGGAGACTCGTAAGCGTACAAGCAAGAAAACCAATGTGCAGCAACCGATTGGTATGGCGTCTGAACATGAAAATAAACCTAAGACTGTGTTCGGTGCATTACAAGTGAATGATAATGGGTTCTACTTGGCGCAGTCTGCATTTCGTGGAACATTGAAAGACTACTATTATCTAAATACGTTAGGAGAGTCGAAAGACATTTGTAATTTTCTTGATGATATCAGAGAGGACATAATCAATCAGCTTACTGATGACGTAGCAACAAACGGTCCATTAAAATATAACTTGTGGTTGGACTGTATATATGGAAAGCCGTATCCATTCGAAGATGAAGTGAAGAAGTGTGCATTCAAGACATCGGCTGCAGTAATTTACAATTCTGACGATGTGAAGCAAACTGTTAAAAACGGTATCCAGAAACTCTGTCAAGAAGAGGAGGACTATGTCTGTAAAGGTTCTGTTTGGACTCTGTCTAGTATAAGCCGATTGGAGCTAAGAATTAGTCATTTCACGCCTATGCGGACCTAAATGTTTATAAGATTGCTGGCTTTCGCAAGTGTTCATGTAGTAGAATAGAAATTATGTAATAAATATTATGTTAGTGAAAGAACTTACAGTGTTTTATTTTCGAACCTGTCACTATTATGTTGAATTGTTGTTATGTTTAATTTTTTTTTATCTTCATTCCGAATCGTACCAAGAACCTAAGTCGATCTAATTAATCATTTTATTGGTTGCAAATTTATTTAATGAATTTTGAACATTTTCCCGAGTTATAGCTAAATAATTACGAATTTCCAAGATGGCGGACATGATGACTTTTAGGATGATGGTAGTAGAGGATTTTTAGCCTCTTTAAGAATTTTGATCATGATTTATTGAAGTTATTATTTTTTAAATAATATTAATATGTTTTGCATTAAACAAAGATAGAACCTAGGACAGGAAACGATCGAATCAATCAGTATATTGCTTACAAATTTATTTGATGAATTTTGGAATTTTTCTCGAATCTCTAGCATTAAAATTACGGATTTTCAAGATGGTGGTTGTAACGAAAAGTGCAACCGTATTTCTAACAATTTTTATTATTTAATTCGATTGATTAATTTTTTTAATAATTTTTAAATTTTTTCCCGTTTTTCTAACATAAAAATTACGGATTTTCATGATGGCGGACATGACGTAATACTATGTGACGATATATATACTTTGACATAAGTGGTGGGGGTCAGCATGCCAGCAGCCACTGTGAGGGTTGGATCAGTCGCCATTTTTATTTTTTTTGCCCTCGCCGGGTTTGAACCTAGGACTCCGAACTCCGTGTCGTTAATGTTTGTTTTTTAAATATTTTTTATTAAAATTTCATCAGTTGATTTTTTTTAATTTTAAAATTTGCTTTCTTTAAAATAGGATAATAAATAAAGATTTTAAAGATGGCGACCGTAACATAAATTGCAACTATGACGTCATAATTCAAAATGGCTGCAATGGCATCCTAATTTTCAAGGTCATGACCTCGACGGCTTAGAGCGGCCAGCTCTAAGGATGCTTAAGCCGCTTTTAGGATTTTGAGTACTTTCTAAGGCAAAACGACTTTTGTGGTTTTTCGAAATCCTAATTTTTGAATTGCGGAATTTTTTGAGAATTTTTGGCAGAATTTTTTTTCTAAAAAAATGGACATTTTGACGAAATTTGAGGAATTTTGGGCAAATTTTGCCCAATTTTGGACAATTTTGACACATTTTGAAGGTCAAAAGTCAAGGTCAAAGGTCAAGGTCACATCAATCCAAGATGGCCGCCGTGACGTCACAATCCAATATGGCGGTCGGCACCACAGGCACCACACCCAGGACCCAGTTTCCGGACATACATTCCTATAATACTGTAATTCAAAATCCCATGCCTTCCGAAACGCGGCCGGCACTGGAGGTGAAGCCTGCCAGGCGGGTCTCGCCCTTGAGACATAGGGAGTCAGTCCTAACACAACAGGGAGGGAACTCCCGGGAGCCGCGATACTGCACCTGCGTGCTCGGAACATTTTGAATTGTATAGGCAGTGTAAACTTTAAACTTTAAGCTGTAGGCTCCGCGTGGTGTGAACACGCCTGGAGCGACAGACGGAAAAATAGTTTTGTTTGGCTACCCTTGGCGGCCCGACCAATCAGCGCGCTCCAAGGCCCGCGATCGGTCGGTCCCCTGCAGGCCGCCGCACGAGGTGTTTGGGATGCTATTTTATGTAATTTTAAAAACTAAATCTATGTCGCTTTCGTTTTTAATATTTATTGTTTTAATTTAAACTAGGTTTTTTATGTTTACGTTGCTCGGACGGGTCGTAAATCGCTATTGAATTTATCAGTGCGTTTTCGTGCTGTGGTAAATTTAGGTACATTTTATTATTATTCTTTGATATTATTTCGCGGATGTATGGGATTTTAAGTGCGTTATGAATAGTTTCGTTACTCGTAAATCTATTGCAATCTAATGTGGCCCTTAGGAAATTATTCTGTTTAACTTGTAGCCGATTTATATGGTGATTTGCAGCATAGCCCCAGACCTCGCATCCATATAGCAACTGCGGGCGTACAATTTGAGTGTAAAATTGGAGTTTTTTTCCTGCGTGGTAAATTAGGCGCTTTTAACATTGGCTACAGGCTTCTTAAGGATCCTGTTGCAATGTTTGTTGCTCGAGCGATGTGTTTTCCCCATAGTAGTGTTCTGTCTAGCGTGAGTGCTAGACATTTTGCCTGTGTAACATTAGGAATAGGTTGATGAAAAATTTCTAGTTCCCGTCTGGTCTGCCTCTACGTTTTGAAATTACAAGCGTGGTTGATTTTGCTGCATTTATTTTTATTCGCCACCGAGTGTAAAATTGCTCAAGTGCTGTCAGCTGTCGTTGGACGCATACCATGGCATATTTTAAGTTTCCAGATTGTTTAATTATGGCTGTATCGTCCGCATACATCTGTACGTAGGCGTTTGCATGCGGTATGTCGGCTGTGTAAATATTATAGAAGAAAGGAGAGAGTGGGGAGCCCTGTGGCATTCCAGCTGTGAGTTCGCGAGTAGTCGATTTAGCCTCTTCCAGAGCAACATAGAAATTACCACGCCATAAATAGTGGGCCACCAGGTATATATACGTGTCAGGGAAATTGAAGTTTATTAATTTTTGAATAAGGCCTTGAATCGAGACTTTGTCGAATGCTTTTTCTGCGTCGAGCATTGTCATTACTGTGTAGGCTTTAGATGGGTTATTGAATCCGTCGGTAGCATCTTCAACGATTTTAATTAAGGGGTGGATTGTTGTGTGACTTTTCCTGAAACCAAATTGAATGTCTGGAATCACGTTGTGTTCCTCTGCGTGTGTTTGAAGGCGTGAGGGTAATGCTTTTTCAAAAATTTTACTCATGCTGTTTAAAAGGCTTATTAGTCCGGCAGAAATTGGCTGTTTTTTGCATGAAGTGAAATTTGGAGTCTATAGTTTTGTTTTAGGTGTCAAATGAAAGATATAAGTGTCTTGTAACAGAAAATGCTGGGTGACATCCGCTATCTGTTGAGCATTTTTAGATATTCAAAATGGTGGCCAATAGGGTGTAATATGTTCAGAACTTTAATCAAATTAAATGTATGTCAAATTTGGTATCAAAATATATGTTTTAGGGGCACTGAATCGAAATACTAGCCTATAAACTGTGTAAAAATAAAAAAAACTAGCAGATAAGCAACATATTTGCGAAAATAAATGTGTACAATTTCGTAATTCCTCAATCTATATTTGTGTTGTTAATTTTTTTTTGTATAAATAAACATGTTTAGTGGCTCCATACTTGAAACTTGGCTGTGCATCATATCTCAGGCGTATGTCAGAAAGGGGAAGAAACTTGAAAAAGTGTGATTCATAAATTCTAAAGCTCAAGAAAATAAACATCAGTGATATACTTAATAATAATCTTACAAACATGTTATGTCTTTCAGATATTACATTAATGAATAGGATATTGAATTATTGAACATGATTTAAATAACTTAGATATATCATCGGTCATATACCTAAAAGTATTCTCACAACAAAGACATTAACAAATACATATTAACACTATAAGACCATTAAAACATGTATATACTACGCAAGTATATTCTTACAATAACTTAAGACGGGTTATTGCATTCCAAATCTCTGAAGGCACAGAATAATATGCAAGTAAGTCTTGAAGAATAGCAACTACACTTTGAAGATTTGCAAGGAGTCAGTTTTGTACAGCCACATTTCACCAGATTCAAAATAGATTCACGGACGTAAGCAATCCCGTCTGGAACTGCAACAGGAACGAGTGATTTGTTCGCCACATCCTTTGACTTTATTCTACTGGATCTAAGGTTGTAAGTTCAGGTTTGGTTACTGATCGCCAGATACAAGCTTGAAAATGTGCGCGTTTTACATTTTCAAGAAATGATGCAGCAGTTGGGGGAAGTGTACGAAGGTTTGGAGCAGTGACAGAACCTGTACTAGCTTTGCTCGTCCAAACTTTTACACGGGTTTCTGACATTGTTTTACATCCACGTTGACCATAGCACGCCGATATGAAGCTTGTTGCCTGATCTGTAACATCATTCATTTCTGCCCTCTCATCTCCAAGCAAGGAGAGCGATAACCCTGATCGAAGTACCGTTACAACTTTGCCTTTACCTATCCCAAAGTAGTACGCCACAGTGTCACATCCCGAAAGTGCATGAGCAGCTAAAAGTTCTGAAATGATTGAAGAATGTTTTTTTTTACGGTTCCTCCAATATCCACAACAGTCCTTTCTTTTACTGGTGATTCCATTAACACACATGCGGAGACATTGTACTGTTGATAGTAATGCAATAGAATAACAAATACATCAGTGTCATCTGATACAATGGATATGACTTTAGGGTTCTCTCTTGAAACTACTATCATTTAATGAATGATAATTGTCAGCTTCTTCATGTGCTGTGTACAAATCCTCTCGATTCTGGATGACACCACCAGGAGATATTTGATAAGGTGTTTTGTCCAAGCCAGTTATGACAAGTTTGTTTATCACATCTTTGTGGAATGATTTGTCTTTACAGAGATCTTCACAAATCAGTCCAACCAACTGCTTTTTGTTTTCAGTAACTGTTAGAACAACTTTTTGGGTTGGAAGTGGTGTATTTTCTGTGAGTTTATACACTCGACTAGCAGATGAAGATCTTGTCCCCCTAGTTTCGGATTTTATACTCTAGTCATAGTACTGATCGAATATTAGGTACACCTCACTTCTATCCAACTTTAATTTAAGTAGATGCTTGAGATTTGAGATAAGTGTTGTGACTGTCCCTTGGCTTGGCCAGTGAACAGTCCACAAAAGAGCCATTCCATATATAATGATTATACTCCGTTTGGGTATCGTTCTAGTAGACACACTTACTTGTAGCACTTTTTTAAGCATTGATTTTGCTTTTCCTATGCGCATTTCTCCTTCCTCGGTAAAAATTGATGTTGGAACACGTGAAAGCTCATGATCAAGTGTTTTGCCAATATCTAATTCACGAGAACTTGCCTGTATTCCAATAATCCTTGAATAGATAACGTTAGGATCTGGTATGCCTTTTGAATTTTTTACAACACATTTTTTTTATCAGCCATGGAAACCACTTTCTTTGCAATTGTCTTGTGAAAATTTTCAGGTAAACCTTTTTCAGACTCTTTCATCTGTGCAGGTCCAATTTCTAGAGAATAATCTACATTCACCTCTGCTCGAGTAACTTTTCCACTTACTATATTTAACAGTCCATCCGCATGTTGTGTTGCATTAAGAGGATTGATGCACAACTCTAGTTTCTGTCGAATACCTTCTCGATCTGTTTTATCACTCAACACTTTGCTCTTTCCTTCCTCTTTGTGCGACACTTGAATTACATCCTTAGTACCTTCAGCCATATCAAACAAGGAATTTTCTAACTGACATGATATATGTAGACTTAAAGCCCAGGTTTTTAAGTTTCTGGCTTTAAGGAAATCCCAATGATTCCTCCTTTACCAAGCCCATACTTCATAAAAGTAGTCTCTATATACATGTCACTCCAAATACCGTTCCATACATCCGGGTTGTGTCTCATTACATGCTGGCCTTCCATAAAGTATTGACGAACTTCTGCAGGCAGTGCAATCATTGGGTACACGTCGTTTGTCCTAAAATCGTTTGTCCTAAAGCGTTTATCCTAATTTCGTTAGTCCTAAAAATTAGGACAAACGACTTTAGGACAAACGACGTTAGGACAAACGACTTTAGGACAAACGACTTTAGGACAAACGAATTTTAGGACAAACGACGGAACAGCTTCAAAATATTTTTACTCTGAGTTTTAGGACAAACGACTTTAGGACAAACGACATTAGGACAAACGACTTTAGGACAAACGACTTTAGGACAAACGACTTTTAGGACAAACGACGGTTCCAGTATCGATAAATCCTTACTCTGAGTTTTAGGACAAATGACTTTAGGACAAACGACATTAGGACAAACGACTTTAGGACAAACGACATTAGGATAAACGACTTTAGGACAAACGACATTAGGACAAACGACTTTAGGACAAACGACATTAGGACAAACGACTTTAGGACAAACGACTTTAGGACAAACGACTTTAGGACAAACGACTTTAGGACAAACGACTTTTAGGACAAATGATTTTAGGACAAACGACATTCTGAAAAACCAAGTTAGGACAAATGACTTTAGGACAAAAATCTTTGAGTCAAACTATTTTATTTAAAAACCACAGAGCATGTGAGAACTTACAGTAAAAGAAAATGTTTGAAAAAATAATGTTATATACTGGGGAAATACATTACATTCTATGTAAAAAAAAATTCAGCCTTTCCGATCGTTACAATTTTTAGACATCTAGGAATGGACGACTACGGTTTCAACGACCTAAATATGTTTTTTTTTTTTTTTGCCATCTTGGATCCGCCATATTTAAATAGAGCGCCCCACTAATTATGATGAAATTTTCGTCATGACCGCCATATTGAATTTTTCTGTTCCACTGGAGGAGGCCATATCGGAGCCGTCGACTTTTTTTCTGTTCTTTGTTCCTAGATAGCGCCAGCAACGCTCTTGATTTTTTTTGTTCTTCTGGAGGCCACCATCTTGGATACCGTTGACTTTGTTTCTGCTGCTTGTTCCTAGAGAGCGCCAGCCTAGCTCTTTATTTTATTTTTTTTGTTCTTCTGTAGGTCACCGTCTTGGATACCAAGGACTTTATTTTTGCTGTTTGTTCATAGAGAGCGCCAGCGTCGCTCTGATTCATCACATAAGGTCGATGTTCCATTACCTACCATAGCTATTATGGTCCTTATCGACATATTAAATTTAAATTTTTTAACAAAATACATTGGAAGCGCTGTGATTCGAACCATTGCAACCATTCTAGGTTGGAAAACATACGCTTTTAACCGCACGGCCATCGTGACATTTACCAAACTGAGAATAAAATAAGGTATATATAAAAATAACATGCATATTCGTACTTGTAATTTTTTTGATTTGAAGTAATAATCGCACCACCTGTTAGAGACAGAACCACCATCATGTATTAAGACGTAAATGTAACAATTATCGTTACAGTCAATCTTGAATATCCGTGATTGTTTTGTTAGAAAATCGGGAAAAAATTTAAAAATCATTAAAAAATTAATCAATCGAATTAAATAATAAAAATCTTTAAAAACACCGTTGCACTTTTCGATACGGTCGCCATTTTGAAAATACATAATTTTAATGCTAGAGATTCCAGAAAAAAAATTACTTATTAGAATACTGATGAATTAGTTCGATTCCTGTCCTTGATTCGAAACTATTAGAGCAAAAAAACAAACACATATCCTTCCTCCACAGAAGCCACCTACAGACTGATCTCCGCCACCAATAGCAAGGTATGTATGTATATATATATACATACATATATATATATCATCAGATGGTATGACATGTCCGCCATCTTGTCTTCATCCGCTGGAGACCACCATCTTGTTTTCGTCTTGTAGAGTGTGCTGATACCATGTTAGTATAATATTCTGTTCACCATAACTTTGTCCTCAACTGTTGGCATTGAACTTTGACGTTGACCTTGAAATTTGACCTTTACCTTGAACTTTGACCTTGAAATTAGACCTTGACCTTGAAATTAGACCTTGACCTTGAAAATTGACCTTCAACCTTGAAATTTGATTTTACCTTTACGACCATCATGGATCCGCCATTTTGCGTTCAGTACATGCTACCAGGAGCTACCACCTGCTAGAGGTCATTGCCACCATCTTGTTTTCATCTGCTGGAAGACACCATCTTGTGCGTGTACTCGTCTTATAGAGTACATTACCATCATACTTGTCAAAGGTTTACCCGCTAGATTGCAGTAATCATTTATTATTATTGAAGTGCCTGCCATCTTAAAATTTGGGCACCATCTTGGAATCGTGTAATTATTTAGCTAGAAATTCTGGATAAAATTCCAAAATTCATCAATAAATTCACTCATTAAAGTAATGATTGATTATATCAATTCCTGTTCTTGGTTCGATGTTTGGATGATGCAAAAAAATAATTTTATGTAAATAATTATTATAATAAATTATTATCAAAGTCCTAAAAGAGACTTAAAATCATCTATTACCATCATCCTTTAAACCATTACTACTGCCATTTTAGTTATTTGTATTTATTGACTTATTAGTTCGGGAAAAATTCCAGAATTCACCGAAAAAATCACACATTATTTTACATATTTCTTACAAACATTTAGCCCTGCATAGACGTGAAACGACTAATTCTTAGCTCCAACAGCTCCAACTGCTCCAAATGCTCTAACAGCTCCAACAGCTCCAGAGGCTCCAAATGCTCAAAATGCTTCAAAAGCTACAAAGGCTCCAAATGCTCCAAATGCTCCAACAGCTCCAAATGCTCCAAATGCTCCAAATGCTCCAACAGCTCAAAATGCTCCAACAGCTCCAAATGCTCCAAATGCTCCAACAGCTCCATGATCTCCAAATGCTCCAAAGGCTCCAAATACACCAACAGCTCCAATTGCTCCAACTGATTTCAATTACTTTTTTTATCGAACTTGATATGATTACATGCATGACTTTATTAGTATACATTTTGGATGTCAGTGGTGACTAATTACACCTTTTAGTTATAAATTTATTTAGAAATGAGCTTTCGAGAAATGATAAAATACATTTTTAAAAAATCTTAATTTTTCTTCAAGTTTATACACATGCAATTAATGGAAACCATTATTTTATGTAGCCAGCTTCCCTCAGTTCTTTAAGTATGAAGGATATTTCTTTGATGCTCGAATAGTTTTCTGCACAAAGCGAACCATGTAGAAGTCTTAGCCTGTCAACCAATATGTTAGGATCTTCCCATGAGGTATAATCAATCTCTCTGCTACGTTCATCTTCCTTGTATGTTTATAATAAATATGATTATCCCTGGTGTCTTCTGTTTCAACACCAATCACAAGATCACTTTCGTCATCGAACCAGTGATTATCACAAACTTGATTAGGATAATTTATTTTGTGCGGGAAATTAGGCATTTCGTCACCTTTTTTAATTTTTCTATAATTAATTTTAGATTTTATTTTGGAAATCTTATTTTTTTAGTTTATCTGGTTGTTAAGGGGGTGATTTACTCTTTGTTAGGCCGGTGTACGCCACGTGTTTAAACTTTGTGCCAGTGGACCGAAGACCCCTTTACCAGGGGGCCTATCTGATATTTTGCTGTCAAATGTGGACGTGGGCAGCCCAGTTGAAATTTCTCTCGCCTGCAGTCACGTCCCGAGTTTGTAATTTTATTTCTCTTCATGACCAAAATTGCATAGAGCAGCTTCTGGGCTGCAAGCTGCTACTTCTTAGAGGCCTGCTGAGAATAGCAAGTCTCGTCACGAATGGGTCTCCAGTGGACCTGTGTTCCCACCTTAGTGGCTATTTCTGTCCCCCTTCCTCTCACTCCACCTCACCTTAGTTCTGAGAAATCAAATCGGGAGCAGTGACCTGACGTGAACTTAGCCAAGACGATGGGCTAATTCAAGGACTTTCTCCCTGGTCTTACAGAGACATCCACGACATCTAGCGACAGAAAAGTAACCGCGGGCCTGGTCGCCAGCGTGTAGAGCACACCCTCGTGATACCTGGTGGCAAGTCAGCTCACCACCTCAATTAGTTCCACTTTACGCCGCTAGAAAGCAGCGCCGCGGCGCCATAAGGCACTATATTTCTTCTCGTGGCCTGTAGAAGTCGATTGTTTGTTGCCTTCTGTACTTGCCGGTAGAGAGTGCGCATGTCTGTGTTCTTGTCACGACCGCCTCGGACTTCTTCGTATGTTTTCGGCCATGAGCCGAACCTTCCCCCTCTTTTTTCCTAGGGCCGACCACCCGATTTAATTAGTAGCTATGACCGTCATCGCCAGGACTCAGTACTCTGACCTCGGCTGCTGACCACATCTTCTCGGCGTCCTCTGCGCTAAGAGGCTTTTCGCGGGAACGGCGATTTTCGGTTGCATAATAGATGTAGTCAGTTGCTTAAGGGATGTGATCCCATTTGTACAGTAGCCAGGCAGATGTATTTTTTAGAAAAAGTCATGTGTAGTTAAAATTTTTATTTTTTTTATTCTTTAAAAAATTGTTTTCCTAACGCGCATCCGCGATATCTCGGTGAACGTCATCCTGATGTCGGCGCGAGACACCTCGGAGACCCTGTTTCCACACCCTGTTTGGTGAGTAATCCGTTTTTTTTTTCCTCCCCATATTCCCGTTTGTTGGCCTTTCGCGCCGACTGTGTATGACTGTATGGAAGCAGGTCTAATTCGTTTTGAATTTGACTTGTGTTTCAGACAGGGTCCAAGTTTCTGGGGAGAGAAATTGCTCCCCGCATGATCTTCGGGACCTCCAGCTGATTTCCCCCTTTAGAAGAGTTTTCCTCTCGGTCCGACGTCATCCTGGGAAGACCCGGGTGATATGAGCTATATATATTTTCCGCTTGCATAGAAGGAACTAAATTCATTAAAAAGATACGAACGAGCAGTGCGTTTAGAACGTAATGCTCAAGAACATGTAAAATCAAGGAAACTAATATATATGTAATCGTGAGGAGAATCAAATTTTGGTGCTATACTTGAAATTTTGTTAATGTAATCATTTGTTTGTTAAGGTGTAATATGTATTGTTTTAAATAATGTAGGGGCTCCCCTTTAACTTTGTTAATTACTAAGATCTTTATTATCATGTCGAAATAATGCTAAAACAAAACCTCTTAATAATAAACCAGGAAAACCTATAGACCAAATTATTTATATAGTGTATTTATTTATCATATACCTTCTTCTACATAACGATCCACGAACTCCCATTTTACTAGAGTGCAGGGAGTGTAAATTTTGTCTTGTTCACCGCCTCGTGTCCCCTCTGGTAATTAACTTTAATTTTCTTAATATTTTTCCCAGCAGTTTCCATGGTGTTTTTAATTAATTTAAAATAATATATTTTTTGGGCACGAGGGGCGTTACAATTTTATTACGTCATTTCCATCGTTTTGATCTCAAGCCACCATCACTGTCTTCGCTCTTGACCGCTTTAGGTGCTTCAGCACAGTACTCAATTATGTCAGCATCATAAGCTTGATCAGGAAATTAATTTTATTACGTCGTTTCCATCGTTTTGGTCTCAAGCCACCATCACAGTCTTCGCTCTTGCATGATTTAGGTGCTTCAGCACAGTACTCATTCATTGTCAGCCTTAGATTTGTCAGCACATTCATCGATCATGTCAGCCTTAGATGTGACACCACAATCTTCAATAATGTCAGCTTCAGATGTTTCATCACAGTCTTCGGTCTTGTCAGCTTCAGGTGGTTCTCCATCTTTCACATTTTCATGGAGATGACTAGATGTTGATGTAAATATATTTTCATTTCTAATGAGGTTTCTACTTTCTTCGTTTTTTTTTTTTTTTTTTGAAATTATTGTCTTGATCTATATCAGTTTTTCTAGCATTAGCTTTTTTACATTCTTCATAATCATTATTGCAGTCTAATATTCTGCCTTCGTTCCTCTTCCACGATGTTGGAGCACAGTCTTCGTTATCTTTATTCATCTTAGTTGTACAGTTCTTGCAATGTCTATCCAAGTAATATCTTCAACCAAAGGATTTATGACACTGACTGCAATTATATGGTTTTTGACAAGGACCCAAATTATATTCTTTCTCAAGGTAAACACCTTGCTGCAGTCCTATCTACAGTTATGTCGTTTTGATACAGCTACAGGCAACGAACCAGGGTACATGTTAGATTCTGCGACTAATGGCAGATGCAAACTTAGAGTTTTAAATTAAAACCATTACTTAAATAGAATTTTTAAATATTTCGTCAGCGAGAGTTAAATTATCTCATGCAAAAGTACTGGTTGTAAGTAGTTATGCTTTTCAACAACAGATGATGCCACGTGTTGCTGCAGGTAAATAATATTTATTTCTTTTATGCGGGATGCGGATGTTCACTAACGATCGCAAAAGAAGGATGGCTTTGCTAGACTCCAAGGAGAAGGAAGTTTGTTCATCCAGTTAGTGTTTCTCAGATTTCTCAGGGCATATTATTATTTGACTGAATAATGATTTTTTTAAATTCCACCTGATAAAAATATTGCAAGTGGTGATAAAGTAGCAGAAATTCACTAATTAAATTTAACCTTTAATATAATGACATGTCTCATTAAGAGTAAAACTCCTTCATGGAGAAATCGGTTTCTCATAAATAACCAGAAGCACTTGGAGAAACCACAGGAATGATCACAAGCACACGGAAAAAACCATCACAATATTGACAAGAATAATTAGGAGCACACGGAGAAGACCATCAAAATATTGACAACGATAATCGGGAGCACACAGAGAAAACCACCACACATTTTCTTTCTAAAATACAAAAAAAAAATTAATAAAATTAAACAAAAATCACAAAACATACAAAAACTGATTCTGGCTTGGACTAGAACCCTATCTTTGCTCAATAATGAGAAGTTCATAAGCTAGCAGAATCAGTTTTTTTATATTTTGTAATTTTTGTTTAATTTTTTAATTTAATTTCAACTGGGCTGCCCACGTCCACATTTGACAGCAAAATATCAGATAGGCCCCCTGGGAAAGGGGTCTTCGGTCCACTTACACAAAGTTTAAACACGTGGCGTACACCGGCCTAACAAAGAGTAAATCACCCCCTTAACAACCAGATAAACTAAAAAAAATAAGATTTCCAAAATAAAATCTAAAATTAATTATAGAAAAATTAAAAAAGGTGACAAAATGCCTAATTTCCGGCACAAAATAAATTATCCTAATCAAGCTTGTGATAATCACTGGTTCGATGACGAAAGTGACCTTGTGGTTGGTGTTGAAACAGAAGACACCAGGGATAATCATATTTATTATAAACATACAAGGAAGATGAACGTAGCAGAGAGATTGATTATACCTCATGGGAAGATCCTAACATATTGGTTGACAGGCTAAGACTTCTACATGGTTCGCTTTGTGCAGAAAACTATTCGAGCATCAAAGAAATATCCTTCATACTTAAAGAACTGAGGGAAGCTGGCTACATAAAATAATGGTTTCCATTAATTGCATGTGTATAAACTTGAAGAAAAATTAAGATTTTTTAAAAATGTATTTTATCATTTCTCGAAAGCTCATTTCTAAATAAATTTATAACTAAAAGGTGTAATTAGTCACCACTGACATCCAAAATGTATACTAATAAAGTCATGCATGTAATCATATCAAGTTCGATAAAAAAAGTAATTGAAATCAGTTGGAGCAATTGGAGCTGTTGGTGTAATAGGAGCTGTTGGAGCATTTGAAGCATTTGGAGCTGTTGGAGCATTTGGAGCCTTTGGAGCATTTGGAGATGATGGAGCTGTTGGAGCATTTGGAGCATTTGGAGCTGTTGGAGCATTTTGAGCTGTTGGAGCATTTGGAGCATTTGGAGCATTTGGAGCTGTTGGAGCATTTGGAGCATTTGGAGCCTTTGTAGCTTTTGAAGCATTTTGAGCATTTGGAGCTTCTGGAGCTGTTGGAGCTGTTAGAGCATTTGGAGCAGTTGGAGCTGTTGGAGCTAAGAATTAGTCGTTTCACGTCTATGCAGGGCTAAATGTTTGTAAGAAATATGTAAAATAATGTGTGATTTTTTCGGTGAATTCTGGAATTTTTCCCAAACTAATAAGTCAATAAATACAAATAACTAAAATGGCTGTAGTAATGGTTTAAAGGATGATGGTAATAGATGATTTTAAGTCTCTTTTAGGACTTTGATAATAATTTATTATAATAATTATTTACATAAAATTATTTTTTTGCATCATCCAAACATCGAACCAAGAACAGGAATTGATATAATCAATCATTACTTTAATGAGTGAATTTTTTGATGAATTTTGGAATTTTATCCAGAATTTCTAGCTAAATAATTACACGATTCCAAGATGGTGCCCAAATTTTAAGATGGCAGGCACTTCAATAATAATAAATGATTACTGCAATCTAGCGGGTAAACCTTTGACAAGTATGATGGTAATGTACTCTATAAGACGAGTACACGCACAAGATGGTGTCTTCCAGCAGACGAAAACAAGATGGTGGCAATGACCTCTAGCAGGTGGTAGCTCCTGGTAGCATGTACTGAACGCAAAATGGCGGATCCATGATGGTCGTAAAGGTAAAATCAAATTTCAAGGTTGAAGGTCTAATTTCAAGGTCAAGGTCAAAGTTCAAGGTAAAGGTCAAATTTCAAGGTCAACGTCAAAGTTCAATGCCAACAGTTGAGGACAAAGTTATGGTGAACAGAATATTATACTAACATGGTATCAGCACACTCTACAAGATGAAAACAAGATGGTGGTCTCCAGCGGATGAAGACAAGATGGCGGACATGTCATACCATCTGATGATATATATATATATATGTATGTATGTATATATATATACATACCTTGCTATTGGTGACGGAGATCAGTCTGTAGGTGGCTTCTGTGGAGGAAGGATATGTGTTTGTTTTTTTGCTCTAATAGTTTCGAATCAAGGACAGGAATCGAACTAATTCATCAGTATTCTAATAAGTAATTTTTTTTCTGGAATCTCTAGCATTAAAATTATGTATTTTCAAGATGGCGACCTTAACGAAAAGTGCAACGGTGTTTTTAAAGATTTTTATTATTTAATTCGATTGATTAATTTTTTAATGATTTTTAAATTTTTTCCCGATTTTCTAACAAAACAATCACGGATATTCAAGATTGACTGTAACGATAATTGTTACATTTACATCTTAATACATGATGGTGGTTCTGTCTCGAACAGGTGGTGCGATTATTACTTCAAATCAAAAAAATTACAAGTAATAATATGCATGTTATTTTTATATATACCTTATTTTATTCTCAGTTTGGTAAATGTCACGATAGCCGTGCGGTTAAAGGCGTATGTTTTCCAACCTAGAATGGTTGCAATGGTTCGAATCACAGCACTTCCAATGTATTTTGTTAAAAAATTTAAATTTAATATGTCGATAAAGACCATAATAGCTATGGTAGGTAATGGAACATCGACCTTATGTGATGAATCAGAGCGACGCTGGCGCTCTCTATGAACAAACAGCAAAAATAAAGTCCTTGGTATCCAAGACGGTGACCTACAGAAGAACAAAAAAAATAAAATAAAGAGCTAGGCTGGCGCTCTCTAGGAACAAACAGCAGAAACAAAGTCAACGGTATCCAAGATGGTGGCCTCCAGAAGAACAAAAAAAATCAAGAGCGTTGCTGGCGCTATCTAGGAACAAAGAACAGAAAAAAAGTCGACGGCTCCGATATGGCCTCCTCCAGTGGAACAGAAAAATTCAATATGGCGGTCATGACGAAAATTTCATCATAATTAGTGGGGCGCTCTATTTAAATATGGCGGATCCAAGATGGCAAAAAAAAAAAAAAACATATTTAGGTCGTTGAAACCGTAGTCGTCCATTCCTAGATGTCTAAAAATTGTAACGATTGGAAAGGCTGAATTTTTTTTTACATAGAATGTAATGTATTTCCCCAGTATATAACATTATTTTTTCAAACATTTTCTTTTACTGTAAGTTCTCACATGCTCTGTGGTTTTTAAATAAAATAGTTTGACTCAAAGATTTTTGTCCTAAAGTCATTTGTCCTAACTTGGTTTTTCAGAATGTCGTTTGTCCTAAAATCATTTGTCCTAAAAGTCGTTTGTCCTAAAGTCGTTTGTCCTAAAGTCGTTTGTCCTAAAGTCGTTTGTCCTAATGTCGTTTGTCCTAAAGTCGTTTGTCCTAATGTCGTTTGTCCTAAAGTCGTTTATCCTAATGTCGTTTGTCCTAAAGTCGTTTGTCCTAATGTCGTTTGTCCTAAAGTCGTTTGTCCTAAAACTCAGAGTAAGGATTTATCGATACTGGAACCGTCGTTTGTCCTAAAAGTCGTTTGTCCTAAAGTCGTTTGTCCTAAAGTCGTTTGTCCTAATGTCGTTTGTCCTAAAGTCGTTTGTCCTAAAACTCAGAGTAAAAATATTTTGAAGCTGTTCCGTCGTTTGTCCTAAAATTCGTTTGTCCTAAAGTCGTTTGTCCTAACGTCGTTTGTCCTAAAGTCGTTTGTCGCCGCACCCCCCAATCATTGACCGAAGGTAATATGTAGCATACCTTGCATAGTGTACATGGCCAGCAGAAAAAAAGGTAGTATTTCTCTTAATGCTTCAAGATGCAACATCCACTCCTTCTCTTTCAGCTCTTACAAACTTCATCATAATGAACACTGGTTTGATTAGGATATCAACCCATAGTTTACTCTTTCTGCTTTTTGATGCCAGTTTTAGTAGGGGAGCACGCCGGTTCTGTTACACTATAAACAAAGGGACAGGTGTTTGTCTGAGCACGTGGGGGGGCGTGGCACCACGTGGTCGGGTGGGCGTTGCCGGGAGCCACGTGGGAGGGTCCGCAGGGGGTTGTTGACGTCACGTGGAGGGGGGTTGTAGCATTGCAAGACCCTACCCTCCTAAATAAATAATTTTCTTTTAAACTTCTTTTTGTATAGGTAAATATAAATAAATCAATGTTTTTAGAGTGGTGTGTATGTTATGAGACAGTAGAATCAGACGTTATGAATATTAATATATGTTATTTGCATGTGCTCTGTGTTTAAGAAGGTATTTTGTATTTTATTAGACATTTTTAATCATTACTATTTTTTATGTAATTATTCACAAATGAGCCGCTGTACTAGATTTTTACCTGTTCAGGCCTACTTTTTCAGGTTATTTCTAAATTATTTTAAGTTTGTAAAGTAATTTGTATTATAATTGCTATTTGTAGTATTCATTAACGTGTGGAATGATCCATGGATAGAAAGAGAGGCATGAGAGGCCTGTAAGTGTAAGTGAGAAAGAAACAGTGCTTCCCCGCCAACCGAGATAAAGACGGTAATTTCCCCCCTGCGTGGGAACTGTGTGATAACTGCTGTCTCACGATGTGGGAGAGAGAACGAGAATGGGAGTCCCCGATTTCGATGTGAAATTGAAAAGAGATAGATCAGGGGAAGCTCAGAGTTCTGTATGTAAAAGGTTTTTTCATGTATTGTAACTTGTTCTGTGATTGGCTTGTATCAGTAAGCGTGAATGAAGCGTGCGTGTGATTGGTCAGTGAGGTCATGTGACGTCTACTCCCTGCATGGAGGAGAGTGTGGCAGGACTTCACCAGTCGCCCGTCGCCCGTCGATCGCTGCACCAGTAGGTCGCGTTCGGTGGCTTCTCGCAGATGATGTAGAAGCATTTGAAGAGATAATTTCACGTTGGTGGTCGGAGCCAGGCCTATTCTTAAATTAACCTAATTATTTGTTATATTTCGTTCGGACATAATTAGAAATTACGGCCACCTTCGTAGGCGTTTTGGCTCGGGGCGAAATTCATTTTCGCCGGGTGCGGTCATGTTTAAGGCCGCACTAATTTCGTGTACTTGCAGTCAAAGACTACTGAAGAATATTATTTTTCGTTAATTTTCCTCGCGCGAACTACCAGCAGTTTTCGACGGGCAGATGTACGTGTGAAACGAGTGAATGAAACATTGGGTTCAATTTGTCTATGCATCCTAGTATGAAAAAATAAAAACAACAAAATTACAATCGGCGTTGAACATCTGTTTATTTTGCATATAACGAACTGTTATATTTGGCGCCCGGCCGCGCGGCTTGAATTTGGACACGACCCTGAGATTAAGACGGACATTTCGGCAGCAAAGAAGAAAAATAGAAACATTCTTAAAACAGTTGGTGATTACGATAACCTGCAATAACAAAAATCTACGACTAATATTGAACAGTTTAGAAGAAAACGTTGAAGTATATCCAGAATTGTCGGCGCAGCTGAGCGGAGAATGTGGCAAGAGACGGCGGGCTGTTTCAGCGAGTGAAGTGTTCCAGAGAAACGGCAGAAAGCGGGACATCGAGGGACAGAGCGACCCAAGGCACCATGGGACTTCAGGCTTGTCTCAACGAGGGACTTCAGGACCTCATTGCCAGACTTCGAGATCGTCACTTCGCGGGACATCGCGGGATGAATCGCCGAAAATAGCAAGTCGAAAAATGGAATTAAATTAATTGTCACATTGTTTTTCTTTTGTGTTGAGCATTCAACTAAGATTTGTGTTAAAATTTTTGTAATTGGTATTTTTCATTATGACGATTAGTAGCCCAGTTGAGGTTATGGGGGGGTCAGATCAAATGCTGCAGATCTTGTTGTCAATGAAGCAGGAAATGAAGCAGGGACAAAAAGATCTTATTAATAAAATTGAACAGGGATATCGGAAACTTGTTCAGGGACAAAATTAAATCATCAACAAAATTGAGGTAAATTCACAAGAGAGTGCGAAGTTTACTAACAAAGTAGATGGGTGTGCAAATAATATGGCAGAAATGCAAGTGGAAAGGGAACAAACTAATTTAGGAACTTGTGAAATGAAAGTAATAGTGTCAAAAGAAAATATCGAATTTGTTGGGCATGATGTAAATGAAAAAATAAACATTGAAAACACATTTGAAAAATTTCATGATGAAGTAAACAGGGAATGTTCGGATAATGTAGAGAAAACATTTTGTAAAATGAGAGTTAATGTACATGTGAACAGGATTTTGTGAAGATTGCGTCAATATGATAGAATCTACTGGAGTCAAATTACCACTAATGCCTGTACCCAGTTTGAAAATTTTAGGAGTAACTTCTAGGGCTAGTCCCATTATAAACAGACCTTATTAGAGATAGAAGGATTGGGAAATAAAAAACATGTACCCGTACTAATTGTCAAAGGGTTAGCCAAACCTATTATTTTAGGAGTAGATTTCCTTACCGCATATAAGGTAATACTGGATTTCAACGGAGGGATAGTTACAGCCATGGATGAAATAGAAAAACCTACAACTACTGAAATTTCCAACGAAGAGCAGATGGAAGTATATGTAATAAGTAAAGAAACAGAAGAAATGGTTAAAGACAAAACATCGCCGACCAGGATTCGTAAGAATCAACAGAAAACATCGAGAAACATGAATTTTAAATGTGAAGATCTCTTTCTCAAAAGAACAAACCCTAGCAGTCAGTTTTGGAGATTTGTCACAAAGAAATTATTTCTACTTTTCGAAGGACCTTATATTGTCACGAAAATAATTAGAAACAATTGTTATGAAATCTCGGATAGAGTTACTAATCAAGTGATAGGTTGCTACAATATCACACAGCTCAGGGGATATTACACACCTGTTGTACCGTAAATTCCTGTAAATATGTTAATACATCACAGACGTTTACAATACACTAATTGTTGATAATTATATTTTGTAGTAAATATAACGTATAGGTGTATCGTTTGTTATTTTCAGATTATGGTTTAGTGTGTGTACATGAACGAACTAATTGGTGATTAGTTTTCGGCGGTATTGAACGTTTGATAGACGAAAGTGAAAGGACACTTCAAGTAAAGTTGTGAGAAATGTCATCATGTCGTTATGAATAATTGCCATTATGAACATTTCTGAAAGGGGCAATTCTATAAAGGCAATATTTAACCTTTATAGAAAGTAAATATTATATTTCCTTTAATATTTATTTTGTTTAATTACATTTGATTCCGTATGTGTATATTTGTAATCTATGGTTAATTCAGACTGTAAATTTCTTTGGTTATCGTTTTGTCTATGTATTACTCTATGCTAATTTTTATTTTAAATTATTGTCAAGGCTAGGATAGCAGTATTTTTTGAAACCACTATTAATTTAAAGATGAACACGGCAGTAATGGGTAGTAATTTTACTAGTTTTTGTTTAATCAACAAACGTAAGAAAATTGTTTATTAGTGACGGGGAAAATATTATTTTAGAACGAATTGAGACTTGATGAAGGCAACATCTAGAAACGCAACGATTTCGACATTAATTTAGAATTGAATATTTATAGAAGAATTGAAACTGTTTATTAATGCCAATATTGACCAAGATTTCGAAGGAACTAATAAATTTAATCAACGAAGATAAGATTCAGACGTCAAGAATCTAAATAATTATTAAGAAGAGAAGTCGACGAATATCCAGATTCAAGAGATCGTCCAATGACTGTAAATTGCTTTGAAACTACGAAGAATAAATGCCGTTTACAATTCCGAAGAAGGAAGAATCCTGTCGAAGAATGAAAAGTCGCAGTTCGAGCCCGGGAAGGATGACCATCGTGCAGTCCAGCCCAGTTGCAGCCCCCAGCCTGAAGGATGGAGTCGTGACGGCGCGTATTCTTGCCGCCCGCTAGAGACCGGAGGAGCAACACCAAGTTCGCAGTCCGGATTGAGTCGAACCAAGGATTCTCCGAGAACCTACACGTCTCGTGGGTATCCGGCTGCAAGGTTTGGTCCCTTACCCCATCACCCGAAGACTCGCTGATTATAGAAGTACCCTAACGAATGACGATTTAAACAAGACGAACATTTTTCCAGAACTAGAATCTTTTATATTATAGATCATATCCTTTGTACAGAAAAACCGTGTACTTGTTCATCTTTAGATTTACCATTCAAATTCCGGAATCGCGATCCAGAACTAAATAATATTAGATAGTATATATGGAACTTGATATCGAAAGAACGTATTGCTATTTTGTTTGACTGGTACTGCAAGTTACGTACCCAGTAGTCCACGCTCTGCCGGACTGAAGTTAGTTAAAGTAAATAACATACAAATAATTAACATTTTATCTTAAAGGTAACTTACTCAAATGAAAGAATTGTTAGATGCTTTGAAGTCGAGAGTAATAACAAATTCCATCTGTATTTTAAAATAAATTATTTTAGTTAAATTTATTTATATAAAGCGTGATTAGTACCTGTCGAAGTGTATTGTCACCGTCTGCATAAACATTACACGCAAATATATATATATTACATTTGAATTTGTTTACACGTTATTTACAAGGTCTAGTCACGAGATTAGTATTTAACATACTTTTGACACACTGTAATTTGACTTTCAGACACAAACTTCTAGATAAAATTCTTAAAACTGAGAGAGGTAGGCTAGAGAAACTGAAATTATTAACTACATCAAAGAATTTCAATATTTACACTAGCTGACTCTACAGCTGTCATCGGGAAACCTCTCTCTCACACATGTAAGAGGTCTAAGATGCTCAGAAAATGTTAAGCTACTTTTACAAACCATATATTCTGTGCACAGTCCAGCTGTAACAGGTGAGCAATTTGGTAAAGGCCACTTCACTTTCAGCTGCGATCGGGAAATTTCAAGCATACCTCCACACTCCACACACCTAGATTTCAGTCCATTTGTCGCAGGTGAGTAATTTGGTTGGTGGCCACATCATTGTCAGCTGTCATCAGGATACTACCCTCTCACACATGAAAGAGTTCTAAGATAGTCAGAAAATTTCAAATATACCTCCACACACCATACATTTCACGCACATTCCATTTGTGCCAGGTGTACAATTTGGTTCAAGGCCACATCACAGTAAGCTGTCATCAATAAACCTATCTTTCACACATGCAAGTGTTTTAAGATATTCAGGAAATTTTCACCAATTCTCCACACTCCAGACACACTTTTAGCGCAGTCCAGTCTAAACAAACATACTCAAATCTGGCGGCAAATACAAACATTTTCTTAATAGCATATGTAAGGATCAATAAAGTAGGCTTTTTTAATATCACAAATGCTAGTGTTTGAATTTCGTAGTTACTTTTCCTTAAATATTTTTTTCAAATCTTTTTTCTCTAATATGAATCTTTTGAATACTTAAAATTTGATGCTACCCATTTGAAGATTTGACTGAGGATGAAATAAGCCGGATAATTTTAAGCTCTGGTAATCTTTAGAATTTAGTTCAGCTAATTTATAAATAATACACTTACTGCAAATTTCCTACAGTCTTAAATCTTTATTTATGTTACTGCCCAAAAGTTGTTATGTATAAAGTCATTATCTGTTTTTTTAAAAAAAAGTCATGTATTCTTAAAAATACATACAAACATTTGTTAATATTTTAACCACTGTTTGTGTTTATTCAACTTCCCTAGTGCAAGCTATAAAGGTTGGTTGATGCACAAGGATCAAAAATAATGTGCATTACCATCAAGGCAGGAGGACATGGTCAATTTCAAGGTTTTTTTATTGAATAACTAGTTTGTATTTCATGTAATTTGAGCAATTTTGATTGCTTTCAAAATATTTTCCATCATTAACTTTTTCTTTATATTTTTATAAAAATTTTAAAAGAGAACAATAGTTACGTTGTCACATGCCTCCAAAATAAAAACTTTTGTCCCCTGCAGCAGTTTCTTTTCAGGCTAATTTTATTGTTGGATAAATATTCCTTCAACAACTCTACCGACCGTGCAGTGCCTCAAGGTGACTCTGGCAACCAAAGCCAGCCTCGTGACCTACATTCCACTCAGCGGGAATCATGCAGCGTCATGAACTCTAACAACAGCCAACGTGAAGACAAGGATGGGTTCACTGTGGTACAACATCGACCTAAATCACAAGCTCCTGGCAATTCTGAAATTAAGCAAGAAAACAATCAAAAGAAAATGCAAATAAAAGTGGGTATCAGGAACATATCCACCCTACATATAAAAAAAAACCAAAGCATTGTTTGTAATCAGGTTCGTCCTGCAGTTCAAAAGCAGGAAATTACCAATTGTATGTCCATCGATGTTAACTTGTCCCAAGTGAATGTGACTAAAATCAAAACAAAATATAATTCATATGCTTCTTTTCATGTGTCAGTACTAGAAGAAGATTTTAATTGAATAAGCAACATTGGATTCTGGTCAAGTGGCTGTTTAATTTGCCCTTTCTGTGGTAAGCTACACCCCAATAAAATTCTGTGCAATGCCTCTGCAAGAGAAGAACTCATCACATCTCCCAAACCAACTGCATCCACTTCTACATCTACTTTGGTGCTTGGAGGAACATCTTAATCTATACCAATGAAACAGATCCCTAAGGAATTCGAAATTGCCTATCAAAATGTGAGAGGATTAACAATAAAATCTTACAAATTTATGGAAAATCTTTTTGACTGTCATTACAATATCACCTGCTTAACTAAAACTTGGCTCATTGATTATAGAATAAATTCCCACTATTTCATAGACCAGTTTATTGTTTTCAGGAATGATAGTAATTCTCTTCTTACCATGAAAAAAAGAGGTGGTGGTTTTTGTCAGCTGTCAACAAAAACAAATTATTATCAGTTCTACCGGTATATTTGTATTACTTTACAGGTGTTGAAGCTATCTGGCTTAAATTAAAAACATCTTTTTCAATATCCCTAACCATCGGAACTATACTTGCCCCCTAATGTTACTCATAATATCTATTTGGAATACTTTGAATATTACAAAGAAAAATTTCAACCTGTCAAGAAGATATCGTAAATCATGGAGACTTTAATGTTCTCGGTATCGACTGGCTTAATAAACACCTTGCAAACATATGGCATACACATGTCAAAACCATAGATACTCACCTTATCAACTTTGTATCAGCTCTGGGGCTAATGAATTAATGCAAGCCTTAAAATTGAAATAACATTTTCATAAACTTTATAAAAGAAATAACATTATTTATTATTACTCACAATTTTCTCATTTTTGCAGACTAGTGAAATTCTATATAAAACCTGATAAAATTAATTGGACCCGGACTACAAACAATAATATTAAGAAAAACCCAAAAAAAATTTTTGGAAATATGTAAAACTAATGAAAGAGTTACTACAAACAATATTCTTTAAAAGTGAATGATAATATTGCCAATGATCCTATTGTGATATCAAATATAGTTGCCCAGAATTTCTCCAGTGTCTAAAAGACTTCAAGTAATAATGTGACCACATCTAACATGTCCTCCGACTCTTATATCTCTGAAAACCTGATATTTTGGGGAATCAAGGCTCAAGGCATAAAAATTCCAAATCCACTGACCCAGATGGCATTCCTAATTTTATTTTAAAAGGCTGTTCCCACTTTTTAGTACCCCTTCTTAATAATATCTTTAATGCCAATCTTAAAACTTAAAATTTTCCCTCACAAATGGAAAATTGCAGACGTTATCCCAAATAATAAAAATGGTTTCAAATTAAATGTTTCAAACTACAGGCCATTCTCATTAATGGATTTTCAAAAATTTTTGAAAAATTTTTATTCAGAGTGTTAAATTTTTCAACTTCAAAATAAATTATCTAAGAGTCAATATGGGTTCAGGTCTGGTATGTCCACTACTACAACTTCAATTTCTTCATCCAATATACAACGTACCTAGTTGCTAATATAGGTCAGGCTGATACCTGTTATTTTGATTTAGTAAAGGCCTTGGATACAGTCAATCATTCATTGCTACTGAAAAACTTATTTTGGTTTATGTGTTAATTGTTTGCATTGGATCTTGAGCTATCTTTACAAAAGATAT
Organism: Bacillus rossius redtenbacheri; assembly: GCF_032445375.1. Taxonomy (NCBI): domain Eukaryota; kingdom Metazoa; phylum Arthropoda; class Insecta; order Phasmatodea; family Bacillidae; genus Bacillus; species Bacillus rossius. Next base: position 220,213,325 of record NC_086330.1, on the reverse strand, counting down.
TTTTTTGTGTTCATCAACAACAACTCTTCCTTGCACCATGCTTGTACTGGAGTAGGTACTGCAAGGAGTTACTCTATCACCTCTTGTTTTCAATATATTCATAAATGATATTACCCCCTGTTCTATAGCACTCAACTGGTGTACTCTTTGCAGACAATCTGAAAATCTACAAAATAGTATCCACTTTTGCAAAAACATATTAATGAAATAAAGAATTGGTGTCTTTGAAATATGGTTTCTTTGAACAGTGACAAAACAAAGTTAATATCTTTCACAAGAAAATACAATCCTATAAACTTCAACTATAATTTAAACAACATCCTAATCACAAAATCTTTCACTGTGAAAGATCGTGGTATAATTCGTGATTCAAAATTATATTTCCATAAGTATTGTGGTGTATAACGGTTGGCAGCAAGGGCGGACTATAAAGGTGGTGTATGACGGGCCAAGATGGTGGTTTTTGTGATGTGTTGACGAGTGTGTATTTTCCTTTGGGGAATAGTAATAAAGAACCTAACAAGTATAATGATTATTTATACTCTACTTCAAGAACGTTTGCTTTTATAAAATACATTACTAATTATGTTACCAGCAGTTGCCTTCTTGATAATTCAGACCTAAGAATACATCAGTTTAATTCTCACCTATTTTTTTCATTATGTACTCTTGGTAACAATAACTATCTTAGTTATAGACTCCTTACCAATCATAATAAACAACATAAAATACAAAATTTTATAAACTATAGTATTTTAGATATAGTACCTATCTGTAAAATTTTAACATTTATATATATTAATTTATGTATTATCTTTGAATAATTTTTAACTTTGTGTAAATTGCCTGCACATGTGGTTGTTGTAATATATGTATCTGTTTTTAAATGTTATGATTTTATAGTGGTGTATTTATGTGGTATGTATTTGTTGTGCTAGTTATTTGTGTTTGGTAACTGTAAGTTTGTGATAGGCTTGACTTTGTGTGTTGGCCAACTGTGATGTACCTACGTGCTGTGGATTGCCCTCAGGTAGATCTTGCGGAGTGTCTATGTACTTGCAGAAACCCTCATTTGTCTTTTGTCTTTGTACTTTTGTAATGTATGTATGTGCCGTGCCCTCCGCTAAAGCCCTAGGCATGTTACAAACAAATAAATGAAATAGGTAAAAAAAATAACTGTTTCAGTTCCAGTGAATGAGGTGGGTGAGAAACCATTTTGTGGTGTAGTTTTTTGATCAAAACCACATGACACACACCACCATAATGGTTACTATAGGTATAAATTGCCAGGAAAACCGGCAAAAGTCTAAGAAATCACAACATTTTTCTGGAATTTTTTCTTGTTAAAACAAAAGTGAAATGGAATATATAGCTTTATTTGAATTTTAAGCACAAGCAAAAAATATATTCCGGTATGTTTATTTATGAGTTCAATAGTAGAGACGTTTGAGTCTCGGTAATATCGAGATCAAAATATTCTCGATTTCGTCTCGAGAACATTTTAGAATTTCCGAGAATTTCGAGAATTTGTATTGCTTATCTCTGAATGTCTACTTATGCATTTAAATAAAGCGAAGTTTTTACTTACACGTAAAAAAGAGAGCTACTAGGTACTTAAAATAAAAACTTTAATAAGTTACCACATGCCGACATAACACAGTGTATGTTCTATCGTTTATTTTCCACGTTCACGTAAAATTTTTTCAAAACAGTGACGTTTCACAATTCAAACGAACACCAATACATGTTGCACTTTAAGAATATACCATATTTTGAAAGAACGTCGCTTGGATCGCTAGCAACAACGGCACGGATACGGCAAGAAGTGAACACTCACTGTTTGTGTGTCCCGTAATCTATGGAAAGAGCTCAATACTTTGTTTATTTTCTTTTTGGGGTTAAGTTTAGTTTAAATTACCGGGAAATAAAGGATGGTACCTTTTTTTTAAAGTTATTTTCAGCGCTAATACATGTCATTATTAGAATGGCTGATAGTTCTGGAAATGTTCAAGATCAAGACCGTAAATTGTCGCATATTTGGAAATTTTATGAAAAACGAAAGGGTGAGGGTGAGTGCAAAGTGTGCAAAAAACATATTCAGACGCCGACTTGTTCAACAAGTGGTCTCTTGCAACACTTGAAACTTCATCCACCCGCCGAAAAGGATTATTTGGAATTAACAAAGAAAAAAGCTACAAAACAAAAAGAAAATTCTTATAGACAGTTATCAATCCAAGACTGTGTCACAGAAACAAAAAGTTAGCGAAGCTAGAAAAAAACATAATTGACAGGAAAATTGGTGTAATGATGGCATGTGATTTTCAGCCATACAGCATTGTAGAGGATCGCGGATTTAAAGGACTGCTCAATGAATTAGAACCAGGTTATGAAGTACCATCTCGCACTACATTTTCTAGGTCTATTTTAACAAAAATTTACCATGAAGAAAAAGCCAAACTTGCAGAAGAAATAAAGAGAGATGTTGATGATGGACTTCAGTCTGTTTCATTTACTACTGACATGTGGTCATCCGCAAGGCAGGACAGTTTTATTTCTCTCACAAGTCACTATTTGACAAAAGACTTTGAGTTGAAATATCATGTCCTTGGAAATTACCACTTTTCAGGTTCGCACACTGCTCTGGCATTACAAGAAAAGCTGACAGCAGCTATAGACGAATTGAATTTTCCCACCAATTCAATTCCATTGTATGTACAGTTACAGATAATGCTAAGAATTTCACAGCTGCCATAAACAAAACATCATGGATTCACACACAGTGTTTTACCCACACACGCTGTTTTACCCACACACTACAGTTGGCAGTTCAAGATGTTAAAAGTGAACACAATGTTGCAGACCTTTTAGCTAAAGGCCGGGAAATCGTGGGACATTATCGCCACAGCAATATTGCTCGAGAAAGGCTTCTGCAGCTAAAGTTCGAACAAACCTGTCTACAGGAGCTGTTACCAATGGTGCCGACAAGATGGAACAGTGAGTTTACAATTCTCTCCCGCCTTGTTGAGCAGCAGGTACCCTTATCTGCAGGTCTAGGAGATTCAATGGCAGTAGAAAATTTCACATTGAGTGAGTGGAAGCTTGCTGCTAATGTAGTGTGTTACAGCCAATAGAACAAGCCACAAGAGAGCTGTGTTACTCTAAATTTCCCACTATCTCTTCCAAAATACCTTTGCTGTGTGGCATTGAGGCAACACTTTCTAACTATGTTGAAGATCAAAGTAACCCTGGAATTGCATTTGCTATCTCTCTTCAGAAAAGTATTAAATCTAGGTTTCCGTTGTACACAACAGTAAAAGAAGACATGATTACAATGGTACTTGACCCACGCTTCAAAAACATTTTCCTACAAGACCAAGAAAATCTTATTTGTGTGCAGAGTATTACTTGAGATCTGAAAGTGGTTGTTGATAATAAAACAGCACCTGTTCCAGAAGAAAATCCATCAGATACAGTTGAAGCCACCTGTTCTCTGTGAAATACTTTTGAACATCTGAAGAAATCAAGCTGTTCCTCAGCAAAGTCACCAAGAGTTGAAAATGAACTTACCATTTATCTTGGTGAAAATGTTATCCCCCGATCAAGTGACCCTCTTATGTGGTGGCAGCAGAACCAGTCATGTTTCCCTGCTCTTGCCAGAGTCGCAAGAAAATATTTGACCATACCATCCACGCAGGTGGAAAGCGAAAGGCTTTTCAGCAGTGCTGGTAACACTGTTACATCCAGAAGAGAGAATCTGTTGGCCGAAAATATAGAGCAGATTGTCTTTTTAAACAGCAGATTTTAAATGTGAGCTACCAAATACAGTTGACTGTTTTCAATAATAGGCCTATTGAAATGCTCATGTGACTACTGTGCAGGCCTATTTATTTTTGTGGATTCATTTTTGACGTGACGTCTAATAAATCGATGAACGCCGGCTGCACGCACGAAAAAGTGTCCCACTACGGATGTGTTCTGTTTGCTCATTGTACACATGCGTGGCTCTCTCTTCATTCTCATTGTACGCATGCGTGGCATCTCTCTTCCACTTGATTGGTACAACCATCGGTTTGACTTTTCAATCATATTTTCGTCGTTTGAATTATTAGTATTATGTAATTTAACGATCGTCCACCGATTTTCAGCACAATCGGTACGGTTATTTAAAAGTAATGTTGAAAATTCAAATACGTTTTGGACCAACAATGGTGTTTTACAGTTACACATAATAATTCAAATTACACCCGGGATCTTTTGCACAATGTTTTAAAAAATATTGTTACACATTATAAATAAGTTTGGTGTATTTGGGATGCGTATTTGTTATAAAATCGTGTTAATATTATACCCCTACCGTGAACAAAGTTTTTATAAATATAAATATATATATATATAAACATTTGGAACTACATAATCTTAGTATGGCCTCATGGGCGTGTGGTTAGCGTACCTAACTCTTAATCTAAAGGTTGTCGGTTCGAAACCTGGCAGTTGCAAAAAATTTTTTATACTTGTAAAAATAAATATGGCGCACGCAACATTTCAAAAGTAATAAATATATTTGAATTAATGAATGCAAATAAAAGTAAATTTATTAATTCAATTGCACATTTCATTTCACTCCTTTGTATCCATACAAAAAAGTGATAATTCAATAAAAATGATTTAATTTCATTCATAAAAGTATGCAGAGGTAGATTTTATCATGCAAAAGATTGAAAAATTAAAAAAAATTCTTCCTCAAAGAATATAATATTTTTAATGCCTAAATGGTTTGGTTGCAAAAACCTATTACGGCTCAGTCTCAGGCCGAATATGATATTTCCTTTTCTTCTGGATCAATCATTTCATCAATGTTTTGTTATGACGTCACGTTAAACTATCGTCCGTAAACCGACTTTACAGACAACCAATTTTTGTAAATGTATATTCTATATCGTATATCTAGTCCTTTCATTTATTTCATTAAATAGCTTATACATGTAAAACTGTTGATATTTGCACATTAGAATTACAAAGAACTCAAGAGGAAAGAGTAGGGTGGGCCTAATTTATTGCATCTAAAATCTCACTGAGGAAAACTTACTGACACCAAATTGCAATTTTCAAATAAGACAAAAACTGAATTCTCGATCTCATCTCGATTCTCGAGAATTTTAGTATTTCTGTCTCAATCTTGTCTCGGTTTTTGAAAAGGACTTCTCGCACATCTCTATTCAATAGCAAGCACTCAATAGCACTTAATAGTTTTAGGTATTCAGTAGCAATTATTTACAAACACGTGTATTTATTTAAAATGGTATTATTTTTACTATATGATCATTTATTGTAATACGCCTGCATCACTTATCATCAGTCCAATACAGAATATATTTCCTGTAATTCTGGATATTTCCAGCTTCTGCATAGTAATAGTAATAGAGAAATAATTCTGAACAGTTATTAAGAAAAAGTGGAATGTTTATATTGTGTGTGGTAAAATTTTAATTTGTACCTTTCTAGTGGGAAGGAGATCAAGACCAGTTTTTCTAGTATAATTTGTTTTTGTGATTTCAGCATTATTCGTGTTTAATATTTAAACACACAGGCCCTACCTAAACATAATATATAAAACATAAAACGAAACCGTGTACTGTTTTGATGCTGGCCAATGGCACTGGGAATTATTTAGTTATTCAAAACTAACAATTACTATACAACACAATGTGACAACTATCAACAACTCTGTAAGGGCATTGGTAAAAAGTGAGTGACTCGTGAAACTAGCTTTTAAAATCAGGTAACCTCAATTGCTGAAACGGCAACCTCTAGTATACACAAATTTGATTATTATAGTTAAATTATTTGTAAGTTTAGTAAATTGAATTACATTACAAATTTTTTAATATTTACTTTTTATGCTTTTAAGAATACTTAAATTAGTACTAGTGAATTTTTACTTTTATCAAATTTTGCAGTTAGTTCAGTTACATTGACTACATCATAGTAGGTAGTTCATAACCAATGGTCTCATGATTTCATGGGATTTTAAATGTAACTAACCTAATATAACCTACCATACTGTCCACACAATTTTTTATGTTTTTATGTAGCTGATCTAACAACCTAACCAGACCATCTGTCCACATTATTTAAAAAAATCTTAATTGTAGTCAACCTTAAACAACTTCAATTTGTACAATATCACAGTATTTTTAATAAATGAAACCTAACCTTACCACTCAGTAAAGTAGTAAACTACTGGTAAACTACTTGAAGTACCATCACAACTGATTTGATGGATAAGAAAACATACAGATGAAGTGTTACTGGTGTTTTATTCTGAGGAAAGAGATTTTATCATGTTAATATTTATTTTGGTAGGCATGCATTTTAAGATTAAAATGACACATTTTATAGGCATATACATCTTTCTTTTCCTCTAGAAAATCCAACATCTAGTGACTCCATGGAATTGTTTATGTCTGGAAGGTCAGGGAGATTTATTGATTCAGGTCAGGTCAGGTGAAGCCAAGCTTGTTGTCATGGTGTAGCACTAATCACCTAATTGCACACTCATTACCTGACATAATTGTTTGAGCATTTTAGGGTAGTAATATTGGCAACTATGGTATCTTGGGAACATGTTTATTGTGAACAAACCAACGTTGCCTTTGAGCTAGATGTGTGGCAACACAACGCAGACAAGAACCACCCTACATGCCCGGAGTGGTTGTGGTCGTGGGATGCGGGTCAAACAGAAGCCAGGATGGCTGGCAGATCCTCTGGGATGTGCCTCTTGTCCCCTCGCTCTATTGCTGGGTCGACTCTCTCCAACAAACTTCCCTCTCTGACATGTTTCTTATTAACATATTAAATGAAAATTTGTTGACAAACTTAAGGTTATTGTAGTTAGTTCCTGTAATTAGTTCAGACATTTTATAGCTTCACAGATTTTTGCTATATTTTCATCCGTTTTGAATGCTGAAAGAAAGTCGTCCACTTCTAGAATCAGAAATCCACTAGTTAAACTCAAGTCCAAGTCTCCCTCTCTGTAAGCCCTCTGAAGCAGTGCAAAATTTTACTCTGCTTAATTTTTGTGTAAGAAAAGTGAACTGCAAGTCAATGTCTGCCATTGTGAAATCTCCGAACATGTTAAACAGCATGTAAAAAAATCATACTGACTGCTAAAATATTTTTTTAGGATGACATTCGGGAAAATGATCAAGTGTTATGTTTAGGGATGACACCTATGAGAAGAATTTAAAACTATAAGCCTTTTTTCTCAAACTAAATTTTTATTTTTAGGTCCCTCCTTTTTCACATACGTAATTGATTGTAGATTAACTAATAGGTATGTCACAGCAGCTTATTTTCAGAAATTAAATAAATAAATGATACAGTGAAATTGCATTACATCATCTTGAAAAAAACACACCTTGTTGTTACTTAATAACTAAAGTACTTTATACTAAACCGTTCAGAAATGTAAAACGTCTTGTTGAGACCTGAAAATATATACTTTAAAGAGAGAAATCCTTTATAGTGAGGTACTTTGTGATGAGGTTTCACTGTATTTAGTTATTTTTTATGTTTTTACTTTATGTTTGACCCTTTTTTTACTTTTGTTTTGTTTTGATTTTGTTCTGTTTGTTTTGCTTCAGGATTTTTTTTCCCTTTTTATTTGAGTTTTTTTTTTTTTTTTTTTTTACTGTGGGGGTTTAGGTCGGCAGCGTGGGTACCAACACCACTGTTTTCTCTCAGATGTGACAGACGTGCGTCGCATGGAGGCGGCCTTGCTACACCTGCTCGAAGACTTCCATTCCGGCAAGCTGCGGGCATTCGGTACGTAAGGCGGCTCTGGAATATAGTCACCTCTTGTTCATTTAGCTAGAAATTTCTTCTGATCACTTTAAACAACAACAAAACTACTTGTTGGTTTGTGGGTTGGCGTGTCCTCGACATGAAACCAAGAAGTAATTTGTGACTGGCCAAGAGAGCCCACAATCTAGAACAAAAAAATTACAAAATACCTAATATATATATATATATATATAAATTTAGAGTTTAATTTTTTAATATTATTTTACTAAATATAAGTATAGAAGTATACGAGGGTCATTCAATAAGTAACGAGACCAAATACTTTAACATCTGTGCATATGCCGCCGAGCCATACCGTTATCACCCGGCCACAGACTGAGACGTGATGAACTTCAGTCTAGCCAGTGGCAGGGTAACTCACACTCAAATAATACAAAGCAACGTCTGCCCATTGTCTGCCGGTAACTGTATGTGCGCAAGCACCTGCAGTTGGAATCATAGTGGAATCATGGCTTCCAAGTGAGAGCGTAATGCATCGTGTAGAAGTATTTGAGACAAAACTATAAGTATTACGGCATGCAGAATGTCATGAAGGCGACACTTATGTTGGTCGCACTTTAGTTTTAAGCAAGTCAACTGTGCACATAATCGTATGAAACAGGACTCTATCAAACGTTTATATATGTCTCATGCTGTTGGTTGTACTAGCGGGAATATATTTGACATTAGATACCAGAACAAAAATTAATAGATGATTTACATGGGTAAAGTTGTTAAATGAATGGTGCAAAAAAAAATAACGAGTCTGACAGGATTGGTATGAACCAAGATGTGATACATGAATAAGCACTTTAAAGTTTGAAAAATTAAAATGTAAATGTATGAACAATAACACCAGTTTCACTGCCAGTAAAGGATGTTTTGAAAAGTTCGTGAAAAGGTATGTGACATGAGTTGGTCACGCCCTGGCAAGCAAGTCAACCAGCGGACTGGCGATAAGTAGGTACATAACCACCTATCTCCCATTATGCGGTGTCATATTTGTCATATAAAGTATTCGATGGTAGGCGTATAAAGATAAATGGTGTGACATATTTATCGTTGAGTGTTATTTATTCTAAGCATTTATATTACATGAAGAATATTTTCCTACACATTTTGGAACACAGTAAGTACATTAGCCTTGCTATTTATGGGGACCATTGCTTCAGAATACACAGTTTCGAATAACACAAATGTTTTTAGGAACTCATTAGTTGTGCTAAGTGAAGGATTGGGGTACTGAACATTTATTCGCCCAGCAATCTGTGCATTTCTTCAAAACAGGAATCAGTTTGTGCAGTGTGAGAACAACTTTCTTCACAGCATAGAATTTCTGGATATATATTATGATACGTTTATTAAAGCTGTCAATCTCAATTTTACATTTTTTGTGGCCTGCACATTAACAATCAATATGCTATAGCAAACGTAATAATCAAAAATAAATATACATATGCATGACTGTCCTATTTTGTATACCTTACATAATCAATGTTAAATACACTTTTCCAACATCACTGATGCATGTTAAACATGTCTAAAGCACATGGCTTACTTGTTTTTTACCTGGTGTTGTATGCAGTTCATTTGCCATTTAAATTTTATTTCTTTTGACTATGCATCTATTTTGCTTTGCTTACAACACATTCCTTAGCTTTGTGAATATGAATCAAAAGGCATTTTTCATAAGCTTCTTGGTCACAGATTGATATTACTTTACTTATTTCTTCTCTTTACTGTGAATAAAATTATTACTTTTCTCCTACGCTTTACGTTCGGCTCCTTACTCTTTGCAATATAAAATTAAATATGATTCAGAGCAGTGCTGCTGGTTGATTCTTGAAGAACTTACTTATTTCCGTGTTGGATATTTGATTGAGGTGAAATTTTCCATGAAAAGGACTTGTAAGACAGCCACTCGGCCAGCAAACAGTGTTATGGATAGTGTTATGGATTCAGTCAGTCTTCTTCCAATACTGAGATGTGGAAGGAGGAGAGGTTATACTTAAAACAAAGTTTTACCACTTTTACCTGTGAAAGATTCAGTTCATGGATAATCTACTATTTCTTTCTCTTGCACAGACAGTTCAAAGTGTGTAATAAAGAGAGCTTTTGTTTTCCTGATGATTTGTTTAGTGACTGTTTTTAAAGAGTAATCATTCCTGATTCCAAGTTGCATTGGTGTTTTTTTCTTTTGATTCGATGTGAGTATTGCACTACAGTATAGCCTTGTTTGTCAGCTTGCTGGTTGTTGATGCGGGTATTCGTGCTGTTGCTGTCATCATGGAAATCTCACTGAGTCTTACGTGGGTCAGCCATCTGGTCACCCTGCGAGCAGATGGATATTGCAACATTGTGTACCATTGACCTTACCATTCTTGACAACTTGGTAAAAAGATTTTTTGATTTCTTTTTTACTTTTCAATTCTTGTTTGGTTTGAATTACAGTAGAACCTCGATGATACGTTCCCGTTTCATACATTTTCCCGTGTCATACGCCGATTAATTTTTGTCCCGCCAAAAGTACTATGTTTACAATGGTTTACTTTCCCGGAACATACACTTATAAAATCATTAATTTCCCGTTTCATACGTTTTTACGAAGCGTAAAAGCCCAAGATTCACAAATTTTTTTTTTTATATTCCTTCTGATAAACTACGTTTTAATGCCTTTAGTTCGAAAAACGTTCATTGTTTACATTTGCAAACGTAAGAAAATAACTTTATCCCACCATAGATATTGATAGTATCATAAGAAGACTGTGCACTTCGCTAGTAGCATCTATGGTCAGCACCAAGCGAGACTAGTGGCGCCAACTAGCAATGATTATGAAAATGGTGCACGCGTTTTACCAAGGCACGGATCTCATATTTTGTGCATTCATTAATCTTTGAACTGAATATACCTGTTTGTTATTGTTTTCTTACGATCTGAGTGTTTTGTATTTTACGTTTCTCAAGTTAAACATATTATTGAAAATTGTTCTGTTGCATAAAGTTGTTTGTAAAAAGAAATAAACAAGCATAAATATCTGATTTTCTTTTTACAATAGCCTAATTTTTTAAATTTCTAATTTAGGCTTGGTGACTTTTCCTGCCCTCCAAGAAAGGACTTCATAACATTTTGTAAGGCCACTGTTTCTCATGTCAGCTTTACTTGATTATGGACTGTATTTTACATTTCTGGTGGTTTTATTATATGTATATATAATTATGAATTCATATCTTTCATATAATGCAATTATTTACACATTATGTATTTAAGTTTAATCTGACATTGTGCTTGTATGCTAGATTGAAAAAAAAAAAAATTATTGCCATTCCCTTTTCATACACTTTCCCGCATCATACACCATTTTTGTGCCCTCCGTTGAAAAGTGTATGACAGGGGTTCTACTGTATTTCATTTTTTAGTTCACAGATTTCATTCCTAGAATCATCAAACAGTGTTTTGAGAACAAGATTCTCACTTTTAATTCATCAACTTTAGTACATAATTAATTCATTAGATCAATTAACTAATTTGCATTACTTGATTCTATTGTTCCAGATACAGAGATGGCCATAGTTGATTCTTTTTATTTTATGAAACACTTCAGAGGAGAGTTCTGGCTTTAATTTATAACACCGTTGGGTGCAAATTCAAATGTTAAAACATTATTATCATCTGGCATTGAGAACCCCAGAAATTAGTGATACTTGTATCTAGAGGAGTTAGTTGTACCTCTTTATCACTAATATCCAGACAATTAAATACTGTTAATTACTTCTGACGCGGGAGTACACAAATAGAGCATCTATCTACCGCAGATATTCAATTGCGACAGATAGACATTCGGTCGTGACTGTTGGTCAATGCAAAGTCCATTTTCAGTAGCCTATTGCAAGAAAGTAAGTTTTATTGTAAAATTTAATTTATTTGACTAGCCACAAGTCTTCCGAAAAAAACCTCCATAAAAAGACATGATCCATGAAATATTGTATTTTTATTGAAATACAATAAGTATATCAAAGAAAGCAGATGTCTCCCAAATTAAACAATGCTATACAAGGGCAAACACGACCTATAATTTTGACGCATAGAAAAAGCATAAACCAGTAATCATGTCTAGCTGTAAGCAAGTGGCCAAGTCAAAGTCCTTTTTCAGTGTCTCTTTACTAAAACATTAGAGGTTTTACTATTAAAACATGAAATAATTTTCTTAGTGACATGCATTTCAAACAAAATTTTACCAAAGACTGGAATATTTTGTGTCTCATATTTTAGAAGATGTCTAATATTCGTCACCAAGTAAAGCATAAATTTAGAGATGCTCATATGAAGTTTAGACTTTGTGTGGCCTCTTACAATTAAGATGAAAAATATTTAATGGAGGAAATTTTTTTTTGCATTTATAAATATCTCATATATCTCATAAATAATAAATAAATAAATGCAAAAGGCAAAATAGACTTTCTGAGGTGTAAAATATAAGTGTAAACAGAGCTGTGTTCAACCAACATTGTGTGTGAATCAATGTATTTTGAATGTGCATCGTGTTATCTCTAACTTTAGTAGACTTGTGTGTGGAAATGGAGGATAGTGAGGTAAGCCAGTAAGATGCCTGATAGCCAAATAATTTATACTAGGTAGGGAAAGAAAGGGATGAATGTAGAACAAGAAGTTATTATCTCACAACATTAAGCATGGATATGTCTTTAAGGCGGGCAGCTGGACAAGTAGTGTTACTGGAGTAATTCTATACCACAGAGACTGCACTTTTTAAATTGATCAATTTTTCAAAATCAGTTATTTTTTAACATACTGAGGTAGGCATGTGCGAATGTTAAATTTTCGTTGCGAATCGAATTGCAAAACGAATAGTAACTATTTGTGCGAAGTCGAATCGAATGTGAATAGTTGCATTTTTTTTATCTCAACTTCCCAAACCTATTAATAAAGTGTCCCACATAAAAATAACTGCAGTTTTAATCTGTTTTATTTAAAAACATTGTAATGCCTACAGGCATAAGGACGGGGTGGGACGCCATAGCATAGCAAGGATTGCGAACGGGTATTTGTAACACAACAAGTTTGAAACAATAATAAAGTTTTAATAAAACTTAACAAAAATAAATAACAAGGTAATCATTTACGTAACAAATAAACCAAGTGCTTAACACACACAGCAAAAGAGAATGAGCCATTATCAAGGCTACAAAAAAGGTGAGATTTTACGCCGGCGCATCGTGGTACAAAACATGCGCGGTAGACGCATTGAAACGGCCAAATTACAAGATTGTCAAAACGCAGGGAAAACCCACTGCCTTATGCGGATTACGTGCGTTACAAAAAGTAAGTTACATTATCTTAAAATGAATAATTACGTTACGTTTTACGTACGTCGACGACTCAGGGGAGAACAGTTACAAACAAGTGAAGTTAAATTAAATTAATTTACATGATTTCCAAAAGTAATTTTCCAGGTGGAGATCGAAAGGGAATTTAGACAAAACACACAAAATTCAAGAAACGTTTACGTTATGGCAAGGGCCACCACCTCACTCCAACTTACATTTTCTTTCCCCCGAGGTCGCGCACGTCGTACAAAGTTAAAGTCTAACTGACTGACTACATGCTGGCTAACAACCACTCGAGCTCTAAACGAGGTCAGGCAAGCTAGTTAATACTAGGAGAACAAGACCGAACAAATTGAAAAAATCTGCTTTTATAACATATGTGCCGCGCAGCGCACATGCGCCGAACGGAGGAGGAGAGGGGAGGCGAGAAGCAAACAGGCATACACTAGGAGGGGGAAGGAAGAAGGGGACGACGAGCCGCCGCCCGCGCAGACGCGCGGAATTTGAAAGAAGCGGCGATCCTAACACTTCAACATGACACCAACTATTTTGAAAAAAAAAATTCTTATATGTAAAATTTAATTATAGTTTTATAATCTCAACATAAATTTAAGTACTTTTCTTTTGAGCCTTCAAAAAATGTCCATTGTTTAAGTATAATTAACTTTATACTAAACCGGGAAAAATTATTGAACTCCCATGTCCATTTGGGGCAAGAACAAAAAACAAAAACTATTTAAAAATATACACACAAAACCCCACTTAAATCTTTTAGTATATAAAACATTTAAACACTAGGTTCTAGTTGTAGCATCTCAGCAGTTTAGCTTTTATTTTAAGTTGGCATGTAAAAACACCAATTGCTCTACATGCTGAGGAAGCAAGTTTTCTCTTTGTGCTGAAACAAAATTCCCAGCTGCTGAAAAGAGACGCTCTGAATTTACTTGTGTGGCAGGAACCTCCAGATACTTTTGCGCTACTTAGGATAAATATCGGTACTTTGTGCCTTAATTTTTCCACCATTACAATGGATTTTCATGTCTGCTGATGCGGGGTTCTTTTAAGTACTGTCATACCTTTTCTTCTCCTTCATCATAATCTTTATTGTCTTGCGTTGGAATACTGTCCAAGATAGCCCATAAGGCCATAAAGAAGACATTGTTGCAGAGTTAGAAATGTTAGATTGAACTTCTTTAACTGCATTAATGGAATCCGTTTTTATACTTTTAATTTCCGACAAAAGAATGGCTTGTGATTCCATTGTTGATAGAAGAACACCTTTAAATCTGGGATCTCGACTTACGTTTTTATGCAATGCTCTTGCAAGTGTCACTCCATCTTTTTTGGCAGCGATGTGCGATTCGAGGTTACAAAGAAGACAGTGAAGTACTGGAATGATAATAGACAATGTTGGGTAAGTGTTACCACTCATTTCTTCTGTCGCCTCTGCAAGTGGTTGTAAAACTTGAACAAAGTTCTCAGCAAGTTTCCATTCCACTGCGATCAGCATGTCTGTATCACTAGAGTTCATGTGGTCGGGAACAAGAGCAGGTTTCATTTCCAGCAGTCTCTTGAGCATTTGCTACTCTGAACACCAACGTGTATCAACATGCTGAATTACCTCTAGTTTAGGCATATTCAACTGCTCCTGGAGTGTGTGTAGTCTTTTCCTAGCACGAGTGCTTCTTCGGTAATGACCAACTATACTCCTGGCCTTACTAAGAAGTGTGGTTGTACCTGGGCAATCATTCTTGCTGTTTTCAATTTAAATTTGAAGGGTATGAGCAAAACATGATCTTGAACCATCTCTAAATAATTATGCAGAATCCTGTCTGGAATTATGAGCATCGTCAGTGATACAGAATAATGGTATAGGCGACACTGCTGGGTCGATTCTCCAGTCAATGAGAACATTTTGTAGGGTAGCAGCCACATGAACACTTGTATGGGATTCATTTACAACAGTGTTGCTTATTGTAAATGACACAGAAGTAAAGTCGGGTCGGAGATAATTGCAGGTAAGTCTGATGTAACTGTCCGATGAACACGAAGTCCAGCTATCAGATGTAAATCTTGTACAAGCATTTCCTAGAGGGTTTTTTTTTTTTTTCCTAATAAAGTGCTGCGATGTAATGTTCAGAGAAAGTAGTTTTGCATGGTACTGTATATGTAGGTGCAACATGTTTGTGTCCCATTAAATCTTGAAACCCACGCCCTTCTACAAACTCATAAGGCAAAAGTTATGTTGCCAACATTTTGGCATTTTGTTTTGTAATACTTTGTACTTTAGGATCGGTTGGTGACATCTTCTGCGTACTTCTGAACATATTCGATAAAGTAGACTGTAGAAATTGTGGTTTTTTCTTTGCAGAAGTTTCTGAATTTTTTCTTTATCTTTCAATAGCTCCTTGTACAACACAGTGTGTTTGGCCCCCAAATGGTTCAGGAGTGTCGTCGTAGTCCGTCCAAGAAATATTTTTTTTTTATGTCTTACTCATTTTCTTGAGAAAATGATTTATTTTGTACAATCAGGATAACATATAAAATGTACTAGATGTGTTTTTAAAATAGAAAGTGATATTTTAAATATTTAAACACAGGGCATTCAACTGTTCTCATGTTTTAAATGGAAATCATCTGTAATAACGAAACTGCCCTCAGATGGCAATCAAAAATAGTGCAATACTCTAAAATAGTTATTCTTCTGAAAACAACATTATAGAAATTTTATTTTTGAGTTTCTCTCATTTTATTTGATGACTCTGGTAAACTGCATTGCAGTATTTCAAGTTTTTAATCAATCGTTTGCAGTTTTAACAGTTGATTAGGTTAAGTTAGGTTAGGCTAGGCTAGGCTAGGCTAGGCTAGCTTAGCTACATTTAAGTTATTCTAAATCATTTGAATGGGTGGTTAGGGTGTTAACTACATATAAAATAGGCCCTATTATTTAAATGCTGGAACCATTGGTTAGGTAAGCTTAGCTACAAATTAAAATACTGTCAGTTGGCATCCATTGATTGTTAGATTAGGTTAGCAACATTAAAAATACTTATTTGTGGTTTTTAGGACAAATAGTAGTCTACTCAAAAATACCATTTTCTGTATTTTTAATTTTTTTGATTAGCTCTAACCGTATTAGAAAAACACCAAAATTAGAATAATTAGTAATTTCACAGATCACTAAAGTCTAATAATATTTGCAATTTTTTCATCCACATCAAAATACTACACAAAAAAATGAAAAACTAGCGATAATTGCGATACGTGTTTTGGGGGAAATTCGGTATTGTAGAAAGATAATAAAATTTCCAAATTCGCTATCTAAACAATATCAATCTATTTCACAAACATTAACACTCTTTTATAGCAAATTACTTCATCATGGCTTCATCATGGCATCAAACGAAGTTAACGACGAAAATCATGTCCAAAAGTAGTCAACATGAAACGTTATTAGTTTGAAGGCATAAGAAAACGAACAAAAATAAATACATTTCAAGAGTGGTCGCAAAGTGACATAATTGCGTTTTACTTTGTCTTTTTTACTGCTGGATATTGCATTACAATCGGAGAACAGTTATTACCACGCATATAATATTTTATATCGCTGTGTACGACCTACAAATTTATCAAAACAATACAATTATCATTGTAACATAACCTACCACGCGGGCATTTGAACAATCGTTTGCATTTATCGAATTGTGCGGAACAATCGCCAACATCTGTGAAAAAAATTCCATATTGCACTACGTTTTTTCCTTTTCACGGTATTTCTCTAGATTGTGATGATCCCTCTGCGCCTTTATACATTTATAATTTCGTTAGATGAAATTAATAAGCTGCAATATGTTATGTAACTCTTTAGATTAATCGATTATGAAGTCACACTTGTGCAAGAGGTCGATCTTCCAAAGTTAACAGAAAACAAATTGTACGTGCGACGTAAAGACGTGAATGATACGAAGCTTCATTTAATGCGAATAGTTCATATCGTTTCGAAGTGTTATCGAATATTAAAAAAACTTCGAATTCGTTTGTACTATCGAAGCTTCGCACATGCCTATACTGAGGTGTATAAATTAAGGGTAGTGACAATTCAACCCCTTAATTAATTGTCAGCGAGCAAAAATAAGTCTTATCACTTTTCTTTTACTTCTTTCACTTTCAATAGAATTTCAAAAGCCCCAATCCCCTGAAAGCTTCAAATGTGAGCGACTCAGTTGGTACTAGATCACATGATGTGCAAACCAAAGAACGCCAGATTAGAGCACCTACTGTATTTTCGACAACTACTTGACTATAGATTATTGAACTACGGTCTGTCACTGCCTTCTTCTATCTCGCAGGTTAAATGCAGTCTACTGTGCTTGTGTACCTGTTTGTGAACAGTTTTCTTTAAATAAATTTGGTGAATAATAATAATGATGATGATAATAATATTAATGAGACTGCCATTTTTGAAAAGCTTCTAGTTTAAATTATCTTGAATCATTTTTACATTATATATTTAGTTGTTTCTCAGTATTTAACAGTATTAAAAAATGTTTACAAATGCATAGGTCACAAAAAATTTACCACTGTCTCATTAATTTTTGTACATGAAACCAATTTTAACACCCTCTTTATAACATGATAGAGGGAAAACGTGATGACGCCCCTAAGACTTTCAAGTCTAGTCAAAAGAGGGTGGATGATTTGAAAGAGTATTAACAAAAAAACAGAGCATGATGTTACACATTGGATCTAGTTTCATTTTTATACTGTTGACAGAAAAATGATATTGACAGTCACTAATTATACTGGCCAAAAATGGATGCATGAATTAAATATCAGCACAGCTCTTTGAAAATACATTGTTGTACTTCACTTGAGATCTTTGTATATTTCTGATGGTAAATGATTAAAAACATGATTCAACTTATTGTCTTCTAGAGTGTATGTCAGGAGTGCAGTAGTTGGGGGTATAATTACCACCTGTAAGCTAACAGTTCCAATTGTTTAAGGGGGTACAGTAAAACCTTTTTGTTGCGACCCCATTTATTGCGACCACCTCTATTACAACCCGATTTCGAGGAACCGTGAAAAATTGCCGAAAATCCGAAAAAAATCGGACAGAAAATAAGTTTCTTGTGGTGAGTAGTGTGTTACTGCGTTTCTCTTGCCGAGTGCTGTACTGCCGTAGGCAGCGCATATCTAAAAATAGATACCACTTCCTGTCGACAGCTGTCAGCGCGTAACAACCCCCATTCCACGTCCCTTTGCCGGCAGGGTGCAGATAAAGGTTTTTGTGGCAACGTGTTTACGTTTAGCTTTTTGCGAGTGTCTAGTGTGGTATGCAGTTAAGGCAAAGAAAGCTACCTGCTGGATTTCTCTTAATTTTGATTACCATCGGTTGACAATATACAGTGACCGACTGGATGCACGCTCGCCTCGACTTGTTTTAACTGCCGCAGCGATGTTTATTTTAACAGTTCAAGCAATTATCTTTTCCCGTGGGTTGATAGAAAAAGGCTGCTTCACCCAGCATAAAAAAAAAAGGCTACGCCACTTATTGCCCACGCAGGAA
The DNA here is from genome assembly GCF_032445375.1 of Bacillus rossius redtenbacheri. Taxonomy (NCBI): domain Eukaryota; kingdom Metazoa; phylum Arthropoda; class Insecta; order Phasmatodea; family Bacillidae; genus Bacillus; species Bacillus rossius. The sequence goes on along the minus strand of NC_086330.1, from coordinate 220,194,571 downwards.
ACACACTGGCTGCCGTCTGTCGCCCTCGCATTTATCTTTCTTCTAACATTCAACGTCTCACCTCTCGCGCGAGCAATAATGAAGCGACCATGTATTGGGCTGTTTTATGCTTTGTTTGGTGACAGCAGCTTGATTTTATTCGGTAAATTCCTTTTCATAGGACCCTTGCTATTAAAATACATTTATATTTAAGTTTGAAAGCTTGTAAATTCCTTGCCAGAGATGACTGAACTCGAACTTGGTGTGAAAAGTGACATATTTTGACCCCTCCCTCGCCGCTTTAGTACCCCATTCATAATAGCCCAATTTTACGGGAGAAGGGAGGGTGAAATGAGCATTTTCTCACTGAAGGTTTTTCAAAGGGGAGCGAAGTTGGGGTGTTATAAGGGAGGACACTAGATGGTTTGTGTGTCTGGGAGGGATGAGCTAGCCTTGAAGAATGTAAACGAGAGGGGAGGGAGGGGGGACCTTATGCGTCATGAAGCCGCTGCCGCCAGCCAGCCGGGCGAGCTTCGTGTGCGCCCACTCGCATTGCAGAACCTACAGCTGCCATATTTTTAAAGGAAATGTCCCATTATTTTTCTGTTATTCTTACATGAACATTATTGAAAGTATTAAAGCCAACACAAAAATACGCTGTGTGTTAAAATTAACAGATTTTAATGATCTTTCATTTCGTTTTTTTTATTTATTTTTTCCTGATTTTCACATTTTGGTCAAAATGTCCAATTTTTTGACAGTTCCCGAGAATGTATTCGTAAAATCACTGCTTCATTAAATCCGGGGTTCGTGACATCGGGGTTCTAGTGTATTTAACTATGGAAAGCAGAAAACGTACATGTAAACTAACACATATTTTCTTTAGAGGTGGCCTGTAGGGCGACGGACTTATCGTGAAGGTTGAAGTGGGTTTAAAGCAAAGCCGTCTAGCATTGTGAGTAACAGCATCCTGCCATTGTACGGCTGGTTAGCGAGTAGCGGTTTGTTGGGGGGGGGGGGGGGGTTGGGGGGGGGGGGGAATTAAAATGAACTAAAAATTTTGGAAAACATCTATTACGACCCCCCCTCTATTACGACCCTATTCCTGGGAACCGTGAGGGGTCGTTTCAGAGAGGTTTGACTATGTCCATTCCAGGTCATTATTTAATATTTACATTCCACACGGTTATACTTGCTGACCTTTTGAATGGCTGTACTGTCACAAAATAAAAAAAATATATATTGTGCATACTTTTTGCATAGTTAGCTGGCAAATTTTTATTTTAAATGTTTTCATGCAGTATGTATAAGAATAATCAAATGTAATCTAAATCTGGAATGTTTTAGGTTTAATTTTTACTGGCTTCTGTTTGATATAGTTTAATTTCTTTCAGATTTTTTATTTTTAATCTTTTTATTTTACCTAGCTTTTTAAAATCCTCAGAATTATTATGATTTTTAACCCTTAATAGGGCGTGCTATGTTTTGTGACATGTGTAGTCGCACACGGTCATTATGACCAGGTATAAAAAAAATTCTGAAAAAAATTATAACATTTTACTTAGCTTGTTCTGAGACTTTTAATAAAAGAAACAGTAGTTTTAACATTCTTTTAATTTAATAATAGTGATTATTTCTTATATAATTGTAATGTAAAAAATATATAATACATGATTGTAAATACATTAAAATAGTGTCAACATGTTGTTTTTCATCTCACACTGGATAACATCAAATTCAAAATGTTAGTTTTCTTTTGTATCTATTAACCTCCATGCACCGTGCATAACACACAATTGGCTCATAATATAATATTATTGTCACGTTATTTTATATTTTATCTGACACATAAGAAATTCTAATTTTTTTCCACATATCATTACAAAAAACATAAGCAAAATATACAGTTTAACATAACACTTACTTGCCTGCCTACAAGTCCATGTCCTCATCACTCTGAACCTCTTTTTTTGAGCAGATGGTGCAGGTTGTAACAGTGTGTTCTGTACAGATGTAGCTGTTGCATTCCACACATGTGCTGGTTTTTCGATTCTTCTTCCATGAACAGAAAGCACGTCGTCCGGGAGCATTTTTTGCAGCAGCCACAGTTGGTTCAGGGATTCCTGCCAGTTGCCTTACCTTCATCTGTAGCTGTCGAGGAAGACTTTTTATTGCAGCACGTACTTTCAAGTGGTCAACACAGAGCTCATTTGACAGTTTTTTCAAATATTCTCGGCGGCTCATGTTGTTTTGGGTGTTGGCTTGGAATATGATGAAGCTGTTGATGCCAGCAATGTTCAACAGAGTGAAAAAAATATTTAGCGGCCAACGGCAACTTCTCCTTGCAACAGAGTAGGTGGCTTTCAGCTCGTCAACAGTGTCCACGCCTCCTTTCGTTGCATTGTAGAAGGTGAGAATCTCAGGCTTGCATGCGTTACCCGTTTCTTCGTCAATTGTGTCGGAATGGTGCATTGTAGACAGAAGAAGCACAACTTTGTTCTTCTTCGGCATATGAGAAAGTAAAGTGCAGTCTTTCCCAAAAGCAAACATGTTGCTAGGAGCCAATCGCAATTTAGTTTGCAAGAATATGGGTGGTATCTCCCTTTTATTTTTACGAATGGTACCAACCAAAGACAACTTGTGGTTCTTGATGAGATCAAGAGCAAGTGGAACGGAAGTGAACCAATTGTCTTTAGTAATATTCCGCCCACTTCCAGAAATTGGGGCTACCATCCTTTCCACAACCTTGTGCGCACTGTTTTCTACCTTGAATGGACCATCCGGCTGAGTACCCGCATAAATCTCCATGTTGAGAGTGTAGTGCACTCTAGAATCTGTAAGGGCAAAAATTTTAATCCCATACTTTACAGGCTTGTTTTTTATATATTTCCGGAAACTACAACGACCTCTGAATGATTCCAACATTTCATCCACTGTAGCGTACTCGCCAATTGTGTAGTGTTGCGCACATCAACTTACAAATTCATCAAATAGCTTTCTAACAGGAGCCAATTTGTCTCGTAATTTTCGTTCTGACCTGTCATTCAGATCGTCAAAACGCATAGCACGCAATAAGAAATACACTCTCTTTATAGATAATGTTGCGCCAAACTTATCTACACCTGTATCATCACTTGCCCATAAGTCAGACAAATTCAAGTGAGATGCTCTTAGTACACCTGCCAAATAAAGCAGCCCGAAAAGAGCCTTCATTTCATTTGTGTTTGTATCCAATGCATCTCTTTCACATTCATAGTTTTGGCGAAACTTTGCTATGCAAGTGTTAGTAAAGTTCACTATTTCATCAATTACAGAATCTGGAGAAAAAAACAGACTCCAGCACTCAAGAACAGTTTGTGTATTCCGTGCTAATCCTTTCACACCTGGCAAATGTGTAATAATATTTTGTTTCCTCACCCGAACTTTTTGTCTTGGTTGATGTATATACCACTTTGTAGTATTGTCTTTACCTAGGTAAATGGTACCCTGTTGGATTTCTTGTTCATTATCACTTTCACTGCCTGATGTTTCGGTGTCTGTATTGTGATCACTGTAGGTTAGACAGTCTTCATCTTCAGAGGCATTTCCACCGACATCTTCTTCGTCACTTTCGTTAAAAACATGTGTTAAAAGTTGTCTAATTCTTTCTTGTTCTCTATTACTTACAGTGTAATCACTCCAATTACTAAACATTATGAAAAGTTCACTAAAAGTGCTGAGATCTATGGCAGCATAGAAATGTTCCATCGAAGGTCGCGCACGGTGTTATTTTCCGGGATACACAAATAAAATGAAACTTTAAAGGTCGCGCACGGTCATAATGACCAGCTGAAATATTTCATGGATCCACTTTGAATGAAAGAGAGAACGCAACTGGCAGACAATGCCAGATTTGTAATTCTAGAACCCTATGACGCAGCTACTCAGAAGAGCGGATGATAGACAGCATGTACAGTCTCGTAGCAGTGAAAATTGATCATACCCGGTCATTTTGACCATAGCGCGACCGATTAAGGGTTAAAGGCAACATAAAATTAAATAAATTTCTCTGTAAAAATTAAAACCCTATCACGCAGTAGCCACCAGCATTGCCTTTAAACCCAGAAATGTTAAGTTATTTATATCTACCATTTGGATCTCATTATCCATACTGCACAAAAATTATAAAAATTCACTTTTGCTAACTAATTATGCAAAAAGTATGTACAATATTTTCTTTTTCACTTTGTTGAAGTATTGCAATTCAAAAAGTCTACAAGTTTAACTGCATTAAAAGTAAATCTAAATTATTGACCTGGAACGGGACATAAATACTTAAAATGTGAACTGACACTTCGTATTAGGTCAAAAGTAATTGATTCATGCTAGCTTGACAGTTTACCATCATTGGCAGGGTTGTTAAATTTCATAAAAATAAATGTTGAGTAAAGTACTTTCTCAAGTATGGCAAGTTGACCCAAAATTTTTTTTAATTATGTTAAAAAACAGTAGGTAAATTTCTTTTCTACACACCACTAACAAATTGGAAAAAACAAACAAATTTATTTCAGTATAATTGACAGTCTGAAGACTTAATAGTGGTATAAACATCGCTAGCAGATTTCTTGTGAGCGAGTTCTAAGTTGTGACCTGCAGGTAAAGACTGCAGCATGGAGCAGATGACCGGCATCCGGGAACAGCAGGAGCGCCTGGCTCGCCTGCACTTCGACCTGGGAGCTCAGCAGGAGCTGTTTGCGCCACTGAGTGACGAGGGGCTCCGCGCCGACCAGGAGAACATGCAGCGCCTGATGGAGAGCCTGGAGCAGCTGAGCGTGTCCATCGAGCGCCTTCACTCCTTCTCCAGCGACAGCAGTCTGCTGCAGGACTAGTGGCTGTGCAGCATGCGCAGCTGCTGCAGCAGGTCTGCCACGTTGGTGCCCAGCCGTGCAGACACGCCCAGGACCGGCAGGCTAGTGCGTGCCGCCACCTCCGCCACCCTCTCCTGCAATCACGAGCACCATGGCACTGACTTTATAACCGTGCCAAATTATAATTTAGCTTAGTTTTATGGATTAGAAGAAATATTATTCAAATTTAAATTGTGGTAAGTTGTGTTTAAAAAACATATTCTCACCAATAACTTTAATTTTTTTTTCATAATCAGTGGAAAGTAACATTTCACAAATTATATCAAAAATAATCTGTATTTAAATAACCCTGTTATCAGACAATTAAAGATGCAGGTGTGGAAAAACATAGTTGTTAGATATCAATCTTATGGACTATTAAACCACTGCCATTAACATGAGTAACTAAAAACATTAAATAAATCTGCCAATAAAAATGGTTATAATTAGTAGTAAAGAAGAAACTGCTTAGTCTGTAATAACTTTATTTGCTTTTATTAGAGGAATGTCTGAAGTAAAATGTACTTATGAGGACACCTGTATGTACAGTAAAACTTCACTACAACAAACTTCAAGGGCCCAAGATTGCCAGTTGTTTGTTGTAGTGAAGTTCTTTATACTGAAATCATAAAAATTGCATTATTTTTGGTTGTGCCTATTAACAACATACAAAGAATGTTAGCAACTGTATAAAAATTACTTATTGCTCAATTCATCACTATAAAAAATCATGAAAACTTGTAAATAACTGTAAACACATTAAGAATAAAAATATGTAATATTTATCAATTCTAGTTTAACTGTTCTTCTCTTTAAAAACAGATGGTGCAGACTCAAGTTCATGGGAACACATTAAAAAACACTGTTCTAAAATATAAAAGACTATGTAATTATATGAAGTGAACTAAACTGATTTCAACAACAAACACACAATTCACTTTGATTTTGAAAACAAAGTCTTTAATTGTTGACTGCTTTTTCATTGCCCCCAGTTCTCAATACTTTGGAGAACTCCCATGTGGTGAGATAAATTTGTGGATGTTAAGAACAGCCTCTCCAACACATCTAGCGCAGCACAAATTTCTTCCCTCCGAGGCCGCTTGAGCTCAACCTCTTCCGTATCATCCTCCTCATCTTCGTTTGCCTGGGCGGTCTCCTCGTCACACTCTGAAGTTGTCTCATCTGATACAGGAGGACATGTCAGCTGATTATCAATGGTAGAAAAAATAATTGAATGATGACTGGCAGCTATCAAATTTTTTTTGTACTTCCACCCATTCAGCTTCATATTCATCTGCATCATCAATACAGTCATCTCCACTTGAGCTTGCAGGGAACCCTGCCTTGGCAAAACAATTCACAACAGTGCTAGGCTTGATTCGGCTCCATGACGAACAAAGTCTGTGGATAGCTTGCAAAATGTTCCACTTTAAAGCACTTGCTTCTTTACCAAAATCCATCTGTCGCAGAAGAAACTGCACCAGTTGTCTTTTATAATCTCGTTTCACCTAAGGTATGATGCCCTGATCAAGTGGTTGTAATGTACTGGTGCAAATTGGTGGAAGGAAAACCACTTTGATGTTCCTTAGAGCAGAAAAATTAGCATTATGGGCAGCACAGTGGTCAATAAACAACATTACCTTCCGGTTTTGCACACCCATCCTTGAGTCAAAACTGTTGAGCCACTCTTGAAACAATGATGAGGTCATCCAAGAGTTCTTGTTGTTCCTATACTTGCATGGCAAGTGTTTTATATTTTTGAAACAACGTGGTTAGCAAATTTACCAACAACTATTGGTTCCATTTTTTCAGAACCATCGCTGTTTACACAAAAAATCACTGTGAACCGTTCTTTGCTTCTTTTGCCACCATGGCATGTTTGACCCCTAACCTCCAAAGTTCTATCAGCAAGGAGATTAAAAAATATTCCCGTCTCATCAGCATTAAAAATGTCTTTCTTCTCATAACGGGAAATCAGAGAATCCAGTTCGGCTTGCCATTTCTCCTGTACAGTGACATCAACAGCAGCAGCCACTTGAGGCTTGAAAGTTGTCAAATCCCAATTTTAGGGCTTCTTTGAGTGCCTTATCCTGCAAGACATTCGCAGCTACTAGTTGGTATGTTTGATGCTCTTGACTGCATCAACCAGTCAAACTATCGCTTCTCCAGGACTTCAAAGGTGCCGCTGAAATAAGTTTTCAGCTGTGGGATGAAAAATCATGTTTCATAATTTCAGACCGCTGATTTAAAATCGTGGACAAACTAGATTTCGTGATTCAAAATTCTGTCGTGATGTCGGTTTTCTTCTTCCCATCGTCTACTGCTTTAATTATAGCTAGTTTTGTTTTCATATCAATTGATTTCCGCTTTCTCGGCAACATTTTGCCAAAACAATTTGAAAACGTCAACAAAAAAATCACAAACTTAAAACTCACACGATGCTTTACAATTTACGTAACACGTTTCGTATTGCGGGCGCGAAATAAAAACACACAACACGGATATGACATAATGGTGTATACAAAACAACGGAAAATGGCCTTTGGCGGCGGATGCTGGAAGTGGGAGCGCTGTAGGCGCGTCAAAAAGTGACGTTAGATATTACATGGTTGCAACAGAAATAGAATCTTAGAATTCCCTGACTTTTCCCTGTTTTCCAGAAATTTAAGAGAAAAATTCCCTGGCTTTCTTTTGAGTACATGCCATAAATATTAACGTGCATATGATTAAATGTAGTATAAAAATTTCAACATGAGGTAAAATAAGGTTGTTTTTTTGTGTTATTTTGACGGCAGAATTGTGAATGATTTTTTTTCCTTCGACATGGCTGGTGAGAGCTCTTCGACCCATATTGCTGAGTTGAATACTTTTGTAGCACAAAATGCAGTACGCAGAATTTATATTTTTAGCAGAGGGTTTGATATGCTGTAACTGTGGCTCCTTGAGCCTATTCTCCTTAAAAGTAGTTTTCTTAGACATCTCTAAGCTAAAAAAAAAGTACATATTAATATTTTCAGGTTAGGTTAAAACATTATTGTTTATGAATTCTTAAAAAATATAACTACACAAATACAAAAACTATTACAAATTCACACCAAGCAATATAACGGGCCTACTTAGAGAATTACAATAGCAGCATTACAACATGCAATACTCTTACAATCTTAACTAACGATTCTGGGGAAAAACATGTTCAGTTATGCATATTTTTTATACATAATGTAAGTGTCACGCAACAGAACTCAGGGATTATAACGGTTGAAAAAAAAGTAATTTAAAAAAATAGGTAGAAAAAATGCAAAAACAAAACCGAACAAAAAAAACCACGTGTTTTCGTATCAGCTTGGTAGTTTTCAAAATGAGAATTGGTATTGCCTCTTTATCAAAATGCACTTTATTTTATTATGATCACATCAAAAACTAACATCACCTGAAACAACGCCTTTGAATTCACGTAATAAGTAGGGACAGGAATATATGGTTTTATATTTTCGTTAATTTCGTTTTAAAAATTAAGGATTTCGGTGTTTTGTGGTTTTATAAAAAAAAAAGCCCATACATGACTAGGTTACTCGCAAAAAATGCCTTGAAAACTTAAATATTTCCCATCATTAATTTCTGTAGTCAATTAAATTCAAAAATTATCTAGTTTTTAATAAAATACCTTTGTGCATTAAGCATAAACTACAATAATTATTATTGACGATAACAATAACCTTTAAATTGAACAAAATAATATACATTAATTAATATCGTAGAACTCCTATATGATATATATAACTGTTCTGCACTTCACTCATTGAGTCATTGACCATTAATTAAAAAAAACACTGTCAAGATTTTTGCTCAAGCAAAACCATACAAAGGCTGAACTGCTCGATTTATCCAGTGGTTAGCAACTGTAGTTTTGTCTCTATATCATTTAGTTTACAGCACAGGATGTGTGCTGTTGCATAAGAAGAACCTTCAAGAAAAGTTATTAGCTCTTCAATTGGCTTGCAGTATTCTGAAACATAGTTAGCCTCAACTTTGATTTGTAGCAGTTCTGCAGAGCTCCTCTCCTTTAGCCAAGTAATACCGCTGTTGTCATAGTCTGATGAATTACCAGATGATGCAAAGAACTCAATGATGTCAAATAGCTGCAAATGTAAACTACTGAACGGAACCACAAATTCCACCTCGTTAAAACTGGCTCAGGGAACACCTTTACTTTTCCACTGGACATTCCATACTTTAAAGGATACAAATATATTTACTTTTAAACTCTTTCTTAATGTCATTTTCAATTTTTTCGCCTAATTTGGAGATATATGTTCTACGAAGGGAACTAGCGGAAGGAATATCCCCACCTCCCTTACTTAACATTTTTGTTTATCCAGTCACGGAATTTACTGTCATCTAACTTTTCAACTGATATGTTCGCCGAAATAAATGCTTCTGTGGTTTCCAAAATTAATTTTAAGGCGTTTGTTGCTGGTACCGGGACTACCTAACCTTACTTTAATGTGATGTTTATGCCTTGCACATGTTTGACAACAGTGTCATGTCTTTCATAAATAATTTGTTATGAACGTAAACACGAATTTGACGTATCGATTTTATTCCGTGCAGTAAATAGTGGATTGATCACTAAATCGATGTATCGAAAAGTGTTACAAATGCGCAAATGTATGGTTAATATTACAATATCCGTGTCTTTTGGAATCAACGTTCCACTACGATTTAAAAATTTTAATTAATTTTATTTCACTTGGATATCTGTTTTTAAACATTCAATCTCGTTATTTACGTAACGTTTTTGGTAGTTTAGAACACGTTCTCACTGGAGCATTGCTAGCAACACAATTGTCAAGCAGTCTGGCTATATACAGATTCGCTGGCCATAATCTTGACTGAAGCCATCAGCCATGATGGCCGCCGTATTTACATTTCAATTGCCGAAACAAAATATCAATTTTATGTTCTTAGTATGGCCAATGTTGTATTATTTACTTAACATAAATTATTGGCCAGTTTGCATACTTCGTTTGTCGGCTGACGTAGTTTTTTTTTATTTGTTCCCTCACGAAACAATCTACCAAGGTAATGTACATAACCAATTTTCGTAGTTTTTCGCGAGAAAGGCCATTTTACGCGTTTTGTTGTTGTTTACCACAATATTCGCATAATTTCGCGTAAAAATCATTACACCATTTTTTCCCGTCTCTAGTAATAAGCTTTGTACTCACCTTATTCCACGTGAAAATAGCCTTCAAAAGATAAACGACGCCATGCCCGTTCTGTAGTTCATTGCATGGAACGGAACATAATACAAAGTCTGAAGGGCAAATTAAAAAGGAGCAAAACACGAACAAATGAAGGCCTGGATTCACTAGTGAACAAACGAGTGCTTGGATTGGCCAGAAGTTATGGTGGGTGGTTGTAACAGCCTATTGCAACGGACAATCGTAGACCATGTAAAAAAAAAAACGTTGCAGTTGCCGTGTGCCTTAAGCAGCAGCCTTTTAGCGGAGTCGTTCGGTAGCGGTACGAGCGCATCAAAACAAAGCTTTGTTTGAATTATAAGCAACTTTAAAATTTCCAGAATTCGTAGAATTTTCCCTGACATTTCCCAAAATTCCCTGACCATTTAAATTTCCCTGACATTTCCCGGTTTTCCCGGTTTTCTAGTCCTGTAGCAACCATGTATTAATAGCGCTGTTATTTAATTGATGTGTTCTGCTGTCATTGTGTGCTGTATTGTTTTGCTTCTTACGTTTCATTATCATTTCATAACGAAATTTTGAGACGGAAGTATTTATGATGATTGTCCAGCGTATATATTGTGTTTGTTAACGTGAATATTTTGTAAACCTCTCGCAAAATATTTCTGGAAATTTTGTATAGTTGAAAATAATTTACAAAGGATTGCATTGCGTTTTGGCGGGACCGTAGAAGATGTTCGTTATAGTGAAGTGTACGTTATCCTGAAGTTCGTTAACGCGATGCTTTACTATATATGCAGCCCCCTCCATTTCCCAAATCAAATTTGTTTTTCCACAACTGATTCCTAGCAAAATTTTGTAGCTTTTAGATTTGCCCTTTGTACCTGGTTGAAATATGTTTGCAAACACTTATCACTTTACTTAGGCCCTAAATGACTAATTACATAATAACTCTAAAATATTCATTACACCAAAAAAATTACAGGGTTCGTGCACCACCTCAATATTGTTAAGAAGTCCTTAGTTTGTCTTTAATTGAATAAAGGTCTTAAACATCCCTAAATTTCTAAGAATCCTTAAAACCCCCTTAAGGGGCCCGCCTACATAGCCTTGAAATGCCCTGCCACGCTCAAAAAGTGTGTTTCTTCCACCAAGCGCCGTGGTGGTTCGAAGAAACATTCAAGCTTCCACCCCCGCCCCCCCTGCCCTGCTGGGTTCTTCAGTATTTTACAACAACAGGAGGGGTAGGGGTGACTCGGCTTATCCCTCTTCTCCGGCCGTACACGACCTTCGTTCCATACTGCGAACGAAAAGGGGCAAGGGAATAAAAACTGGTGGCCAGCGTAGCGGGCCACGGCTGGAGTTCGCCTGTCTGCTACGCCACTGCATTTAGTCCAGGAAACAAAGCACAAACATCGAAAAAATTTGTCCAAAACTGAATTTTTTCACAGTGGTAGAGTTGACTATGCTTAACAACACACCGAAAGTTTACCGCATTAGACCTTGTGCGTATCACCGAAAAAGTGGATTTAAGTTCTAGATGACAGCGACTTGCAGCAGTCCATTAAAATACTTTTTTTTCATACAGTTTGCAACGTAGACTCTGCGTAAACTTATCAAAATAATCTAGAAACGCTATTTACATATTCGTGTTATAAATATTCCAAAGTATAATATTAATGATAAGATATGCATCGATTAAATCATTAAATACTTTTTTTTATATCTGTCACCCTGATAAAAATATGATTTACACAAAGCTGAAAAGCCTAATGTGAAACATTCCCTTATAAATGTTTTTGTGTATTCTTTAAGCTTTAAGGTAGTGTTTTTATAAAGAGTCTAGGTTAATAAGATTGCGTTCTAGAGAGGCCTGAGTGTCGCAGCGTGTATCGTTCTGTGGCGCGGCGGTTGTATCTCTCACAGTCGGCGCGACATAGCGTCACTAATTATTACACTTGGTCTTAATTATCTATTTTATACGATATAATGTATTTAATTTACATGTATATAGATATATACTTCTATTGTTTTCCTTTATGAACGAGTCTTATATACAATATAAAAATCAACTCTTAAATGATTTCTGTTAGAAATGTTTCAGTCGAAAACACTAAGAGACCTTTGATTTCTATCTGTTGGTAGATATAATATTAAAAAAATAGTATTTAAATTTAAAATTATATAAATACCTATTAATTATTGTTTATATTCCTAATTCATCATTTTATTTTCAACCAGACAATGCAAGATTTTTAACCAAGCCTTTATCCGAAAATGTGTTAAGATTTTGAAATCTTAAAAAATTAGTTTGATGCTTCATAAAAAGTACACTAGAGTCCTGTTATAGCGAGGTGTCACGGTTCCGGGTTTGATCCTCGCTATAACCGTGTCCTCGCTATAACCGAATTAGACAAATTTTGGCCCCCACAAAATAAAAATTAACCTAAAATAGTTTAAAATTGTGTTTAAACCAGTATAATTGGAAAATAACAGGTTATATTAACGAAATCTTAATTTCTGTGAGCAGATGTGTGAATTCTCTTTAAAACGATACCCCATAAGTACGGATGCGATCACCGATTGCGTCAAAATAACCAGAATATACCCTACCAAGCCACGTAAGCATAGCATCTCAGCCTGCGGCCGACGCAGCATTGTCCTGCTATCTATCGTCGACGCGGGCTGTCTGCTGGCGGCCATGTTGGTTTGGGATGTAGCTAACAGGTGGTGCTAGTGTAGCGCGACAATTTAATTCCTTACAAAAAAGCAGGAGTGTGGCTGCGGCAACGCACGTACGCCTCAAACGAAAGTCGCTGAAAAACTATACTTTTTTCATTTAAAGAAACCTGTCAACTTTTTTAGAAAATAAATTTGGGATTAAACTCAAACCATCACCACCCCTTTCCCGGACAGATACCCAAACAACTGACCGAAACAAAAGTTACAAGAAAACTGCCCTAGCGATTCGGAAATAAATACGGTAGTGCCTACTAGAGGTGTAAAAGTAACGAAAAAAATGCGTACCCGTATGTATTCGTTACTATAACAATTAGTACTCGTTACTATCATTACGTTACTCGTTACTTCTGATACCGCATAATATGCTATGTTATGTTGCAGCAACGAATCCAGTCGTATTGCGTACGCGTACAGTATGACGTCGCGTAAATAATAATAAACAGAATATAAACAATTAACAATATTTGATAATTAATAGTTTTTCTTAACCAAGAAACAATTAAATCTCATTAGAGCGGCTTTTTAATATTCTCTCTTTTAAGATAACAACCAAAAAAAAAAACGTGAAAATACGCGATTATAAAAACAAAAACATACATATTTCTTATTTGTTAAAAAAATACTTTCTTACGTTGTTTCTGTTCCAATCTCAAAATTTGTCTACACACGGCACAGATAACTAACGGAAGTTTGATAAAAGAAAGAAAGGATGGGATTCTATTTTTAAGCCACGCACTTAGGTGGCGACTGCACGGCTGAAGAATGTGACAGGCGTCAATGGCAAGATGTCTAGTGGCGAGCGAGAGGGGTGGAGATAAAGCAGACAAATAACAAAAGCGCGCTTCAAGCGATCAGGCCGTAAATTTCTCAAAAATACCTCGTTATAGCCGTGTTCTTGCTATTACCGTGCTCGCTATAACGAGATTCTACTGTACAAAAATATAACTCGTCAAGTACCTACAAAGTCAGGTTTTTTCTCTTTTATTATATCATTACTATAATTCAATTATATTATCTAAAATAAATAAATCAAGGGGTCTATTGTAAAATATTTAGCATAAATAATTAAGCTACTTTAAGTTGAATTGTGTGCTGGCTAGCAGCCTTTATTAAATCTCTATAATTAGACCAGGAAACAAAGTATTCATCCTTAATAATTTTTCAAAAGCTGAATTTTTGTACAGTGGTAGATTATACTATGCTTTATAACATACCGAAAGTTTACCGCTTTAGAGTTTGTGCGTATCACCAAAAACATGCAGTTAAGTCCTAAATAATAGCTTCTTGAACGCTCCACAATATTTTCAACCCGTAGACGTTATTACTATAGTAGACATTCAGTAAAAAAAACATAATTAAAAGCATCTTTTTACGTAATAAAATTAAAAGTTAAAAGTTTGTATATGTTTTACTACACATGCAATTCTTTAATAATATTAGGAAAAGATTTTTATCCAAATATATGAAGAATGGAATTATTTATTACAGTTATATAAATTGACTGACATGAAAATTAAAATGAATAAATTTTATGTATTTTTTAAGCTTTAAATTGGTATATTTGTTAAGATAGTTTTATAATTGATTGACTGCAGAAGTGTTGAGTGTGGTAGTGTGCTTTGTACTGAGGCGATGTTGAAGTCGCTCGGGCCGGGACGATTTTCGTTCCTATGAATTGAAGCTTTTTAATGCATTGAAAAATTATTACAAAGCTGAAATTTCGTACAGTGGAAGGATAAACACATCTTAGTAACATATTAAAAGTTTACCGCCGCAAACCTTGAACGTCACACCAAAAAGTGCATTTAAGCCCAAAAATGGTAATATTTTACAATGATCTACAAAATTGCATTTCATAAATGCAATTTTTGTAGTGTACTCTCAACATGAACAACAAAATAATCTAAAGACATTGCCCTAAATGGTTATAGTGATAAAAATTACATAATTATTAGATCTTTTTATCGTTAGACAAGTAAAATCGTTAAAGTTAATAAAACCAGAATTATACTATTTAATGGAAAGATAAACACAAACTATAAATATGAAGAGTTCAAAGGGAAAAAAACTCTTTTATAAACGTTGTTGCATATTTGTTTGGCTTTAAATTAATGTATTTGTTTAGAGTCTGGTACAATTTATCTGGCCACTGAAGCGTTCTGAGCTGCGTAGTGTACCGCACTGCAGCGATGCGCAGCTCAGGACGCTCCAGCAGTCAGAAAAAATCATACCAGACTCATAAAATATATACCTATGTTACGCTTATGAAATACGCAACAACGTTTATTTAATCAATTTTTACGTTGGGCTCTTCATATTTATGTAACTTGTATTTATATTTCCATAAAATTGAGTAACATATTTTTTTTTTAATTTCAATTATTTTAATTGTCTATTAATGATAAGATGTTACAACTTTGTGATTTTTATCACTGTCATTATGTATGGCAATGTTTTTCGATTATTTTGGTGTCCATACTGAGAGTTACTATCTATATTACATTTATGAAATGCATTTTTTTTTGGATTATTGCAGAAAATATAATTTGGGACTTAACTGCACGTTGTTGGTGTGATGCAAATGGTTAACGGCGGCGAACGTTTTATATGTTACTAAGAATATTTTTTACTGTTTCTGTACCAAATTTCAGTTTTGGGATAATCTTCCATACATTATTAAAAACCTTTGTTTTCTAACAGTGAAAATCGTCCCAGTCCGTGCGATTTTAGCACCGCCACAGTGCGGTATGCACACCACGCTCGGAATGCTTCTGCGGTCATGCCAGTTGTACCAGTATCTTACATAATATGCCAATTCAAAGTTTACGAAATTGACAACCATGTCTTTTAAACAATTTTTACGTAAAGTCTGCAGGTTTATGTAATATATAATTTTATTCCTTATACCTAAATTTTAATGAAAAATCCTTTTTCCTAATATTATAATAATATTGCATGTTTAGAAAAACATAAAGAGATGTTTTTCAATTAGGTTTATAATGTGAAATTTTGTTATTTTAATATGGTTTTATTTACTGAATGTTTTATATAATAATTAAGTCTACGGAGTGCAATATTGTGGAATGCTAAAAAAAAATATTATTTAGGACTTTATTGCACGTTTACGGTGTGACACACAAGGATTACGGGGTAAACTTTTACATGTTATTAAAAAAGAATGATATTACCACTTAACTTAATTTCTGTGTGGGTAAAATATTCCAGAAATCTCGATTTCGCAAGAGCGAAATTCGTTCCTGCTCTTAAGACTGTAGTACTATACCCACGCAACATTATTTCGCTCAGAACACTCTAGCATTGTAATAATTTATGCTAGTGTTTTGCAAAGTATGTCATTTTAAAGCTTAAGTAATTTGCAAAAATTTTCAATTAAGTTGTTATTAAGTCAGACCATCCGTTCATATTATAATCAGTTTATTATGTCCTTGATTGAGATAAAAAAACTCATTAATTAATTAATATATTTGTATCACACCTTTAATATTACCATTTTGAATTTGTTTCAACGTGAATGTCTGTAATAGCATTTCCAGATTATTTTGATGATTTTACGGAGAGTCTACCTTTAAAACTATAGAATGGAATGTATTTTAATGGACTGCTGCAAGTCGCTGTCATCTAGGACTTAACTGCACTTTTTCCGTGATATGCACAATAACTACAGCGGTAAACTTTCGGTATGTTATTAAGCATAGTTGATTCTACCACTGTGCAAAAATTCAGCTTTGGACAAATTTTTTCGAGGTTGAAACCTTTGTTTCCTGAACTGATTTACGCACTATGATGGACACTTGGTGAGCACTCGTGTAATTAGATTTGACAGAAAATATAACTTTTTTCCCAACGAAATTTTTTTTGACGATTCATTTCACAGCTTTACTGTGTGAGAAATACAACTTTGCTAATATTCTAAAGAAGATATGGTGGGGAAAAATTAACATGTTTACACCAAACAATTTCTGTTTTATATTTATGGCTTCTTTGGTTTTTTTTGTATCTTTTAATTTTGTATAATATGTGAATATTTCCAATAGTTAATATACTCATGCTTGGATTATAAATTTAGATAAGTTTTCCGAAAATCAGTATCTATAAATATGCTATTGAAAACAACAGATTGCAAGAAATACAAGCAACGGGATATTAATGGTTGTTCTAAACATTAAAAACTATTTTCTTTAATTCATTAAAAAATCTAGTGCCTAAAAATAAGTTAAACGGCCTAACTATGTATCTAGATATTATGTATGATAAACCTGTCTGACAGAGCATTGGCTGGAAAAGATAGAAATCCAAGCTAAAAATCTTCGTGGCTACAAAATAAGTAACTACTACTGCATTCAAGTATATAAATGCGGAGGAGCTAATTTTTGTCACTTCTATATATTATCGATTATAAAATATGCACTTCATGTGTACAGAGTTTATAATAATAAAAATTCTATTAATGATCCCACAATAGTAACTTACTGTTCTACAAATCTAGATGAATATTTGTTTGCTATTGATGTCATAGAAAATTGTCTCAGTGACAATACTACGCAGTTGCTAATTATGACATAGCAGCATAACTAGACAGTACATTAGTAAACAAATTTTTAATTCACATAATCATATTCATTTTAACCGCCTTCTGTAAAATACAGTATGAACAACACCAAAGCAAAAGATTCTATGGAAATTATGTTTACCAATTTCCATTGTCAGCTTTATTTACATTTTGAAGAAGCTGTTCATTGAAAACTGTGAAACATGCACTACCAGAAACACGAGCTCAACTACTCAAGGTGTAAAAATGCCGCCTAGATCTCAAAAGACCTAACATACCAGGAAAAACATAACAATAATCCAAACTCACTAAATTACGATAATCATTAGAATAATATATACTAAAAGTGTTTGGAAGCTACAAAAAATTTTATTTGAAAGATACTTGCTTAAGCTAATAAAACAAAATAGTTTGGAAATAAATTAAAACTAATAAATGAGTAAAAAAACATTATCCATAAATAAAATTATCAATAACTTTTGTGTAAGCTGAGCTCATTGTATGGTCTGTACGAAAATAAAGAAACACAAAAAAATGCCGTAATGACAGTCTGGGCCACTCATTACCAAACGTTTTCTTCTTCGTATTCTAGGTTTCTGATCGCGTCTTTTACGCCGCTTTGAAACTGAATTTTGTTTACGTAGGATGTTTTGTTTGCAAAATTTCCATGGGCTGTGCCTTGTTAAACTCTTGTGAATTATACCCTGTTTTCTGCCATCACTATTCACATTTATCACTGACAAATCACACCTTGTACAGATGCTTCATAACACCAACAGGATAATAGTTCCCTTAAATTAACACGCTTAAACACAATATTGGTAGTAAAACATTTAGCCCTAAATATATCCAAAATTTGGATTAAACTTTAACTCTCAAGCAAAATCATCCTAGCTTATGATGGGGTTTAGCCATCGTTACAACAAATCAATGCATTAATTTTTATACATTCAGGAAAATATAAGTAGTACTGTTGCATTCAACAGTAACTTTTCCTTGTGTCCCCGCCTGTAGTCACGCTGAATGTTCATGCCGTTTGGCCGTAGCACAACAGACTGTATCGCGCTCAGCCAGCCCGCAGAGAGATGCTTGCGGGTGTCGTGGCCACGCCCCCCTCCCCCCTTCCCCCGGCGGGCTAGTCTGGTCGAGCGAAACACGAGTGAAAGAAGACGGCAAGAAGAGGCAGCGCGGAGATACCTCTCCCGCCCACCCTTTGTTCGCTAGGGTCGCGCGGCTGTGGCGGCGCCACAAGTCGGGGAGAACATTCACGCAAAACACGTCGTAGAAATCACGGGAGGAAGGTTTGCAGCCAGTGGCTTTTGCTAGTCGCACACTGAATCACAATGAACAGAGATACAGTGTGCATGAGAAAGAGGCACTGGCCTGCATTTATGCGGTGGAGAAGTTTGAAAATTTTCTTGAGCACGACGAATTTGAGCTTTGCACTGATAATCAGGCTCTAACTTGGTTATTTTCCCACCCACGACAGCTAGGGAAAATTGGCAGATGGATTATGCGTCTGACACGTTTTAGATTTAAAATTCGACATGTGAAGGGTAGTGAGAATGTTATTGCCGATGCGCTATCCCGCATGTATGAGCCAGGGGAAATGGTAGAAGAAGAATAATCTGAAGATGAGGGTGAAGAAGTAGAGGAGGTGGAGCAATGCAATGTATTGGGTAGCTTTCTGGAGAGTTTTACGGGGATCAGGGAATGGCAGAGGAAAGAGGATGATATAGTGAAAATATGTGACAGCTTAAATGAGCCAGGATATGAAAATTTTGAAATGGTAAAAGGAATTTTATATGTAAAGCGGGATGAGGGGAGAAAAGTGTATTTACCCAAAAGTCTAGTAAATATGGTGTTACGGTACTATCATGGTTCAGTGGTAGGTGTGCATAGTGAAGTTGATAAGACCCTCAATAAGATTAAAGAAAATTTATTTTGGCCGAATATGCGACGGGATGTGGAAAAGCATGTGCGTGAGTGTGAGGTGTGTCAACTCCCGAAACAACCCTTAAATAGTAAGGTGGGAAAACTTGTGGTGGAGGAACTGAGTCGACCCTGGGAGACAGTGTTTGTGGACGTGTTTGGGCCTTTACCCAGATCCCTCAAAGGAAATAATTGTTTACTTGTTTTAGTTGACGGTTTTAGTAAATTTTGTGTTTTTATGGCGTTGAGAGACATGAAGAGCATGCAAGTAGTCAAGGCTTTGACTGAAAAAGTATGGGTACTGTTTGGAGGTGCAGAGGAAATTGTGTCTGATAATGCGAGTTACTTTACTAGTAAATTTTTAGTAATATGTGCTTTGAATGGGGAATAAAACATATTACTACATCACCCTATTACCCGCAACCTAATTTGGTAGAACGCATGAATAAGAACATAAAGATCGCCTTGACTATTTTCCATCAGAGCGAGCCGAGAAAATCGGATGACTCTATACATTACTTGAATTTAGGATTTAATATGATGAAACATAGCTCCAATGGTTTTACCCCGGCCCAAACCTTTGTAGGTAGGGACTTAAGCCACCCTTTATTGAATAGTTGGGGGATGGAATTAAGTAATCTTTCAGTTAACAGTCCTAGGATACTTGAAAAGCGGTGGTTGGATGCTGCGCAAAATCTTGATAAAGCTAGGAATAAAATCCGGAAGCAGTATGATAAAGACAGGTTACCAAACCCTTTTTTGGTAGGTGAGGAGGTTTTGTGTCGATAGTATGTTCTTAGTGATAAAGCAAATTTTGTTTCGAGTAAATTGCAACCTGCTTACTCCGAACCTTTTAGGATTTTAGGATTAAAAAATTTCTGGGACCGGTCACTGTATTGCTAGAAGATGTGCAGAATAAATTTAGAGTTAAGAAAGCTCATTTGAGCCAGATAAAAAAGTTCTGTAAACCTACCGAGTAAGTTGGACTTGGTTTTTTTATATTACTTTTGTATGTTTGAGTATTTACCTGTTGTTCTGATTAGCCTCTCCATTAAGGAATATGCGGTTGTGAGCGCAAGAATCAGATTTGGTTATGGAATATTTTGTTTTATTTAAAAACTGTAATAATTTATTTTTTGGGGTATTTAGTTAATTTTTTTTTTGTGAGGGGTGATTGTGGCCCAGTGCCACTTTTGTTTAAGGTATTTCCATTTGCTTTTATGGTTAGGTTCGTTTAAGTAATTTATGGTAATTTTTGTTAGTTAAGTTTAATTGTTTTGTTCTTTTAAAGTTTGTATTATTTTAAATTTATTTTAAACGTTTAGGGAATTTATTGTTGGTCATGGCCAGGTTCGGGATTGCCGAAGGCCTTTAGTTTTCCAGAACAATCCAATACATGTGAGAGATAATTTATCCTAGGGTATTTTAATTATTAAGGCTATTTTTGTTAAGATGTTTAATAAGTAATGTATATTTCAAAGTGGGCAGAGAGACTTATATATTTGTGGGCGAGCCTACGAGTGGGGTTGTTTAAATAAACTTTGGAAGTGACGAACTACTTTCTATGACGTCACATTGGCGGTGCTGTACAGCGCCGCGCCGTGCGCACAGTTTATCAGCGCGGAAGAAAAAAGGGTGTCGTGAACCGGCCCCAGGGCTGGGAAGTTGTGTGTGCGTTTGCTCGTGGGACAAGGAGACTAGATGGTGGAACGTAATGTGGAGTCGCCGGGGATTTTGGTTTTGGTTTGATTTAGCCTAAATGTGAGGCTGGTTTTCGAACGGTAAGCGACAAACTGGTGAAGGTTTACCAAGAAGCCTACATCGCTGAAGAATTTACACGCCCGTGTTACAAGTGTTGGCTGCTTCACTGATTTATTCCGCTACAACTAGTGCTACCAGAACGTCAACTTTAAGCAGCGGCCAAGGTCAATGTCCACTCACCTGTATGAGGTATTGCGCCTATCGGCTTTAAGGGCGGTCGAGGAGTGCGGCAGGCATCGCGGCTAGTAAAATTGTGATGTTGCAATTTTTGCCCTCAATCCCAGCCGCAAATCAAGACACCGCAACGTAAGTACCTTTTCACCTGATATTCATCGTACCAACTGACTTGTGATTAAGAGGCCGTGTCACAAATTTGCGCTCCTATCTATATCAATGTTATTTTAAAAGGCAGTTTTTCTCAAAGTCTATAAGAGGTAGGGGCCGGAAATTTTGCCTACTGAAAGTATACAATACATTTAACATAACAGCTTTTTTCAAATTTATTTATCATATCATATATTATTTCTGTGATGAAAATAATATTATCAATATTTTGATTTGTCCAGATACATTGAAATTTTGCTTATATTTATAATTATTTAGCAAAAACTGAAAACGCCATTGAAATGTATTGCACATTACCTTCCGATCAGTGTTTTCATGATCATGATGGGTTTATAAACCTGGGTGTAATCAAGTCTTTAACTATTACATGACAACATTTATACTTAATAATTTGGAGATATGCCTTTTCTATCCTCAGCCCCTGAGCTTTTACTATCTGGTCTGGCGACCGACCTGACACTCTTCAACCACCCCAGGGGTCTCCGATTACACATCTTATCAAAAAAAAAAAAGCTGTTCGTTCATTTGTTTTTGTGTTCGAGCGAAGGTTTACTTCTCCATTAGTGCCACAGAATTCACACATTTATGCCAAGGGAATATTCCGCTGATGTGACGCCATACGAATGTATTATTCGCGACCATACAACTTTTTTGTTTGTCATCGGGAAAATGACGCCGCAGTTTGATTTTTTGTGGTGATATAAAATAAATTTTCTTGGAATGTTCATTTTAAATTGAGCATTTTTAAATGTCAGCGTAGAATATGCTTATCTGCCCATTTTGTTTCTTTCCATAATAATGAGTAAAGTTAACATTGTCATAGACATTTTATTATATTCGTTTGCCGTCCAAGTACAAATGTCACACTATATCGCACGTAATTATATTTTTTTACTAATTTGTTAGTTGTCATTTTATTTAAGTTATAAATAACATTAATAAAAATTATTACTTAATAGTCCAGAATAGAGATTGAGTTATTATTCATTTAATAGGGGTTTAAAATATGGTACTACATACATATTTATATTATCTTGTTGTCTTCTTTGTAACTTTACTGGAAGAATGGCATTTGGTATGTATGTTAACTCACAATGAAAATACTTCAGAAGTACTCAATTAACAGTGAACAACCTAGGGCCTATACTAATTTCATTATGTTCATGAAATATAATTGATATTACTAATAATGAACTGTATGTGTTTTGCGTAGAGATATCGTACGAACTGTATGTGGTACAGACCAACATTAGCTAAGACTCTGTAAATAAGTAATTTCAGTTAATGTGTAGAGAATATTAAAAGTTAGAAATAATGATATATATAAAACAATGCAGAGTTATCAGCATAAAAATAGAAGTTGTTTTTACGTAGCGCCTACTGGAATGTATATTTTGTGTTGAATTATGTGGTATGATTAGTATTCTCTTATTGTAAGTGTGTTTTGTTAAAATCTTATAAAACATCACTTACTGTTGAAGGATTTTCATTTTTTTTGTGATGATCTTACTTAAACAAGTTTTAATTATATTACACATGTATATTTTAAAAGCATTTTAATGTATACTTATAGAATTGTAATAGGCTTTATACGGACTCTCACGATGCATGTGAGCATCTATAATTAATAGAGACCGGAAAAATTCGCGGATTCATTCGGCGATAGGCTAGAAGTCAAATACATATACCTTTTAGATGATTTTGCTATTGGCTTACTGTTCATCTGGAAGAATCTCAACCAATTATAAAACACCAACCAAAGAAGGATCGAATCACAGACAAACAAGCTGAGACGACTAACAAGTCAGCAGCAAATGAACTGCCGTTATTTGCCCGAGTGTACAGGGGAATGTGCAGTCTATCCTGAAGGCCGTCGAAACCGCGAATTTTTCCGGTCCCTAATCTACATCAATATTATGGCCGTTTCACAAGATCAAATATTTATTGAATTCAATCTGTTGCATTCATTGTACATGATTTTCGATATGTACATTGAATTCAATACAAATTGAAGATGTTACTCAACTAAGCTTATTCTTATTAACTTATAAGTATTTTGTTTGTTCAGTACATAAAAGTAAAAGATTCGTTATTATTTAAATAATGAGCATCTTTAAGCAATAACGTTTTCAAAATATTTACATAAACATAATGGAATATATTTTTTAAATACTTTATATCTACGATCACATCAACGGCAGTATTATGTAATGAATGAGGTAATGAAATATCTTGAAAGGATATTTTCTTCTCTGTAAAGTAAATTTGTAATGCAGCCCTCTTAATGTTAGTCTTGTGAGTTATTTCGTCTTCTAATATGCTACAGCAATGTATAAAATTAAGTTTTGTTAGTGTTTTAGTCTTGTGTAATGTTAAAGTGTAATGTGATAAATTCAATAATTTTTTTGTAAGTTCGTATTCATAAAGGTAGGCTACATATCGTATTAAGATAAATAGTATAATATTTGTAAATTTAAATTCTTTGAAACAACGTCGATAAGAGGTTCACCTACCTCTGTTAAACTGTATGATGGTGCATTGTAAAAAATTAGGTAGTCTGACTTAAGTGAGATTGTATTTAGATTGTGAGTGATGCATATGCAATATCTAAGCATATGCATTTATGTTATTATCCTTTTAAAACGTTACATGATGAATTTCGTATACTTTTTAATGTCAACTAACATTATTTATCACGGACTATTACATCCAGATAAAGAATAATTACCACATGTTTGAAGATTAATTGTATTCCGATACGTTTAAAGTATTAAAATTTTTAGATTCGACTCATACCATAGTTGTATAAGTGAGGTTTCTTGATTCTGAATCCCTGCATCCGCAATTTCCTAGTGAGCCGCCGGTCAGATTGTCATCCTCTCAGATTGTCGAGGAACCAGATACATTTTTCGTCGAGTAAACTCGAGCTGTCAACCTTCCCACTAATCCTGTGATAAGGGTATAGTAGCTTTATCACGCGCTGCGGCTACAGTTCCTTCGGTTGAAAAAGCCACTAAATCTCACTGTTAAAAGAGAGAACTTCTAGAGCAGAATATTGGAAATAAACATTTACTGACACGGCCTCTTAAGTGAGAAGCTTTTTTTGCAAAAAAAAAAAACTGTGTTTACGATACCTTTTTTTTTACGTTAACTGCGCGGCAAACTCGGTGATAGCACATGCAGTATTTCATTAGTGGGCTGGCGGTGACAATTTATTTAATTCTGAGATTCAAGGAGTTTAACCAGCAAGAGTTAGAATTTTAATTCCTAGTGGGCTGCCCAGATAAACAATACCCGGACTTGAACAACGATACCCCCAGAGACTGTTGGTTGTAATATTTAAAGTATTGTTTTAATTATAGCTTAAGATTCTTTGTGTGTTAATTACTATTTTAGCCAAAAATTTTGTTAACTCTAATTTTTTTTTAGCTCGGCCGGGCGACGCGCGTATGCTAAAGGAATTGTAATATTATTGGAATGTTGTTTTACCATTATATAAATTTATACATTTATTTACTATATTAATGGAACTAGTGTACCTACATCATGCTTCTTTTCTTAACTAGTAAAAATATGTACCAAGCTGCCGAAATAGTTTTGTTTATTAGTCACCTTTTTTTATAACTGCTGGGTTTTTCTGTTATTGTTTTTTATTAATTTTTACTAAATTATTTGGCTCCACATCTTAAAGATTTTAGGATCAGTTAGATGTGCCTCGAGGAGACCCCGGTTTTGGAGAAAGTTTATTTAAACAGTAATGTGGTTTCCATCTCCAAGGGGCCTGACTGTTCCTGGTGGATGTGGGGGACTGTGGTTGGACTTGGGTGCAAAAACACAGCAAGTCACAACTCACAAGTGCTCTGTTTTATTTTGATTTAAGTAAATGTACATCCTTAACAAAGATGGTGCCACACAGTCCTGAACGAACCCAAACTTGGCTGAAGTGAGCAAAATTTTAAATAATAACTATTAAATGCTAATATGCTAATAAGTGTGTGATAGAACATACATTTATATAAGTGTCTTGTGTGTTTCTCTCTAATCATCCATGGCACGAATTAAAATAAGCCTAATGGATTTCTTGCTCGGCGCGAAGACGCCACGTTGCTCTGGAGAGCGTGCTCTGTCACCCCAGTCTGACATCATCACCAGACGCGCCAGCACCCTGGAGACTTCATCCATTGCCATCACTGAAGTAGTAATTCTGTTTCATAATTAAATGGATCAAAATCGCTTTCTTAATGTCATTGGGGCCTGCTTCAGGTGGCAGACTTTTTAATTAATTTGTTTTAACTCAGCACTGAGACTGAAATCACGACTACGTAAATCCTTTGTGCGACCACAAGAGTGGCTCACACCACACATAAAGCGATTTGTGCCATATGGCTTTTTAGAAGTTTAATGTAGACTTGTACAAGGACCTGTTTAAGAAACTGCGTTATTCTTTGAACACGTGCTGACCCCCTGCAGGTAACACGCATGTAGAATGCCTAGAGCCCTATCTAAGTAAGAGAGTCCGACATTGAGAGAAGGCCAGTTTGTGGTAATTTCTTGGCTAGTTAAGGAGGGTCCGAATCTCGCTTCCACACGGATGATATCACACCCTGAGAGGATTGTGTTCTTTTCATAAAGTGGTACCCATTTAGTAACTTCCGCAACAAAATGTAATCCTCTGTCTAAAAACTATATATATAATATTCTCACTAATTGTAATCTTGGACTAAAAGCTATTTCTTTGGTATGGGACACAAATTTAGGCACTATTTTAGTTTTTATACACTAGTACAGACAGTTAATCTATTACACAACACAATGCTAAAACAAATAAAAATTATACATTAATACATATTTATAATATCAAATATATATCAAATATATAATATATATAATGGAAATAAAAATTCATACAAAAGAAAAAAGCGCTACTTCATCAAATCCATGACCATGCATGTCGTAATTGATTGGTGTCGTTACTTCAAAACCACGTAAATCGAACAACGATAATTGGAGGGGCGGGTGTACTTATTACCTTAATTTTTTCTTTCGGGAGGGTTTCCATTGGCAGGCCCCCTGCCTTCCCCATGTATATATCTATATATCTATATCTATATGTGTGTATATATATATGCCCTTGGTAAATAACAAATGTTTTAACAAAAAGAGCCACTTAGAAACAAAAAAGCCCTGGAATAAATCTTCAATAACTGCCATTTTGGGTAAACATTAACATGCCGTCATCCGGGTTCTCGTGTTCGAGACCGAGCGTGTATCCTAGCGGGAAACTGGCTCTTATTGAAATTGTGTTCCGGGAGGGCGCCAGGTTAGCTCAGCGTCTAACCAAATTTGGGTCTCGTGGGTGTGTTGCCCCTGCGTGGCCCGCTAGGACCGTCGGCGAAGTTCGTGGTTGGAGGGGCCCCTAGCTGGGAACACATCACAGGCCCTGTGCAGCATAACAAACTGATTCCTAGCTGGGGTAGGGAGGCTCAATCCAAATTACATTTACATTACACTTGCAAGTCACACAAAGAATTACCCTACAAAGTTACACATAATTCAATATGAGTGCTCTGACGCATGTCACTAGTTAAGCCCTCACGCCAGTCGAGGTTAAGGGGGAGTTTGATTGGAGGCGGCCAATCCCGAAAGTTGCTAACTTGGCGGCGTCCGGATTCACCTGTGTGAATCGCGGCCTGCAGTTAAATTAGATACAAAGTTTACACGTAGTTGTCATCGGCGCCTGTGCACTCACAATTAATGAAAGTTCACTGGTAGCAGGAGTCGGCCAGTGCCGTAAGATGAACTACCCCGCGTAATGTCTCGTGCGGGAGTTTATAGTTAAGTGGTTGGGTTCGGCCCTACGCCGTAAAAGGAACCGGGGATGCACGGGGAGTTAACGTAACGAAGAAAATAGGTTTGGGATGTATGACTATATTTACCAGATGTACTGTTCGGCGTGGACAAAGGATGGTGGCTTCCCGTGGAACGCACGTCCGCCCCGGTCCGCGAGTCGCTCGGTACCGGCGTTTGCCCTTGGCGCGAGGGAAAGTCTCTGCGTTCTCTCGCACCAAAGTTGCTAAAGTTCCGTGATTCGGAAATTATTTTAATAATAAGAAGCTGAGAGCAGCGCTAAATTCGTACATTAATTATTGCTAATTAACCTGATTGGCAGATACTCTTTAATAATTATTGTTAACTAATTTACGTAAATTAAGATTAAATATTAAGAGACACACCAGAGACTGTTCGTCTCTTGCTGACTGCTCCAGTGGCTAGTTACACACAAAAAACGGGGAGGTAATATTTATGTTAACACAGCACTCTAATTAGTTAAGGCTGAAAGCCGCAAAGGAGGCACTCACAAACTTATTAAGGTAAGTTCAGACGTGAGTGACTCGGGCACTCCTGCGTCGAACTTTCCTTGGGCGGGGGTTTTAATTAATAGGGGAGTTACTATTCATTTATGTTTGATTGTTAATGAACTGGGGTCGAGGTGTTTGATTAATTAGACACGGCCCTTAGTTCTACCTTGGCATTGGAGGCTCGCCTGACTCGGGTGGGCCATGGCTAGAGGTGCGTTCTGTTAGCGGGGTTGGATTCTGGCGGGGTTGGATTCTGGCGGGTGCAGGTCGGGCTTTGGGTGGCCTTTGGCTGGACGAGGTCAAACACATGAATAAAATCACTGCTACTTCATTGATTGTGCACCATCAAACTGTTAACACTCTGAAATATTTCCAATTTCATTTAAAGTTTCCTAGTTGGAAAAGTTCGGACGACAGATGCTGTGCAGTGAGTGCTATGCTTGAGTAAAAGAGAACGTTTTCTTGCGCTGTGAAGCGACTTTTTTTTTTTTCCGTCTAACCCGCAGGAAAAGATAACTACCTGAGCTGTCAAGATAAAATCACCGGCAGCAGTTACATCACCAAGAAGGTAGTGGCGGGTGTGCATCCGGATGGTCGCTATGTATATCGACCCGAAAACATATTGTAGCATGTCAAGTTAATTGAGTCATTGGTTATAGCTGGGTGTTTCTACCAGATTGTTACAAGTTCCCTTCGCTACATTTTACACGAAACTATCGGGCAGGCTGTTTTACAGACAGGTAAAGCCCTATCCGTTTTTCTAAAAGTTCTTATAAATTTAAATCCACTTCCTAAAAAAATTAAGTAACCCGAAAATGTGGTTGTTATTTATGGCCAACCATGTTAAAAGGTTTTTTTCTGTGTTTGTTTTCTTGGAATTTACATCACTGAATTTTTTTCCTGCTTGACAGTAAATCCTGAACGTTTTTTCCTGGATTTCGGGATCATACACAGCCCTACTTTCCGCTCATTTTACACAAATCATAAGTCATTGTATTATTTATAAAAAAAAAGTGCACAGGAGGACAATAAATGTTTGCAAAATCAAATTGAAAACATGGTAGCAAGTCCAAGAGCAAGCAATATCACAATGGCTTGCGGCTGGTGCTGGCACCATGCAGCCACTCACTATCTGTGTTAGGAGGGTGGGAGGATCAGTCTACTCGCCAAGAGTAGACGGTCTAACCTGGGCGCCAGGCAGGTCCACCTTGTTGCAAACGACGAGTTGCGAGCGAGACAGCATGTCCTTGCAGAACTGGCCCAGCTCGTGCTGCAGCAGCCATAGGTGAGTCCAGGGCTTGTCACACGATGCATCTACCACGTAAACTAGCACTGCACAGCGCTCCGCATGCTTCAGGAATGCTATGCCTAGGCCTCTGTTCTTGTGTGAACCTTCTATGAGGCCAGGCAGATCTGCCACTGGAAAACACATGAAAAACATGTATGTACCGTTAGTGCCAACAATTACCTCTTGCATTATTTTCAATTGTATTCAAATGCCACTGTCTTTGGGCTTACACACAATTAAAACATTCATGTAGATTAAAAAAAGTGCTACTTTGAATTTATCACAGTGCTACTTTTAACTATGTCCTTATTCATTGGTGCTGTTACTTCAAAACTGCACAAATCAAACAACATGACTTCGAGAGATGTGTGTAAGTAGCACATATTTTGCTGTTTGACAGTGTTCAGTACCTGCAGCTCGTGCATTACTCATGTTAAGTGATCATCACACTGTTTTAAGACATTCTTCTCACCATTTTGGACATAAGTTTTTCCCCATAAATTAGTCTAATCAGGTGTCCATATCATTCAGAATGTCAGCCAATTGGATGCTGATTTTGTCAGTTATTTCAAAAATGTAATGTGGAAGTTTCATTGAATACCCCTTTCTTATGCCACAAAAGTAGGGGAGACCGGGGTAAACTGAGACGGGCACATTGGTACAGCTGGTGCTGAGCGGAAACGCGCATGCGCACATGTGTCTCCTTGGAAGGAGAGACCCATTCCGTGGAGCCTTCAGTCCGTGCATACGCTTGGTGGTATGGGTGTAACGGTATTAAAGTTATTCAAGAAAGTTGTTTTTTAAAGTGAAAAGTAAATTTTATGGTTGTTGTTTGAAGTTACAAAACGCGCATGGATAAACACTTTTATTTCTGTCTTGATTCATATGTCGTTTAGCCACTAAAAGGTAAGTTGATTCCATTATTTATAATTGTTTAGTGGGTCCTCTCTTTCCATGTACCGGTGTTGAAATGAAATGGCGTCGTATGGGGCAAGTTGATACATTTGAAAAAGGGCAAATTTATACGGTGTATCAACTTGCCCCGCTTGTTTTTTTTTTCTCGAAATAAATTATAGTTTATGTAACGTTTCCATAATATCACTACACTTGACGTTTCCAATTAAGCTTACTAGATCTTTTTGTTTCGAAAAGATATAAATAACAGCTGTTATACTTTATAAATAAAGATGCTTTTGTTTCATTGTGTAAACAAATAAATAGCGACAGTTTCGTGTACAGCAGATAAAGCTCATAGCTATCGTTATAGCCTAAGAAAATATTAGTACTTTGCATGCCATCTGTAGAGTAAAGATAAAACTATGCGCATGTATGAGGAAACGCATCAGATGGCTCACTCAACACAGTGTCTGGAATTATATCAATATTTTTTGGCTAGTTAGTGTATGATTAGGTATCTTTAGGTAATGCTTTTAATATATAGCCATGCCTACTCTCTTTCTAAAAAAAAAAATCACGTACATATTTGCATCTGTATATATACATAGTTTAGCTGGTGAAGAACTGGGGAGGATCAGCTGACTTTGCAAAGATATTGAAGGTTTTTTTACTTGCATAACATTATTTATTTTCAAGCAGTGTTTGTTATTGTCTGTTTACAGAATATGGTTCGGAGGTATGTCAAGAAAACCTGTCGGGGTGAAACACCACGAGCTACGTTTGAAAGGGCTTATGGACATTGAAACAGGGATGACATCACTAAGAGGAGCTGCAAAAAAAAATATGGAATTGATAAAATGACCCTGTCGAGATATTGCAAGAAAAAAGGACCGCAACCTGATGTTGAAGTGGGGTATGCTAAACACAGGCAGGTGTTAAGTAAAGATTTAGAACTACAGCTGAAAGAATATATTCTTCACTGCTCAAAAATATATTATGGGTTGACTCCTAGAGATGTGCGAGTATTGGCTTATGACTTAGCTTTGGCTAACAACGTCGCAATTCCTGAGACTTGGACTGCATCGAAACTTGCATCAGCAGAATGGTTCACCGGGTATATGAAGAGGCATCCTATACTTTCCATCAGATATCCTGAATCAACAATTTGAGCCGCGCCACTAGCTTCAACAAGCACAATGTTGGAATGTTTTTCGCAAACTTAAAGTTTGTATTAGATAAATACTCTCTTTCCCCTAAGGACATATTTAATTCTGATGAAACCGGTCTCCAGACTGTGCAGCGACCATCGAAAATTGTTGCAGAGAAAGGTATGCGCCAAGTGGGAAAGACGACATCGGCTGAAAGGGGCACCACGGTTACCATGACAGTTGCTGTAAATGCTGTTGGTAATTCAGTTCCGCCACTATTTATATTCCCCCGGGTCCATTTTAAAGACTATTTCATCAAAGGCGGACCTCCTGGTTGTGTGGGTACGGCATATCCGTCTGGCTGGATGACCGGGCCTTCATTTTTACTTTTCATCAAGCACTTCCATAGCCATGTCAAGTCGACCAAAGAGCAGCCTTGTCTACTTATACTAGACAATCATGAATCTCATTTGTTTTTACCTGTCTTGAAATTCTGCAAAAACAATGGCATAATTATTTTGTCTTTCCCGCCTCATACATCTCACCGTCTTCAGCCACTAGACAAGTCAGTTTTTGAACCGTTTAAGAGATATTATTTTTCTGGAGTTGACAACTGGATGACTAGCAACCCTGGGAAAACCTTAACAATATATGACATTTCTTCCATTGTCACATGTGCTCTATCCCATGCATTAACTCAAACAAATATATTATCAGGGTTTCAAAGCACTGGTATCATGCCTTACAATCCAGATATTTCTACAGATGCAGACTTTTTGCCATCGTCGGTGACAGATCGTCCTTTGAGAGAAGAAAGACCTACAGAAGTTGGGAACAACACATCTATTCCTCCTGAATCTCCATCTACCTCAACGAGGCCTGAATTAAGTGAAGAAAATGCTGAAACTGCGCCATCCTCAAGCAGTGTTAACCAAGTAATGCCTCGTACAGTGGTCATTCCCGAGGTAGTACGTCCATATCCCAGAGCTGGTGAACGAAAACAGACTAGGCCTACAAACAGAAGACGAATGACATCATCAATTCTTACAGACACTCCAGTGAAAGAGAGACTGGAAAATGAAGCACGGATAAAAGAAATAAAACTGCGAGAAAAAGAAATAAGAGCATCAGTGAGAAAAGAAAGCCTGATGAGAAAGCAAAATAAAAACCTCCATGACGAAAAAAACAGGAAAAAGTTTAAAAAAAGTCTAAAAAGAAATCCAAAGAAAACCAGAAAAAAATTCTGAGGCGCCGGGACGAGGAAGATGATAGTTCATCAAATACAGAATCAGAAGATGATGAAGATGCCCTATGTTTAATTTGCTTCAAACTATATTCATCATCCAAACAAGGCGAGGAATGGATTCAGTGCATTTCCTGCAAAAAATGGGCTCGCCTTAAATGTGGAAAGGACATTCTGGAATACACATGCATTCGTTGCCAATCGGACACTTGTGTTTTGTCCGAAGACAGTGAAAGTGATTGAGTTAAAATAGTTAAATGACAGTGAAGTGATTAAATGTTTTGATAAATATTTTATTATCATTAATTATTTCTTAGTCAATATGTTTTTTCGAGAGCAACAAAAAATATGGTGAATAATTCGCAGTGCATTACCAACATGTAAAATTTGTATTATTTATAAAAATTCAGAACAGTAATTTTTCATTTATAGTTATGTGAACAATCATGAATCAACATTTGAATAGGTTGGCTGTGGTTGTTTCAATATGCCCCAATGACAGTATCAACTTGCCCCAGTGTGGGTCAAATTGAGACACTATGCATTTGCTAAAATGAATTTTTACTAAGTTTGTTATCATATTTCATAACTTGTAATATGCTAAATGTGTAAAGGAACAACTGCTTGTACATTGATATTTTTTTTCTAATTTTCGTGTTCACAAAAAAAATTATAAAAATTAAAAACAAAAAAATTTATCAACTTACCCCGGTCTCCCCTACATTTCTCTGAGTTTTGGCTGTTTTTCATGACAACTGTCAGCTTTTTAATCACTGTTATTCTTTTAAATGTCCATAGTTAAATACCCCTGTGAAAATTATCCATACTGAACAAATTTAAAATTTTTTTTTATCATAAAACTTATCACTTATTATAAGACATTGTAATGGTTTTCAAAACTATTTCACCGCAAGGAATAAGAAATTGTTTGATACTTTTACAAAACCTTGTTTCATCCTAATATATTATTAAATGTTTCGTTATTTACACAATACAGTAAATGCTTGATTACCATCAGACACTTATTTTAACTTAAATCGTAATTTATTATGTTTTAATTTTCGAAACTGACACTACACTAGCTTTTATGAGTGTTTTCAACTTGCTGCAGAGCTCAGCGGCAGAATGTGCAGGCTGAAATTTACATAAACACGCCATTCACATTGTCTTTGGACAACACAAGGTACGAGGATGTGACGATTTTGAAATTAAGGAAAACAAGTCTTTTAATACATGTTAAAAAGTGCCAGAGCAAAAAAAAAATACTATTTAAAGTGACACATGCAAAACATTGTGGAAGAAAATCAGGGTACAGTTTTGACAAGATATAAGACTGTGATGAATCCCTCAGACCAAAACGGCGGAAACATAGAGATAAAATAAATTATTCTGATAAAGCTCACGATGATCACTGGGACGATAATGATCTTAAAAAAAATCCCTTTAGGCACAGTCTACATGCGTAGGTAGATTTCGCGGTACCTATTTATTCTGAAAATATTCATAATATTTTCGATGTATGAAAAATGAGAAAACGTTTCATCGATCATGTTGAAATATTGGAGAACATATAGGATGTTACGTAAATTAAGTTCTTAAAATGTTCCAAAAGTTTATAGAAGAGCTATTACACATAATTGGAAGATCCTAACATATGTATTGAAGATCGTCTGAGACTACTGGTGGCTTCGCTTAGGAAGTTATGCCAGTGTTAAGTTGGGTGTTTCTAAATTATGACAGTAGAATAGGATAATATTTTCTAACTCTGCCTTCTGGCTGTGGATTGAGATTGGCACAGGGGCGTAGCCAGGGGGGGGGTTTTAGGGGCTGAAACCCCCCCCTTAGCACCAAATCTTTAATTAAATTTAAGTACAGAAAACTGCTAAAATAGCACTATTTTACACCTTAAAATCCCAATTTTCCCGGGGGAGGACCCCCGGACCCCCCGCTTTAATACGGGGGCCATGCTTCTTAACACCCCCCATACACAAATCCTGGCTACGCCACTGGATTGGCATAGATCCTCCGAGCATAGATATTCTCGAGGAGGTGTCAGTGTCCACCATCTTATATTGTAACATGGCGGTCATATTAGATTACCTTAACCTTGACATTCAAAAAGGGCCAAAATTTGCCCAAAAAATTGCTAAAAACAGCCAAAATTACCAATTACATAAAAAAATATTCAGCCAAAATTTCTCAAAAAAAAGTGTTTATTTCGAGGGAAAATTCCCGTTTTGAGGAAAAAATTCCCATTTAATTTCTCAAAAATTCAAAAATTCAAAAAAACCTCAAAAGACTTATGCCTTAGAAAGAACTATAATTCCGCAAATAGGCTTAAATTACGAATCTACAAGCTACCCCTAAGCCTCTGACGGCCATCTCGGATGACCTTGTTGAATGGAAAAAAACAAATTCTTTAATTTTTAACCAAAAAATTATGAGAAAATTGAAAACAATATAAAAAAAATTGCCTACTTCAAATATTTAGCTACGTAATCGATTTCGATTCTTGGTTCGATTCCAGGCGAAAGTAAACATGTAATTTATTAATATATTTTTTTTAAATTCTTAATAATAACCTGCCATATTGAATTATGTCACCATTGCAATTATCGTTACGATTGCCATCTTGAAAATCTGTAATTATTTAGCAAGAAATTAGGAATTTTTTTTATAATTCATAAAAAACATTTGCAATTTATATATTGATATATTCGATCGATTTCTGTCCTTTTTCGATACTTCATCAATACAAAAAATAATTTTATGTAAAAAATAATATATGTTGGAAAGTTCTAACAAAAAATAAAATTCCCCATCCACCAGCCACCATTAAGCAGATGATAACACATTGGCCGCCATCTTGAAAAATCAAAATAATTAAACTAAAAAATTCGGGAAAAAATTCATAAAAAAACACTCATTAATTTACAGCTTCAATCGAGGGATTCTTGTCCTTGCTTCGATCCTTGCTCAATGCCAAAAATTTTAATTTTTGGTAAAAAAATCTTATTTAATACAATATGGTGGACAGTCTTAAAATCAGCTTAAATTCATCTACTACTAGCCTACAGTAAGCCGATGATGACATATTGGTAGCCATCTTGGGAATTTGTATTTATTGACTTAGATTTTCCGGAATAATTCCAAAATTCATCAAAAAAACACTTATTAAAATAATGATTGTCACGAACATTTTCGTCCTTGGTTTGATTCTCGGCCAGTGATAAGGGTAACTAGAGCTTAAAATGGATTTTAAATTCTGTAACCCATTACCTTTCGTGGAGTTTATTAATCATTCACTCTACGAAAAACAACTCTGACAATGTACCTGTCCGACGAATGAAATATGTTGACGCGCTGCATAACATGGAAGTCTTTTTTTTTTTTTTTTCGATGCATGAAATACATTCCAACAAGTTCATGCACAATGCTATATGTATAGATCGTGTCTTCGGACCATGAGACCAAGGCATGAACAATGTCAGATGTATAGACCAGATATTTCCGAACTACAAAACCTCTTCATCGATAGCTAATATAACATATTTCAAGCAGTCAAGACAAAGTCTTAGAACTGTCAAAACCTAAAGTATCGATAAAATCAATTACAAGCATGTAGACCAACGGTTACATGTTTTACGCTTAGGTACTAAAGGACCAAGAATCCCCGAAAAAATGTTTATCAAAACCAAGAGGAATCTAACCAGTAAATATTCAGAACTAATATAGATTTGATTAGGCACATTTACCGAAACGACACACATTCAACAAAAGAAAAGAACACACCTTACACACACTGGACAAACAGTACACACACTAACACAGTACATACACTACTCATAGTACACACAATGAACCCACAGTACACACAATCAGTACACACACAGTACATACACACGATGGACTCAGTACACACCCATTGGACACACATTAGACATACACAGTACACACACGGCACACAATGAACTCAGCACAAACACAACCCACAATACACACACGACACCCAGTACACATACTGGACACAAATATACACAGTACAAGCAATGGAGAATCAGTAGATACAATTAACACACAGTACACACAACACGCGCAATATACATACACACAGGACACTCAATGAACACCCAATACACACAGGTCACACATTGGACACACAGTGTACACATACAGGACTCGCAATGAATTAACAGTACACACACAGGACACACATTTGAAACACAGTACACACAGTGCCCGCAATGGACACACAGTACACACACAGGACACAAAGTACACACACTGGACACACAATGAACACAAAGGACATGAATGAACAAACACACAATACACACACACACACCGAACACGTAATAAACATGCAATGTACACACAGGAACACACTGTTTACAGAAAGTATGCACATTTAGATGAAAATTCGACAAAAATGAAGCACATTTAACGAAAAGGATGCATATTTGAACGGAAATTCGACAAAAAGAAACCAAATTAACGAAAAAGACCCACAGTTGAACGAAAATTCGCCTAAATGATGCATATTTAACGAAAAGGACGCACATTTTCAACGAAAATTCAACAAAAAAAGGAAGCACATTCAACGAAAAGGACACACATTTGAACCCGAATTCAAGTAAAAGGAAGCACATTTTAAAGAAAAGGATGTACATGTTCACGGACATTCAAATCAGTAGGATGTGATCATCATTTTCGATAGTATATAATGCCTCCTACATTCTATTACTCCAACAGTCTTTTGGCTCCAGCTATCTTAGAACTAATGCTATTTGGCTACGAGGCTACATAACTACAAGACTTTAACTTGCTACGAGGCTACAAGACAACTAGCTACAGTGCCACAAATTTGAAATAATATTCACAAATGTATTTATTTTTATCTAAAACCCTAATATTAACTTTGTTAGCCCATTGTTCTTCCTGATCAAATCTTTCCTGCTAGAGTCCCACTACGTTTTCCTAGCTACCCAACCAAGAGCCTGGTGTGTATAAGACATCTTTTTTTTTTCGCCTTGGGCCACGAACACAAGTAACAGTGTCCGGCTTCATGACCGAGAGTGCTTTTCTCAGCATCCTCCCAGGGCAGCCCTCTTCCCAGAGCTCAGCTTAGGTTAGCAGCTCCAGACATGCCCCATTATAATGTTCCAGGGCTGTCCGGCACCTGTCAGCGCCCTAACACATTTCTCACGAGCTAGCAAATCCCCCCTCCATCTTTTCCAGGAACTTCACCGAGAGCACTGACTGGGCTTTAACCTCAGCTCTTGGCGAGCCGAATTCAAGGACATCTCGCTCGTCGGCGAAAGGTCTGCCTTCTCCATCTCGTGGCGAAGATGCCAACTACTTTACTTTAGTTCGGCGAGTAGGGGGCCCTCTAGCGGCCACCACCACTCCTCCCTCTATTTTCCTTTTAGCCTGACAGAGCGCGAACCAGTTAATCCCATAAGGGCCAGGCTTATGCTAGTCCCTCTTGCAGGACTTTTGTGAACTCCGAGTCTGTTTCGCCTGTGCCCCGACAGAGCGTGCTGCTTTCGGAGCGCAACTAGTTAACTCTGATGCCCCTTAAGTAAGGTACCAACCACCCTTGTTATTTTTTCTTTTGGTCGGCGAAGCGATCTCTCGCCCCCCACCTCCAGCCAAATAGATGCAAGTTACCCCACTTCCTAGGTCTCCGGCCTCCTAGTGCGAGTTCAACTACATGCAGCCCAAAGGGACGATTGATTCGTCATTCTGTCGTGACCATGGTCGTTTCTTCACGGTACTTCTCACCTGCGACCCCTTTCGTGCAGCAGTATAGCAGACTAGCTTATTGGATGTGATCCCAGGGAGTCCAAGTGTGATCCCTATTTTATTTATTTTCTAGATTAATATTTTCATTAGTTATGATTACAAGGTAATCTTATAGCATAACTCACGCATGGCTCCCGCGAATGCTAATGCATCTCCAGAGGGAGTGATTTCATCATTCTACCCCCAGAATCGTAATTGGGAACTGGACTGCTTTTTTTGTTTGGTTCCAGTGAATTCCAAGAGATGGTCCAAGAGTTCGGGTTTTTTTCTTGCTCAAGTCCATTGCTAAATTCTGACAAATTTACATCCTCTTCCTTCTTGAACGGACATGAATTCCATGCGTCACTCCAGCCGGCTAACCTTTGAGCCATCACCTGTTCTCATTGCTTCTAGTCACTGCCAGTTAACAGTCAACGATATCAGATATTGTTAAATAAGAAATAGTTACCTATATTATACATAGTCCCGCACTGGTTGGGCTAACAAATGTTTAACCATTCATAGTTAAATTATTTATGTTAGTTTTTTTTTTGTGAAAGCTTGATTATGAGATATATTTGTAATCGATAAGTTTTGATGGCTGCGGCTCCAGTAACTTTGCTCTGTGTAATTTTGTAATTCTTGAAACCTTCAAAAGAAAATAATGACAACTATAATTAACAATAAAAAGGGTAAACTTTAAGCAAAACTCTTAGTTTTTTTTTTTTTAATTTCTTCAAATACGATCCATTTTCTACTTCGTCTTTTGAGAAGTAAGTTTCTTTTTTTTTTATGTTTATCCATTGTGTACCTCTAAGTATACTGTATTGCAGGGACTGGAAGTAACGCGCTACTAGTAACGACGTTATTTGTAACAGTTACTTTTTATGGTAACGCAATATATTAAGTTTTTAGTAACTGTAACTGAATTACATTTTTCTGCCTTAAAGTAACGATAATTGTCGTTACTTCTTGCGTTACATTTTTTAAATGTATTTATTATTGAACGAACAACGATTTGTTGATTTTTTCAATCCCAGAACGAAAATCCCGACAAGCTTATTATTTGCGATGGTATTGCTTGTACTTGTAAAACTGCTGTTGGCTAGCCTGCGCTCGTATTTTGATTGTCATTTATTTAATATTTGCGACATGCGGGTTTACTGCTGTGCTGTTTAATTAATTAACCTACCTGTGCACATGCGCGAAAGCAATGACATAATCTAATGAAGCGAGAAGCCTAGAAAGCAGTCCAGAATTTTTGTTGCCGTGGCCTTCATATTCTAATTTTTTCGAAGTTCGGTCGAGTAATAAAAATAACCTTATTGTGAAGTGCTTGTTGTGTGGTGCTGCGAACAATTTTGTAGTGTGAACTAACTACTCAATGTAATTTAAGACCTATTAAAAAAATTTCAGTTTAAATAAACATATATCTTTACTAAACACAATATGTTTTATTAGCTTTTAATTATAACAATTTTACGTATCACATTTTTAGTTTTTCACAAAGTAACTGTTAAAGTAACTTACAGTTACTTTTCTCAGAACTGTAACTGGTTTATTTTCAGTAGTGTAACTTGTAGTTGTAACAGGGTTACATTTCCAATGGAGTATTTGTAACTGTAACTGAGCTACTTTTTAAAAGTAACTTTTCGGTCCCTGCTGTATTGTCATTATACCACTCAAAACAGCTTCCAGGGCTTTTATAACCAAATTAAAATAAAGTTCCCTTTAACTACACAAATTCAGTAACACTACAAGACTACTTGGCTCTAACTGTTTTTGACTCCATTCCATTGCAAGAGTTAATTTATCTCGTGCAAAATAACTTTTTCTAAGAAGTCCCGATTCTTGCCAACAAATGTCACCACTTGTGTTGAGGTAAAAATTATTTATTTATTTTAAGTGGGATGCGGGATGCTAACTAACGATCGCAAAAGAAGTAAGGTTTCGTTAGACATCAAGGAGAAGGAAGTTCGTTTTGCATGATAGTGCTTCTCAGCTGTCTCAAGACATGTTGTTTGACTGAGTAAGGGATGTATTTGTTTGAATTACACCTGATAAATATTTTTAGTGATAATTTAGCAGCATAAATTCACAATTTAAATCTAACTCAAAATAAAACTGCGTTACTCATTAAGTAAAAATATTTTCGTGCAGAGATATTTTTTCTCAGAAATAACCAGAAGCACTTACAGAATATCAGCAGAAGTCTCGACAGCAATAATAAGGAGCACACGAAGAATATGATCAAAATATTGGTAGGAATAATCAGGAGCACACACGGAGAAAAATAATACATGTTTTCCTTAATATAAGATAAATAACAGAAAAATATTAAATAATAACAATAATAATGAAAATAATAGAAGAAGAAGAAAAAAATTTCTTTTAATAAATAATTCTAACTTGGGCTAGAACTCTATCCTTGCTCAACAACTGAGAAG
The DNA here is from genome assembly GCF_032445375.1 of Bacillus rossius redtenbacheri. NCBI lineage: Eukaryota > Metazoa > Arthropoda > Insecta > Phasmatodea > Bacillidae > Bacillus > Bacillus rossius. The sequence goes on along the minus strand of NC_086330.1, from coordinate 220,153,986 downwards.
TTCACAATCTGGCAGAAACTGTTTTTGTAATTTGCTTAATTTTTTTGTATTCTTTTATTATTTCATTATTATTTTTGTTAGTTTTTTCTGTGATTTCCTGATATTAAAGAAAATATTTTCTTACTACTTACAACAAGTTCTTTTGCATGAGATAAATTAACTTTTACAACTGAATGGAGTCGAGAACAGTTAGATCCAAGTAGTCTCGTAGTCTCGTAGACTTGTAGCTTCGTAGTCTTGTAGTTTAGTAGTCTTGTAGCCAGTTGAAGCAATGTATTCCTGTAGTCTCGCAGCTTCGTAGACTCCTAATCTCGTAGCCAAGTAGCAGCTAGGACTAAGATAGCTGGAGCAAAAAGACTATTGGAGCCATTGACTTTGGAGCCAAAACACTGTTGGAGCAATTGACTGTAGGAGCCATTATATCCTATAGTAAATTGACAATCGCATCCTACTGATTATAATTTTAGTAAACATGTACGCCCTTTTCTTTAAATGTGCGTCCTTTTACTCGATTTCACGTTCAAATGTGCGTCCTTTTCATTAAATGTGCTTCCGTTCTTGTATTTTCGTTCAAAATGTACGTACTTTTCGATAAATGCGTGTTCTTGCATGTACATTGCGTGTTCATTATGTGTTCGGTGTTGTGCCACCAATTAGCATTTTTGGCACAATTATAAATTTTAATTTTTGAATAATAATGTCGCCAGTCATTTGTTGCTGCAAGAACTTAAACTTTTCCGCCTCCTGTACACTCCCGTTTAATCTTTGTCAGGCCAGTCTCCCCAAACTTTCCCAGCATTAAATATAATTTTTCCAACCATCTAATGACCCAGCAAGTGCTATCGTCTTATCCCCGCCTTGGTGCACATCCGTCGCCTGTAATTCTTCTCCGAGCCGTGACAAGAAGTGCTATGACCTGCAAGGTATTAGAGCAGCTAGGTTCTGAGAACCAGCCTTACATGAGCGATTTCAGGCACACCCGTGGCTCATCTTAAACGCCTCCACGACACAACCTGGGTCTCTGCCGAGAGATTTTCCCACTGGCAGAAGCACATTTCCCATCAGCCCCCCCCCCCCCCCCCCAAGGCCTTTACAGGAAACCAGTCCCAGTTCAATGGCCGGCTGTCAACCCTGGTCCAAACTCAAGGACACCTATCAGTCTCCGATAGCATCTGCCCTCTCGCGGCAGAGTTGCGAGTTATTTCCCCTGGTGTTTGAAAACCCGCTAAATGCCTGCCCCCTGGCGACTCACACAACAAACAGTGCCCAGTAGTTCATTTCCAAGCCACCAAGTACTGCACTAGTCCCCTCCATAAGCTCAATGCTTTAGCAGTCGCCTCGTGTGAGTGATCTCTCCTTGTTTCGGACACCTCTCAGTAGGTCACGCTGACATCGGCCAGTACCACCAACTTCGAGACATCGAATTAAATATTTCTCGAACACCCCCTCGAAATTTTCGGAATCTTTCGTTCAGGAAGTCAATGTCTCCCCCCTTTCTTTTGATTGACTTCGTCTTTTAATTACGAGTCGCTTCCGCCCCAAAGTTACTTCGCGCTGCGAGAGCAGACGTACCGCACCGCATCGTCGGCGAGCCACACAACAAGATTTCACTCCGGTTGTTGTTCAAAAATGTAATCAGCTAGGCGAGGGATGTGCTTCCTAAAACCTTTAGTAATTAGCAATTAGACAGTCTGCGTACCTCGTAGAAGTAGACATGCTTAGTGAATAATACTTCATAATATTTCCTATCTTTTTAAATCATGGAAACGTCCGCGACAACCACGTGTTCGCGAGCTCTGCACCCTAACTGATGCTAGAAACCATCTCCCTGTATGGTGAGTTTCTGACAAACTTTATTCCCCGACCATCATCATCTTTGTTAGTAGGCATTTTCTGCCTATTTTTATAACTGTCTGTGAACCAGTTCTGTACATGTTTGTTTCAGACCTGTTCACAGACAGGGTCCAAGGGCCGGATGCGGACCTAACAACACCACCCTCGAGTCCTTCCTCCAGCAATCAGGACGACTAAGGCACCTTGACGCCTCGTTAGCAGCTCAACTTCGGCCAGCGAACGTCAAAACGCCGGTCCATCATTTTTTTAAATATCTTCAGAATAACAGTTAGTTCACAGTAGTGTGTAATAGTTCCTCTGGCGTCTAGCATCTGGCTGTGGTGCCTGGTGCCGGTCCACCATCTTGGAGAGTGACGTCACGGCGCACCGCGGCGGCCATCTTGGACTCAAAAATTCCTAAAAATTCCTCAAAAATGACTCAAAATGACTCAAAAATCCCGTTTTGAGGAAAAATTTCTCGTTTTCGAGAAAAAAATACCCGTTGTGAGAGAAAATTTCCTGTTTTAGTCCATAAAAATACCAGAGGCTAAAAATGGCCATAAAAAGACTTAAGAATCCATGTCTACCGCCTCCAATAAGCCTCTGATCTCATCATGGAATATGTCATCTTGGATTATGACGTCACAGTTGCAATTTCTGTTACGTCCAGCATATTGAAAAACTTTACTATCCGATTTTAAAGAAAAATATGAAAATTTATAAAAAAATTCAATTAATAAAATGTTAATGAAAATATCTAAAAAAAAAACATATATTTAAGGCATGGAGCTCGGAATCCTCGGTTCAAACCCGGTGAGGGCAAAAAAATAAAAATGGCAGCCAATCCTTCCTTCACTGTGGCTGCTCTAGACTGACCCCCGCCACTTGTTTCATAGCATATATATCAGGTCGTATGACGTCATGTCCGCCATCTTTAAATTGAGACGTCATCTTGGAAATTCGTAATTTTTATGTTAGAAAATCGGGAAAAATTCATCATACAATTTATTTATTAGAATACTGATTGATTAGATCGATTCCCATCCTTGGTTCGAAACTGTTAAGAGCAAAAAAAACATCAGATCCTTCCTCCACAGAAGGCACCTACTGATGACCTACCACCATCAATACCAATGTATATATCATCAGCTGGTATGACGTCATGTCCGCCATCTTGTCTTCGTCCGCTGTAGACCATCATCTTATTTTCGTCTGCTAGAGTGTGCTGGCATCATGTTTGAAAAATTTTCTGTCACCATACCTTTAACCTCGACTGTTGGCATTGAACTTTGACATTGACCTTAAACTTTGGCCTTGACATTGAAATTTGACCTTGAGCTTTGAATTTTACCTTGACGAACATCATTGATCCGATATTTTATGTTCAGTACATGCTACCAGGAGCTACCGCCTGCTAGTGGTCATTGCAACCATCTTGTTTTCATATGCTGGAAGCCACCATCTTGTGTGTGTACTCGTCTTACCATCATGCTAGTTTTATTATAACTCGCTACAGTGCAGTAAACATTTATTATTACTGTGACAACCACCATCTTGTCATTCGGACGCCATCTTGGAAATGTATAATTATTTAGCTAGAAATTCGGGAAAAATTCCAAAATTCATCAAAAAAATTATCAATCAAATTACTTTTGATTCGATCAGTTCCTGTCCTTGGTTCGATACTCGATCGATGCAATAATGAATTATTTTATGTAAAACAATTATAATTTAAATAAACATTGTTCAAAATTCTTAAAGAGACTTTAAATCCTCTACTACCACCATCCTATAAACCATCAATTCCACCATATTGTAAACTCGTAATAATTAACCTAGAAATTCAGGAAAAAGTACAAAAGTCATTAAATAAATTTGCAACCAATATACTGATTAATTTGATCGACTAAGAACCTTGGTACGAGCCTGGACGATGCAAAAAAATTAAACATAACATCAATTTAACATAATAGTGACAGGTTCGAAAATAAATCACAAGTACTTTCACAAACATAATACTTATTACATAATCTATATTTTACTACAGGGTCACATGCAAAAGTCAGCAATATTATAAACATTTACCCCTGCATAGGCGTGAAATGACTAATTCTTAGCTCCAATCGGTTTATATTAGACAGAGACTAACAAGAACCTTTACAGACATAGTCCTCCTTTTCTTGACAGAGTTTCTGGATACCATTTTTAACAGTTCGCTTCACATCGTCATAACTGTACATTACTGCAGCCGTTGTCTTGAATGCACACTTCTTCACTTTGTCATCGAACGGATATGGCTTTCCATATAAACAGTCCAACCACAAGTTATACTTCAAAAGTCTGTTTGTTGCTACGTCATCAGTAAGCTGATTGATTATGTTCTGTCTGATATCGTTAGCAAAATTACAAATGTCTTTCGACTCACTAAACATATTTAGATAATAGTAGTCTTTCAATGTTCCACGATATGCAGACTGCTCCAAGTAGAAGCCATTATCTTTTACTTGTAATGCTCCGAACACAGTCTTAGGTTTATTTACATGTTCATACATCATAGCAATCGGTTACTGCACACCGGTTTTTTTGGTTGTACGCTTCCGTGCCTCCAATCTAAAGCTAGGAGTCGAAGTGTCTGCAGGTAGTTCAGCAGTAGGCGCACGGACTTCACCTTTACAGTTTTTCACATGTCCGTGCAAATTATCAATTCGAGTAAACCATTTAAGGCACTCATCACAGCGAAACTTCATGCGAGAACGATTCTTCTTGCATTTGCTTCGCTCATGTCTTCGTGCATCATGGGTAAATGCGAACAACATATTACAGTAGCTGCAAGGATACCGTGGTGATGAAGACTAGCTTTTCAGACCTGATCCAGATACTAGCGTTGCAACGGTAGTACAATTTCTAGGCATACTCTTATGCACATCAATCATTCGCTGTTGCACCAAAAACCTTTACTTTCTGCCGCACTGCAGGGGCTTTGCATGTGTCCAAGTGATGCTTCAAATTAGCATTTCTTGTAAATTGCTTGCGACACTTAATACAAACATTTTACGATAAAGGTTCTTGGCACATTCTCTCTTCTCATGACGTCGTGCATTGCTGATGTTTGAGAAAATCTTGTCGCAGTAACAGCACCGATGATCGTTAGTTGTTGACAATTCTCCATTCATTGAAGTCTCCATCGAGGTCGAATAGTCGTTCATCGTGGTTTCCTGCACAGCCAGCACTACCGGCATTAAAGTCTCTTCTGCTGGTGGTACCACGACTGATGAAGTCTCCTCCAATGTTGACGTCGACGGGTTCTGCACCTTCTTCGTAGTCGCTGACATTAAGGTTCCCGTAGACGATGGTACAATGTACATCAAGTACGTCGTTAAAGTCGGTAAAGATGCCATCGAGTCGCAAGAACAAGTAATTACGTTACTTATGCACCAGATGAAACAAATTAGGTTATATTTACACCGTCGTCGTCTGAGTGATCTGCTGTCAAGGACTTGCTTATATGCATGCACCGGATGGAATAATACGCTAGTCAAATCAAGATCAATTTACTATAATACTAGAGCCAAAACAACATTAAAAATAGAAGCACAATCATAAAAAGGCAGCAAATTTTGGATGCATAGTCTATAAAAAGGAAGCATATTTTACAAAACGAAAGCTCATTTAACGTAAATGAGGTACATTCTCACTTACATTCGAACTCGGTAGGATGTTAAGTTAGGATATAATGTCTCCATCAGTCTATGAATCCATCAGTTTGTTTTTCCATAAGTCATTGGCTCCAATATTCATTGGCTCCAATAGTTTTTGGCTCCATCAGCGATTTACTCCGTCTTTTGTCTCCTAAAGACATTAGCTCCTACAGTCATTGGCTCCAACTGCATTTTGTTTCAACAGCTCCAATGATATTTGGCTAGAATGCTACGAGTCTAAGAGAGTATGAGGCCACAAGGCTACGAGTCTAAAAGGATCTAGCTGGTTACGAGTTATACATGGCAGCGAGACTGCATGGCTAAAAGACCGCGTGGCTACGAAACTACATGTCTATGAAGCTACAAGGATACAAGTCTACTCAGCTCCAAATGACTGCAAGGCGACATGGCTACAAGACCACTTGGATACAAAGCTACAATTCTACGAGTCTACAAGACTCCACCAACTACCTTTTAGCGAATAAAGCTCCAACTACTCCAGCAGCATTAAGTTAGAAGATTACATGACTACTTGTTTATGTAGCTACAAGTCTAAGAGGCTACTTGACTACGTAGCTACAATTCTACGAGGTCCCAAGACATCATGACTACGCGACTACGAGCCAAGAGGTTACGAGACTACGTCACTACGAATCTTCAAGTTGAGACTGCAAGGTTACAGAGCTACGAAGCTTCTAGAACACAAGTTTACGTGACTGCGAGGACACAGGACTACAAGTCTGCATGATAACTTGACTACGAAGCTACACTTATACAAGGCTCCAATCGCCGCATCTGTCTTCGACGGAATGTTTTTCTTTTGCTCCAACTACTCCAACAGCATTATGTTATAATATTACAAGACTACTTGTTTACGTAGCTTCAAGCCTACGAGGCTCCAAGACAACATAACTACGTGACTACGAGCCATGAGGTTACGAAACTACGTGACTACGAATCTTCAAGTTTACGAGACTGCGAGGCTACAGAACTACGAAGCTTCTAGAACACAAGTTTACGTGACTGCGAGGATACAGGACTACAAGTCTGCATGATAACTTGACTACGAAGCTACACTTATACAAGGCTCCAATCGCCGCATCTGTCTTCGACGGAATGTTTTTCTTTTGCTCCAACTACTCCAACAGCATTATGTTATAATATTACAAGGCTACTTGTTTACGTAGCTTCAAGCCTACGAGGCTCCAAGACATCATGACTACGCGACTACGAGCCATGAGGTTACGAGACTACGTGACTGCGAGAATACAGGACTACAAGTCTGCATGAGTACTTGACTTCGAAGCTACACGTCTACAAGGCTCCAATTGTCGCATCTGTCTTCGACGGAATTGTCTCTTTTGCTCCATTTGCTCCAACAGCATTATGTTATAAGATTACAAGTCTACTTGCTTACGTAGCTTCAATTGTACGAGGCTGCAATGCATCATAACTACGAGACTACGAGCCATGAGGTTACAAGAATATGCGATTGCGAGTCTTCAAGGTTACATGATCGCGAGGCAATAGGACTACGAAGCTTCCAGAACACAAGGTTACGAGACTGCATGGCTAAAAGACCGCGTGGCTACGAAAATACATGACTCTAACTAACTACAATAGCACCATGCAGTGGTGAGTTAATTTATCTCATGCAAAATAACCTGTTTAAAGTAGTGTCGATTATTGTCAACAGATGACACCACATGTTGCTTATAGGTAAATATTATTTCTTTCTTTTATGCGGGATGCGGGGTGCTCACACATTTTCTTTCATAACATAAAATTAAAAAAAAAAAAAATTGAAATAAAAAAATTTAAAAAAAAAGTTATTCTGCTAGCTTGTGAACTTCTCATTGATGAGCAAAGATAGAGTTCTAGTTCAAGCCAGAATGTTTTGTATTTTTTGTATCTTTTTTTTTTTAATTTTTTTAATTTTTTTTAATTTTATGTTATCAAAGAAAATGTGTGACGGTTTTCTCCATGTGCTCCCGATTATCCATGGCAATATTATGATGGTTTTCTCCGTGTGCTGCTGATTATTCTTGCCAATATTATGATGGTTTTCTCCGTGTGCTCCTAATTATTCTTGTCAATATTATGATGGTTTTCTCCATGTGCTCCTGATTATTCTTGTCAATATTATGATGGTTTTCTCCGTGTGCTCCTGATTATTCTTATCAATATATTGATGGTTTTTTCCTATTGCTTGCGATCATTCCTGTGGTTTCTTCAAGTGCTTCTGTCTATTCTGAGAAACCACTCTTTGCATGAAGGACTTTTTTTTGCCTAATGAGTCATGACATTTTATTTGGAGTAACATTTAATTCGATAATTTCTGCTACTAAATCAACTCTTGCAATATTTTTATCAGGTGGAAAATAAAAATAAAATATCATTACTCAGTTACAATATGCTCTGAGAAATCTGTGAAACACTGAATGGAAGAACAAACTTCCTTCTCCTTGGAGACTAGCGAAGTCATTCTTCTATTGCGATCGTTAGTGAGCATCCCGCATCCCGCATAAAAGAAAGAAATAATATTTACCTGTAAGCAACATGTTGTGTCAACTGTTGACAATAATCGACACTACTTTAAACAGATTATTTTAATGAGATAAATTAACTCTCACCACTGAATGGTGCTATTGTAGTCAGTCATGTAGTTTCGTAGCCACGCGAACTTTTAGCCATGCAGTTTCGTAACCATGTGTTCTGGAAGCTTCGTAGTCCTATAGCCTCGCGATCACGTAACCTTGAAGACTCGCAATCGCATATTATTGTAACCTCATGGCTCGTAGTCTCGTAGTCATGATGCATTGGAGTCTCGAAGACTTAAAGCTACATAAGCAAGTAGCCTTGTAAATTTATAACATAATGCTGTTGGAGTAGTAGGAGCAAAAGAAAAACATTCCGTCGAAGACAGATGCGGCAATTGGAGCCTTGTATAAGTGTAGCTTCGTAGTCAAGTACTCATGCAGACTTGTAGTCCTGTAATCTCGCAGTCACGTAAACTTGTGTTATAGAAGCTTCGTAGTTCTATAGCCTCGCAGTCTCGTAAACTTGAAGATTCGTAGTCAAGTACTCATGCAGACTTGTTACCTCATGGCACGTAGTCGCATAGTCATGATGTCTTGGGACCTCGTAGAATTGTAGTTACATAGCCAATTAGCCTCGTAGACTTGTAGCTACATATACAAGTAGTTATGTAATCTTATAACATAAACCGCTGCTGGAGTAGTTGGAGCTTTATTCGCTCAAAAGTAGTTGGTCGAGTCTTGTAGACTCGTAGAATTAAAGCTTTGTATCCAAGTGGTCCTGTAGCCATGTCGCCTTGCAGTCATTTGGAGCCGAGTAGACTTGTATCCTTGTAGCTTCATAGACATGTAGTTTCGTAGTCTCGCTGCCATGTAAAATTCGGTACCAGCTAGATCCTTTAAGACTCGTAGCCCTGTGGCCTCATACTCTCTTAGACTCGTAGCATTCTAGCCAAATATCAATGGAGTTATTGAAACAAAATGCAGTTGGAGCAAATGACTGTAGGAGCCAATGTCTTTTGGAGACAAAAGACTGTTGGAGTAAAACGTTGATGGAGCCAATGACTATTGGAGCCAATGAATACTGGTGCCAATGAATATTGGAGCCAATGAATATTGGAGCCAATGAATATTGGAGCCAATGAATATTGGAGCCAATGACTTATGGAACAACAAATTGATGGATTCATAGACTGATAGAGAAATTATATCCTAACTTAACACTGACGATCGCATCCTACCGAGTTGAATGTAAGTGAGAATGTACCTCATTTTCGTTACATGAACTTTCGTTTTGTAGAATATGCTTCCATTTTATTGACGCTGCGTCAAAAATGTGCTGCCTTTTTGATGATGGTGCTTCTATTTTTAATGTTGTTTTGACTCTAGTAATATAGTAAATTGATCTTGATTTTACTAGCGTATTATTCCATCTGGTGCATGCATATAAGCAAGTTCTTGACAGCAGATCACTCAGACGACGACGGTGTAAATATAACCTAATTTGTTTCATCTGGTGCATAAGTCACGTAATTACTTGTTCTTGCGACTCGATGGCATCTTTACCGACTTTAACGACGTACTTGATGTAAATTGTACCATCGTCTACGGGAACCTTAATGTCAGCGACTACGAAGAAGGTGCAGAACCCGTCGACGTCAACATTGGAGGAGACTTCATCAGTCGTGGTACCACCAGCAGAAGAGACTTTAATGCCGGTAGTGCTGGCTGTGCAGGAAACCACGATGAACGACTATTCGACCTCGATGGAGACTTCAATGAATGGAGAATTGTCAACAACTAACGATCATCGGTGCTGTTACTGCGACAAGATTTTCTCAAACATCAGCAATGCACGACGTCATGAGAAGAGAGAATGTGCCAAGAACCTTTATCGTAAAATGTTTGTATTAAGTGTCGCAAGCAATTTACAAGAAATGCTAATTTGAAGCATCAATTGGAGACATGCAAAGCCCCTGCAGTGCGGCAGAAAGTAAAGGTTTTGGTGCAACATCGAATGATTGATGTGCATAAGAGTATGCCTGGATATTGTACTACTGTTGCAACGCCAGTATCTGGATCAGGTCTGAAAAGCTCGTCGCCATCACCACGGTATCCTTGCAGCTACTGTGATACGTCGTTCGCATTTACCCATGATGCACGAAGACATGAGCGAAGCAAATGCAAGAAGAATCGTTCTCGCATGAAGTTTCGCTGTGATGAGTGCCTTAAATTGTTTACTCGAATTGATAATTTGCACGGACATGTGAAAAACTGTAAAGGTGAAGTCTATGCGCCTACTGCTGACCTACCTGCAGACATTTCGACTCCTAGCTTTAGATTGGAGGCACGGAAGCGTACAACCAAAAAAAAAACCGGTGTGCAGCATCCGATTGCTATGACGTATGAACATGTAAATAAACCTAAGACTGTGTTTGGAGCATTACAAGTAAAAGATAATGGCTTCTACTTGGCGCAGTCTGCATATCGTGGAACATTGAAAGACTACTATTATCTAAATACATTTAGTGAGTCGAAAGACATTTGTAATTTTGTTAATGATATCAGACAGAACATAATCAATCAGCTTACTGATGACGTAGCAACAAACAGACTTTTGAAGTATAACTTGTGGTTGGACTGTTTATATGGAAAGCCATATCCGTTCGATGACAAAGTGAAGAAGTGTGCATTCAAGACAACGGCTGCAGTAATGTA